>NC_136067.1:1236344496-1236944496 GCF_964261635.1 Lissotriton helveticus
AGAGCTACGCATCATCTTGGACAGCCGGTATTCCCTATAGGCAGTCACCAGTGTGTTCCTACTTAATGATTGTGACACGGTTTGGGGCTCATCCCAAAGGTCAACGCGTCCCAGTTCCACACATAGCGCCTTAAGGTGTCTCAGCCAGGGTATCTTGCCCACCCTCTTCAGCCCCAATATCTCAGTTAGTTCCTCACTATACGGGGCTAGCTCGGGAGTGTTCCACAAGCGTCTCCAGAAGGTTAATGGTCTAAGTGCAGCATCCTCTGCAATGGATCTGATTCCTAGGTCCATTCTCAACGGGATCAGTGGTGTGGTTTTGGGAGGCTAAGAAGCTGCCTAATGAACGCATTCTCAGTGCGTTCAAGAGATAAGAGTGCACAGTGGCCCCAAATTTCTGCACCATATAACGCAGCACTTCTTGCCTGTGCCCTGTAGGCTTCCATGGGTGCATAGACCTACTTATGTGTTGCCCCCTTGAAAAATTTGTAGATGCCTCCCGACACCTGAGTGAGCTTCAAGTTGCACTTATTGATCTGCGCTCCCCAGTCCATACTCTCCGTCAAGGTGATGACAAGGTAGTCAAACACCACCACTCTTTCGAGGGGTTGGCCCCCCAGGGTTGGATTGCTGCGTGTGCTTTTGCCACCATTAAAGACCATGTATTTGGTCTTCTGGAGATTTATCTCCAGGCCCGATGTTTGCAGAAGACAACGAAGTTGTCGAGCGTCCTCTGGATACCCATTGGGGACTTAGCCAGCAACAAGGTGTCGTCTGCAAACATCAGGGCTGGCACACAACGCCCTGCCAGTTTGGGGGCATCAATGTTAGGGCCTTTATTGAGATGGTCTATAAGCCCATTAACGAATAAGGCAAAGAGTGTTGGGCCAGGACACATCCCTGGCGGACTCCTCGCTTAACTGGGATTGGGGAGGTTAGGTTCCCATATTTGCCGTACCTGATTTGAGCGTAATTGCCCTCATGCAGGAGGGCAAACAAATGGCAAAGGTAATCCGGGGCCCCCATCTCCAAGAGGATCGACCAAAGCTTCTCTCTGGGGACCAGGTCGAACGCAGATTTCAGGTCTACAAATATTAGGTATAGAGTGCCACTCTCTATACTCACGATCTTCAGTGAATCATTTGTAATCTGAAAATCTGGTCGACCGAAGATGTCCGTGCTCTGAACCGAGCTTGGAGTGGTGTTAGGATGTTGTATTCCTCCATCCATCCATGTAGGCGCTCAAGGAGAACGCGAGCGAAAACATTTTGGGTTACATCCAAAAGGCTTATGGGCCGGTAATTCAATGGCAGAAGTGGGGACCCTTTTTTGAGAATGGGTATAATTTCAGCCCCCGCCCCCGTAGCGGGCATGGGGATGCCCTCCAATAAGGCATTAAAAAACAAGGTAAGATAGGGACCCCAAACTGAGACTTCACTGTGGAAAAGATCTCCAGGTATTCTGTCCAGCCCTGGTGCTTTATTCAGGGCTATTTTCTCCAGTGCAAACTTAACTTCACTTAGTTAAATACGTGGCCCAGTGACCCCTCTTGGTTCTTCTTGCCCTCCCTCCCTTAAATTATAGGAGCCATTAACTGGTGAAGCGTAAAGGGGTTCAAAATGAGCAACCCAAACATCCTCACTAATATTTGGCTCGATGGCTGATTTATGGTTCCTAGTGCCCTCGTTGACCAGATTCCAAAAAGCTCTAAGATCCCGTGCTAGCAGGGCTACCCTGATGTCTTCCCACTTCTGGTTTTCCCAGCATTTTTTGGCCTGTTTCAATACCCAAGTATAGGCGGCCCGTGCTTCCGACAGATCTATCCTTGTATTACTCTTAATTGCTTTCAGTAAATTCTGCTTAGCAACTCTGCAATTACTATTAAACCATTGATGACTAGGTTTGGGCTTATCCCTTGGTATACTATGGTTAAGAAAGAAGGGAGCCAAAGTATCTATTAATTCTTTATGGTTTTCACAGATGATTAACTTGGAATCCAGGGAACTGGATTTGGTCGCTAGGGAATCTGCTTTTGCAAAAAAAGGGAGTGCAATCTGATACAGGCTGGCCAGCTTTTCTTGGGAGAGTATGAGGTCCCCCCCAACGCACCCTTCTCCCTCTATTTACTTGGACTAGGGCGGGGGCTACATTCCCAGGTGTTAAAACATGATTTTTGTCCGTTAATAGGCAGATGTTTATATGCAGGGCGTTATGGCCGCTATCGCTACGGGGACAGATATTGAATTCAAGAACTCTATCCCAGCTACCAGTATCAACAAGAATATAATAGATAATCGATGTAGATCCTAGTCTATTGAATGTGATATTGGAAGCAGTACCTGCCGGGAACCGGCCATTGCAAGCCCGGAGTGAAAATTTTAAACAAAGAGCATTTGTTTGCAATGCTAATGGGGTCCAGGCATTAACAGGCGGAAGACTAGATTCTGGGATTGACCAATAATGGTCTTCATAGTACATAGTGTCAGGTGCCTGACCCTTAAGGGGTTCGTATTGGGTATTGAAATCAGCACCCATAATCATCCGGGTGTTAGGGGGAATTGTTTCTAAAAAGGCAGACAATGCGTCCAAAGTTAAAGATTAAAATACACTTGTAGATTAGTATACAGTACCAATGTCACCGTTACACCCTTTCACACGACTAGTCCTCATCTGAGTCCTCCCTCGAATACATCAATATAGAACGTTCTCCAGCAGTGTAAGAGGCGTTGCTTGAAGACCTGGAAAATATTGCTTCCAGTCCCACATCACAGGGCCCTCAGCAACTTAATCCTCAACCTAGAAATTCCAGCAGCTGGATATTCCCCAAACCCACTTTTGCCACCCATCCAGCCCGTTGGGATCCCCTTAACTCCAGTCATATGAAACATGGCGTTCTAGTCTTCTCCCAAATTAAACCCTTTACTTACTCCCTGATCCACGTCTCTAAATAGCCAGTCACCTCCCATCTCGACCACCAGTTTCAAATAAAAATACTGCTTCAATTTCAAGCTAATTAGACCACGACCAAGCAACCCTCATCAACTCAATGATGTTTGTGACACACTCTGTACGTCCTTTTATTCTTACTACTTTTTAGGTACATTCACCTCTTCAACCACTCAACCTCATCCAAGGATCATGCCCACAATTCAGATTCATACACAAAAGCTCCTTCTAACTTTTGATAAAAACACACCCAACATCGATCTGTTGTTCTCCGAAGGCATAAAATCTATCGCTGCCTGGATGCGTAACAACTATTTACAACTTAATGGGGGCAAATCGGAAATCATGTTGTTTGGAGGAGCTACCACTTATTGGTCACCTACATGGTGGCTGGAAGAGATCGGAACCGCCCCTATTCCCAAGGAGGTGGTTAAGAACGTGGGTGTTAGGACTGATCACAGACTCACCCATAACACACATGCCAACACTATTGCAGGTTCCTGCTACTACATTCTTGGCCTCCTGCGAAGGATTTTCCCCCTCTTACTCTCCTCCACAAACAAAACACTCATGCAGGCCCTTACATTGAGTAGGCTTGACTACTGCAATGCCCTGCTGTTTTCAGCCAACGAAAGCGCCATTAATAAACTCCAAGTGGTGCAGAATGCTGCTGCCCGACTCACTAACAATGTCCCATCTAGAACACCCTCTGGACCCCTCCTCAATCAACTCCACTGGCTCCCCATAAAGAAAAGGGTAACGTTCAAAATAGGCTGTATTATTCACAAAGCCCGTAATGGCAAGGGCCCCATGTATCTCACCAACAAGCTCTCCTCCTATACCCCTGCACAAACTCTCAGGTCCAGCACTGAGCATTTGCTCACCATTCCCAGAATCAAAAAGGCACATATCTTGTCCCCCTATTCTGGAATAGCTTGCCTTCTCAGGTACGCTCAGGACTCAATCTGGCCCAATTTAGAAAGATGCTAAAAACCCACCTCTTCTAAATCCTCCCCTTAGCTCTGATGTTCCTCCACCCTCAGCGCCAAGATACCCTCATGGGTGATTCAGCGCTATACAAATCAATAAATATCAAATATCAAAAGCATTCCCATCTCAGAGAGCAGGACCGACACCCTTGTACATCTGAACATCTAGGCACCTGCATGGTGGACTATATCACCTTACTTAACCGCATGCGCGCTGTGGCGATTTTCGCGTAACGCGGCTTTTTTTTAAAAAGCCGCGTTACATGACGAGCTCAGCTCGTCATCAGCGTGCGAGCGGCGCAACTGATGACGAGCTGAGCTCGTCATCAGCGCCGAAGGGGTTAAGGTTAACAATGGCTAAGAACCAGCGGCGGACCACAATAGTCACACCTCTCTGCTTACTTCCAATTGTAATTATTGAAAATGATGATTGGAGATGGTGTGCACAAACAGCTCCTGTACCTGCCGCTGTGAGGTGCAAACTGCCAAGCAAATTTAGACAATGTACAAATCAGGAGCGGTGCACTCCCAAGTTATCTTCTTTTTTCAATTAAAAAAGACTGATCAATTCCTTTGTGTGAAGTAATGCTTTATTTCAAATATTATGAAAAACACATGAGCTCCAGCCAATGTCTTTCGTTCAAAAGGTTGAACTTCGTAAAGGCTGAAAGAATTGTAAAATAGATAACATAAGTATACACATAAACAAGCAGTGATCCACAATTAAACAGTGACACATACCAATTTGGTGTTTGATCAGAGAACACATCAGACATCAAATAACTTACACTTGACACTTTTTAAAAACACAAAAAAATACAAAAAATCACAAATAGGATACTTAGTAAAAAACAACACTCTACACTGGACTGAAACAACATCCCTAAACAAATATGCTCTAGTATCCAGTATGTTGCCTGCTTGTTGTCTGCTAACTGTTGCTGTAGGAATAACGATCTGCCCCCTCTCTGTCCAGGTAGTGGCAACATACCGAAATCGTTTTGGATACATGTATATAATCCTACTACATCCAATGTGACAAATCTTAATTCATCTGACCATGGAAATCCTTCAAACTTTACCAGGATGTATTTGCTGTCCTTCAAGTAAGATGGTAGATTTGTAACATGTTTCTGCAATGATAGGTCTACAAATTCAGACAGTCTTTCAGTTGGTGATCCTACCCATGAGATGATAGGTCTACCCGGGGGGAGCTTGCCTCCCTTGTGCACCTTTGGGAAGATGTATATGCATGGAAACAGTGCATTGTCAACATGTAGGTATTTAAACTCATCATCAGTTAGCAGACATTCATCCCTCCATTCGGAGAGTCTCCTGTTGATGGTGACTTGTAGTTCACCAATGGGATTGAAATTGATAGGTTTGTAACACTGCTGGTCACTCAATTGCCGGGAGATCTCCCCCATGTAATCCTGTATATCCATCACCACGACGTTGGCCCCCTTGTCTGCCTCCCTTATTACAATGTTTGTGTTGTTTTGTAATCTCTGTAGGGCCTCCCTTTCCCTCCTAGATAGATTGAAGGAAAGGTGTGGTGTGTGCTTGTTAGTTTTTTCAATCTTTCGTAACTCAAGTGTGATCTGATCACCAAATTTCTCAATGTTGGGGTTGTAGCCACTGTGTGGGACAAACTTAGATTTACATCTGAGACCTGTGTCTTGATTGCAACCCCCACTTATTTTCAAATCATTCAGAATAGCTTGCTCTGCATTTTCTACATTTATAGCTGTCCGATTTTGTGCCACGTGGTCTCCTAATGTCACAACACTCATGGAAGGCTTTTCTCATCTAACTCAGGTTCATAAATCGGGCCCTTATCAGGGTGGCCCACACGGCACTGTGAGTCACACTTTGAGCCATGATATTCAGGATTTCATGCGATATTGATGCATCTCATGCTTTACCATCAGCTTAAATAATTGGAGAACCATCGGATTTCCTACCGCTTCCACAACACTGTGGTATGTATTTGTTACTATGCCTATTTGGTTTTGTTTACACTGTACCACCAAGCTCCCACCCGGCTTCAGCATACACCTGTACAATTGGACCCACTGAGAATTCTTTAGCCCCCCCTTACCTCCCCACCCCACATTTTCCATTATAGATATTTTATTCTGTTTGTTGTTATCGTTTGGACATCCTCTTATGTTATGACTCCGATTCCCAATCCTCATATCTTCCTTGGACTGTGTTCGTTATTTATCAATTTGCACATGTCACACTTTTGGACTCTAGACGTTTAGCTTGTGTCAAAAACACCACCATCAAAGTCCCCTACTCGGCTATCTTTCATGTAGACTCTTGAAAAACATCTTGCTTCTGGCTTGTGCGAACTAAATTCAAACATGCCCCACAGATGTTTTGTAGCAACAGTTAGCAGACAACAAGCAGGCAGCATACTGGATACTAGAGCATATTTGTTTAGTGATGTTGTTTCAGTCGGATGTATGACGTTAGAACGCATACATTGACAACGCGTAGCTTTACAACGCGTTCGTAACAACGAAAGTTGTTACCACGCATTGCGCTGGGGGGCGCAAAATTGATTAATTTAATTTACTATTCCAACACCAGTCCCCGTGGATAGTAGGGAAGGTGTTGGGATAGTAAATTAAATCATTTACTATCCTTGAGCGCCCCCCAGCGCAATGCGTGGTAACAACTTTCGTTGTTACGCCCGCGTTGTAAAGGTATTCCGTGGTAATGCTTGCGTTCTAAACGCTGCATACCGTTTCAGTCCAGTGTAGAGTGTTGTTTTTTACTTAGTGTCCTATTTGTGATTTTTTGTATTTTTTGTGTTTTTAAAAGTGTCAAGTGTAAGTTATTTGATGTCTAATGTGTTCTCTGTTCAAACACCAAATTGGTATGTGTCACTGTTTAGTTGTGGATCACTGCTTGTGCATGTGTATACTGATGTTATCTATGTCACAATTCTTTCAGCCCTGACGAAATTCAACATTTTGAACGAAACGCGTTGGCTGGAGCTCATGTGTTCTTGATGATATATGAAATAAAGGATTACTTCACCCAAAGGAATTGATCAGTCTTTTTATTTGGAAAAAGAAGACAACTTGGGAGTGCACCGCTCCAGATTTGTACCTTACTTAAGGTTCTTGGTATTGCCACATCAGCCACCTGCCTTGCCCTAAGCCCTGAACCCACTCTCACATAGCTGTTAAGTTTACACAATTCCTAAGTGTGACATTTCCATGATTTCAGTGTGTGCATGAGTGACATTCTACTACTAAAGGTGTGTTGCAGTGAGTGACACTTTGCTGATAAAACCAAGCAAGGAAACCCATTAAAAGAGATAAATATCACAAATTACCCACTTTTAAGTAATGAGATGCTCTACAAAAATCCTGAAAACCTATGTAAAACCCATGAAACAGAGCATCACAAACCACAGCGAGTGAACAGAACCACCAGACGCCTCTCAGTAACAATTTCTACATTTTAAATGTATTTAGGTTATTGAGTTTATTCTGTGCATAGTGCACAAATGTTCAGTGTCCCTAGATACCCACTCTACTCACCTGAAGCACTGAGGTGCCACTGCCTGCAGACAGTTGATGAGCTGACCCTCATCTACTGCCCTCACTCAAGTGACAGGTGCATGGCACTAAAGAAGTCACATGAAGACAAGTGTCACTGCCATGCTGCTGCAGCCACGCTTGTTCTAGTGGTGAGGGTCTGTATGTCCATGTCTTGCTGGAGTGTCTCAACAGTGCTGCCCACTAAGGGTTCAGATGCCACGAGGAGGATGTGTGACCAAAATGAAAACAAGCCAGGCCCAGGCTGATGACTGCGGTATTCTTAGCCACCCAGTCACCACTCCTTGCTTCAGGCACTGCTCTCTGACAGAATGCCTAGGGCACCTGGAATCTGCAGCAGACCTCGCCATGCTTATAGTGACCTCCTGAGTGAGCACTGCACAAAGCACCTCCAGCAGTGCACAGAGGAGTTATTGTAATATGTACCTTAACATATCAATGCGGGAATGCAACGGTGAAGCATTAAAATAGGTCACTGTAACCCACAATGCGCGATACTTGGCAGGGGTGCTTACAGTGTGCATTCTGAATGCCAAATACCCTCCTCTGCTACTATTTTTTATTTATTTATTTTTAACATTCACTACTATGCCTGATGTCACAACCAATATTTTGAATCCAACATTTCAGCTAATAGTACCACCAAAGAAAGCCCTCTCGAACTACCCTTACTACTCTTCCTCCAGCATCCTGTATTCTCCTCAAGTTACTAACTACTCAACAATCCTATCAACCCAGACACAACACAACAGATCACTCAGGCCGGGTCTCCTCTAATCTCTCCAGGCACTCGAGCTGTTGCCTGGGGCTTATTACTGTCCACGCCCACCTCTATCAGAAGCTGTTCCTATTGGTTTATGCCTAAGCCACCTCCTTTCCTTTTTTCCACAAAACATTCCTTGCTCATTGAATTTACTTGTTTATTTCCTACCTTCAGTTCAACATTTCTCACTTTCTCGCAGCAATTCTGCATTTAACGGGATTCTACTACTGCATGCTCAACTGTGTAAACATTGAGACACTCTACATTGCTGAAAGCCCATCACTCTCAAGATACTGCCTTCACCCACTGCCTCTCTGCCTCAGAGCATGCCAACCTCCCCATCTGTCCGGACCCTCTATCTACAGTTTAACTTACCCATGCAACTCGAGTCATTCTACATGGCTACTGCCATTACCAACTCTTAAATAGCTGCATAATACACCTTTTCATGACCTACCCGGTTGGAACCTGCAGTACTCCTCTCCCAGATAGTGACTAACATTGCCAACAGAACAGTATTTTTCCTCTCTAGTCCCAAGCTTCTCAGTCATCTAACAGTATTCTACCTCCTTAGTCACAAGGTTCTCAGTACCTATTTCCACAAACACCCAGCTGGGTTGGTCTGTGTCAAACAGAGAGAAAAGTACAAACTGCTCATATTTCTATATAAAATAGCCATATGTACTTCACTTCTTCACATCTCACATCTCTTTACACATTACGTTCCAACCCACACCATACGCTAAACCAGCCAAAACTGTTCAACAGTCTGCAAAACACCCCTTGCTACATCTGGATTCTGATGCTTGCAGCTGTTTGGAGCCCTCTCTTGGGAATATCTCCCTAATCCACACTATGCAATCCATTCAGTCTCTCAATTAAGAAGAGGCCGTGCATCCATCTGTTAAGCCACAAATACAATCAGCCATTTATAATACTGCATAAATCCCAAAACCACCCATGGTAATGCGACCATAGTGAAATTGGCACAGCACAATTACCTCTTTCTGTCCACCGGCAGTGTTCTCCACTTTCGCTAGGTGCTGTTCTATTCCTACAAGGTGTACCTCATGCTTTCAAACTGGTCTTTTCAGCTCTTCTAAAACACCTCCTATCGCTTAGACTTTACAGCCTGTCTCTGTGCGTCAAAAAGAGGGGCGTTCTGAAGCCTTGTCTGGGGGTGGACAAATGTCATTCACTGTGGCTGTTTGTATAGGCTCTCTGGGATCCAACGTCCCACACCATCACTCCCCAGGGCTCACCTCGTAGTTGTGTCAGGTTTGCCATCAGGGGTATCCTGTCCTGAACACTAGTCGTTTGGGAACTCATGGATGTCTTGAACCCTCCTCCACCCGCTGTCTCATTCCTTTTACATGTTATCTGGTTACGGCCCGATATGGTTCTCCACTAGCTTGGAGCAGAGGGCCGCAGCAACATCTTGAATCTTCTGTTTGCATCGGAGGAGGTGCTAAATGCCTCACAGTGGTCTGAGGTGAAATAATACTTTTAGCCCTGGGTCCAGACTATCCTGTGACCCTACCTCTCTGCCAGCGTTGGCTACCTCAACTATGCTCCACTCCCACCTAAGGATGCCACTCTGGGCCCCTTGGTGGAAGCCACTTTACAGGAAGCCGTTTGACCAGTGAGATCTGCCCCCTAACTCTTGATTTATCACCTTAATGACTAAGTCACAACTACATAGTGAAGAAAGCTTTCTGAAATGGGCCTTACATATGGAAGTGAAAAAAATGGTGTGAGAAGTTGGCCTGATGTATGATGTCACAGTTCTGTGGGCACCCTGTATCAGTCCAAACAATCCCTTATAGTGGTGGTTGTAAGTCAACCTTATAGACAAGCTATCCTAGGGGTAGCATGGACTAAGCTGCCTTAAAGGCTTAACTCCAAAGGACATGTGAAGCCAGCTGTTTTACCATATACAATCCTGTAATATCAAATGAAAGGACACCACACAAGTTATATATTATCAAAATATATGTATTTATTCTTAGAATAATCCCCACTACTCTTTATGAGCAATGAAGCACCTGCGTTTAAATAAAAGCACAGTATAACAAAGACAAGTTGCACGTTTTTGGATTAGGCCGGTGGCCACTCAAACCATATGTCAAAAAAGTGGTATAACAATCACTAATCGATTGGGGGTAAGGCCTAGGGCCTTGGGAATCGCTGGGACTACACTAGACTAACAGCAGTTAGGACGGGAGTAGCCCGCGGGATTCGGGTGCAGTGCAGGAAGCACGGCTTGCACCAATGCAAAGTCAATGGTGCGTAAAAGTTACAAAGTTATTGCAAAAGGAGTCTTCCGACTGGACTAGGACTACCAAAACTTTGGACTTAGGCACTAGAGGTGTGTACCAGTGTGGGAACACCGGCGCTAGTAAGTTACATCACCCACAGGAAGCGGGTGCACAGGTGCCAACCTGTGTCGGGTTTCGTCACGCAGTTCGATGGTGCCTGAGGATGAAGATGCTGCAGGCGTCCAGGAGAGAAGTGTCCGGTGCGATCCGCAGAGGAGACAGAGTCTGGGTCACTAGCCAGTGACCAGGAAGGAACCAGGCAATGTCGGGCGCAATCAGGTCGTTGTCGGGTGCCTTGTCTCCGCTGCCCCGTGGACTCTGGGGCACCGAGGATGTCCTGGAGTGGATCACGAGCTGTCCCACGAAGGCTCTCGCTGTCGGCGGTGTCGGCTTCCGGATCGGAGTCAATAAGCCTTGGCAAAGGCAACCCACGCAGGATTCGAAGAAGGCTTAACACTCGGACCAGCAAGGTCTGAGCGGGTGCTCCTTTTCAGGGGAGCGAGTCCCAATCTGGAGCAACCAGATCAGCTGTTCAAATTCGTAGGTTCGTCGGTTCTGGGTCCACTAGCCAAGGGGCAAGCGACCGGACCAACGCGTCGAGCAGGAAAATGCAAAAGGGCCCCACGCAGTACTCGTCGAGTGTGGCGGGGTGAGCTTCGGTGCACAAGCTGCTCGGGGCTGGAGCTTCTCAGACTCCAATGACCAGCCTCGAGGGAGCCTCGGGTGCTGCACGGTCAGCGCTTCGTTGTTCCTTCAAGATGACCGCTCCCACGCTTCAGGTTGCCTCCACGGGTCTCAGCTCTGCATAGACTGTGGATTGGGCTGTTGGAAGGCAGGGAAGCTGGCTCTTGTCGATCTCTGTCGCTCGAGTTCCGGCGGGAACTGCAACAAAGCAAACGTCGAGGTGCTGGATGGTGCCTGTTTGCACAGGGTGGTCACTCCTTGACCACAAGGGAGATTCTTCAGTCTTCCACGTCGAGTGGGATGTTGAAGGGTCCAGAGTTTCGTTTCATAAGTTTCAGTCAGGATAATCTGATGTGCATTGGCACTGCTCCCACCTATATTCCAAATCTGGGGGCTGGATTACCTGCTAGGTCCCTCCTATGGGTGGGACCTGGGAAGGGGGTGGTTACACCCCTTTCCCTTTGTCCAGTTTCACGCCAGGATTGGGGCAGGATGGCCCCAGAACCGGTTTGACTGGAATCTGCCCAGGGACACCTTGTGTGCCCCAGGCAGTGTCTTGTTTCTTTCAACCCTCCCTGCTACAATCCACTATCTCCTGTCTGGGGTGGTGTAAAACACCTCCCTGTGACAGGAAACTCTTTGTCCAGGCGTCTTCTGCCAGGTTTCGGCCAGCAGCAGGAGGTCAGACATGTGTCTGTGGCAGCAGCATCCATTTTGTGATGCTGGGGCTCTGGTTAGGATTAACCGCGTTTTCAGTAAAGTAACATGTCTTCTCCCTCTAGAAGGGTGGAATGGTACCCCCGTCACCAGAATTGGCGAGGGGGTAGTATTCCAAAAGGTATGACACCAAACACGACATGTTTTGATAAAGCCAAACAAAAGTTAGCAATAACCGCGAGGATTATAATGCACTTAAGAGTATATGGTATGGCAGTATCACTGGAACAGCAGTAAGGAAATGGTTCCGAACACTGCAGACAGGCTCAGCTCATGCTAGAGCACCATCTCACATAAAACCAAGCACTCTGCCTCCAGGATTGTAAAGGCCTGCCATAGGAGTGACTTATAGGTATATATGTGTCCAGATATAGGTTTAGACATAGGTATACTATATCTAAGCAAGGGGTGATTACACCGCCTTGCCCCAGCTGTGTGAACAGCCAGTTGTGTCGATTTAAGTACCAGCCAGGGGAGACAAAAGATATGCTGCAGCCCCTGGTAGGCCTTGGATGCACCTATGCCCTTGGCACCTATAGTGCACTGTATAGGGGCTGACAAGGTGTCCAGTACCAAATTGGTGATGTACCTATAGTACATGTCTGTGAATTTAGAAAGAGAACAGCAGGCTGGGGGTCTGATTAGCAGGCCCACAGCCTCATTAAGTCGAAAACCAGTGAAGCAAAAAGCAAAAATTTGGGGTGACCATAGGATAGCAGACCCTACTCTCCTACAAATGGTCTATTTGGAAGCATGCTTTCTGGGTCCTGCAAATACTAATATTTTACTTCATTTTCTCAGAACTTCTAGAGCACAATATGCAGCTTAGCCATAAAGTTATATATTCAGGATATTTCTCTAGGGCCTGAAAAGTGGGTATTTTATGCGATATCTGTATTCAGTGCACTGAGATAAAGAAGTCTCTAAGACCCGAGTTGGAAAACACATTCTAAATAGTTTTATAAAACGTTAGCTAATAATTTATAATAAATGCTTATGTTCTGATGCATCAAAGAACTGCTGGTGCAATCCAAATTCAAGGCAAATTCATATTTTGGCTAAGTTTCTCTGCAATTTTCCTAAGTCCATGATTTTTAGATCAATATACTTCACACTGCTGATCCATTACTCATACTCCAATCAGACAAAAGAACTAAGAGACAATCAAAACAAATCTGATGGCATTTTCTCGGAATAAGCAAGTTGAGAGGACACCAAGGCCTTAATTATGACTGACCTGGAATTATTCCTGTTATTTCTCTCAGCTGGTATTACCGATCTCTCCCTAAACACAGGAGAGATATCTTTGACCTCCTTGAGTCATCTAGCCCGGCTGCCATGTTTGTTACAGAAACATGGCTTAACGAGAGCTCCGGCCCTGACATCGCCATGGCCCTCCCCAACAACTACACCTTTGTGGGGAGAAACCGTGCTCTCAAGGAGGGTGGAGGGATTGCTGTTATTTTTAAAAGAGATTTTTCCTGTTCATGGGAAGACCTTGATTTTCCGGGTTGCGAAGCAGGTATCTTTAAACTTCTTCTTTCTCCTTCTTTCACTCTGACAGGAATCCTTATTTACCGTCCCCCTGGGTCAGCCTCTGCATGGGCCTCTGCTCTTCCTGAGCTTATTGCCCCTCTGATTGTACAATCCACTAATCTCCTTATAGTGGGAGATTTAAATATCCATTTTAATCAAGTTTCTTGCCCCATAAGTACACGCCTATTATTGGATTTAGCCGCCTTGGACCTTCACTTACTTAATTCAGGCCCTACCCATAAAGCAGGTAATTTATTAGATCCCCTTATTTCAAATCTCAAGTGTATTATTTACCACTCCTCTTCTCCTGTTATCTGGTCTGATCATTTTATTATTGATTTTTCAATTAGGATTCCCACTTACTACTCTTCCACGAGTTTAGACCCTCATAAGGCTAGTAGGAATTGGAAACGACTAGACAAGGATAAGTTGAACATCTGCCTTGACATTTCCAAACCTACGTGCCCCATTATCACCACGAAGGAAGTGTCCATCGTCAGCTCTTGGTTGACATCAGCCCTAGATTCCTGCCTTCCTACTCAGAAAAATAAATCTCAGATTCATCACCCTCCGGCCCCTTGGTTTAATGACTCACTTCGCTCGGAAAAATCCTGTTGCAAAAATTGGAACGCATTTGGCGCTCCAATTATTGCACGACTAACAAAACAAGATACAAGGACGCCTTGCGGTCTTACCATTCTGCTTGTGATACCGCCAGAGCTAATCATGCCAACATGACCGTACTCAATGCCCAAAATCGACCAAAGGCCTTGTTTAAGGTGGTAAAAGACCTTTCAGGCATGTCCTCTGCGCCTAAAGGTCCCTGTCTGGACTTAATCCAATGTAATGCCCTGGCAAAATTTTTCCTGGAGAAAATAGATAAAATCTACGCTATTTTCAATGCTACTTCTACTGTTTCTTCCACTTTCGTGTCCTATTTACCCAATTTTGGTCCTAGCGATACACTTGATCCAACTCCCATGGCCCCTTTTCTTCACTCTTGGGAGCCGATTTCGCTTTCACTTTTACAAAACTATCTTAAAGAAATTAAATCTGGCTCTCCCCTGGACCCCATGCCTCCACAAATACTGCGTACTATGGCTCCAACCACACTCCAAATTATTCTGAACCTTCTAAATGCTTCTTTGATTGAAGCTACGGTCCCCAACGAATGGAAGCATGCGATGGTGGTCCCACTGATAAAAAAGGCCAACGCGGACCCTAATAACCCTGCCAACTTTCGTCCCATTTCTCTTCTTCCCTGTTACTCTAAGATTCTGGAGAAACACGTTAATTCTCTTCTCACCGCCTATGTTGAATCTTCTAATCTTTTACACTTCTCTCAATCTGGGTTCAGGGCTGGCTTCTCTACCGAGACCACTTTACTTGGTGTGTCTGAGACTATCAGAAGACAAATGGACTGCGGGGAGACTGTGGCACTCATTCTGCTAGATTTGAGTGCCGCGTTTGACACAGTCTCCCATTCCATCCTGCTGTCCACCTTGAAATCTGTGGGTATTGATGGTGCCGCTCTGGCCTGGATTGCTAGTTTTCTTTCTAATCGTACTTTTCAAGTCTTTTCTTCCTCGTCTGTCTCCTCCATCTTTTCCTCCCCTCACGGTGTGCCCCAGGGGTCTATTCTCAGCCCTCTTTTTTTCAATCTCTATGTGAGACCTCTTGCTTTTCTGGCAGAACAAGCAGGCCTCACAATCTATTCTTACGCAGACGATACACAAATCGTCTATTCGCTATCCACCAATAAACATCTCCCTACTTCCTCCTTACAGTCCGGGCTGGAGCAAATTGCCAACTGGATGCACAGCCATAAATTAAAATTGAATGGCGATAAAACTGAGTTACTTCTATTCGGCCCTCTCACTTCGCTTTGGGGCCCTCAACATTGGCCTCATCAGATGGGTCCCACTCCTACCCCTTCATCCTCAGTTCGCAACCTCGGGGTCATTTTTGACAACCAGCTGTCTTTTAAGCAACACGTGGTAAACGTCTCTGCCACCTGCACTACCATCTTAAGGTGGCTGAGAAAAATCAGGTGGATGCTTCCAGCTGATACCCTGAGGATAGTAGTCCAGGCCCTTGTCACCTCACGCTTGGACTACGGGAACATTCTGCTTCTGGGTGCTTGTAAAGAGGTAACAAAGAAACTTCAGGTGGTCCAGAATTTGGCAGTCCGCCTTCTTTGTAACTTGCCTGCCATGTCATCGGCCTCTATCCATCTGCGCGAGCTGCATTGGTTACGCATTGAGAGCCGAGTAAAGTTTAAAGCGCTCTGCATAATGCACCATATTAAAATGGGTAAAGCTCCTAAATATTTATCTTCCTTAGTCCAGCAGTATGTTCCATCCCGTACACTGAGATCCTCTACACAAAACAAGTTTACGACCCCGCGGGTCAACAGAGCTAAAATGGGCGGCCGCTCGTTTGCTCTATTGGCACCCTCTTTATGGAACTCTATGCCCCAGTCCCTGCGATCTGAAACATGTTACCTGATATTCCGCAAGGGAATAAAGACCTGGCTTTTTAACACTTAATTCTGTATCCTACTCCCACTCAACTCACTCATTCTCTGTTTATCTTTAGCGCCGGGAAACCTTCGGGTAGCTGTGCGCTCAATAAATGTAATTATAATAATAATAATAATTAGCAGCAGGGAAATAAGAAGGATTACAATATTGGAATGTTGGGAGTTCCAATGAAAACAATTAAGTTGATGAGTTCTAATAATGAGCTTCTGCTCCAACTTTCCAAAGACGGTCTTTCTATTTCTCCTTTTTTAATTTAGGACACTCATCCTAAGTGGGTGGAATATTCTAATAGCCTTATAGCCCTTCTGCCTCGGGCTACACCCAGTGGAGTAGCTAGAGGAGGGGCGGTCCGCCCCAGGCAGCACCATTTTTGAGGCAGCCGCCCGGCTCTGGAGGCCCGTTGCGGCCGCGGCAGCCTTTATAATTTATTTGGTCCCCAGTGTCGTGGCTGCCGCTCGCGGCCGTAGTTTAAAATTGCAAAGCCGCCAGCGCTGCAGCCTGCACTCCTTCTGACCTGCGTTGGGTAACTGCTGCACAGTGCACACAAATGCGGGAAAGCACCGCGGCCGCCTGTAACAGTGCTTTCAATTATATTGCCAAAAACGAAGTCCCGCGTTTGTGTGCACTATGCAGCAGTTACCCAACGCAGGTGAGTAGGAGTGCAGGCTGCAGCGCGGCTTAACTAAGTCCCGCGTTTGTGTCCTCTCGTACTCCTGGACCGTTGTTGCCCCCCCCCGCCTCAGAGTCAAACTGTGTGGTAGGGTAGCGCACCGTGCCCCATTGCTCTGGCTCTCGCAGGCTTGCAGTTCTGAGGTCGCTAGCAGGGTGAAGGATCAAACACACACTGCTACAATGTATGACTCATGAATCCCCGGGAAGCGTCCAGCGCAATCAGTTTGTGTGCTTCTGGCCGGCGCCGCAGAGGGATGTCACATCATGTTGCCAGAGCGGGTCTGAGAAGTTGTGGAGAAAAGTTAAAGTGGCAGGTGGCTAGTGGTTTGCGGACGCCGCCGCAAATTCATTTAGTTACGGCACTTGCAGTGTTGCACTGCCTGCTACAGGCAGCATGCACCAGCCCTGCCCCTGCTGGCGCATGCTGTCGCAGTTTTGTTTACCCCCAATTAATACCGGAGGCCAGCCGAGGGAGTCGGAGAGGACAGGAGTTTGTAATCTGGTTGCAGCAGCTGCCAGGACTGTGCCCACTTGTATTCAAGACGGAGGTCTGGTCTCACGGGGCCCGGTTTTCCGGAGGTATGTAGGACAGGACTAACTTCATGTCTTTTAGGCCTGGTTGAAACATGATATTTTCAGTGGTGCTTGTGCTAACAGCGTCGCTGATATCAAACTCTTTCTGCCGCGCATTAATTATGCCATCTGATTCCAGTATTTTACTGAATATCCACGCATCCTCGTGTATCCATGAGTCGTCATGCCTTGGCGTAGCTTGAGCTTCTGAAGGGGCAGAGGTCTTAGGTATATGCATTCATGCTATGGTGTTGATTGTATTAGAAAATTAATAATCCAATAATGTTTTAGCGCAGCCTGAGACTGCAAATTACGTAGAACTGTGAGCTGGGCTCAGCTGAACGGACTGTATTGTCTGTCATCAGGAAAGCCCTATAATTACTTTTTTTCTGTTTCTCTTTGCCCGCAGAACCCGTTTTTGGCTGACTGAGTAAACAATTTGATGTTAGCAATGCTCGTTTCAGAGTGCCTACTTAAATTACATAGTTATCTATGTGATAAACGGCGGTCATATATAAGCGGGCACTTCATTGGGGAACGTCCCCTGGTCACTGCTTTCTCCCTTCCTGGGGTTAAATCAATATTCTCAAGAAAAAAACTTAACACGCTGTCTTCATTAGGAAATTACATGTGTTTTATTTCACTCATTGGTTCATTTTTAATTTAGTTTCCTAAATGCATCCAATGAACACTCTCCTGTCTCCAATGCATTTCGGCTATCAAGTAGCCTTCATCAGGAAGTGTAATGTGTGGGCAGATTAATGCTTTTAATATATGAGGATCAAAAAAATGCTAATACATTTTATGGCCAAAAATAACCTGCTTAGGTGACCCAATGGTGGTGTGCAACATAACCAAAACACTCAAAAAATGCACCCCAGTTTGTTCTGTTGATAGTCGAACGTGAAGCTCCACACTTGTGAATGCTATATAACCAACTATGTACTCAGTTATGTGATGACGTATGTCTAATGTGAGCTACAGTTCACCGCAAACAATATAAATTCCAGTGCATCCTTCGGTTCATAACAACTAAAAACGACAGAGTGCCATCAAGTGAAACCCGCAGGGCTCAATCGTGGTGCCGCGTTCATAAACGAGTCTATAGTTCGTGCAGCTATGACGCCTCAATCGCAGTGTGAAACAGTATTTTGAAATAATCTAACCGGTGTTAGATTATATTTGTGTAAACATGCATCAACAATTTAAACACGAACGGGCACTTACTCAAGAACGCGTCTCCCTCTCTTCGCGGTCTGACTTGTCTGATGGTAGTTTACTTTTGCATGGTATAGCGGGGACGGGCTATGACGGAGTTCCACGCCTCCGCGTAGCACCTGGGAATCCTTGCACCTCCTCGCCCCTCCTCCCACCCACGTTGCTGATGGCGGCGGCTAGCTGCCGTTTCTGGAGCTCTCGACTTCTCCGCTGATTTCGCGCTCCGGAGCATTTTCGGAGCTTTTGGAGTAGCGGCGACAGTCTCGTCTTTGAGGAGGCTTGAGACAGTGAAGTGCAGTGAAGTCCGGTGAAAAAGTCAGGCGATAAATCTTTTGCAGACCCCGAGCCTGTGTCCAGTTTGGAGCCTGCGGGCCTGAGCTTTGCTGGCAAGCATCCTGCCGAAAAGACCGTAGCTTTTGCTACATTGCTTGATTCCCTGCGGCTGCGGTGGGTGAGTCTTTTCCAGCTATTCAACTAGAATTTGAACTTAGCGGCAGGCTCCTGGCATGGGCAGCGGGAGGTTTAAGAAAACGGCACTTCGGCTTAAAGCCTTCTGAACTAGAAAAAACTTTGGACTTTATACTTCAATTTGGTGCTCTTCGTTGGGTCATTGCCAGGCATCGTGAACCGCAGGAAGTGCCGGTCTCTGTAAGTTTGTGCAGGCATTCTCCCCCTTTTATGAGCTAGGACTACAATACCCAGCATCCTCTGCTTCTTCTATTGCTTGTAGTACTAAGGGGCTAAAGGTGCTTCAACAATTGAAACAGTCCTTGGCGAAAGTTACAAAAAGCCACGATATACTGCCGCTTGATTGATCGCCTCTGGAAAAAATAGCTTTACTGCCTCATAAAGTCCCCCCTGCTCTGCAAATATGGGCAAAGTTCCTAATGCAAGAAATAAGGCAAGAGCCCGTCGACAGCAAGCTAAGGAAGCAGAGAACGCTGCTAAGTTAGAGGATTAAGGCGAATGTATCGAAGATGTCTCTGTTGAAAGCTCAGAGGAGTTGGAGGGGTCTCTCACTGAATTGCCTACCCAAACTACCCCAGGAGAAGAATTGGGGCAAGTTGAGACTGGGAAGGTGAATACTGGCTTTGAGGTAATCCAATTAGCCCAAGTCGCTCAAGATGGCCATAATGAAGTTAAAACGGCTAATACCCCTGGTGTGCTGAAGGCCCCCAAGCAATTCCCTCTGTTTGAGAAAAAACCAAGCATACACTCCATCAGCAGCCCTGCTCAATCTGCTGTTCCCTCAGCATTTAGTCACCTTTCAGAAACACTGGCTGTCACTGTATTTTCAGGGAACTTGGACCCTGCGCTTAATGTGGTAGCCAACACTACCTTAATACCTGCTATGGTCTCACCTCAAGGAAAAAAAATACTGGTACTTTCAGCTCAAAGAGGGGACGAATTGGCGAATGCAGCAGTGTCGCAAGATGGTAGCCAACTGATTTCTGGGAATATTATCGTTTCTAACCCCGACCATGCTATAATTAGTGCGCCACTCTCACCCTCTGCTGACATCTGATCGGCGTGCCTGACTGACCCATTCAGCCCCATTTTAGATATGAATACCGAGACTGTGGGTGAAATTTAGATGTCAGTAAAAGATATGCTGAATTAAATTCTTGATGAGGTGTGGGAGATGAAAAGATATCAAAAAGCAGAACTGGCTTCGATTCATCAGCGATTGGAAAAGATTGAGGACTTAGTTTCCACCTTCCCACTCCGTCTTCAAGAAGCTGAAAGCCGAATTTCAAATTTGGAGGACCAGATGACTGAGACTAAAAAAGATGTCAAAGTGATTTTTAAGACCACACAGGCATTAGAAACAAAACTGGATGATCTGGAAAATGATAATAGAAGATCCAACTTTCGCATAGTGGGGGTTCCAGAAGGGATTGAGGGGTCCAACACGGTGCAGTGGGTTACCTCCTTCTTAAAACAGAAAGTGATCCCAGAATGTGAGGGGGACTTAACAATTACTAGAGCACACCGGGTACCTGTCCAACCTTTCCCCAACTCCACACTCCCCCGTACAATTTTGTTAAATTTCTCAGATGTCCGAATAAAAGAAACTATTCTGTCTAAAGCCATCCAGCAAAGACAATTCACTGTGAATGAGACAATTAAATGCAGATTCGGATATGTCCGCGGCTGCCGCACGAAGAAGGAAGGAGTTCGTGAAAATTCTTCATCTATTTAAAGCCAAGGGCGCCCAAGCTATGATTGCGCAGCAATCTAAGTTAAAAGTCTTGGTTAAAGGCACATTTTATATGTTATCAGATGTAGATGAAGCACAGGATTTGCTTAAGGAAATAACACAGGGTCAGAAGGGGTAGAAATCCTTATGTTAGCTATTCTATTTTTTCAATAACGCCAACAAGTGTAAGAAGTGTTTGTAAATTTTGGATGGGAGTGGAGTAGAGGGGAGAGGGGGGCGCAAGGGTCTTCCGGGGTTAAGGGGTGTAACAACAGGACACCCCAATGCTAGGGGGTAGGGTTCTGTGGCTAGCATGGGGGAGGGAAGTAGGGCCACAGGATGGGCGGTTGGAGGGGTAGGTCTCACGGGTGGTGGGGGTGGAAAAAGAAATGAAAAAATGAAGTCCTTGGTGCTGTTTTGTTTAGTTATTTTGCGGACTACAGGTTTTCCGGCAATTCGTAAAATGCAAATAGAGAGATTTGGATGGAAATTATGCAAATATGCAAATATGCAATTGACTTTGAATGTCTAGTAGGGAGTGTTTGAAAATAATTTCCTTTAATGTCAATGGTTTGAATAATAAAAAGAAAATGCGGGCAATAGAAATGTGGATCAAGACAAACTCCCTCTGTTATATTGTTACAGGAGACACATATCCCATCCTTAAAACTCGACGAGTTTTCAATGTTAAGAACATGAGCCTCATATCGAGGGTTCTCCTCTTGCTTTGAATCTCAGCGAGGAGTTTTTTTTTTGTTTGTTTTTTTAACTTGTTTTATTGATGTTGGCAGGCGGACAAAAAAAAAAAAAACACAAAAAAAAAAAAAAAAAAAAGGAGAAAAAAAAAACACAAAAGGAGACAACAAAAATACATAGAAAATTTCGTACATGTACAAATACTGAGAGACATTTAAAGTATACATGTTATGGATAAAATGATTTGATATATAAACGTAGTAGAAGGATTCCTATTACAGAGTCAGACCGAAAGAACTTGACAATTATACAGAATTTGAATGAAATTTTAATCTAGAAAAGTACCCCAATTTCTATTAAATTTGGTCAGTGAGCGTGTTCCCCTAAGGTTTGCTAGGGCTAGCTCCATGGCGTGTATCTCAATTACTAGTGTCCACCACTTCCATACCGTCGGTGGTTCTGGGTCTATCCAGGGCCTTGCCAGAGTTAATTTAGCGCATGAGATAAGTATAGTGGTTAGGGCTGAATGTGACGATGAAGAGAGATTAAGATCTAGTAGGACCGAGGCTGCCGTGATAGTGGGGAACAAGATATTTTTTAATCTGAGGACTCTCACTATATCGCCCCAAAAGGTCTTAAGTTTGGGGCAAGAATACAGTATATGTACTATATCGACTGCTTCGGTCGAACATTTAGGGCATTTTGTACGGCTGCTATAAGAAGGGTTCTGGGACCATCTGGAGATTCTTTCGGGTGTATAGTATAGCATGCAAGTCGTTCTGTATTGTTGTAACCGAAGGCTAGATGATCGTACAAGATTGTTTATATTAACCAAAGAGTGCTCTATCTGATTAGAAGTGATATTTACTCTTAGTTGAGTACTCCACTTCGCGGCCAGTTTATCACCGTCAGTTGTTTTAAATGTGCTAAGTTTTTTATAGGCTTCGCTAATAATTGATTTGTTCTTGTTTGAATAAAGACAGGTCCATATATCGCATTCAGAGATGTTTTGTATCTTTTTCTTATTAATCAAATAGTCGTGTATTTGCATGTATTTGAATCTTGTAGCTTCCGGTAAATCATATAACTGTTTAAGCGTGCTAAATTCTAAAAACCCCTGTGAGCCGTATAAATCCGCCAAAATCTTAATCCCAAAAGAAGCCCAACTATGAGTGATAGAATCTGTAAAAATTGCCGGGAGACCTGGGTTACCCCACAGCGGTAATTTTGAGTGAAAAAAAGTTGTATTGCAAAATTTCAGTATATTAACCCAAATCCTAGCGATGTCTCTAGCAGTCTTAAATCTCACCCTTTTGTAGTAATTCGGGTCATTGATTCTAAATAAAAAGAATAGTGAATCTTGTTTCAACATAAAGGAATGAAAAAAAAGAGCTTTATCTCCATGTAGTAAGGAACGTAGTCGTGTAAAAAACGAGGACCAAAAATATAGTTTAAAGTCTGGAAAGTTCAGCCCTCCCTTATTTATATTATTTTTAAGCATTTTTAATGACCTTCTAGCCCTTTTGTAGCTCCATATAAAGCTGCTCAGAAGCCCATCTAGGTGTTGAAAAAATGTATTGTTTAATGCGAGTGGAATAGATCGGAATAGGTAAACAAACTTTGGTAAAACTTTCATTTTAATAAGATTTATTCTGCTAATCATATTCAGTGGCAGTTTATTCCATTTTTTCAAAAGGAGAGTAGTTTTTTTGGTCAGGTCATTATAGTTTATATTATTAATATCTTGTAGTCTAGCTGTTAGTTTAACCCCTAGGTAGGTTGCCTCTTTACAGATCTCGGGAATAGCCACAGTTGGAGAGTGATTAGCTATAACTTGCGTCTTATGACGATTAAGTTTATAGCCTGACACCTTCCCGAATTTCCCAGCCTCGATATATATTCCTTTCAACGCTTTAGCAATATCGGTGGTGTATACTGCAATGTCGTCAGCGTATGCTGTCATTTTCAGCTCCTGTGAACCGGAGCTGAAGGGGAAAATCAGGTTTTGAGAGTGGAGGGCAAGTAGAAAGGGTTCAAGTGAGAGGGCAAATAAAAGAGGTGAAAGAGGACATCCTTGCCTGGTCCCGCGCATAATGGGAAATTCTGATGAAGTCAGGCCCCCGTAGCTAATGCGGGCGGTGGGTTTGTCGTAGAGTGCTTTTATGCCCTTCAAAAAATTCCCCCCAAAACCCATTTTGGACAGCACATTCCAGAGGTAGACCCACCCCACTCGGTCAAAAGCCTTTTCAGCATCCAATAAAATCATGCCGAGTGGGGTGGATTCGGTCTCCGCGATATCGAACGCCGTAATAGCCATATTTACGTGTGTTGTTGTATCTCTCCCAGAGATAAAGCCGTGTTGTTGCGGGTTAACAATTTCGGGCATATATGGGGCTAGTCTGAGTGCCATGATTTTGGCGAATATTTTCGCGTCGGTGTTTATCAGAGAGATGGGTCTGTATGACCCTCTCTCCTCCTTAGGCTTGCCTTTTTTTAGAAAAAAGATTATTTTTGTCCTGTTCCAGGATTTAGGAGCCGTTCCACTTAATCCGATCGATTGTATAACTTCTAGTAGTAGCTGTTCTAATTCTGGACTGCAAATTTTATAGAGCTCCAGAGGTATCGTATCCTCTCCTGCTGCTTTTCCGGTTGGTAGGGAGTTAATGGCCTGATGTAATTCGGTCAATGATATGTCGTTAGACAATGCGCCCAGGCCTAATAGGTTCTCTGTGTTAACTAGGTATTCATCAACATATTCCTGAATTAAGTCTTTATCTACAGGGCTATCTGGAGTATATAAATTTTCATAATATTCGGCAAATTGATCAAGTATGTCTTGTGGCTGGCTATATAGTTTATTCCCTTGTCCTCGAATATTAGAGATTAGGGTATCCGCTCTATCTTCTGCAACTTTATAGGCTAAAATTCTACCAATTTTGTCCCCACCCTCGTATTGTGCAATTTTGAATTTGTGGATCCTTGCACTGACTTTTCGAATAAAGTTAGATTTTATGTCGGTTTTCAGTGTGGTCAGTTTTAAATTAATTTCTGTGACTGCTGAGAAATTAAGCTGTAGAGCTTTGACTAATAGCTCTTCTTGTTTGGTTATATTTTCTAATAGTATGATCTTGTGTTGCCTCTGTTCTGCGTTTTGCCTGTACACATAGGCTTGAGTAAAGCCCCTAATGCTTGCCTTGCAAGAATCCCATACCATACAACACCCGGTTGAGTTTTTATTAATATTTATAAATTCATTTAGATGGGTTTTAAGCTGCACCACATAATTTGGGTCTGAAATTAGGTGTCTGGGGAAAGAGAATGGTCTAGGAGGTATCCTAGTACTTTGTGTGTCGAATATCATTATTAATGCGTTATGATCGGAAGTTATCCGGGGGCAAAGGATCATAGAGCCGGCCTGCAATAGCTTGTCGCTAACTAGAGCCATGTCTAATCTAGTGCACATCTTGTGGGGTGCTGAGTAATACGTATAACCTGGTACATCTGGATATAAATGTCTCCAAGCGTCTTTAATGTTGTGTGTCCGACATAAATCTAATATAGATATCCTGGTCTTGTGCATCCTGTGATGAGCGTACGGCTTGGTTGTGTCAATTTTGTAGTCCATGATACAATTAAAATCCCCCATTATAATGATTTCCCCTTCCCAGTCCAAAAGTTTCATGTTTAATTGATCAAAATACTTTGGTTCATCTAAATTTGAGCCATAAATTACACATAAAACATATTTGGTGTTTGCATAGTTAATTTGCACTATAGCCCATCTACCATCCTTATCGTGGGCAGTTTGAAGTACTTCAGCCCTAAATCGCTTATCCTTAAGGATGGCAACTCCTCTTGTGGGATTCCCGAAGGTAGAACAAACCAAGACTTCATACCCCATTTGATTTAGGATTTTCCTATCTTTCCATATAATATGGGTTTCTGATAGTAAACAAAAGTGAGGGTTATGTAGTTTCAGCTCTTCTGATACTAGAGATCTTTTGTTTTTACTATTAAGCCCTGCCACGTTCCAGGCTAGACATTTTATTAGATGCATTTTAATGTTAATAAAGGTACTAAGCCCCTCTTTATACGATCAGAAAATGAATCTTGTTCTCTCAAGGGTCTATAACAAACAATAATACCGTCAGAAAGCAGTGATTTACACTCTTTATCAAATTGTTTTCCCCTGCCAGCCTGCAAACAGTTTTTATTAGATTTCACCCCCCCCCAGCTCCCCTTGCCCCCAACCTGCGGAGAAGAGATCCCTCCCCCCTCCCACCCCCCTGGCTCTCTCCCCAGCCGGGGAAGAACCACCCTCCAGTGATAGCTGCCGTTGGTGAGGCAGCACGTGTGCTGACGCGCCCTGAGACACTCCTACCCACCTCCCTTTTCTTAAGCAATTCATTGTGTATACTAAACAAAATAGCATAAGTCTTTCCTTTTTTTTTTCCCCCCCCCCCTTATTTTAACTGCTTAATCCACCTTCACCCCCTCTATCTTAGTGAATTTATATTCCCCAGTCCCTTTTTTTTTTTTTTCCCTTTTTTTCCCCTTTTAGATAACTTGTTCGTCTGCCTCGATGTTGATGCTAATTATTCTTTAGTCTGGCTCTGACTAGAGCTAATGCTGGAAAGAAAGTTCTCTGCTTCCTTAACGTCGTTGAAGGTGTGGGTTCGTCCGTTTCTCGTAACTTTAAGGCGGGCGGGTTCTTGGAGGAATACCTGCCCACCGCAGGACTTAATAGGATCCATCAATTTACGGAATTGCCACCTCCTGTCCATGGTGTCCCTACTAAGATCGGATCGCGCAAAGAACGAAAACTCTCCTATAGCTATTGGAGAGTTAGGACGGGCTCTCTGCCAAACCGCTTGGCGTAAAAGAAAGTTACCAAAATATATTAGAAAGGGTCGTGGGAATTGATTTTCTCTATTCCTCTGAAACAGAGGCAGACGATGGGCCCTCTGGATTTGCGAGTCCCAGTCCCAATCTGCCAAATCAGGAAAGGCCTTCTGGAGCACCCCTACGATGTAGGCTCTAGGGTCTGAGCCCTCTGATTTCTCCGGGATACCAAAAAGTCTTAGATTGGATCGCCTTTGCCGATTCTCCAAATCCTCAACCTTTAGCTGTAGTGCCTTCAGCTGATCGTCATGCCTTTCCACTGTTCCTCCCATTTTGGTGTTTGTCTCCTCCACCTGTAACACCCGTTCCTGTAGTTCCATAGTTTCTTGTGATATCCCCCCAATTTTGGTAGTAAGGTCCAGTAGAGAGGATTGCATCTTGTTGTTATCCTCCCTAAGTTGAAGATAATATTCCTGTGCTTCCGCCCGTTGGTTACTCAGTTGTTTACTCAGGATCAGAAGTATTTCGTCCAGGGAGGAGGTGTTAGCCCCTGGAGGTACCTCGGTTGAAGAGGGAGGACTTGCTGCTGCGTGGGCGGATGATTGCATGACTGAGCGCAAAGCGTTGTCTTCAGACATTGATGTTAACTCTGAGTTGTTAAACGACCCGTTACCCTGCTCTTGAGGTTGAGGTTCATCTAAATGATCCGACAGAGGGACATTATCAGGATCAATCAAAATGCTCTTGTCAAGGGAGGTCATTGTTGGTATAGAGTCTGTGGGACTTCCTCCTGACAGCCTTAGTGTCATTGTTTTAACCAGTCCTTTTGCTTCGATCCACTTTCTGAGTGGGCTTTTCTCTGCAATATTCTTCCTCATGGCTGGATTGTTACTTGACTTTAACCTTAGCCGTTTAGAGATAGCACCCGCCTTATTACTCTTCTTTGCCTTTTGTTTACCCTTAGTGTTATTCTTGGAGGTGCTACCCCCCCTTAATAGATTAGCGGACATGTCATCTTCCGTCTCTGATACAGCCTCATAATCCTCATAAGAGTCCTGCTCAGTATCCTTTGGAGTCAGAGTGTGTATTAAAGTTTCGTTTTGTATTTCATTTAGTATCTCATTTTGTATCTCATTTTGTATCTCGCATTCGCTGTCCTGGGCTTCTGGTATCCCCTCTAGATTGTTTGAAATAAAGTCACTAGAGGCTGGTTTAAATGGTGGTTGTACAGTAGTACTAATGTTATCCACCGATGCCACTGGCTGTATGCATGAGAGATCAGTAGAATTGGCCACAACCACACCCATATTAATTTTTGCGTTAGGATTACGATTAGTTTAGACATCTTGGTTTGTAGGAGCTTTTTTTGTAAGTTGTAAAACAGTCTCTACCGCTGCTCCCCCCGGTTTTGCTGATGTTTTTGACCCTATTTTGTCTGCCCTAGGGGTCATACCCTTAGTCTGTAACCCCGCTGAGAGAACGGGCGGTCTCAGTACCTGCTTTGCCGTAACGGCTGATGATTTCTTTTCCCCTGATGGAGCAGGAACCTCGCCGCTCCCCAGTGCGGCGTCCTCAGTGAGTGCTTCTAAGGTCTGGGAGTGAAGAACCGCTACCGGGGTGGACGTTGATGTTGCTGCTGAGGGCGTGATGGTGATAGCAGCAGAGGTTGCCGGGGGGGGGGGCGTCACCGTCGCTGCTGTCCCCGCTGCCACTACCGCCTGTTTGCTGTTCCTTGTCTGGCGTGGCGGCATTGGTGTTGGGTTTTTCGGGTTTTTCGGTGACATCCTTCGTAGCCAGTGTACACCGGCAGTCAATCGCCGGGTGGGACCGAACCAGCTGATCCCAGAGTTACCGATCCGTCCTCCAAGCAGCTGCCGAACCAACCAAGCAGCATCCGAGAGCAAAAGCATCAGCTTGTCGGCTTGTCAAAAAGGTGAAAAACCATCGGGAAATGTCTTTTTCCCAAGAGTGTGATTTCGGAGTACGCACAACTCAGCTCCGAAATAGTCTCATCTGCATTTTCCTGTTTCTCCCGTAAGCTGAGAAGGAGAGGTGAGTGGAGCTCACAGGAGAGTCAGCCGGCACGGACCCTCACTCCGCCATTTTGGATCCGACGGCTGCTTTACAACCCTGAATAGTTTAGATCCAGGAATCTCAGCGAGGAGTTGCGGTATTTTTAAACGAGAACATCCAAGCTGAAATAATACAAATAGAAGAGGGTGGATCAGGACGTTGGTGCTGGGCTACATGTAAAATCCAAAATAGACATAGACCCATTACTTTCGTAAGCTTTTATGCACCAGTAGACGATAACGCTGGCGCCTATGAGGATCTGTTTCAATCTTTACTGATGGTGGCAGGAGATTTATTTATTTATTTATAAAGTTTTATATAGCGCGAAGTTGATCCCGAAGGATATCAGAGCGCTTTACAATTTGAGGCAAATTTGGGTTTCTTGCCTTCTCCTCTACACCCCCTCTAGTTCGATTCTCCGATGTTGCCCCTGTTAATTCGTTCCTCTTTCTCCCAAACTATGCCACAAGATTCTACTCACATTAACAATTAAAATTCAAGACTTAAAAGGCACAATATGCTTAGCAACCTGAAGGTCAGAGGATAACTTCATATCAGTTTAGCATAATTTATTGTCTACTTGTCCTTTGGAGAAAATAGTCATTAAAACTTGCCCTTGAGAGAAATTTTGCAGTCTGGGCGTTGGACGATATGAATCACCCAGCCCTGATTTACCTCGAGTCAGCAACAACATTCCCCAAGGCTGCCCCTAGAAACGCTAACCCTTTCACTTCACACAGCCCTGATTGCAGTGCTCATTATAACCTTGTGTGGCGAAATTAAACGGAAAAGTGTTTTTAACTTCGTAGAAAATGTAACAGTTCAAATTCAGACAGACACTTTGCTGCCCTTTTTTCTTTTACTTTACACACATCTTAATAGTTGGGATAGCCACAAATACAAAATGCTTTATTTTACTTTAGTAATAGCACTTAAGGTGCTGCAGCTTCCCTCCCTCGCCCCCAAATACATGTAAGCTGATTTGGCCATAAAGAATTTTTAAAACTCAAACTCAGGCCGTGGACTGCAGGTGCAGAGTGGGACGGACTCACCGTGTCCGGCAGAAGCCAGAGGTTGCAGATTAACAAATCTGGTGTTCACAGGCGACAAAGTCTTTGTGGTTGAAGGCAGGCAGGTCCTCCAGGGTTTTCGAGGTTCAGAGGAAGCAAGGTTTCGGGGTGCCCCCAAATACTACATTTAGGGGGCGTTATAAGTAAGTAAAACGGTTGGGACCAATGGGTCCCTTCGCTAGGGTGGATACAGCCCCTGTTATGCCACCTTTGGAGGTAGGGGGAAATGAGCCTGTCACCGGTTGGCCGATCCCCCATCTGCAAGATGGCAGGGACTGAGAGTTGTGCTTCATTTCACCCACCTGAGGGGTGGAGTTGGCAGAGGTGGGCACACCTCTCTTCCTCACTTGTTTTCCCGACGGTTCTCCCGCCCTAATTGGGGGTCTGAACCAGTGGCTGAAACCAGCAAGTGGCCTGGGGTAGCTCACAAAGGCGGCAAGCCTTTGAAGCTTCCCCTTTGTAAACCTGGCCCATCCTGGGGGAGGATGCTTGGTACCTCAACGCAGGATGTGCATTGTTTCAGGTCCCAGAGAGCAGCAGGCTCTCGGCCCAGGGGTCCAGAAGCATGTCTGGTAGTGGCAGCTGAATATTGTCATTGGAGGTGATTTTAATGTCCTCATGAATTTAAATCTGGATACCACAACTCAATCAAAAAGGCACCTTAAACCTAGAGCACTGAAAAACATTCTTAACTATAAAATAACACTAGACCTCTGTGATCCATGTTGTACACAAAATCCGTCAAAAAAAGAATACACATGTTGGATCCGGGAGATTTAAGTCTTCTTCTTGGATTGACTTTTTTCTTGCTTCTAGACAACTTAACTTCCGTCAGCAGAGGACTCTGCATAACGGGTTCTCTGATCACGCAATGCTAGTCACTGAGTTTGTTTTAGGGGAAAACTTAAAAACTCCTAAACGCTGGGTGTTCAATAAAACATATTTGAATGACGAAATATGGGTCGCATCATTAAAATTAGAGATCAGAGATTTTGTCTCCCGTAATATTGGAACAGCCCCACACAATATTGTCTGGGATGCCTTAAAGGCTTTCATTCGCGGAGTCGTAATAGGCAAAGATGCAGCCGTACGGACAGCCGTTAGATCCAACAAGAATTCGTTAGAACAAAGAATACAAGTTCTAAGCGATTTAAGGCAACTGAACCCCTCCAGTAGCATTCAAAATCAACTAAATGAAGCAAAACGGGAACTTAGTGAAAATTTCTATGCTCATAGTGAGGAAATTTTTCGGAGTCAATCCCAGAAAATATATGAAGAGAGCAACTTTACTGGGAAGTTTTTAGCTTGGCAGGTTAGAGAGCAAGCTGCCTCATATTTGATCAGAGGTCTAAAGTGCCCAGTGACTCATATAAATACAGTAAATTCGGCTGAGATAGGGAAGATAATGCTTACCCATTATAATAATATTTACAGTCATCAACATAGCATAGACCAGCTAAAGTTAACAAATTTTTTAGAAAAGTATGTATTGCCTTCTCTCCCCGAAACTGAACAATTGTTAATGGCAAATCCATTTTTTAATGGAAGAAATAGAGTTGGTAGTGAAAGACCTCCCAAATGGGAAGGCCTGTGGCCCAGACGGTCTACCGGCAGAGTTTTAAAAAGTTTTCTTTTCTGCCTTTTCCGATATTTTTTTGCAATTATTAAATTCTATGTTGGAAGGAGGCCCAATACCAGACTCCTTTTGGGAAGGAACAGTGGTGAGAAGAAGGTGAAAGACGCCAAAGATCCAAATTCGTATCGACCCATTACCTTATTAAGTTCCGATTATAAAATCGCTACAAAATTACTATCAATGCGTTTTAACCAAATTTCAATAGATTTGATTCATCCTGATCAGAATGGTTTCATTGCAGGCAGGCAACTGAGCACGAATACACAATATTTGATTGAAGCTTTAGATTATTTTGAGACACGGGGGATTCCAGCGTTAATTTTGTTATTAGATGCTGAAAAAGCTTTTGATTTGGTGGTTTGGAAGACACTTTTTATTATTTTGCAGTATTTTGTTATTCCAGATAAAATTATAAATCTAATCCGGAATCTCTATACTGGGGCCAAATCCAATGTCATTATTAATTTGGTAATGGCGGGCCAGTTTTAGTCAAGCGTGGCATGAGGCAAGGCTGCCCATTATCACCCGTTCTTTTTGCGTTTTTCATTGAACCCTTAGCAGTCGCAATTCGGAATTGTGCGAGTATCTTTCCTCCCGTTCCTTTAATGGCCAAGATCAAGCTATATGCTGATGATATTATGTTGTTAATTAAACCCGAATTACAATCACAAGCAATGGTACTTCAGATTTTTGAGGAATTTGAGGCTCTGGGGGGATATCGGATCAATAAAAAGAAAACTGAAATTCTGGTATGTGGAGGCAGAGATCCAGAACTGCATCCTGATATAAGTTGCTGTATTAATACTAAACCTAAAAGATACCTTAGGATTTTTTTTTCAGCTTCAGTCAATGATCTGTATTAGCTTAATTTTGATCCCCTTCTTCAAACGATTTGTATAATGCTCGCACGGTGGAACGCATTGCCATTATCGATTCTTGGTCGGGTCGCTTTGCTAAAAATGTCTATTCTCCCTTTATTTAATTTTTTGTTCTCCACTATTTCTTGCTTTTTGCCAGGAGTCTTTTTTTCTAGAGTAGAATCTTTGTTTTCGGCTTTTGTATGGGCGAAAAAAACACCCCGAATCGCAATGAGCACTCTCTATGGGGAACCAGATCAAGGAGGTCTTTCCTTACCAAATCTTAGGGATTTACTATAATGCAAATTTTGCACAGTACTTGACTAGATTTAAAAACCAAACTCAAGGCCAAACTTTATTTATAAATTTCTTTTTTGATTTAATCTGCCGTGAAAATCAGATACCTCCCCCCCTGCAGGTACTTAAATCTCCCAAATTAGTGCGTTATAAGACACTACTATGTTTTTTTTTAAAACGCAGCGCTATGCTTAAAAGATATTCTCTTCACCTCTTTAACTCTACAACCCTACTGTCTAGCATATTTCTGTTCATAGGGATTAAAGTAGGGCCAGAGATAGCTGAATACTGGGCTAGGGCAGGGTTTACTAAAATAGTCGATTTTTTAAGAAATAGATTATGGATAACCCCGATAGAGATGGCTCGGTTAATTCATGGGAATTTTCTGTTGGTCGGGTCTTATAATATGATTTATAAATTTTTTGGGGCAATTGGATCTTGCACAGTTTATTCAGCCTACCCAACTGGCTAACGACCTTTTAGTGAATGAAGGGTCAAGGAAACCGGGGGATTGGAAGCGCTGCCTAGCACAGAGCAGGGAGGTGGATCTAGGCCAAAAAGCAATCAAAAAATGGCAGGAACAAGAAAACCATGTATTATCTCCGCACACCTGGACGACTATTAACCAATTTAATAATTTTAATACACTGCGGGGAGCCAATTGGCGAAGAATGCTATTTTTTGGTAAATGGTTATTGTACCGTACACCTGCGGCAATTGCTAAAATGTATGTAAATCATTCACCTAATTGTTTCAGATGTTTACAACATGCTCCTGCCAACTGGTCCCATGTAATGGTCCAGTGCACTAAAATCAGGGTGTTCTGGGATGATATTTTTGTTTAACCTATTGTAAGATTGCGATTTCCTTAAATGTAAAACTGATGTTTTATGGTTTCGATTCGGATCTCAAGCTTTCTGACCAGCTAGCTAAATTATTGTATATTGCAATGGCAGTGGCCAGATCTTTGCTATTGCAGAATTGGCGGTCAGAACAGATCCCATCCATGCAGGAATGGCTACAGAAAATGAGAAGAGTCAGGAAAAGCGAACAAATGTATGCGCTGCGGGTAGGGGGAGTAAGAAAATTTTATAAAATTTGGCGATGTTATTTTTACTAATTTTTGTCCTTTTTTTTAAGACATTAAAGATGGAAGTGAACTGTAATTGATGATGGTATTCGCAGGATGGATATGTTTTATGTTGAATTTTGATTCTGTATTATTGATCAGTAATGTCACTAATGGACTTCAATAAAAAAAATTTAAAAAAACAAAAAACAATTTAAACACGAACGGGCACTTACTCAAGAACGCTGAGGGCCAAACTATGAAAAAAATCCCAAACGTATGTGGTACTGAAGTCAAAGATGAAATCTGCATAATTACAATAATTTGATGAAACAAGAAAAAAATATTAATACATATGTAAAAAGTTCTTCGGAGTTAAACACAATGTCTATCAAGGAAGGCAACACAGTGTTAGCATGACACAAAGTTCAGAGTAATGTTCATAGGTAACAACTGTACTCGACCCTGTCGTTCGTCCCCATGGGTTTCAACGTTTCCAACTTATAAATCCGAGTGGCGTAACGAAACTTGAGGGGGCCCCCCTGCAAAGCACATGGAGGGGGCCCCCCCTGTGGCACGGCCAATTAATCAGCACCTGTTAAATATCATGCAGTAAGGGTGGAGGTTGCTCTGTGGAAGTGATTTGTTAACAGCACAAGCAGAAATCGGAACGTATTGGCTGGAAAGGCCCATTAATCCATCAGCAACAATCCTGCATATTACGAATGAGAACTAATCCTCAGAATCTATAATAATAATTTTCTCATAATAAATGTGTATTCTGTCCCCCGTATCTCTAGTAATTGTTCAACTAACGGGGAGAGGAGTTGGCCTAACGGCTAGGGCGCTCGACCTCGGACCTGGGGATCTGAGTTCGAGTCTCGGTAACGACGCCAAAACCTCATGTGAAATCACATGTGGCCACATGCATCATTGCACCCGTTTGCGATTCCTAAAATGCGAAAATTAAGGAATCGCAATTTAGAAATCGCAAACGGCAATGCATGAATAATTTGCAAATATTTTTGCAATTTTTTTATTTTCCTTAATTGCAATTCACATTTTGCGAATCGCAATTAACACCTTGACCGCGGCGCCGATTCCGCCCCTGTGCTGAACATTCCAGAACAGGGCGCGGTCGTGACGGAACCGTTCCGTCATCAGCACAGCTCAGCCGTGACTGATGACGGAACGGTTCCGTCACCAGCATCGAAGGTGTTAAGGAAAACCTTCCCATTGATTCCTATGGGCCAAAAGGCCCATAGGAATCAATGGGAAGGCATTAACATTTTGCGATTTTCATTTTGCGAATCGCAATTTGTTAATGCATTTTAAGGGTGCTGAGGGGGGTCCAAAGGACCCCCCTGCACCCTTGAAATGTTTTTTTAAGTGCAACACGAGGTTCAACCTCGTGTTAATTTGCTCCCCCTATTTGCGAATTCGCATTTTTTTAAACATTCATGCATTGCATTTAAGGAATCGCAAAAATGCGATTCCTTAAATGCAATCGCATTTTTAGAAATCGCAAAAAATTGCAATTTCTAAAAAATTGTTTAATGCATCCAAAAAAGTGATTTTGGAATCGCAAACGGCCGAATTTTGCGATTCGCACCGTTTGCGACTCCAAAATCGCTTGATGCATGTGGCTGTTAATCTCCCCGTGCCTAAAATGAAAGTGTGTCCTCATGTAACGTAACTGGAAAATATGTAAAGCTCTCAGTTCGGTTCGGGTCTAGTTCTGCAAAAAAAAACAAAAAAAAACTAGTGATTTCCGATGTTGGTGGAGAGGCCTTTAAAAGAGTTGGGATGCTCACACTGGTCCTTGTGCCTTCCTGGATGCTTGAGGGACATCTTTGTGACTGCACGTCTCAGTGGTATCTCATTTGTCTGTGGGTGTATGTGTACATTTCAGAGTCTCATTGAGTCTGGGGGCATTAGCTGGCTTGAGTATCGCCTTTGCATCTGAAGATTGAGCCACAGCTTTTCAGTGGCGGTATTAGTCACTTAGTCACTTTCAGTCTCACCCCAAGTATCTCACTTGCCTGTGCAGGTGTTAATATCTTCGTAAGCGCCTACAGATGAGCGTGGTTTGTCTATGGGGGTGACTGTCAGTTTCAGTGACTCAGTGAGCCTATGGGGCATTAGTCTGGGGGGTAGTTGTAATTTTGCGGTGTCCCTGTAAGTCTCAGGGGGCATTCGTTGGTTTGAATGTCACCCTTAGAACCTAAAGACTGTACCTGACTTGTCTGCGGGGGCTTGTGTTACGCCCCTGATAAATCCAGTGATTCTCTCTCTGTAATAGATTTTTGTTGTTGTCCACTCCTTCTCTTTTAGCGACCAATTCCAAAATTGTGAATCTCAATTGACTGACGTTATGCATGGCTTCACTGAAATGGCAAGCAACTGTGGATTTCACAATTTTATTTCGAATATTGGACTTATGCTCATTCAACCACACTTTCATTTTGCGTTCAGTTTTTTCCAACATATCCTTGTCGTATCATATTTTAGAGAACAGTGGTCCCTATTCTAAAAGAATAAACAAGGGGAGTCCAGCCGGACAAGAATTTATTTTCATTATAGTTTTCAATTAGTAGCGTTTAAGAAACAGTCAATAACAAGTGGGCACAGCCGTGACCCACAAAACACAAGACAAAACAACGAAAATGATTGGCCAAAAGGCAAGGCAAAATGGGTCTGTTTACTTGTACTCAGTTTACACAGACATAGATTAACTTCTAAACACCATTGCACACTCTAATACAGCTCAATCTTAGTGCATAAGGTGTATTGGTGTCGACGACGTTTCGATGCCACTATTAAATACAATAGAAATTGGGGGGGTTTTACCTAAGCCTCTATTATAAATTACACAATAAATGTTGACTAAGGATAAACCAAAATTTATTAGTCTATCCTGACATTGAATTCTGTCAGTTTCTTTTATTTTAATTTTTGATTATTTTATGTAGACAAACCAAAGATCGTCATCAACTTCATGTATTGCCATATAGTGACACATTGCACAAATTAGAAAACAAATCATAAATAATTACAGTGGAATAAACACATTAGTAAACAAATAATTCAATAAACAATAACAGTGTGCTCACAGTTTTGATAAAACATGGAACTGTTACTCATTATTACAGTCTCATTAATAAATATCAGACCACCAATTTGAAAAAACTCTTTAGAAAATGTATCATTCCGGTACAAAATCAATCCGCTTATATATAAGTCAGAAGGATGTAAACTAATTAGTGTACATAGATCGCTGGCATTGAATGTCGTTGAAAAAGAAAATGCCGACGCGTTTCGAGTCCCGTTCTATAACTCAAAGGACTCTCATCAGGGCGGTATGAGTCTGGTCCATGGGAACTATTTACAAAACAAAAAGAACAAGGGGGATTTTTAGCTGTAGGGTCCTCAATCCATTATTTATTTACAATGATTGCATCATAGTGCAGCATACCTGGTGTTTTCATGTCCAAGGCTGCATTTGTTGTATACTGAGGTCTCTGCCGTGGGTGCTAGCTGCAATAGAGTGAGTTTTTTAGAAGAATATCCTGCTGCCTACTGCTCGGTAAAGCAGGGGGGGGAAGGAACAGGGAAGGAAGCTCATTTATTTACCTTTTGTGGTTTCACTCGGGCGGCGTTGCTGCCTTCGTGCCAAAACTTAATCTCTTCGTTGGGATCACATTTCTGCAAAAATATGGACACACATTGTGGATCTTGTTTATTTTTACGATTAATTATAGGTTTGTGGTAAGTGGCAAACTCACTTTAATATCGACCCAAAAGGCGCAGAATTGGCTGCCGCTGCTTTATGTCAAATGGGTTTTGTTCTGTAAAGACATAAAAACGGTAAAAGAGCGTGTGAAAATCACTTCGCTGTTCTGTTCCCACTTGCACAGTGGTTGCCTGAATCTATCCTTTCTGCATTCGAGCCTACCTTAGTTTACACGGTTTGAAGCGTGTCTCCTTAGCACTCAGACGCGGAATCAATCTGCTCACGGAGGTCGCGTTCGTCTCTGTGAGTTTGAAACCCGGTCATGTGATGTTCATGTGACCTGTCAGGGCGTGTGGGGCCAGAATGACCTGAATGATGTCTTGTGGGATTAGTAGTTGTGCAAAAACAGGTGTTATTCTGTGTGGTTCTTACGCTCTGTTAATTTCGCTGAGGCAATTAAGCCCTTTATTCACACTATCGAATCTCATAATGAGATAAGCTTCTTTTTGAAGTAGAGCTGTTTCGACATTAGTGTGATGTTTTGGGTCAATCCAGAACAATGTGGTCCATCTAAAATCATTTTCACTATGATTATTGTTCACGAAATGTTCCACCATTGGTGCAGACAGTACTTTTTTCTTTATTCGTGAACGATGTTGTGTGATCCTGACATTGACGGCCTGAGTTGTCTTCCCAATGTACACTCTATTGCACTTACACACCACAGCGTAGACCACATTCTTGGTTCTACAATTTGTGAATACATCATGTTTCCATGTCACACCATCATGGGAAAAAACATTTCCTTCCAATGTCGCTGCACAAGAAACACAATTGCCACATTTGCGATGCCCACATATCGGTTTTAAATTCCACTGTGCTATAAGATCACTTTTCTGCTTTGGAATAAAGCTGTCTGCTTTTATGAGCTGTTGTCCTATGCTTACGTTTTTTCGCATGGCGAAAATTGGTTTTTGAAATGGAGGTTCTAACGTTTCCAACAGATGCCAATTGTTAAGAATGATGCGCTTGAATTGGTTCGTGTGCTGACCGAAGGTCGTCACACAGACCAATTTTTCAAGCTCCTCCTTCTTTTTCACTTGCAGCAAAGTCTCCCTGGGGATGAATCTTGCTCTTTTTGTGGAATGAGCTAGCAATTTTTTTGGGTAACCTCTCTTCGCCATTTCGTTGCAGAATAATGTAGCATGCGTCTCAAAATCCGACGTATTTGTACAATTACGCCTTATCCTTAACAGTTGCCCGTAGGGCAAATTTTCTTTTAAGCATTGTGGATGTGAGCTTGTATAGTGCAGAATGGTATTTCTGTCTGTTTCTTTTTTATGTATTGTTGTAGAAAGCGTTCCGTCGCAGGTGCCTACTGAGACGTCTAGAAAAGTCATTTTTTGTTGGCTGGAGTTCAGTGTGAATTTTATGTCATTGTGCCGAGAGTTTAACCATCCATGGAACTGGTCCAACTCGGTCTGACTCCCCTGCCACAGGAGCCAGACGTCGTCGATGTATCGTAACCATTGATTTATATGGCCAGAAAATGGGTTGTTATTATATATAAATCTTTCTTCATACTGGTCCATGTAAAGCACTGCCAGCTCCGGCGCATAAGGACAACCCATGGCTGTCCCTTTAATTTGAATGTAGAAATCATTTTCAAATTTGAAATAATTACTCCTTAACGTGATTTCTGCCAGTGCCACAATGAATGAAGTCGTTACCCGGTGAGGTCTATCCCGCTGGTCAAGATATACTTCTATGACCTCTAGTGCCTCATCTTGAGGAATTTGGGTATGTAATGAGGCGACATCTAGTGTGACCATCAGTTGTGTTTCTTCATCAAATGTTTTCCCATCTATTTTAGTGATGAAATCCGTCGTGTCACGGAGGTACGACTTCACCTGCACTATAAAAGGTTTTAAAAAGAAGTCAATGTATTTAGACACAGGCTCTAGTGCTGAGTCGCAGCCCGAAACGATGGGTCTACCTGGGGGTACCTGTTCATTTTTGTGTATTTTGGGTAAAAAATACAGAACTGGCGTTCTTGGCAATTTCTTGTTAAGATATTCGAACTCTTTCGGACCCAAAAAACCTTCATCCAGCCCCGTCTTAGAAATTCTAGCAATTTTGTCTTGAATTGCATATACGGGATCCTCTTTTGACGGTCTGTACCACTCACGGTTGTTCACATGTGACTGCCCCTCTGTAAGGTACATGGAGCGGGGCCACAGCACCACTGCCCCACCTTTGTCAGCCTGTTTTATTATAATTGATGTGTCAGATTTAAGATCACGAATTGCTGTAGTCATTCCCTTACTGATGTTGTTTCTCATGAAACTTTTTGTTTTTTCGAGTTTAGTGAGAGACGACAGGACCGCTTGTTCGAAAGCAATTATTTGTCTTGGAATATTTTGTGTCGGGGTAAACTTTGATTTAACTCTCAGACCAGTAGTTTCATTACTAGACGTCACCTCGGCAGAAGCGAAGAAGGCCTTCAATCGTATTTTACGACAGAAATCTAATGCCTCCAATTTGAGTTTTGTAAAGTCTGTTTTTTTATTGGGGACAAACTTGAGGCCCAGGCTCAAGAGCATTTCTTCGTCTTTCGTAAGTTGTTTTTCTGAAAGGTTGACTATAGTGGACACCTTTAATTGTTGTAGGTCTTGTTGCGGGTTCGCATCTCCCATGGCTGCTTGAAGCGGACACGCGATTGGCCGCCCCTGGCTAAAAAAGAAGATGATGCAGCTGGAGCACCTCGTCTTTTAGAATTATTTTGCCTGGAGTCTGTGGAAGAATCAGATGAAGTAGTATCAGAGAATGTGAGGAACCTATTCCTTGATCTGCCCTGGAAGGATGTAAGTGCCCCCCGTGACTCTCCTGAGGTGTAAAAATCTTCTTTGAGAAAAGGATACACTTGTTCTAATTTAAAAGATTTAGAGTCTCTATCAAATTGAGCTGATTTGATATTAAGAGTATTATCTTTAAAGAGTGCGATTTCTTTCTCAATTTTATCAAGGAGTGCTTTTGCTTCAATGACAGTTTGAGTGTCGTTAATAGTTTTAATAAGTTCCTCTATTTCTCTCTCTTCTTGGCTACAGATTCGTTGTGCTGTCTCTATAGTGTGCACCATTAAATCTCTGCTGCACTTGGTGTTTATTTGACTAAATCCTTTCTTGTATTCTGTGTCTTCGACAAAGATGACCGGAATATTCTTGACCTGGAGGCCCCAGGGTATAGTCCCTGCTTTGAGATGTTTGAGCAAAAAATGGCCGTGCAGTTCAGTTCGGATATGTTTTTTTTGGAGACGTATTAATTTGTCTGCCTCATTTTGTTGTTTGGCTGAGGTGCTGAGGGTGATTGAAGAAAATGGAGAGGACGCAATGAGATTCTGAATATGGCTTTCCGTGAAGGATAACGTGTCTTTATCTGCCATGTTAAGCAGGAGACAGCTCTCCTGCATAAGAGTTAATCTTTGAAGTTACTGATAGGAAGGACACGTGTGTGTCAGTCCCTACCCACTCGGGTAAATACCCGCTCAAGGAATGAGGAAAACAAGGGGTTGGGCCCACTGGGAAAGAGGGTAGGTCGGGCCTCAATGAACTATAGAAATTGGGGGGGTTTTACCTAAGCCTCTATTATAAATTACACAATAAATGTTGACTAAGGATAAACCAAAATTTATTAGTCTATCCTGACATTGAATTCTGTCAGTTTCTTTTATTTTAATTTTTGATTATTTTATGTAGACAAACCAAAGATCGTCATCAACTTCATGTATTGCCATATAGTGACACATTGCACAAATTAGAAAACAAATCATAAATAATTACAGTGGAATAAACACATTAGTGAACAAATAATTCAATAAACAATAACAGTGTGCTCACAGTTTTGATAAAACATGGAACTGTTACTCATTATTACAGTCTCATTAATAAATATCAGACCACCAATTTGAAAAAACTCTTTAGAAAATGTATCAATCCGGTACAAAATCAATCCGCTTATATATAAGTCAGAAGGATGTAAACTAATTAGTGTACATAGATCGCTGGCATTGAATGTCGTTGAAAAAGAAAATGCCGACGCGTTTCGAGTCCCTTTCTATAACTCAAAGGACTCTCATCAGGGCGGTATGAGTCTGGTCCATGGGAACTATTTACAAAACAAAAAGAAGAAGGGGGATTTTTAGCTGTACGGTCCTCAATCCATTATTTATTTACAATGATTGCATCATAGTGCAGCATGCCTGGTGTTTTCATGTCCAAGGCTGCATTTGTTAGAGTGTACACTGGGAAGACAACTCAGGCCGTCAATGTCAGGATCACACAACATCGTTCACGAATAAAGAAAAGAGTACTGTCTGCACCAATGGTGGAACATTTTGTGAACAATAATCATAGTGAAAATGATTTTAGATGGACCACATTGTTCTGGATTGACCCAAAACATCACACTAATGTCGAAACAGCTCTACTTCAAAAAGAAGCTTATCTCATTATGAAATTCGATAGTGTGAATAAAGGGCTTAATTGCCTCAGCGAAATTAACAGAGCGTAAGAACCACACAGAATAACACCTGTTTTTGCACAACTACTAATCCCACAAGACATCATTCAGGTCATTCTGGCCCCACACGCCCTGACAGGTCACATGAACATCACATGACCGGGTTTCAAACTCACAGAGACGAACGCGACCTCCGTGAGCAGATTGATTCCGCGTCTGAGTGCTAAGGAGACACGCTTCAAACCGTGTAAACTAAGGTAGGCTCGAATGCAGAAAGGATAGATTCAGGCAACCACTGTGCAAGTGGGAACAGAACAGCGAAGTGATTTTCACACGCTCTTTTACCGTTTTTATGTCTTTACAGAACAAAACCCATTTGACATAAAGCAGCGGCAGCCAATTCCGCGCCTTTTGGGTCGATATTGAAGTGAGTTTGCCACTTACCACAAACCTATAATTAATCGTAAAAATAAACAAGATCCACAATGTGTGTCCATATTTTTGCAGAAATGTGATCCCAACGAAGAGATTAAGTTTTGGCACGAAGGCAGCAACGCCGCCCGAGTGAAACCACAAAAGGTAAATAAATGAGCTTCCTTCCCTGTTCCTTCCCCCCCCTGCTTTACCGAGCAGTAGGCAGCAGGATATTCTTCTAAAAAACTCACTCTATTGCAGCTAGCACCCACGGCAGAGACCTAAGTATACAACAAATGCAGCCTTGGACATGAAAACACCAGGTATGCTGCACTATGATGCAATCATTGTAAATAAATAATGGATTGAGGACCCTACAGCTAAAAATCCCCCTTGTTCTTTTTGTTTTGTAAATAGTTCCCATGGACCAGACTCATACCGCCCTGATGAGAGTCCTTTGAGTTATAGAACGGGACTCGAAACGCGTCGGCATTTTCTTTTTCAACGACATTCAATTCCAGCGATCTATGTACACTAATTAGTTTACATCCTTCTGACTTATATATAAGTGGATTGATTTTGTACCGGATTGATACATTTTCTAAAGAGTTTTTTCAAATTGGTGGTCTGATATTTATTAATGAGACTGTAATAATGAGTAACAGTTCCATGTTTTATCAAAACTGTGAGCACACTGTTATTGTTTATTGAATTATTTGTTCACTACTTATTCCACTGTAATTATTTATGATTTGTTTTCTAATTTGTGCAATGTGTCACTATATGGCAATACATGAAGTTGATGACGATCTTTGGTTTGTCTACATAAAATTATCAAAAATTTAAATAAAAGAAACTGACAGAATTCAATGTCAGGATAGACTAATAAATTTTGGTTTATCCTTAGTCAACATTTATTGTGTAATTTATAATAGAGGCTTAGGTAAAACCCCCCCAATTTCTATAGTTCATTGAGGCCCGACCTACCCTCTTTCCCAGTGGGCCCAACCCCTTGTTTTCCTCACTATTAAATACAAGGCATCATCTTCAGGACAATAGAATTATACATTGTAGTCTTGACAGTAATATGCTGCGCCTTTTTACATTTACTTTACATTTAAAATGACCAGGGACAAGGTAAGATACACACAGGAAAAAAGAGGGGAGAAAAAGGTGTAAATCATATTTAGAAAAATAAGCTAGGCATGTTTTCAGCATAGAATCGGTGACATATGTGAATAAAACGGCAATTTGTATGGGTATTGCTGTGCGAATTTCATGCTCGGGTGATATAGATATGAGAATCATGTTAGAACCACGTTAGGACTATATAGGTGGTTGTTCATAGTTTTCTCAAGCATAAAGCGCGTGACCCAGTCCTGTATGTTAAAATTAGCCCAGGTCCCTCACACAGGAATTTTTTAGGAAGGGGACGAGGCCAATCGGAACCCCCAGGGGCGGCAAGAGGCAAACAACCATCGAGATGGCCCAACCACCCAGGCGAACGGTTCACCCGCCGCCAGCACTACCGTTGGTAGTAGCTTCTGATCCAACAGAAAACTATAAGACACCGGACGTAGAAGAAGGTCTTCTACCAATTTTTAATCTCACTCAACATTCTTTATCGGCTGATGAAGTCTCACTGCTCAATAAAGGCCTATCATTTGTGCCCACAATACGCCCAAATTTTTGGGACGCTCAGACCGAACTTCTAAGATTTTTTAGAAAGGTACGTCTACATAGTTTTTTCATTCTAAATCCCTCTCCAACTAAACACTACAACCACCGTCCAAATTCTCACCGACTGCAGGTATGATACCTCCAGAAATCGCCACTTTTGAAAAATTAGTCTTAAAAGATCTTGCAGGCCTTGAAAATAAGAGATCATTTGTGCCTTATAACATTACCATCCATGAGAAAAATGCCTTGTCCACCCTAAAAAACAACCATTCTCTCGTCATAAAACCGGCGGATAAGGGAGGGGGGATCGTCATTCAAGATCTTGACCTATACAAAAAAGAAATCCTACGACAACTCAGTAATACTGAGCATTATTGCAAATTACCCCGCAACCCGACCAGTGAGATTCAGAAACGTATTTCTCAAGTCACCACGGAAGCCCTAGAATCAGGTTTCCTATCAAAAAAAAATACGAATTCCTGAACACCAAGGCCCCACGCATTCCAGTAATCTACTGTCTTCCCAAGATTCATAAGAACTCAGAATCCCCACCCGGCAGGCCCATCGTCTCGGGGTGTGGTTCCGTCCTGGAACCCCTTGGACACTACATAGACTACTTAATCAAACAATTTGTCCCTGGCACCATCTGTTACATAAAAGACAGTATGGACATGATTAATCTTATTGAAGACCTCCCATTTGATCCCTCATCCAGCACCATGTGCACGCTGGATGTGGAATCATTATATACTAACATTCCTCAATATGAATCCCTCCGTGTCATTGAGAAAGTGTTGGAAACACGTCCAAACCCACGTAATGTTCCCTCTGTTTTTATTCGCCAACTATTGGCGATATGTCTGACAAATAATTTTTTCCTTTTTGAAGGATAGTTCTATGGTCAAGTGCGCGGCACATCAATGGGAGCGATTTTTGCTCCCAATCTGGCCATTCTCTATATGGACCACCTTGAGACATCTTGTATCCTTGACACGTCTAACCCTTTACACAATGGCATCGCCTTGTGGAAACGGTACATAGACGATATTTTCCTACTGTGGACTGATTCCTCTGATGGCCTCACACAATTCCATCACTGGCTCAACAATAACAGTGGAGGCCTAAACTACACACTCTCCACCAGCAAAGAATCACTTCCCTTCTTGGATCTAGTGATAAAACACACGGAGGGCTGTCTCACCACCAGTCTACATCGCAAACCGACTGAGCGGAACACTCTACTTAACTATAGCAGTCACCACCCACGCGCACTGAGAGATTCCCTCCCTTTTTCCCAGTTCCTTCGCATAAGGAGGAATTGTTACTTTAAAGAGGAATACTTCAGCGAGGCCAAGACGCTAAGCAATAAGCTCAGAGCAAGAGGCTATCCCCGTAAACTCGTGCGACGCTCACTCAAACGCGCATGGTACTGCCCAAGGGAAACTCTTCTAGAACCCAAGCCCAAAAAAATGCAGGAGCGCCTCATTTGTGTCACTACATTCTCTCCAGCATCCAATGCAATAAGAAAGAGTGTAGTAAAGCATTGGCCTGTGCTGAATGCAGGACAATTGAACCTTGAACATCCGTTGTTCGCCTTTAAACGGGCCAAAAACATAAAAGATCATCTTGTCCGGGCATCTCTCCCTCAATCAACCTTGAAAACCACACTTAATGATGCATGGGGCCTACCTACCTTGACAGGGCATGCTAAATGTGGCAGCTGCGTTTGTTGTGATTACACTGTTGAAGGAAAAATCTTCGAGTATGGAACCATCAAATTTGAGAGAAAGTACTTTTCAAATTGTAACTCAGCAAATGTAGTGTACGCCATTTTGTGCCCCTGCATGATGATCTACGTAGGTCAAACAAGCCAGAAAATCAAACTCAGGATCGGACAGCATCGCAGCAGGATTCGCTGCAAACCTGCTAATGCCCCCCTTGTGGATCACTTTACAGATAAAGGACATACTGAGAATGACCTCAAATGGACAATAATAACATTGATCAAACCGCCTCCACGAGGGGCTGAAATATCGCAATTACTTTTCAAAGAGGAACTACACTGGATTTTAAGGACCAACAGCATTCACAGTGGCCTCAACCGCCTTGAGGACTGGACCTCCTTAGTATAAAATGCCTTCTGTACTTTGTACTATAACATGTATTTAATATTTCAAAAAACAGTGGTCCCAAACATTAGCAGGAATAGGACATTCTGTAGTGTAGTTCCTATTATCCCAATAGGCTCTGCGCATTGGAATAATATCTTCAATAGTATAGACCTAGGGCAGAGGTTAACTAGGTCTTCTACTGACGATATTAGACTTAAAGTTTTTGGTTTTGCCAGCTAGCTCAGAGTTCACTAGAAACTTTCTCGAATAGGCAAGGAGGAGTTTAACCTCCCTGGATAGACAAGAAGGGATTTAGTTTCTGACAACCATAGAACATGACAACTTTGCTCTCCCCTAATCAAGAGTGTATCTCTAGAGTCGTGTGAAAACAAAAGACAACTTATTTTACTCAGTCAGTACGTGCATTCTTAGTTTCACCAGATTGTAGAGAAAAGGAAGAGACGGGCGTGTTCAATAAAAGATGGTATTTATGGATCAGTCTCTTTTCTCGTACAAGAGAAATGAATCGATATTATTGCGATACTTATGGTTAAGTAAAGTGCATACAATAAAAGCAGGAGTATAAAATAATACTGCAGAAGCATTGATATGGTTTCTAAGCCATATGATATTTAAAACTGATAAAATAGATACATACATATATACATTTGACTAATCGTACTCAACTGGTGCTTCTAACCACGCCTACCCCAGTGTACCTGACCTAAGCCTAATACGTGGGCGGGAGTAGATAAGTAGCAGTTTAAGTTAAGTTTGTTTTGCCAAGGGACTGACTCAAGAATTCTCTGCAAGGGGTTGTTCAGTTCTGTACCTGAGGTCTAGAATGATTGAGGGCTGGTATCTCTCGTCTCTGGTCTTGATATTCCAGCTGCCTGCGAGGGCTGCTTGGAAGCGCCGGAGCTGGATTTCTCGGCAGGAGAAAAGCAGCGTCTCGTTCTCAGCACGTCAGGAAGGCGGGGCAGCGCGTGTGGGCTTCGCTCTCTGCTGGGCTCCCCAGCGCGTCTCGCTGCTCCGATCTCGTCACCACCGCGTGTGTTTGCTTAAAGCAATGTCGGTAATATTTATACCTGTAAGGTGCCGAGATTGACGTAAGGATGGACATGGATACGTCAATAAGGATGTCATACGAACGGGCTTGTTCGCACATTCTTTTGCTGAAGTTCTCGGTGAAATCAAAACAATGGCCGCAGGGATTTTCCCAGGTTGTCATAGGTTTGATTTGTTTTGAGAACTCCGTATGCCTTATCAGGGGCTGGAGGAATAGTGCTTGCCTAATTAGATGGCAAGCGTTATGACCTAATCAGATAACGCGTTCCTGTGCCGTGGTGTGGCTTAATCAGATAACGGTTTTTTGTACCGTGGGATGGCTGCTAGTTAACTATTAACCAGAACAGGGTCAGGAATAGGGGGATCGATACAGAACCTATAGGAATACATCACACCCACTCCACGCAGACTATGTCCATATTTACAAGATCTAGGCATAGTAAATATACTAGTAGAGCATGTGTATACCGTACCACCCCAAAATACATCCATATGCATTTTGAAAACTTGAAATATACGAAAAGATATATATATGCATTATATGCACTCAAGCAGTATAACAATGCTAAATAAATCACGCATATTCATACATCATTATTAATAAAATATGAAAATTACACATGAAATGGCTCTTAAGACAGAAGAAAAAAATGCGAGACCATTTCATCACAAAATAAAATATATTTGAACATGCCAGAGGGCAGCTAATGTCTCTAAAGTTCCTAAAATAGAAATTTAGTTCCCTAAGAATAGTTTCTACTTTAAGCAGAAGATAAGTGTCCCGAAAAACTGCAAAATATTTTTGGGGCCGCTGAAAAAATAATGTTCCGCTGTCCGTAAACTGGAAAAAATTGTTCATGATACTTTTTTATCAAAGTTGAAGGCCAAATTCAGGGTGTTGGGAACGCCGTGTGCTAGCCTGCTCAAAAGTCATTATTTCTGCTCTGGTGAGAACATCATATCATTTAGACTCTCGAAAAAACTGTCAACAGCTTCCTGCGAAAGTTCCATTAACTCGGAAAAAGATGTTACCATGCATTCATGAGCATGATTGCCTTCATTGATGTTTTGATCAGCATAGCTGACAGAAGGTCGTACCTGATCGATGCTGCTTTCATCTTGAACCTCACTACCCCTCAATCGTAGTGGTGAAGTCTCCACGAATGCCGTCATCAGGATTGGTAGCCGCAGGGGACAGCACAATGCATGAGCCGTGACCGGACCCAACAAAGTTTCTGCATCCATTGGCGCATCCGATTGTAGCGTCAGACAGGTGTCTAACACGCATTCTTCTCCGCATAGCAAGCACCTTAATACAGGTAAAACACAGCTTTGCCACATTGGTCTAAATGAAAGAAACCAAGTCATGTTTAGGTCTCTAAGCCGGGACATTCCAAGGATTTTAGATATCCGGTCCCGGTATCCAATGGCTAGGATTGTTTCTTCCCTTGTCGCAGGTGTTTTGTCTGTGACACGGTTTGCCATAGCGAAATAACAGAATCAAAAATAGGATTCCTGCCACTAGTCCCAAAAGGAGAGGAAGTCCACCAAAGATGGAATGGACAAAGTCCGGAAAAATACCCAGAATGGCTTTAAATGGTGTTAAAGCCCCCGAAAACACTGTCTTAAATACATTTGAGACTCCACTGGTATCAGAAATATTTAAGATTTCGTTCAGGATTTCTGCGAAATGTATGGGGGAATTAGTTGATAACAATGAATGAATCTCTGCCGTTGTCCTTGCAACTTGGAGATCATACGTTTCTTTTGATGACGTGAGCCTGGTCGGCGTCTGAAGGAGCACTGTTTTCATTCTGCTTAAAGTATCAACTCGAATGGAAGCAATTTTCAAATTCGGCCATAACCTTGCCTCCCTGTCTGGCATTGCGCTGGGGAACAATACTGGTTCACAGCACATAACCTTCGCAGTCGTAGTTATGAGATAAGCTATTCCGGGCACCAAGCTACAACATCTGCGGTCTACGATTATAATGTAACTCCCGTTCGATAGTCTCCTAAAGAATGGTTCTATTTGTGTCGCAGGTGTGCCTAGCTGGTGACATGAAAGGTTATTTGAGGACCCTTCACAGGCTCCGTGTAAACTAATACCACTACACAGAAGTGTACCGCTTAGTGACATGGCACAATTATTGCCACTAAGAAACACTTTCCGGCCTTTATTACTGACACAAGCATGTGAATAGGGCAAGTTCCATGTTGACTTAATGTACCCTTTACCCAATTTTTCGTACATGCCAGCCTGTATATATTTTTGGCAATATTGAAACCTGAAAGTAGATATTGGAATATTAATTATTCCATGTATTATCCATTCACTGACAGGTCGTTCTGACATTGTCAATGGTAATCTCTCGAGTTTCTCAATGCTCAGGATTGTATAATCAGCACCCTTCTGTGCCATACTGATTTGTTTATCAGTAAGGTTAAAGATATTGAACAGTGACGTTGTGTTGATTAAACGCCAAGGCACATAGCCTGAACGCAGATTTTGTAACGTCCAGCCAAGTTGTACAATAGAACGCAATTGAGACTGACCGTGTTGTAACAACAGTAAGTCTTGCGATATTATGTCGATTGCTGAAGACACAATGCTGTCCAAAGAGTATATTCTGGAGGACAGAGTCATTAACCCATTGTCCACTACAGAAAGTGATTTTTCCAAATTAATACGGTCAATTTCCCGTATTCTCTCTGATGTTTCAATTTGAGTTATTTTCCAGGCTTCGTTATAAGCTGCATATACAGAGGCTGCTATGAAGCGTTTTTGACGCTGTTTGCGCGGTCCCATAATGAAATCACGCAAGTCAGCACCATCAGTAAGTAAAGTCAGGTGTTGCTTAATTTCTGCCAGTGTGGATGTTTGTAGCCATTGAAGGCAGAGCTTGCCCACACTGTACGTGGTAATTATCCCTGGGTGTTGTCTTTGGGAATATCTAGGGTCTGGTCTGGTCAATGTGAACCCTTGGAAATGTTCAGGAATCTGTCTTGACAGTTATTTGTATCTGTGGGCCAGATCAACCACTTTTTCCAATCAGGATGTGTTCTGTTTTGGCTTAATATATGGTTTACGTCTATCTCAACATCTATAGAGCTATTACTGTTCATTGATGGCTTTGGAATAGACGGTTTGTTTAAGTCTTTGATTTTGGCTAGGCCAAGACAGGTAGTTTGTTGAACAGTGTCATTCAAAAATATAATTTGTTCTGGGATCATGCAGGCTCTAAACAATGATTCGATACCTTGTACTTGCCATTACTTTGTACCCCAAACACTTTTTACTTCAACATTTTTGTCCCAGTATTCAAAACCAAATGTACTCATTTGCTCAAAAAACGAGTCTGAATATATCAATTTAGTGTTTGTAAGCATGGTCTTTGTACCTGTCTTATTTGATAATTTGAAATAAAATGTTTCTGCATTGCTTGTGTTGAACCCTGAAAAATATGAATATTTGTCATAAAAAGTTCTTGAGCTACCTTTTGGAGGGGTTGCACAGTGTTCCCATTGATTATAATTCAAAATATTTCTAGGTTGTGCAGATTTATGCAGATAATGATTACTATAGTGATTATAGCAGAACATTTTATCATAATTAGACGAACCCTGCAAATAATCATGTTTTGTAAATTTAGCAGACATCACTAGGTCAGACATCATATTATTAATGCTTTCAACGTCCCAATCATCAGCAACTGAGCTTGGTTTTACAAAGTCACTCAATGAGATCTTGATTTGATGTGGATACTTCAGGATTTCAACCGGACCATAGATTTCATAATCAGTATTGTCCCATGCTACCCCACCGGGTATAGGATTGGCTGTGAAGTTGACTGAAGAAAGTTCTCTTTTCTCGACGTGTGAAGACGTGTGTGGTTTGAGGACCAGGTTGATTTTCTGGCTTGCTGTGTCCATTTTAGCATATTTTCCCTCAATGAAGTGTCCCAATCATAGTACCATGATGAGCCAAAGTATGAGGATAAGTGCACCTAAGGCCACCCAGAATTCTATCCACGGAGAAATCAGATAGGTTTCTTTCAGATGTTGAAAAAGTTCCTTAGCTTTATCTTTATATGTTTTTGTTGCTGTTTGTTCCTTTGATTCACTCAGGTCTTCAGATGAATCACTGAAGTTGATGAAGTAACCGGATGCCGTTCTGTCTATTGTTCCTATTGTTTCAGGATTGCTGTTTGCTTTATTAGTGTGTTTTGTTGCAGCAGCATAGTCATTTGTTACTTCATTGTAGATTGGTGTGTCTCTGCTAAATGTTTTTATTTGGGTTTTTAGAGGTTTAAGTTCCATAGCATTGTTGCATAGTCCTTGTTGTTGTTCTGTTGGCATTTCAAATGTGAGTAGCCTCTTAGATTGAACCTCTGTGTTTGTAGCAAACCTTGGTGTTCTGCTACTTATCGGGAGTCCACTTGGCCTACTGTTTGTTATCGGCCACATGACTGTGGTTTTATCAGGTCGATTGATACAACCCTGTTCTCCTTTTTACCAGCAAGGGGCGGTAGTACTACTGATCTTGTCCCGTTGATAGACAAGACAGGAACTGCTTTTCTGTAAGAAGGCCCAAATTCCTTCTTTACCGTGATCTTTTCTCTGACTAGATCCCCGACTTTTGGAATCCAGACAGGTCTTGCTGGGACAGGTGGTTTTTCTTCAGTGGTCGTTGGCTGTTGTTTCAACTTTATGTTGCTCAGGTCTTTCCTTGTTTCGTTTAAGTCCTGTAAAATAGCCAAACGATCTTTGATATCAAAGCTTTTTTCTTTAACCACTGAAGTCTGACTGTCAAGATCTAAGACCATCATTCTAGTTCCAAACAATAATTCGTACGGACTGAATCCCCTCAGAAAATTTCTTGGCAGGTTATTTAGACTACGTTGGACACTTATTAGATGTTTGACCCACCCAGCTCCCGAACCTAATACCTTCGCTGTTATAGATTGCTTTATGCCTTTGTTTTTTTCTTTACACCATCCCGTTCCCTCAGGTAGGAAGTGAGAAGAGTCCCGCTATGCTATGCTCATTTGGCCATGTTTTTTCATACGCTTTAGGGCAAGAAGAAAAAACATTCAGCCAGACGTAGCATGCCTCTAGCGTATATGCCATTATAGACTCGCAAATCTTTTTATAACAGTCCAGACGTCAGCCGAGTGCTGGGGTCTTACTTCATAAGTGGAAATTAGTCTTTTTATGTTAATATAACGCTTTTTCGTGATAGGTATATAATTATTGTTGTTGTTTTTCTGGAGCGATGTGCCATGGTAATAGTCCTCCTCGCTCGCCACTGCGATCTCTATTGCAGTCTGGGCAGTTTTTTACAAAAATCTGATGATGCAGGCTCATGCCTGGCCACCAGTACACTGATTGTAATTCCTCCAGAGAATCTTTTTGTTTAAGGTGTCTGAGACCTTTACCCATATGTGCGTCTGCTATTAACAAGCCTCCCCTGTCCGTGTTTGGAATCACTCTATCCCCCACTCCAGGGATTCAAGCAAAAGGGACTGAGTTTGCATCGATTATGTATGTATAATTGAGTGGATAGTTGATCGGTAGTGCTGAGCAGTCGCTTTTTGATGACGTTTTCACCGCCAGCATAGTTTCACCGTCAATGTGTTTTACTGCACGCTTTTTCTTGACTACGGAAGCCGATTCAGTTGCTGCCGTTGTGGCTTTCTCAGCCAATGAATTCCCTGCAACGTGAACGCCATCACGTTGATGACTCAGTGTATGTATCACGTGAGTCTTTGGTAGTTCTTTTTGCAAATGAACTACTTGTTCCCAAAGCACTTTTTGCTTTATTGTTGCACCTGTGTCATCTTTGTAACCGTTTTGAATCCATTTCTGTAAATCGTTATTGTATGATTTGACGCAGTAATACGAATCGCACACAATAAGTGTCGGGAATTCGCGATCGGCATTATCTAGCGCCATTTTTAACGCTATTATTTCAGTTTGTTGTTCTGAATTATTTTCTACAGAGTGTGTTTTTGTAAGTAGAGGTCTTAATTTACCTCCGCGCCACACTTCTTTTACAATTTCGCATGTGGCCTTGTAAGCCAGCTCTCCCCAAACTGAGGGTTGAGCATGCCCGTCTGTATGTATTACACAGGCGTACTGTCATAAAGGCAGACTGTCGATTGGCAGAGGGTATGTCATTTCATATTCTAGATATCTTAATTCTTTTAAATTCTGGATCAAAGTAGTATTTTACTCTGTCCGTTGTAATTGAATTCACCCATTGTATCCATTCTGGATTCAACGCTGTTGTTGGTAAATTACATGGGGTTGTTAATGCCTCAAAGGCTGACTCCGCTGTTCTGACTGTGATACGTCTACCGTCAGCGTTGTCTTTTTCTTTTGCTATAGCCGTTTGAACTGCATGAACAATGTTGTCTTTAATACTGAACTTCTTTTCAGCTTCTGTGTACAAGTGTGATTTGTATGCAATTGGTACCTTTTCTCCCTCATTAGAGGTCAGGTATGTGAATCCGCATCTTCCTGGGATGACTCGAATCACAAGATTGCGTGTGTTGTCACGTGTTTCTAATTTTGTTTTAATTAACATGTCTGTTTGTAAAGATCTCAAAATTTCTGTGTGTTTTTGAGTCCAATTGATTCTTTTACAATCTGGTTTTATTAGATCATAAAGGGGTTTAACCCTTTCTGCGTAATTTGCAATGTATGTTCTTCCGAAGTTTAGGAAGCCTAGAATTGATTGAACATTTTTTAGTGTTCTAGGAGCTTGGAGTACAGCACATTTCTCTAGGAAATTGTCAGCCAGGCTTTTGCCTTCACTTGATAATTCATATCCTAAAAACAGGACTGTTAGATGGGCAATTCTTGATTTTTTAAAGTTGAATTTGTAACCCTCTGCTGCGAACCCAAGTATTATGGTGTTCACTCTCTTCAAGTGAGTATCCAAGTCATCATCTGTTAGGTAAATGTCGTCGACATATGATAATGCCTCGTCATCGTATGTTTGTAGTAATTCTGTTACTCTTTTTGAGAATAATCCTGGGCTGTTCTTGTGCCCCGGGGGTAAACGGCAGAAACTTTTTTGCGAGCCATTTACCGAGAACGCAGTCAAATATCTGCTCTCTGGTGCTATATTTTGACAAAAGAATCCATTAGAGATGTCTAATGTTGTTTTGTATTTTTTGCGCACTATGTTATTCATTAGTGCAGCACTATGCGAGTTTTGCACTGCAAAGGTTTTGCAACATGAGTTAAGGTGTCTGTAATCCAAAACTAGACGATATGAGTTGTCTGGTTTGGAGACAGGAAACAAAGGATTGTTCATTTGTGAGGTGCAAGTTTCAATCACCCCCTGGTATTCAAGTTGATCTAGGATCTCTTTTACCTGTTTTTTAGCTTCTTGCTTAATTGGGTACTGCCTCTGTGCAGTAGGTTGTGATTTTAACTGGATTTTGTGAGGAGGAGAGTCCTCATCCCATCCCACATGATTTTTATATAAAGCAGGAGCTTGAGCTACTGCCCACTTTCTAGCAAGTGTATATTTTTTATGAATTGGAATATGATTTGAGAAGGCAGGCATAATTATTTCTTCGCCATGAGGACACTCCCTGACAAACTCTGGTGGCCAGTCTTTCTCAGCCAGAAGGATGTCATAGCCCTGGGAGAGATTATCCCAAAATAGTCCCCTTATTTTTCTAGTCTTATCCCCTTCTATACGTAATGTAATTTCATATATTTTATGAGGTTTGCTAACTCTGGTATCTGCAGTTTCCACCTGAATGTATTCATTCGTGTCCACTGTCTCCAGATGATTCATAAGGACTCTGCGAGCTATGCTCACTTCTGCTGCGCTGTCTAGCATTGTCTGAGCCCATTCTCCGTTTTTCAGCTGTGTTCTCAGTATTCTCGGCATCTTTGATTACTTTAATACTGGCTACCTTCTTTTTTGGAAATTGTAACTTTTTATTTGGATGAGCAGGTTCCTTGTCTTTGGACTTGACGTGCTCTTCCCTGTGTTCTGATCGTCCTCTTCTTTCCGATTTCTGCGAGGAAGTCTGAAAAGATTGAGAGGGACGTGTATCATTATCTTGATATCTATCAGGTTTCTTCAGATTATCCCTATTTCTAAGGTTGTATTTTTTCCCAGAGGGCTCACTTTGGGGAGACCTGCGTCCTTGGTTCGGAGATCTTTCTCTCCGCCGAGGAGACCTTCCTCTGGACTGGAATCTTTTTTCTTTAGGATTGGATTGTTTGTTTCCATCCCAGCTCTTTTTTTTGAGTGTTTACATTATTTTTAATAAATGCCTTTTCAGGACTTTCAATTAGTTGAGGTTTTACCGGTATTCCACCCAGACTATCCCTTCCTAGTTCTTCATAGGATTTCTCTATGATTCTGGCAATTTCAGTTGGTTGGTCTGCTATGTCTGTCTCTTTTAACCTTTGGCGGATCGCCACGTTTGCTGCTTCTCCCTTTATGTTGGCTAATAATATAGCCGAGACCTGCTTGAAGTCTTTCAGTAATTTCATACCAAGAGTTAAAGCGGGTTCTGGACCATATTCATCTTGAATCTGTTTTAGCACATCTGGTATTACTGACATGGATGGTACACCATGTGTTTTTGTGTATATGGAAGCAAAGACTGTACCCCAAGTGTCACAGTCCTCCACGTGTGGTGCGATTCCCATTGGAAGACAGATAGTCAGAATCCTGTGTTTTTCTACCGGGGTGGTGTCTGGAAACACCGCCTCTATTTGAGTGATTTTTTGTGCTAGCCAGAAGGGTATTTGTTCCCGTTTTGCGGGTACTTTACCCAGACAGGACTGTATGTTCTGTGGTGTAATTTTATTTGTGTTACCCTGATGAGGGTTCAGCTGTGGAATTTTACTTGCTGGTTGGACTGTTGAAGTCCGCATTACATATTGGACTAATTGTCTATGTATTTTGATTAGTTGTTTTAGCTGTATTAAAAGATCTGGTGCAGGCATGTCTTCAATGTCTGGATGTGGTGTATATCCAGCTAGGACCGGCCACGTTGCTCCTGGTCTACCTAGTGGACCGAGCCTGGTGATGTGATTATTATGTTTTAGGGCGCCTTTAAACAAGAGCAGGTGCTCTTGGAATTTGAGTGGTACTTCCACCTCCTCGAAAGGAGTGTAGGTATTCAGTGGTTCCTCTATTTTATAATAGTGGAACTCTTTTGTTACAGCGTTTGCTGCTGGAAAGTTTATCCATGAATAGAATACCTCTGTCTGCCGATATTCGTGTGCCTCAATTACGAATATGACTGTACCGCCTCTCGATGTCAGTCCATTTTCTATACGTTTTAAGGTTATAGATTTCCTTATGTTGACCGGGATGAGTATTGCATTTGGGCCATTTTCCAGCAGAGTATTGTCTGCTACTAGGAGTTCAGCTGCTATTCTAGCTGTCTCCCTTTCTTCATCACTGTCTATCATTTTACCGACAGGAAGGTTATTCTGTTTGTTTGCAGATCAGGTTTCTATGGAAACAAAGATTAGATGCACAATATTTTGGAACAGTGTATCCTTCAACGTTGACTAAACCAAGAACCATACATAGGAGTCTCCTCCTGCGAGGTTTGGCGGATATGACCTTTCACCCACTCCAGACGTCTTTGGAGTATTATGGGAAAAAAGGGGTTCTGTGTGAAAAGCACGACTGAGTTACTCTAATGTCTTGCGTTAGTTTTATCGCCTATCCAAACGTTTGGGCGCCATGTAGTGTAGTTCCTATTATCCCAATAGGCTCTGCGCATTGGAATAATATCTTCAATAGTATAGACCTATGGCAGAGGTTAACTAGGTCTTCTACTGACGATATTAGACTTAAAGTTTTTGGTTTTGCCAGCTAGCTCAGAGTTCACTAGAAACTTTCTCGAATAGGCAAGGAGGAGTTTAACCTCCCTGGATAGACAAGAAGGGATTTAGTTTCTGACAACCATAGAACATGGCAACTTTGCTCTCCCCTAATCAAGAGTGTATCTCTAGAGTCATGTGAAAACAAAAGACAACTTATTTTACTCAGTCAGTACGTGCATTCTTAGTTTCACCAGATTGTAGAGAAAAGGAAGAGACGGGCATGTTCAATAAAAGATGGTATTTATTGATCAGTCTCTTTTCTCGTACAAGAGAAATGAATCGATATTATTGCGATACTTATGGTTAAGTAAAGTGCATACAATAAAAGCAGGAGTATAAAATAATACTGCAGAAGCATTGATATGGTTTCTAAGCCATATGATATTTAAAACTGATAAAATAGATACATACATATATACATTTGACTAATCGTACTCAACTGGTGCTTCTAACCACGCCTACCCCAGTGTACCTGACCTAAGCCTAATACGTGGGCGGGAGTAGATAAGTAGCAGTTTAACTTAAGTTTGTTTTGCCAAGGGACTGACTCAAGAATTCTCTGCAAGGGGTTGTTCAGTTCTGTACCCGAGGTCTAGAATGATTGAGGGCTGGTATCTCTCGTCTCTGGTCTTGATATTCCAGCTGCCTGCGAGGGCTGCTTGGAAGCGCCAGAGCTGGATTTCTCGGCAGGAGAAAAGCAGCGTCTCGTTCTCAGCGCGTCAGGAAGGCGGGGCAGCGCGTGTGGGCTTCGCTCTCTGCTGGGCTCCTCAGCGCGTCTCGCTGCTCCGATCTCGTCACCACCGCGTGTGTTTGCTTAAAGCAATGTCGGTAATATTTATACCTGTAAGGTGCCGAGATTGACGTAAGGATGGACATGGATACGTCAATAAGGATGTCATACGAACGGGCTTGTTCGCACATTCTTTTGCTGAAGTTCTTGGTGAAATCAAAACAATGGCCGCAGGGATTTTCCCAGGTTGTCATAGGTTTGATTTGTTTTGAGAACTCCGTATGCCTTATCAGGGGCTGGAGGAATAGTGCTTGCCTAATTAGATGGCAAGCGTTATGACCTAATCAGATAGCGCGTTCCTGTGCCGTGGTGTGGCTTAATCAGATAACGTTTTTTTGTACCGTGGGATGGCTGCTAGTTAACTATTAACCAGAACAGGGTCAGGAATAGGGGGATCGATACAGAACCTATAGGAATACATCACAATTCCAGGTGAATATAGACCATAATTGAAATCTATATTTTGCTGTCCATCGGGACAGATTTTAATAGCATAAATAGTAATATGTATCAAAATAGTAGAGCAATTTACCAAGCGGGACACAACCTGTGTCCAGCTATCACATATGAGAAACCATACATACATACAAAGGCAAAGAAGGGCAGTCTGTAAATGTTTCACAGTTGTAACAGACAATAATATGAAGAGTACACTTTTTTGTAATCATTTCATTACAGTATATCAATCATCAAGTGTAAATTGTCGACGACGTTTCGATCCTTATTAACATTTGGGATCATCATCAGGACTTATAAATGCATGCCTTAAATATTAATTGCCCAACACAGAAGTAAAAAACAAGAATATAATATACATTACAACAGCAGAACAGAAAAATGAAAATGGAGGAGAGGGGGAGAAAAAAAGAGAAATACATAAGTAAAACATTCCAAAATATTGAATGCAAAAGGGGGAAAAAAAAGAAAGAATAATAATAAACATATTAGAATGAATCATACTCATATTATGCATTTAAGAGATCTGACTTAGCTACAAAGGTAAATACAAGCGCATACACAACCCAAGCGATCCAGAGAAATAATCACGTAATCCCCTGAAGCCTTCAAATGCGCATGCTGTAACCAGAAAGTTAGTGCAACCAGCTCGCCGTGTGAAAAGAGTGGTCCTGGAATAGAGTGTGCAGGGTGCTAAGAAGAAATACCGTTTGCCCGAAGTCTCCGAACAAAACAGACATAAGTCGGAAAAAGGTGATCGCCCTAAGAGTGCCATTCTGTTCATAATTCCTAAAAACATACCTCGATGTTTAAGCAGAGGAACAGGGTCGTCTAAAGTAACAAAAGTCTGGCCCAGAAGCTTATTTCATATATATGGACCTAATGTAAAAAATGTGTAAAGAATTGGGGGGTAATCAATTCCGTATTTACAGATGGTCTAAGTGTAAACAATAGACTTCAAGAGGCTTACCAATTCACCGTTCTGAATTTTGGGGAACTGGTCCTAAAATTCAAAAGGAAGGACTATCAATAAATGGTTTAAACCTAGAGGGAAAAGAAAGGAAGCATCTATAGTGGAAGCGCTTACCCATATTCCGGTCAGTGGCCGGTCATAGTCAGTGTGGGTACCTGGCGAAGTAAATAGAGCAAGTACTGAGTATTCCGGGTTGGAAATGTGTCAAACCAAAAGGTCGACAGCGTGCTGAGCAGTCTTAAAGTTTACCGACAGTGTAACAGAAGTCCGCCGCAATGGGGGTCTGTAAGGCGATCGAGTCAATACTCGTTTCGTAGCCGCTTCCGGGAAAGCTGTTTTTTATAAAAAACCTTTACCGGTGAGCCGCGGTCGTATGGCTTGTAGAAACGCGAAAATAATAGAGTAAAAGCGCGGCCATCTTGTAAGATGCATTTCGAGCAGCGTAAATGGGGAGGATTAATTATTAGAAGGAAAAAACGAGAATGTGCCCAAAGTTAGTGACCCTTAAGAACAGGAATGCTACAAAATCTTTGCTCCAGGCAAGGTTATTTTGAACAGAACAACTGTGCCAATCTTTACAAAAGGAGGCGGCCATATTTGAGAGGGTAATAGTAAAGTAACCCAGGAAACACCCGAGAGACAGTTAGTGGCGCTTTGCGTATAAATAGTGTGGGATAAGTGTATCGTGAATACATATTTAAAATTAGCATTCAGGACCAGGTAATTTTCAGAACACATTAATTAGCAAATCGTAATACAGAAACAGTGACAATTGATCCAGAGTTATTTTTCGAAAAGAGCAATCATAAACAATCCAAAACAGAAAGTAATATATATACATTTGTTATACCTATATGCCAACAAAGGCACAGTCAATTCCATTTAAAGCGTAGTGCGAATTCCAGCAGTACAAGGCTCAATCCAGAAGGAATGAACAAGTATTATTCAGGACCTAAGCAGAATCCATACATTTTTTGTGGTACGGCAAATCATGCAGGATAGCGTATAAAGCATTGGCTTTAGCTATAAAAACTAAAGATAGAGCCAGCATTAAAGGTGCTCGGGCCCTTTATAAGAAAGCGCAATATGATGCAAAATGCATCTGGGATGAAGAGTACTGGAGGGAACTTTATTGTGCAAGTAGGGAACGCTCGATGTGTACCTTCTGGAATATGGTGAAATGGGGCAGGGGAGTTCAACGGGGCGAACCAATAAATTATGTTTCGCCCGATCTCTGGGTTTCCCATTATGCTATCCAGTTTGCCTCTCAAGAGTCGCCAATGGAACCCAGAGATGCCCCGGTGTTTCCTAACTTGGGTATTGTTCCCCTAAACTTTGAAAAAATTGAGGTGAAAAAGGTACTAAATACCATCCCTAAGGGCAGAGCACCAGGATTAGACTCTATTCCTGCTGACCTTTTTATGCATGATACAGAGCTTTGGGTACCATACATTCAAGCGCTAGCCAATGGTATTGCCAATGGCTCGCCAGTACCAACTACCTGGAAGGGTGCTGAGATCATTCCGATCTTCAAAAAGGGGGAGCGCTCTGATCCGGGTAACTACAAGCCTATCAGCCTGATAGACTGTATTCAGAAGGTGGTCGCAAGGCTTGTTCTACAAAGAATCCAAGGCTGGATTGAGGAGGAAGAAGTTCTTTCTCCTCTCCAGGCGGGATTCCGTAGTCATACAAGCACTATAGATCAGGTTTTTAGATTTGTTTTAATTTATTGGCGGGTGGTTGTCCTTGGTGGAGGAATGCTATTCGCGGCATTCGTCGACCTTAAGTCGGCGTTCGATTTGGTGCCGCAAGATAAAATGTACGCGGTCTTCGAAGCACAGGGCATGCCAGCTAATATCTTGTCCTTCCTTAAAAAGCTACATGAGGACAACTTTGCTCAAATTAGATGGAACCAGCAAGGTAATGTGACTGATAAATTTTCAATTGCGAGGGGTGTACGCCAAGGGTGCGTTCTGGCCCGACACTTTTCTCAATATACATCAACAGGGTGATCAGCTATTACGCGAATTATCCAACAGACGCTCCCAAGCTGGATGGTAAGCTGATCCCCCTGTTGATGTCTGCTGATGATACCCTCCTGAGCTCTAAAACACAGCAGGGCCTACAAAAGGCCATAAATGTGTTTGAGGTCTTTTGTAAGGATCATGGACTTGCAGTGAATGTTAGTAAAACTAAATTTATGGTCCTTCATAGGTCAAGACAGGTAAGGGGGAACGTGGCCAGGAGCGGGGTTAGACTTGACCAAACCGGGGTGTTTTCCTTTTTGGGAATCACCCTCGCTTCTAAGCTAGATTGGAAACCACATCTTGCCCATCTGGAAACTAAGCATGCCCAACTGACAGGCGCCCTAACCAAAGAAGTATTCTTCTCCCACACTAGACCCATTTTGCCCGTTCTGAAAATATATGAAGCAAAAATAGCCTCAGCCACTCTGTACGGGGCCGAACTGTGGGGCTTCAGCAACCTTACCCACCTTACTAGGGCCCAAAATAAGTTATTCCGTGGGATCACGGGTTTACCTGCTTCAACCCCGTTGATTCCCCTTCTTTATGATCTAGGCTCTCAGCGTTTGGAGGATAAGGCTCGTTACAGACCGGTGGTTTACTGGAGGAGATTGTGGGTAACTCCAGAACTCTCCCAGTACGCAGGGGCCTTCCTTGATGTTCTTAACGCTGATAGAGCACACCAAATCCATTGGTTCCAGGAGGTTAAATCTATTTATTCAGCCATGGGTCTGGTGAGTTTGTGGGAGGACCCTATTGGTAGTATTTTTCTACCTAGAAAAATCTTAAAAGATCTTTATTGGAGACTGGTAACATCGAAGAGGTTTGGTTCGACTATTGGTCCCTCTTTGTCTGCAGATTTCTTGGAACTCAAACATCTACCTGCCTATGAGGGTTATTGGGACTATATTACTGTACCGGAGGCAAGAAAGAGATACCATCAATTAAGGGTGGGGTCTCTACCAACTAATTCCTTTGTCTCTAGTTGGCGAGCAGGATTAGTTCCCACCTGTCCTTTCTGCCCTTCCCAAAATGAGAACATTGGGCACATTTTCTTTATTTGTCCCGAATATAAAGTTCCCAGAATGATCTGGCTGAAACCCCTCTGTGTTCAGCTTAATCTTCAATCAGGGTGTGAGGCGCTAAGGATCCTCAGAAGTGATACTAACCAGCTGGTGGTTATTGCTGTTGCTAAATTTTTACATTGGGCATGGAGATTACGTATGAAGAAAGTATGCCCAAGTTGATTATTTTAGATTCCCACTGTATATACAGTCTATTTCCCTCTTTTCCAACGGTTTTAACATGTATCTTTATGAATAGTATTAACTTATTCTTTTAATCTGTGTTAAGGATAATAGTCTTGTCGCAAAATCCAGGCATGTTTTACATCAACTGAAATATATACCGAACTGTTGGATGTGTTGAAATGGGACTCCCCACCCCTTGATATCTGTTTGTTTGTGTCTTTTATGATCATTTTATCAAAATAAAGACTTTTGAATTTGAATATGAGAGGTGGAATGTATCAGGCACACTGCAGACGTTCAAATAACCAAATATTGCCAACGGTTACCTTAATTTATGATGTTTGACCTCATTCAGTCACATCGATCTAATTTAATAAAACTCCAGCACAGTAACTGTTTGGATTAGCAACATTGTGTGGTGAACGTGTAACCTGTGTGCTCACTTAAGTGTTCCATGAACTGTTACTTTGGTAACAGGGACTAAGCAGTGGGGGGTAGGGTTGAAAGGTACTGGCTGTGCAGAAACCGTTATATTTACCCAGCATCCTCTACATGACAGAGAGTTTGAAAGCAAACTAAGACAGAACACTGTGTAGCAGATTTACAAGCCCCTTGTGCCACATTTGTGTCACTTTTCCCATGTTAAAAGTGATGCAATACTGGCGCAAGGGACTTGTAAATCTGCCCCTATGTACATTACAAACAAAAGAAGTACACAACTCTTCAAATTCTTTATCGATCACAATTAGACAGTGTTGCTTCACGATTCACAATACACTTCACTAAATACTTTGTACCTATTTAAATGGGAGACGGGATTGTCGACATCACAAAACTTAGGAGCATATTTACAAGGACGGCGTTAAACATGCTTAAGTCTACTTCAGAACAGATGTTAGGATCCAATATAAACCGCAATTAGCAAGAATTTTGCTATTGGTCCTCAAATCCAGGGCCGCCTTGTAAATACAATGCTATTGTCATACCTCCCTCTTCCTTTTTATATTCTCATAGAAACACCTACCTTGCCACTGAGAACACCTACATTGCAACTCATTGGAGATACGAGGCGAGCCCTTAGCAAACCGGCTGCTAACATGCATTAATTCAACTTAGCCTCACCTAGTAAATCGGGCAATATAATTTTTACCGCATGTTTGGCTTTTTTTTTAAATTGCGGCGAAATGGCACTTGTTATTATGCCCTCAAGCTTGCTATGACACAGCGGGAACCTCAACACCCGCCCTGCCATAGCAAACAGAAGTGTCCTGGGGTAGACACCCCGAGACACAGCAGAAGCCGCTCCTGGGGGGTGGTGTTCCCCAAGGCTTTCAACTGGCCCCTCTGGACCCCCATCAAATGTAATATTTTAGACCCTGGGATTTGGCCCTCCCAGCTAGCTAATTTTTAAACAAGCACAGGAGCCCCCGCTTTGTTTTTGTTTTTATTTTTATTATGGCGAATACATGCACCCAAAGCACATATCTCATTTTTTTTCCACCAAAAAATAAATAAATTGGGGGGACCCCTTAAGCAGGTCTAGATGATCAAAATATTTCTTACATGCCCCCTTTATACGTTTTGTAAACGTGTCCCACTATTTTCTAGATCCTCGCTTCTACCGAGGCACAAAATGGCTGCCAACACTTCCTGGTTTCGAATCCGCCCCGCTTCAAATGCAATATTTTAGACCCTGGGATTTCTCTTTTCCACGTAGCTAATTTTTAAACAAGCACAGGAGCCCGCGCTTTGTTTTTTTTTTTTTTTACGGCAGATCCATGCACATTTCTCTGTTTTTTCAACAACAAAAAAAAATCTTTTTTGGGCCCTCCCAAAGCAGGTCTAGAGGGTCAAAATATTTTTTACCTGCCCCCTTTATACGTTTTGAACACTTGTTCCAGTAATTTCTAGATCCTCGCCTCTACCGAAGCACAAAAAGGCTGCCAACACTTCCTGGTTTCGAATGTTGACAACCACTTAACAGCCAATCAGCATTCTGCGCGTGATCGGGACGGTGCACTTATAATCCGTGAAAGATGTGCGGATCAACCGAAGCCCTAGATATATGTACTTTTAATTGTAATTTTCTCAGAAACTACTGAACATATTTACACCATATAAGCAAAAGGCACGATTCTGAACCAAGGACTATAACTTTGCCAAATTTGGTGTAATTCGGTTCAGCCGTTCGGGATGTAGCCGCGATGAACGATACCTATGGAAAATTGCAAGGGGAAAACACGTTTTGGGGCCCCCTTTTTTCTCAGCCCCCCGCTTCACGAATCACCCCAAGACTTTCAGGATAGGAGCGGACCGGAGCGCCCCACCAGTTTTGAAAATTTCGCGAACATTCGTCAACCCGCGCCAAAGTTATTCCAAATAGAATGTTGTGGATTTCCTATGGAAAATAGGCCCTAACTATAACTACCTACTGGCAACCGCCAGTAGGTAATAAACATATATATTACCTACTGGCGGTCGCCAGTAGGTAGTTATAGTTAGGACCTATTTTCCATGGGAAATTCGCAACATTCTATTCCCAATATCTTTGGCGCGATTGACGCGCTCCGGTCCGCTCTTATCGTGAAAGTTCCGGGGAGCTTCGTCAAGGGGGGGCCGAGAAAAAAGTTGGCAAAGAGGTAGTTCTTGGTTCAGAAAGAGGCTTTTTTGTTAAATGGTGTAAATCCATTCAATAGTTGCTGAGAAAATCAAAAGTAAAACACATATATATATCTATGGCCGCGCAGGATCCGCGCACCCTCCCAAATACATTTTTTTTTTTAAATCCGCAAAATCCGCGCAGGGTGCGCGGATCCTGCTGAGAAAAAAAAACGAAGCGCAGTCTCCCGCGCTTCGTTAATATTCAGCCTCCGGGAGGCCAAATCCGGGGGGCAATATTAGTATGGGGAACGGGGGCCCAGCCCCGGGTACCGCCACCCCCGGGCTTTATAAGATTATGTGCGGGGGGCTCACATACCCCCCAGCCCCGGGGATCGCCACCCCAGAGGCTTAAAAAAGACATGGGTGTGGGGCTCAAAGGCCCCACCAAGCCCCGGGGACTGTTACCCCGGGCTTTAAGAATATATTTGCGGGGGCTCATGGCCCCCCGAAGCCCTGGGGACCACCACCACCGGGGCCTGATTTTCCTTTTATAAAAACAAATAACCTGTGTGGGTCCCCCCACACGCCCCGAGACCGCTTCCTCCCCGGGGATCTAAATATTAAAATTGGGGGGTCTGTGACGGACCCCCCAGCCCTGGGGACCACAACCCTTTGTAAATTGTGGGAGGGGGGCCACGCGGCCCCCCTCCTGGAGCCTTGTCAAGGCCTTGGGGACCGCCACCCCCCCAGGGCCGGGGTGCAGTGTCCCTGGGTGCCCCCCCCCGGGACACTGTAGTTTGCTATGGCAGGGCGGGAGCCTCGCGGCTCCCACCCTGCCATAGCAAACTTGGTTTGTATTTTGAAAGAGAGAGCAGAGAAACCTGCTCCCTCTTTCAAAATGCAAATCAAATTGCTTTTCCACACGGGGAGGTGCATCCTAGCAGTTCCCCATGTGGAAAAGCAATGCCGGCTCCCAAGGGACGCGGGGAGCCGGCGGGACCGTGGGGGGATTGGGGACCCCCCCATGGTCCCCAACAGAGAGGACCAGCCCCAGGGGATGGGGTCCCCGGGGCTACAAGTGGCCCGGTAGGGGGGCCACGCCCCCCTCCACAAAATTATTTAAAAATAAATGTTTATAAAAAAAAAAGCCCATGCCCCGGCGGATGGGGTCCCCGGAGCCGATTAAGGCCTCGGGAGGGGGGCCACACGGCCCCTTTCCAAATAAAAAATAAATAAATTAGGGGGCAGGCCCTGGGGGATGGGGTCCCCAGGTCCAATAAATTAGAAAAAGAAGGAGGGCCACACAGACCCCCTTCTTAAAGAAATACATAAAATAAAAGACCGGCATCGTGCCGGAGGCCACACCCCTTCCTTTCAGCACTCTGCAAACACACCCCCTGGCGCGTTTGCAGATGGGGAAAGAACTCCCCTTGAATACTGGGTGTCCCTGGGGGCGAACTAGCCCACCAGAAACCTCCAGTATGAGCCAGGGGGTACGTTGCAGAGAGGTATTCTGAGGCCACGACCCTTTTTACACTTCTCTGCAACACAGCTCTGTGGCGCTTAATGGAGGTAGCTGGTGGGCTAGTGGCACTGAGGGACCCTCAGTATTCAAGGGGACTTAATCCCCAACTTAAAACGCGCCACGGGGCGCGTTTGCACAGTGGTGAAGGGAGGGGGCGGGCCTGAGGTGACGTGTGCAAACATTGCCTGTGGTGCGTTTTAAGTTGGGGAATTAATTCCACTTCAATCCTGAAGTCCCCTGGGGGCCAACTAGCCCACCAGGTACCTCCAATAAGCGCCACACAGCTACGTTGCAGCGTGCTGTTAAAAAGGGGAGTGGCCTCTGAACACTTCTCTGAAACGCAGCTCCCTGGCCCATACATCAGTGATGTCATTTGAGATGTCATCAGTGAAGTCATGAGTGATGTCACTGACCATGTCATGAGTGATGTAATATGTAACGTCATCAGCAGTGCAATGCGGGCGCGCAAGTTATAGTTAACTATAACAGGGGAATTTCAATGGTTTTGTACGAGTGAAATGTCCAGCTAACTAGAACGCTACCTGAAACCTATGTTTTTTTCAGTGAATATATATATATATATATATATATATATATATATATATATATATTACCTACTGGCGGTCGCCAGTAGGTATATATAGTTAGGATTTTTTCTCTATGGGATTTTTGAAAATTCTATGTCTAATAACTTTGACGTTTGTGGACGGAATTGGCTGAAATTTTCAGGAAAATGGCACATTTTGTTTCTGAGCAGCCCTTGAAAATTTGGGGGGGGGTTCGTCAAGGGGGGGCCGAGAAAAAAGGGGGGTCCCAAAACGTGTTTTTAACATTGAGTTTTCCATAGGGCGGTTGGCCTCACTTTTAGCCCGAACGGCTGAATGGATTTGCACGAAACTTGGCAAAATTGTAGGGACTGGTAGCCCGATGTGCCTTTTGTAGGTCTCAATATATGTGCTCCAGTGGATTTTGAGAAATTAACGTTTAAAAAAAGATATATATCTGTAACAGCGGACCTGGCAGCGTCCCAGGACGCGTACTTTACGCGCAACGGAGCTTTGTGAAGCGAAGCTGATTGGTTCTCCGGCGTCTGTCAACATTCCAAAAAGTCCGTAGCGGCCGCCATCTTGTCTCTTGGTAGGATCGAGAGACAAGAGGAGGTCAAAACAAAGGGGGAAATAACTATAAGGGGGCATAGTAGATCCTCGCTGACCCCCTAGGTTTGATGTGGAGGTTTTAAAAGGGCCCCGCGGGGCAAAAAAAAATAATAATAATAATAATCATCGAACGGCTGAATGGATTTGCACGAAACTTGGCAAAATATTAGGGACTGGTAGCCCGATGTGCCTTTGCTAGGTCACAATATATGTGCTCCAGTGGATTTTGAGAAATTAACGTTCAAAAAAAGATATATATCTGTAACAGCGCTCCGCTTCGCGTAACGGAGGTTTGCGAAGCTGATTGGTCATTCTGTCACTGGGCTATAGTTGGGCTACATCTGGCTGATATTTGGGCTACATTTGTTTTTTTGTGTGTCTGGCGGCCATCTTTGGGCTACATTGGGCTACATTGGGCTTCATTGGGCTACATTGGGCTACATTTGGGCTCCAACATATATATAGGCCAATGTAGCCCAATATATATTTTTCAAAGTTAATTTTCGTAAAAACCACTGGAGCATATATCTTGAGACATAGCAAAGGCACATCGGGCTACCAGTCCCTACAATTTTGCCAAGTTTCGTGGAAATCCATTCAGCCGTTCGAGCTAAAAGTGAGTCCAACCGCCCTATGGAAATGAAGGAAATGAATGGGTAATTTGTAATTAGCAAATAGCTAATCGCAAACTAGGAATGGTAAAGAATCGCTATTTATTCCTTAAAGTTCGCTATTTAGGAAATGCAAAAAACTTTGATGATACATATGGCGGTTCATCTCTAACAAGATAAGAAGCATAGGGATACATTTATGATGACTGGCGCATCACCAGGGATGTGTTAGTCATTCTGTGCCGCTGTTCCGTCACCTATGGTGTGCTGCATTTACAATGCGGCGCATCATGGGGCAAAAACAGCACAGATGCGTGATGTATCTGTGCCGTAAAGGTGGCGCATTGCTGGAGTTGTATCGCAAGTGTGATGAAGCTCCAGCAAGGGTCGGGGGTGCCCCTGTCGCAGGGTTTCTGTTCTCACACAGAACTGTGGACAGAGGATTGGAACCTCGGCGAATTAGGGTGTCCCAAAACTCACGTTAGTAATCAAAAACTCCTTAGCAAGCTAGGTACAGTGTCACATTGGATATAACAAACTCTCAATGTTTAGACAATCCAGAATATGAACTTATAGTACCTCAGGATACGTGGAACTCATGAACAGTCGGTCGTTATATATTTCTTAGAAACCAGAACATGGAGTTAAGAAGAACACATGTGTATTTGAAATGTTTATTTACTAATGCCGTCTTCTCAGGCGTAGTATCTTAGATAATAGAAGTACACATATTATCAGTAGCAAAATTACCAGCATAGTTACTAGTACATAAAAAGCGAATGGTGACAGTATGTTAACATGCTGTAAATGAATAAGAGTTAGCAACACTTATAAGCAGCCGCGGGCCGTGGAGGGAGTTACGGTGGGGCAGGGAGGCGGGGAGGGGGAGGGGCAAGGTAGAGAGGGCTCCACCCTGCTTCTCCCCCTCCCCGCCTCCCTGCCTCACCGTAACTCCCTCCACGGCCCGCGGCTGCTTATATCTCACCCTCCCTAATACACATATTATATTATTTGCTAAGAAGGTCTCTTTGTGTTGGTTTAGGGCGTGCCCATACTTTAGTGTCTTAGATTTGAAGGAATCACATCAGCATACACCAGCTCTCTCTTCATGTGAACCGCATCAACTGTTGTGTATGTGTGTTCGGCAAAGCAATATAAAACCCGCCTCATGCCCAGAATTGGCAGAAGTTGCACTTATGTTATGAGTATGAAGTCGTGGAGATCAGACCTCATAACAATTCTGTATCGTGTTGTTCTTGAAACTTTAGCACTCGCTGTACAGATATAGTTTAACAAGCAAAGCAGATAGTAGAGCAATAACATATTATTCTCATGTAAACCACGATGAACTACTAGGTGGAAAGCTAAAGCAACAACTAAGTGTCGTGTGCAGAAGTTGCAAAAAAGGAAAAATGGCGTTTAAACCAGTAATGAGCCCATGCTAACTTAACACGGTGTAAAGATATCCAGGACCTAGATGACACCTCCCCATGATCCGGAAACAAACTGAATAAGATAATAGAAGTGCCATCTCATGAGAGCAGATTGCAAGTTTATATGTGGACGGTCCGCAAGGTAAAGCATTAAAAACTAGGAAAATTTAATGCTAAAGAAAAATAAAACAGCCAAGTACTTTATCGAGTCTTAAGCCAATAGGCAAGGTAAATAATAAAAACTTGACAAATAAGTCAATGAATTGTCAATGAAATGCTAGTACTCAGCATATCAAACATGAAAAAGGTCTATGACATAACTGTGTATGCAAAATAAGCTGCAACAGCCTCCAATAGGAAGTCACCGTCTTCATCCGAAAACAGTTCAGCCATCCAATTTAAAAGCGGAAAAGAACATACGTGCTCTCCCAGCACCGGATCCTCTATCACCATCAGAGGACAGCTCGGTGGGTTTTCAAGAAAGCTCTGTTCCAAGAAAGACTGTGCTGCCGCCAGTAAATTCCAGGGACCAAGTAGTCCATGCATCAATGCCACAGCCATAATCCTTTCGCCAGGACAAACCAACTCGTGAGTAATGATAGGAGTCATCAGCTGATTAAAGTCGACGTCAGGAGAAACCGGTCCGCAGAGACACAAATCAATGGCCCAATCGAAATCACAGGTCAGGCAGTGAAATACAGGCTGGACACAGGTGAAGTAGGAGAATCGAAAAGATAATCCATATGCCGTGCTTAATATCGCCAACGGCATTGTGCCATAATATTCTAGCATGCGATTGCGGAACAGTGTCAGCAGCTGCAGGGTGGGAGGTTGCATAGGAGGGACATCCATATTTAAAAATGTAAAAAAGCACAAGAGCGTCCGCTGGTAATGCAAGTAAAAATGCCAATCCACGAACCAGAGTGGAGAAAATAGAATGAAAGGAAGCAGGGATGACTCCAAAGATTTTCTCAAATGAAGTCACGAGACCACTGGTAACAACTTTAAAAAAGTGCGCCAGGGTCTTTGTGGAGGATGCGTTAAAGATAGTCGGAACCATCTTGCTGAAATTGAAAGGCAAATCTGAATTAAAAGTATTCCTTTTATCGTAACAGTAAGTGAACGGGTTATTTGCTGCAGAAATGTTCTATTTCCTCCCACACATGAACATAGGGAGTTTTCAATCTGGCCACAAATACCAACCTTGGGACAGATTTCAACGGCATGGCAAGAATAAGAGCTCTTTTGTCTCAGAGAGAGGTGGCCTTGAGTTCGGCCCGTGAAACTTTCGTGCTTCACATAGCGAACACCCGTACAGAGGTGCAGACCCTTTTCAATTAACTCAGAACAATCTTCATTATTGAGCATCAAATAACTACCATTTTCCAACAACTTGAACGTGGGGATGATAGCAGGAACTGGCGTGCCTTGCAACACGCAAGCCATATTTGGTCGGTGTTTGTTGCATGAACCGTGTAACTGTATGTGCCTACACATTAGTGAATGATCTGGCGTCTCAGTGCATTCCTCTCCATTCAGATAAACTTCTTGATCATCTTTGAAACATCTGTATGTGTATGGAAGCGACCAGACCTCATGAAGAAAAGCACTACCTAAAGGTTCATAACGACCTATTGGTATATATTTCATACAATTTGAAAACTTATATAAAGCAAAAGGCAGCGTTATTAAACCGTGGATAAGGCACGTTGCCAAAAAACCCGCAATCCTCTGCTGATGATGTCACTGAGCATGTCATGAATGATGTAATATGTGACATCATCAGCAGTGGATTACGGGTAATAGTATCTCTAGTTTACTCCCCTATAGCTGTCTTTCTTTTAACATAAGTGTCTGTTTCCTTCCCTTATACTTACTGTTTTTGGTTCGCTTCTAGTTCGCGTACCGGCGAGCGAACTGGGAAGCGAACTAAGAGAAATAGAGGTTGGCACAGTTCCAAATATTGTACCAATTTTTTAATAACGGGGAGGTAGTTCTGAAAAGAACTTTTTTTTTTATTGTTTTTGTTGTTTTATATTTTTTTTATTATTTTTCGGAACATTTTTTTACTTTTTTTGAATTTTTCTGAAGTTTTATATTTTTTTGGGTTTTTCTTGGAGGGGGCAATGAAAACGATTCATTGTAAAGGGCTCAACAGAAGCAACAAAACAAAAAAAGAAGTATTTATTATTTTGGGCGTTTCGTACAAACTTGCATATGATAGTCAATAGCTCTGTTGATCAGAGTGATGCTTTTTTCTCCGTAGGAAATGAATCCATCGCAAAATACGCAGGTGTGTTTTACTTCACCAAATTTCATTTGTATATTTGGCACCATCTCCCTGCCCTCTGGTCCCGTTACTTCCGGTACAACAGATCTTCTGGCCATAATAGGGAGATTATCTAGGTCGTTCCGAAACTGTGCAGCACTGTAGTTGTTAGGATGCCACCTAGTCATATGGCGATGCATTGTGTAGTTTCCGAAACTGTATTTTTTCTTGGTTCCTCTGGACAGTCTATCTTGACATATAAGGCAAGTTACGTATCTTGCATTTACTTTTTTCTGACCTTTGGGAATTTTAAAAAATTGCCAAATGAAGTTTTCTTTCCGGTGAGACGTCCTGGGCTGCTCAGGCAAAAACTGCCTCTCTTCGTGCTCGTCGTCCTGTTCCTCTTCTTCTTCTTCTTGTTGAATTATAACTTGAGCAGGTGGTCCACTCTTCCTTGGATGTGGTGGAGGTGGTGGGGAAGCACCAGCTGAAGCTACTAAAGAAGCCATTGCTCAGTGATCACAAAGGGTCTTTCTCTCACAATGATGAAAGTCAGAGTGAGGAAAGAAGGAGGGATTTTCATCATTTGGGAAAAACAAGAGTTCTCAACCAATCAAAAGTGTTCATTTTAGATTATATGACCTAGTCTTACATCATTAGGAAACCAAAAGTGAAATGAACCAATGAAAAGTGTTATTACCAAGTCACATGACTTGCTGTGTTTACGTTAAGCGCTTTGCAGGGCCTCCCGGTTTGCTTCCAGAAACCTGCGCTTTGGCACTCGCTTCGCGTACCAGTTCGCTAACGTAGCACGTCATATGACGTATCACGCGACAACGTGGAACGTCATGCGGACGGGAGGCGTCACGATGTTGTTTTCTAACGCGGCACTTGCGGTAAAGAAACGTTTACCGGCTCGCGGTCTATTTCGCGGCATCAAGGTCAGCTAACGGGAAGCTTCCCGATTCGCGAAGCGGGAACGAAGAAAAAAAAATATTTAAAAAAAAAATTATTCATAAACATATAAAATATATTTTTGGATTTAAAGAAGAATACATTTTACAGCTACAGATATTAGCTGTTAAAAAACCAATGAAATTCACAGAAAAAACCATAGGTTATAGACCATATATAGTTAGGAATTAGCATTTACAAAACCTTGAAAATTCACTGAAAAAACCATAGGTTATAGACCATATATAGTTAGGAATTAGCATTTAGAAAACCTTATTTTACTCACACAAAACCATTGAAATTCCATATATAGTTAGTTGCACTAACTATATATCGCGCACCTGCAATCCACTGCTGATGATGTCACATATTACATCATTCATGACATGGTCAGTGACATCACTGATGACATCACTGATGACATCTCAAATGACATCACTGATGACATCACTGATGACAACATCCAGTGACTGTATGCTTCTGTAAAGTTAAAATATGTCTTACATATTGAAGAATGAGTGGATGTATAAGTGTCTGGATGAAGGATTTAGTAGGTGCATGACTGACTGTATAAGTGAGTGATTAAATGTGTCTCACTGAGTGCATGGGTTAGTGACTAAACTGTTTTAAATTGTGCATCATTGTGTCTGTTGTTTTGTAATCTGATGCATGTGTTGATCATTAGCTATATGACTAACTATATGGGTTATTGATTAGTTGCCCAAGTATTTGTATGGGAGACTGAGTGTGTGTGTGGGTGTCTGGGAGGTGTATGACTCTGTGCATAGATGTGTGAGCAGTTGATTCACTAGATGTATGGGTTCAAAAGTGCATGTGGAAACATCTGTATGGGCGGTTGACTGTGTGCATGAGTGTATTGGTGAGTGAATGGATATCTCAGTGCTACATGTCAAAGTAAGTACATATGTAAAACACAGTACATGTGATAGTTGACATATATAAATAACTGTGCATAAGAGCCAGTGAATGTGTGAGTGGCTGTATGGATTATTGTGAACTTGTATCAGGGATTGTATAACAGAGTAAATATGTGTTATTATATGTTCCAATAAGTAAGGTGTGTATAACTATATAGTTGAGGAAATCGAGGTGTGATTGATTCTTTGCAAGACTGACTAGGTGTGTGAGTAACTCCATGGATGAGTGACAGTCTGTTTACACTGAGTGTATCTAAGGTTATATTAGAGTCTGAAGAGGTTCATTGTATCATCACATGAATGATGTCATCAGTGATGTGATCAGTAATGTCAAATGAGATGTCATCAGTGATGTCATCAGTGATGTCATTTGAGATGTCATCAGTGATGTCATCAGTGATGTCACTGACCATGTCATGAATGATGTAATATGTGACATCATCAGCAGTGGATTGCAGGTGCGCGATATATAGTTAGTGCAACTAACTATATATGGAATTTCAATGGTTTTGTGTGAGTAAAATAAGGTTTTCTAAATGCTAATTCCTAACTATATATGGTCTATAACCTATGGTTTTTTCAGTGAATTTTCAAGGTTTTGTAAATGCTAATTCCTAACTATATATGGTCTATAACCTATGGTTTTTTCTGTGAATATATATATATATATATATATATATATATATATATATATATATATATATGAGTCGGATATCCTGATACATGTCACTTAACGGCCCGCATGAGTTAATTCATGGATAATGTAGGGAAAACCCTCTTTTTGTTGGTCACCCCCAAGTTCTTGGACTGATGCTGCTGTTTTTTTTAATCTGATTCTGAAAGTGGACTGAAGCCTCCTAACCAGACCTCAGTGCCCTGACCCCAAAACATGTATGTTCCATTGGCTATAAGTCCTTAGTATATGGTACCCAGGGCAGGTAACTTGGAGAGTCACCTCAGGGATTGCAGAACTGGTTATGCCACCCTGGAGGGACACAGATAAAACAAGTCTCCCAGTCCGCCCATGCAGATGCGAGGGGCAGTTTTAAACTGCTTGCCCGCCTTTGCCATTTAAACCAATGGCAAAGTCAATCCTCCCTCTGCAATATGTGTAAGTCACCCCATAGCAGATCTATCGAGCCCTAAGGTAGGATGCAGCCTATTTTACGGGCAGAACATGTATTTCACATGTTCTGGCAGTAAAAATGCAAAAAAACCAACATTCTTACTGCAGAGAGACTTGGTCAACCCATTGGCGAGTACAGGGTCACAATCTGACAACTCAGCTGTGCTAAATTCGGAATAGTGTGATCAAAGTTGATACTCCAAGGTATCAAACAAATTGTTACATCAAACTTGACTTGATTCTCAATTCAAAATGAATTTGACAAGTGGCAGTGTACGTCTTTTACAAAGTTGCCACTTTGTTGTCTGCAAACTCCTGCGCCTTTAACGGTTACACAAGGAGCTTGAGCCCAAGAGCTTTTTGCCCTCTTATGAGACATGCTATCAACTCACATGAAAATAGACAATAGGGGACAATATGGGACTGCACTGCAGAAAAGGTGAGCATCAAAGTTGAAGAAGCCTTTAAGGAACAAATGGGGAACACCTGGGAGAGGGGCAGCCCCATTGTTTAGACAGACAAGCTGGCACCTAAGAGGGAGAGGGGGAACCTGTTGCCAAACCTGTTTATCAGGGGCATGTAGTCCCTCTTGGTAGTCACTCCTCTGGGTTGGGCAAGTGAGTTCTGGATGCCGAGAAAGGGGTTCTGCCATGTTGGTATTTAGCAGAATGGTGCATCTTGGGACAGCCAGATACCACACTTGTTAGGAAGTGGTCATCAGGAAGGATGGAACCTAATAGCCCACTGGCTACTGACTGTGTCTACCATGAGGGCACTTCCTGAACATAAATAGGGCACCCCAGTCACCCAGAACTCAGATCTCGACTGGGCTGGAAGAAGAACCAAGGAAGGACTGCTCTGCTGCACTATGGAACCAACTGGCGTGGATTGCACTTACTGAGCCTGGTGGCTAGCATAGAAGAGGGACTGTGCCTTCTGTGTCCTGCTCATGGGGAAGTCAACTCTGGAGCCCAGCAAAAGCATACTGACTCCAAGGATCAGTTAGCAGACCTCTTGTGCACAGCACATGGCCACCACAGCCGAGAAGCTTTCTGAGGCAAGTTGGTAGCAGAGAAGCTTCAGACTGCCATCAACCGCCGCCATGAAGCACCAGTAACCAGGATCCAATACTGAAAGTTGCACCTGAATTTGGTGATCCCAAAAGAGTCATCAGAGTGGAACTTGGTCATCCAGAAGCCGAATGGTTTGGCTGTGGCCACGATACCGGGAGGATGGTAGCCCATTGGCGACTTGACTTCCACCAGCACAGAGAAGACTTCAAGGGGCATCAACTCTATACCAGGACCGCCTAACCCCCTTTGTGTACTGAGGAGAAGCAGCAGGAAGACCCCTGTCAACAGCATTGCATCCACAGTGTCCTTCATCCCTTGAATCAGGATAATTTCCATAGGAATTCATTGAAAAGGGGATAAAGTGTGTAGAACTGCCTGGAGACTGCTTCATCTGTAGTATTAGTTCTGTGGACCTTGATGGTCACCCTGACTGGCTCCTTTAATGGAGTTGGTTGCTTAAAATGGCTCTAAGTGACAGCAATACAATTAATCCAACCTTTTAATGAAAAGGTTTCTAAGTGTCAAATTAGTTACATTTGCCATTGCTTGTTCACAGTGGAATGAAATGCTTTGATTTACTATATCTTGTCAATTCTATATCTCGTGGACCCTCAGAGGGATCTTTTTTGTTGCGGTGTCTAAATATACATACAAATACAGTCTATTTTTATAACGTTGGCGTTGGATTTCTTGAGTGTCTTGTAGATTTTGTCTTCAATTGTGTTGGTACTGTTTAAATGCTTTGAACGTGTTGCTTTGTGTAAGCCTTGCTGCTCTGAGTCACATCTATGCCGGGTTGAGCTTAACGTTTAACAAACAAAACCTACTGGCCCTAAAGGGGTTGGTAAGTTTATTACACGGTGAGGTTGCACATACACACAATATAATACACAACTTTCCTCACAGATAAAAAAAGAATGATCTTGAACATATAAGGGCCAACACTCGAGGCTATGAATAAAGGCTTGCTACCTACCACACACCATTGAGTGTGGCTCAATGGTTAGAGCGGCAGACCCTGATGCACAGTTCTGGCCCGGGACCAGGGTTCAATTCCCGCCTTGGCGGGTCTTGGGCTCAATTTCCTCGGACCTGATAATTCTCGCCTCGGTGCCTATTCTAATCATGGGTCCCACTCTGCAACTCTGGGCAATAGCTTGCTTAATCTCCACAATGGCCCCAACAACGCTGGGATGCCTGGCTTCACCTCGGGGGTGCCCAGGAGTGGGCATTTCACAGGGAAAAGCCAGGAAGGGTTCCACAGCGGTATGCGTACAGCGCCAATACACCTCAGGGTATAAGTGCGCTATACAAGTACGAATTCATTCATTCATTCAAAAAATCAAATGAAACAGATGAACAATTGATAAAGGCTTGTCGACATACCAAGGAAATATCTCTCTGGGAAAGACAAAACACAGTCTACAGGGGGACCAACTAACCACAACAAAACACAAAATTTACTTTATAAAACAGACCCTAGCAGAGTCTACAAATGTCCAACATATGCATTTACTTTATAGACAGTATTTGTTAGAAATGGGGATCTCTGGTTGGCTAAGGCTTGTGCCAAAGCCAGGCAGAGACCACCCCTCTAGTCAGGGAAAGGGAGTTACACGCCAAAGATAACCCCTGATCACTCCCTTGGTAGCTTGGCATGAGCAGTCAGGCTTATCCCGGTGGCGATGTGTAAAGCATTTGCGCAATACACACAGCAACAACATACTAGGCACACCACAAAAGGAACTCCACACAAGGTTATATATCAAAATAGCCTTTGTATTATCATAAAACACATTAGATGGTAATCACACAATATACACTGTGCCAACTGGCACTAGGCAATATTTACATGTTATTATTTACACATGACAGGGCCATGTGGACCACTGTCTGAATCATCACTTGGTAAAAATAGTAAAAGTAAGAATATATCATAACATAGACCACAACCAGTAATTACTGGCAGACACTATACTCAGGATCATCCTGTAACATAAATCATATTACACACAGTACCACATTAGGCGAGAAATATATTCTGCGCCAACCTCATAAGCCTAAACATAGTAGGCCATAATCTCCTAAACATAACTAGCATTGGGAAATAAACTTACTAACATAAACCGCAGTAGGGAATAAATCAAACCTAAACCACAGTAGAGAATCAAATGAAGCATAAGACAGTAGGTAAGGTTCACCCTAAACTTTTTGCTTCTCTTCCTGCCGGATCGCAGGCCCCGCCCACGTCCCGGGCAAGGGCGCCTGACTTCAGGTTTTGCGGCACGGGCCGCGGCGGTGATTTCTCCGGCACAATGAGGGGTAGGCTCCCTCTACAGTAAAAATATCAAGCGGGGTGGGCACCAGCTCAATAAATAAAGCAAAGTCGCGGGGTAGGCACCCGCGCACTATTCAAAATGCAAGCAAAGACGCAGGGTGGGCACCTGCGCAGTGTAATAAAAATAAGCGGGGTGGGCATCCGCAAAGCTCAGGAGGAGGGGGGAATCCCTAGGCTGGAGGATTCCCTCTCAGCAGCGGCGTGCAGTCCAGCTCTGCCAGGAGAAAGTAAAGCGCTCCCTAGAGAGGAAAATAAAGTGCTCATCAGGCGCTAGGGTTAAGTCCTTGAAGTCCTTGGGGAAAAAGAAATGGAGCACAAAGCTCCCAGCAAAGAAGTCTTCAGGGCAAAAGGGGCAGGCAGGGCCCAGGGAGGCCAGCCCTCCCCTCGGCCCCCAGCAGCAGCACGCCCTGCAGGATCAGAACCCAAGTACAGAACATTTGCATGGGGTCACAGCCCCTTCTTTTATATACCATTTTCCTTTGTTCTAACAGTGTAGGGTATGGGAGAACCAGATACAACTGGTTCAGGGGAGCTTTAGAGTACTTTGTTTTGCTCAGCTCCTCTCTCCCTTTCACAGGACAGGCTAGGGACATCACACCCACCCCAGGAGGTGGAGCCAGCATTGTGGAGGGAAGGCACAGCGGTATTCAGGTCCCAGGTGCAACTCCTCACTCCCATCTACATGCAGTCTCCCTATTCACCACTGGGCAGACTCATCCTGGCTCCTGGAGCCATCCACATCACCCAGCACCTGTCACTCCCAAGCCAGACATGCAATTCACATCATGTAGGCAGACACAGCACACAGAAATGCCAACTTCTAAAAGTGGCATTTCTAAAATAACTACAATAAATCTGCGCATACTATTGCACAGCATTTATTCTCACGAGTTCGCACATACTAAACTTGACCCTGCACTCCCCTCATATCAGGAATTACCATGGACACACATATCCCCCATGCATTCCTATGGGAGGGCAGGCCCGTCTCACCACACGCACACAGAGTGCGCATACACTTTACACTGGGCCACAGTGCTAAAGTGCGCAGGTGCCTAAAATCACTACCACTATGTCAGAGGCTTAAGGCAAAAAGTTTAGGGTGAACCTGCCAAAAAGTGCCAAGTCCAACAGAATTTTTATAGCAAAGTTCTGGAAAGGGGTAGTCAATTAAATTAATGACAGTTTAAAACATTCCCTACCACTTCACCGTAAATCTAGCTGGATTACACATGAAACGAGGATATTACCTATACTTTTTTTTAAACACAAACTTTATTGAGTACTGCAGGTGTTCCAAGTACAATCATATAGCCAATTATAAGTTTGTATACATTTTATATAACATATTGTTTACATCTGTATTCGTTTTCAGCCACATGTATTACAGGTTCATTTTCTAATGTTGTACAGTACTTGTAGTCATTTACATCGATATGAGTATGATCTAGTTATAGGACAATAAACTGTATCATGTTGCTAAGTGTCATAGTTATTACCCTTAACCCCCCTCCCACCCACCCCTTAAACAAACTCTTTAATAAAGAAAACTGTTGCTGCTGCGGTGTAATCACACCTTGCCAGGTGTATTGTATCATGTGGTAGTCATGTCCGAAATCATAGGGAGAGAGAAGGGGGAGAGCAGGGAAAGGACCGTGTCGAAAAAATGGGCATTAAACAGGTAGCCAAAGACCTGTTGGCCTTGTTTCTGTCAGGCAGAACTCAAGCCCTCACTTTGGGCTCTTTTCAATCGACTAATCTGTCTCTGCCATGTGGGGTCCCCCAAGGCTCATCCCTGAGTCCGACACTTTTTAATATCTATGTGTCGGACCTAGCCAATATCATCAGAGCACACGGGATGAACCTTACCTCATATGCAGACGATACACAGTTAGTCCTGTCCATTAAAAATGGACAAAGGATGGCCGATGGTTTCAAAGACTGTATGCTGGCAATTGGAGACTGGTTGGCCTCCAATTGTCTAAAACTCAATTCCGACAAGACGGAGGTTGTCATTTTTGCACAACTTACACCTAGCTGGTCTCCTGCATGGTGGCCTGCGTCTTTCGGAACCTTGCCTTATCCCATCTCTAAGGTAAGGAACTTGGGAGTAGTCTTTGATAACCAGCTTAACTTTGTTGCCCACGCCAACCAGGTAGCATCTTCTGACTTTCATAAACTGCGCCTAATAAGGAAAATCATCCCCTTTCTTCCTGAAAGTGCCGGGAAAACTCTGGTTAGCTCTCTGGTATTGTCCACTCTGGACTATTGTAATGGTCTTTTTGCTGACGCCCAGATCAGAGTATTCAACAAAATGCAGATAATACAGAATGCGGCAGCAAGACTACTTGCCGGAATTCCCAAACATAAGTCCGCTGGAGATACCATCAGAAGACTTCACTGGCTTCCAATCCGAAGTAGGGTCAAATTTAAAACCCTCGGTATAGTTTACAAGGCACTGCATAACCAAGGACCTCAGTTCCTCAAGGATCAGCTGATTCCCTACCGTCCCCTCAGGGGATTGCGATCCTCTACCCATAATGACCTAGTGGTGCCTCGTACCAGGACCGTCTCCTGGGGAGACCGTCGGTTCCTGGTCTTGGCTCCAAAGCTGTGGAATACCCTACCTCAGTCAATACGGACCTGCACCTCCCTCTGGTCCTTCCGTAAACATCTTAAAACTTGGCTGTTTAACCAGTAAAGTCCCAGATCATACATTGGCATTTGAGAATATGATGCAAAGTTGTAGCGCAGAGACGCCCAAGGGCATTTGTTCGCGCTTTATCCAATCTCATAAATAAATAAACGAGGAAAGGAGGAGGGGAGGGGGAACCGGGGAAACTCTCAAGGAACCAAGCTATCATGCAGGTAGTAATCAAGTGTCAACATCACAGTCTTCCCGTGTAGTCTGAGAGCCCTCCGACCTCTCTTCTGTGTCTCCTTTAAAAAGCTCTATCAATTGTGCCCAGTCCAGGGATATTGGACGTTTTCTCAGTCCCCTATACTCTTCACACTGCAGCGCCTCCCTCTCCGCTACGGGCCACCGGAGACCTTCATCCTGCCATTTGCCTTCATGAGGTGTTGCGCGGGATTTCCAACACTGTATAATCAATCTCTTTGCAAGCATCAGGGCTAATACTGCAAAACGGCGTAGTAACTGCGCCTTCTTGGGGAGCGGGAAAAGGCCCAAGAGACAGGTCTCTATTGTATCCCAAGGCGTGCGCTCCATTAGTGACGATAGACTTTGAGTAACCTCCGACCAGAATTCAACCAACACAGGACAAGACCATAACATATGAATAAAATCAGCATCTTGAGCCGGACATCTTGGGCATCCCGAAGATGAAGTAGGGTACATCTTCCGTAGTGTCTTCGGTGTAAGATACGCCCTATGTAATATGAATAGTTGTATCGTTTTCAATCTGCAATTACGGGAAACTCGCCTAGGATGCTCTAACATTAGGGCCCATTTTCTATCCTCTAACTCTCGTACTAATACTGTTTCCCATTTCTGTCTAAGATGCCGTAGTGGGGTATTCAGATGTTCCCTCAATCCCCGGTATAACCACCGAACCAGGTGGCGGCCATGTCCCATTATGTGAATGGATTTCAATAATTGGAAGGTGGCAGGTTCCTTCTGATCTACGAGACAATATTTCCGAATAAAGTGCGCAATTGCTGCATGTGTGAGAAACAGGGTTTTCTGGTACTGCATGAGTGCTTACAAATTCCTCGTGGAGCATCAGGTTACTATCCAAGAAGAAATCACCGACCATCTCTACACCCATCTGTGTCCAACCCTTTATTCGAGCCATTGATACTATTTCTCATCTGGTGGGTAGGCCACAGAGCGGGATATTCAGGGTATACGGGAAAAGCCGGTTTGCATACTTGGGAGCTTGTTTCCAATAGTGCATCGCTCTATGTAGGAGAACAGGAGGATTCTGCATCTTGTCAGCCCCCGGAAAAAACAGTGCCTGTAGAGTTCCGATCTTTAAATGGTATGGGGAATATCCAATTTCACATAAATTCTGGCCTGCCAGCGAATATGCTAACCACTGTAGTTGTCCGACTATACAGTATGTTTTAAAATCAGGTGCCCCCATCCCCACCGCAGCACTAGGAAGCTGCATCGTAGCCAATGCCAGTCTATGTCAACCCGATCCCCAAAGTAAGGAGGATAACAGGGTGTCTAATGTTTTAAAAATCCATGCCGGGAGAAAGACCGGGAGATTCACAAAGTGATAGAGGAGTCTGGGTAACATAACCATTTTGGAAACAGCCAAACGGCCCGCCACTCTCAATGGCAGCGTATTCCAGAAAGAGATCTGGGAACGAAGTGAGTTAATAGTTCTAACCATATTACCATCTATGGTATCTGCACTAGTTCTATATATGTGTATTCCCAAATATTTAAATGTTATGGGTTCTACTTTAAATCGCAAATTGTAAATAGGGACTGGTATATGTATTATAGAAAGAATGAGTTACTGATTTTGAGGCATTAAGACATAGTCCGGGCACTTTCCCAAACTGTGAGAACACTGCAGCTATCGTGTGCTTGCTTTTGTTCAAATCTTGAAAATACAACAGCAGGTCATCTGCATAGAGCGATACAGAATGGATTGTACCATTTATTGGGATACCGTAGGGGACCATAAACTGATGTAAATATTGTGCTAGAGGTTCTAGATCCAATATAAACAATAAGGGCGACGGGGGGCAGCCTTGGCGTGTTCCACGATAAACATAATAGGAGGGTGAGATAGTCGACCCAGTCTTAGCATGGGCTGTAGGGTTAGTGTAGAGTAATTTTATCCTGTTGCAGTATGACAGGGGCAACCCAAATTTGATCAATACAGTCAGCATATAGGGCCAGCTTCGGGTATCAAAAGCTTGGCGCACATCTCATGATAAACGTCAAGTAAACAGTGCTGTTGCCGAAGCAACATGTAGTAAGGGATGAAGCCGGCGAATATTTAGAGAAGTGCTGCGTTTGGGTATAAACCCACATTGATCTGTATGTACTAGCTGGGGAAGTAAGGGGAGAAGCCGCGATGCTAAAACCTTACTGAGTATCTTATACTCGGAATTAAGGATCGATAGGGGTCTATAGGATGTAGGTTCAGTAGGATCATTGTCCAGCTTCAACAGGGATATGATTAACGCTTCTCAGGTAGTGGGAGGCAGTGTACCCTCTAAGTGAGGAGGTGTAAAGTTGTAACAGTTTAGGGATCAACATGGCTACAAAGGTTGAATAAAATTCAATAGGGGTCCATCCGAGCCTGGCGTTTTATTAACGGCTAAAGTCGCGAGGGTTACGTATATCATTAAAACCAATGCTATTCAAATTTAACAAACCGTTCATGTTGAGATGGTATTCCATTCTCAATAAATGTTCGCTGGATTTGATGTTACTCATAGTTGAAGAACTATCCAGTATTCTGAAAGAGTTGACAACTGAAATCAAGGAGTTGCAAACTGAATTATCTTCACGTTTAACCGAGGAAGAATTGACATCCACTCTTAAAGATATCAATGATAAGCTTGATGAACACACCAAAGAGGTACACGAGCGCAAGTTGCGCAAATTTAAGCGAGACACTATAGACTACAAGTTAGATGAGGTCTATACGTGGGCGGATCACTATGCGCAGAGAAGAGTATTCGAGAAACCAGAAGCATCTATTCCGTAAGAAAGTGTTGCGACAGAACAGGACACTCTACCCACTAGAGCACCACTAGTTCCGACATCCAGTACCAGTACCGTGGCTGTAGCGCAGGGAGACAGCACTACTACCCCCAAGCAGGCTTTTTTAGAGGTAGGCCGCACGTCAAACCACCCCCCATCCGAAAACTTAGTTTTTAAAACCAAACGAACAAGGAGAAGGTTAAAAAAAAGTCTCGAAACAAGAGGAACTAGAAATGAATATTTCTGATTACCAACTTAGCAATCAGGAATTGAGAGTGTTGAACAAGGGCATGTCCTTTGTGCCCACTTATAACACCAATAGCCTGGAAACAGAGGTGTCTCTTTTCAAGTTTATGAGAAAACTACGGTTAAGATGGTTCTTTTATACTACAGCTAATGAAGCAACTAATCAATCACCATCACAAGAAGCTCAACACATCTTTAGACCAAAGAGCACATTTGTTGCACCCTTTTCCCATAACACATTGGATCTGTTTGAGACTCTGGTTAAAAAGGATATAGGCAACACTTCCAACACGTTTAAAGGTGGAAGCAACATGACTAAAATTGAGAAAATTACTTTGAAAAGATTGGCTAACAATGATACACTCAAAATAGTGCCGGAAGACAAAGGAGGGGCCTTAGTGGTTCTTACCAACTCACACTATCAGGCTAAAGTTGACCAGCATGTAATGGACGAAAACACATATATCAAATTAGACACAGACCCCACAGCTCGATTTCAAACGGTATTGACATCTATCTTAGACAGAGCCATGAACATGGGGTGGATAGATGAACAAACATACAAGTTCTTGATGGTACAGCATCCCAAGAGACCACATATCTACATGGTGCCCAAAATGCACAAGAACCCAGTGGATCCCCCATTCAGGCCCATCGTGGCCGGGTGCGGGTCTCTACATGAGCCATTAGGCAAATACCTAGACTATTTTTTGCAAACCTTGGTTCAACAATCGAGCACGTACATTCAGGACACGACAGATTGCTTGAAGCGCATTAATGAAGTTAGTATTCTACCAGAGGAACAGATCTGGTTGTGTACTATTGACATTGCTGCATTGTACACGTCCATTCCTCATCAGGAAGGTATTGAGGCAGTAGAGTGGATGTTGTTGAGGCATAATTATGACGAAGGCACCAATGTTTTCTTGTTAGAACTTTTGCATTTTTGTTTATACCATGGTTATTTTTGTTGGCAGAAAACATTTTATTTACAAAGAACTGGAACGTCAATGGGTTTTACTGGGGCACCGACTTTTGCCAATATTTTTATGGCTAGATTTGAAGAGAACAACATACTACAGAATGATCAATGGGCAGAGTTCTTGAAATTATACGTCAGATATATTGATGACATTCCAGTAGTCTGGAAGGGTCCGTATGATTTGCTAGTTAGTCTTTTGAATACACTCAACAATTGCCATGATCAGATTAAGATCACATACTCTATTGATGCCACCACAATTGACTATCTCGATATTCTGATTGAGAAACACGGTCAAACATTGAGTAAAAGGGTGTATAAGAAAGCCACTGATCGGAACAGTGCGTTGCACTATCAAAGTTATCACACCATGTCACTCAAGAATCATTTGCCATTTTCCCAGTTCTTGAGGGTACGTAGAATATGTTCAGATGAGACGCAGGGATTCCGTGAGATGGAAGTTCTCGCGCAAGCATACAGAGAAAGAGGTTACCGTAAGGAGATTTTAGAGGTAGCTAGACAGAAAGCCAGTGCCATAGACAGAAAGGAACTGCTAGCCAAGTCCAACAAGATACCGCTTAAGAGGGAGGTATTTGTTATTAAGCATTCAACAGCAGCTAGAGCCATCAAACGGAGCATTTTGAAAAGATGGGAAGTGATTGAACAGGAAACAGATTTTCACCAAGTCTTTGTAGGTAAACCTATGTTTGCACATACGAGGTCGAAAAATTTGAAAGAAATTTTTAAGCAACACCATGGCAGACAGGGTACATCACGTCACAAAGGAGTGATAAAATGCCATAATTGTAGTCACTGTGGTAACGTCATAGTAGGGGATGTGTTTCCACACCCTCACACAGGTAAACAGATCAAGTTGAGGCACACAGCGGACTGCAACACACACATGGTAGTGTACGCCATAAAACGCCCCTGTGGGCTGGTATACGTGGGCAAAACTACAAGAAAGGTGAAAGTTCGTATCACAGAACACAAGAGTATGATCAGAAACCACAATTTGAAGTCCAATTTGGCAGTTCATTGGAAAGACAAACAACATTCTATCCCTCAATTACGATTCACAGTGTTGGAGAAAATTGATGAAACATTTCATGCTGACGCAAACCGCCAATTGTCGCAAAGAGAGACATATTGGATTCGTCACTTGAATACACTTGAGCCAAGTGGTCTGAATGATAAATTGGATATGTTATGTTTCTTATAAAACCATGTTAATAGAACTTTTAACGCAGAAACGATAGTCATGTTTACATGTAATTGTTTATTATTAGCTAAATTACACATCACCAGTTGCGGGGTTTGCATTCGGTGAAAAATGAATCAAACAGGTTGCACCGCAGAGGAGACAGTTATACTCAACTTCCTAGGATCAGTTACAGTACTTCTGACAGACATTGCATTCTTACAGAGAGTGGCACTATGTAATTCGTATATCACTACTTTTGCCTCGAGTTATCACAAAACGGTAGATTTACCACATATGACCGTTATGAGGTAAACTTTACCATTTTTCGTTTTGAATTTGGATCTGGTAGTACGCGGGTGGCATTTTAGGTTGTTTAAAGTAAGCAGAGATTAAGCTGATTGACTAGCTAAAGATGGTGGAATCACGCTGGCTGTGTACCATGGTAGTCCGCTTTTTGTTTCCACTCAAATGACGTCAGACGCGATACATACAGGACAGGCTTACGAGAAGGGGGTAGAGCGCGGCTTACCGGGTATCGAGTGAAAGTTACAGCAGAATTACGAGGACAGGAGGAAGGGTCCAAGTAGGATGAATGCGTGAAATCATGGGTATGGTAGACAGAGGATTACAAGAAGGATATGTATGGACTAAGCGTTTGACTAATTGTATTGCAGTACCGAGTGAGGACAGGGCGGCTCACAGGCATACAAGACGGTTTCGTTACCAAAGGGAAGGGCGGCACGTACAGAGAAACTCAGGTGGGAACACAGACTGCGACAATTGCAGTAGTGAATAAGCAGGTTCGCAGGCAGTACCGACATTATACAGTGTGCGTTTTATGTTTACAGCATTGTGGCTAGTGAACCCTATGGTCAAGCAACGCGACTTAGTTATCAGAAGAACAGTGGAAGAAGAAGTTCAGGTAGGACATAGGTGGAGGATCTGTGATGAGACTATGCATAATCACGAAGTAAGATACAGGGTACTGACGCCTGTACTTATGTTTGTTTTCAGGAGTTTAACAGCAACAGAGGTCAGTTTTTGATACTTGGTGGTTGAATGTAAAGGCCTAAGGTAGCACGTAGTAACACTTCTGGGATGGTAGCACGTTCTTGGACAGTTTCAGTTTGATTCATTTTTTAACAAAACCACAAACACATTGGAGCAAACCTAAGGTGAAGGTTTACTGTATCCCTGTAGATTTGAAGTTTCATGTTCATAGATACATATTTGGTTTTTATTGATTCAATTACAGTATTCCCCTGAAGAAGGTATCTATATACCGAAATGCATTGGGACAAACAATACAACAGGCTGTGAAACAAATGAAAACATGATGTAATGTTGTTCAAAGCACAGAACAGAAGAACACGTATAAAGAAAACGTCTTCAAGAAGAATTACGACATGTTGCATTTATTGATTTAATTGTGTTTATTGCATATGATTTACTTGATTCATTGACTAAGGCATCACTGTATGGCTTTGTAACAGGTTCGGGGCGGGTGGCCTTGAAGACTGGTGGACCCCTGACCCTAACTCCCCTCCTTACCTGCAGACGGACACTCCGAGGGCAGAATGGGAAAGCCGATCCGAACAGGAAGAGGAATACTACCCTGGCGCCTTTAACTGGGCGTATGTCGACCAAGACGAGACTCCGCCCCCTGCTGACGTCGAGAGCCCCAGATTGGTGAAAGGGCAGGAAATCCTGTTTGCGGAGTGTGATATCACCCCGGAGGTTGGAGAAGGAAGCGGAGAAGCGGAGGAGAAGAAGAATCGAGGAGAAGACGGAGAGGACAGGAAAAGCGAGAGTGGAAGAAAGCCAGGAGGCCAACGACCCCGTGAACCGCCGTGCCACACTCCCGAGGGAGGAGTGTGGCTTTCTCAGGTACGGCGGCGTTGGGCAACCTGGGTGGGGAAGAAGAGCGCCCCTTTGTAATTAGTGTACAAATCCCTGTGTGTGCCTTTCCCGTGTTCCTTTCCACACCCTTCCCCTACCGTACCCGTCCAGCGTTCCTCACACCTCCCCTCCTCCCTGAGCACGAGCACGTTCTACTTGTAGTATTCACGGGTGCTCCCTCACCACACTCGGTCCCAAAGCGGGTAAGCCGGTATCAGACGGAAAACTAACGGTTCCCTCTGTTGGTCTGTCTCCCTTACGGTCCTGAGACGGAGTATCCGAGTGAGAGGAGAAGAAGTCTACCTGAAGTACCTTCGGCCATACAACACCGCCACCACGGATATGCTGGACTTTGCAAGAGAGAGGCTCACCTTCAGGACACGTCGAACCATAAAAATAAAACCCAGTTTAAAGAAACATTCTGGTCTTCCACTTGTTACTGTGGCTGCGCCCCCATCCTCCTCCCCTCCCACGCCCACACTGGTGTCAGAAGTGGGATCTGCCCCTACACTGCCGGACACAGCAGTGGAGCAGGTGATACAGCACCTGATCGAGGGGCAACAGAAGCTGGAGTGGGCCATCAGCCAGCAAATCTCGACTGCCGATGCAGACCGGGACATGTTCAAGAACACCATCTCCGCCCAGATTGAGAGCCTACAAAAAGTAGTACAGAGCCCCGGTACACCTATGCCACTCGAACGAAGAAGCATTGGACCACATCCCTCTGGTATACCGCTGCAAAAGTATGTTCCTGGGGAAGACCCCGATGCCTTTCTCACCAACTTTGAGAGGGCGGCCAGGGCCTGCGGGTGGCCAGAGGAGAAGTGGCCCTTCTTTCTGGCCCCCCTCTTGTCTGGAGAAGCCCAAGCGGCATACCAAGTCGCCAACCATGCGGGAATGACCCCCTATCCCACAATCAAGGCGGTGATACTAGACCACTTGGGGCTTGATGCCGAAGCCTACAGGATCAGGTTCAGGAAGGAAAAGGGAGTTGCTGGGGAGCATCCTAAGACTCTGTACCTGAGACTGAAAATGGCCGCCGACAAGTGGTTGAGGCCAGAGAGCCGAAGCAAAGAAGAAATAATGTCCAGCATCTACCTGGAACAATTCATGGAGGCCTTACCCTACGGCACCCAGAGATGGCTGAAGCAGCATTAAGGCATAACAGCCGAGCAAGCCATTGAAATGGCCTCCAATTACAACCAAGCAATGCCACGATCGTTCCCCTGGGAAACAGACAAGGGAACGAAAGCAGTTACAGGGATAGCAAGACAGGACAAGAAGAACAAGCCGGTCCCTGAACCACTGAGGTCTCGACCAACTAGATACGAGATACCCGAGGCAAAGGGACCGCAGTGTTTCGAGTGTGGGGAGTGGGGCCACATCGCCCGACTGTGCCCCCGAAAAAGAACAACAGAAGAACCGATGGAGGTCGGTTACAATCCAAAAGACGTGATGTACACGGCGGAGATGGGACCATCCTTTTACGTAAGAGTCTATGTCAACAATAAATGTGTGAAAGCCCTTTTGGACTCAGGATGCAGGCAGTCAGTGATATAGAAAAGACTCGTCCTTCCATCCCAGTTAGGTCCTAACGTCTTGGTGTACATCAGATGTGTACATGGAGACGTGAAACCGTACCCTGTAGCCCACCTCACCATACGGCCTATGGGCAGGGAACCATGTGCAGTGAAAGTGGGAGTAGTGGAATCCCTACCCGAGGACCTAATAATAGGGGTAGACAACCCTGATTTCCTTACCCTGTTCAGGAGAGAGATGAAAGGACAGCCCCTGGGAGCCTACTTAACAGCAGAACCCTGGGAATTAGATCGGGGTTTTAAGTTTGCACAGGCTAATGACCCAACCCTTATGAACGCCTGGAGGGCCGCCCATGTAGCACAGACAACCCCACCCCAAGGGTATCCCAGATTCAAGATCAAAAATGACCTGCTGTACAGGGAAGGGAAGGCAGGTGAACCCCCACAACTAGTAGTCCCAAAAGACTTCAGGGACCAAATCCTTTTCTATGCCCACACCCACCTGACAGCTGGGCATAGCGGTGCCGAGATGACCCTACAAAGCATTGTCAGACTCTTCTTCTGGCTCGGCATATACAAGACAGCGGAGACCTACTGTAAGCAATGTGAGGTCTGCCAAAAAAGGAACATGAGCAAACCACCCGCGGTGCCCCTCCAGCCCTTACCCATCATAGGCAACCCCTTTGAAAGGGTAGGAATGGACCTCATAGGTCGTCTCCCCCGTACAACCCGGGGACATACCTACGCCCTAGTCATCGTAGACTATAACACCAGATTCCCTGAAGCCTTTGCCCTCAGTGCCCCGACCACCAAGAACGTAGCAGAAAAACTGGTTGAGTTGTTTTCTAGGGTGGGATTCCCTAGGGAGATCCTCACGGATCAGGGGACTCCCTTTGTCTCCAAATTGATGGCAGAAGTGTGTAAAACACTAGATCTTCGGCATATACGTACATCGGCCTACCATCCCCAGACGGACGGACTGGTCGAGAGATACAACCGTACGCTTAAAACCACACTCAAGAAAATGTTAACCGCAGAAAACAAAGACTGGGACAAGCTGTTGCCCGTAGCTCTTTATGTTCTACGGGCACAAGTACAGAGCAGCCTAGGGTTCTCTCCTTTTGAACTCCTGTATGGGCGACAGCCCAGATCGCTCCTGGAAATCACTAAGGAAGCCTGGGAAAGGGAAGAGGCGGCCGATCAGAGATCTCTGTTGGAGTATACCAAACAATTGAAATCCAGGTTAGGTAAACTGAGAGATCTAGCCTACTCCAACCTAGAAAGAACCCAGGAAAAACAGAAATTATATTACGACAAGGGTAAGAAATGGAAGACTATGAACAAGGGTGACTGGGCCTTAGTCCTTCTACCCTCCTCCACACAAAAGTTCAGAAGTGAGTGGAAGGGGCCTTACAAGGTAACGGAGACCATAGGCAAAACGACCTACCGAGTCCAGGTCGCTCCCTCCCGGCAGCAGACCTTCCACATCAATCTATTAAAAAAATGGATAGGTCCCCCTCCTAAAACAACCCACCTAGCGCTACCCTCACGAGACGAAGGCAACACTTTGGACCAACTTCCCATCAACCCAGAGCTGACAGTGACCGAGCGAGGCGAACTCATGCAAAGGATGCAACGATTTGCCCCTATGTTCTCGGATAATCCAGGTTGCACACACTTAGCAGAACACTGCATAGAGACAGAAAAGGGCAAGGTGGTCAAGCAGAGGGCCTACCGTATTCCAGCCGCCAAGAGAGCAGACGTCAAGAGAGAAGTCAGGGACATGCTACAACTCGGAGTCATAAGACCATCACGAAGTAACTGGTCTTCGCCCATTGTGATGGTCCCAAAGCCGGATGGGTCCACTCGGTTTTGTATGGATTTTCGGGCTTTAAACGCAATATCCTCCTTCGATGCATTCCCTATACCCCGAGTGGATGAGCTGATAGAGAGAATAGGAGAAGCCAGATTCATCACGACACTAGACCTGACCAAAGGCTACTGGCAGGTGCCCCTGCGGGAAAGCGACAGGCACAAAACGGCATTTGCCACTGAAGATGGCTTGTTCGAGTTCAATGTGCTACCGTTCGGGCTACACGGAGCCCCGGCAACGTTCCAGCGCTTGATGAACACAGTGCTGGCCTCCCACCGCAAGTACAGTTCAGTATACCTCGATGACATAGTCATCTTCAGTTTAACCTGGGAGGATCACTTAGAACACCTAGACAGAATCCTCACTGCCTTACAAGAAGCAGGTCTCCATGTTAACTCCAAAAAGTCAAGGGCCGCATATCCCAAGGTAAAATACCTGGGGTTTATGTTGGGGGAGGGGGTGATCGCTCCCCAGGAAGAGAAGATACGAGCCATTACCAACTCCCCTTTTCCCTCTACTAAGAAAGAACTAAGGGCCTTCCTCGGCCTTATCGGCTATTACAGGCGGTTCATTATGAACTTCGCAAATGTAGCCGCTCCCTTGACAGACCTCCTTAAAAAGAACGTCAAACCCACCCTAGCCAAACCTCCACCTGAAGAAGCCCGAAAAGCTTTTGTAGATCTAAAGAGAGCCCTCACATCCAGTCCGGTGCTGATACCCCCTAATTTCGAGAAACCATTCACTCTAGCAACAGACGCCTCAGACACCGGGGTGGGGGCTGTACTGTCCCAAGAGGGAGAGGACGGGCTAGAGCACCCCATCCTCTACATAAGTCAGAAACTCCACCCTAGAGAACGCAAATACCCAACAGTAGAAAAGGAGTGCTTGGCGATTCGCTGGGCAGTGGACAAGTTGCGGTACTACTTGGAGGGGAGAACCTTCACGTTACACTTGGATCACGCGCCCCTGCAATGGATGCAAAAGAACATGACCCAGAACTCCAGAGTCCTTAGATGGTTTCTTTTCCTCCAACCCTTTTCCTTTACAATAGTGCACAAAAAGGGGACAGACAATGGCAATGCCGACTATTTATCGAGGGTTCCCATTCTCCCCGATCGGGAGAATCCAGGGGGGGTGGAGTGTAACAGGTTCGGGGCGGGTGGCCTTGAAGACTGGTGGACCCCTGACCCTAACTCCCCTCCTTACCTGCAGACGGACACTCCGAGGGCAGAATGGGAAAGCCGATCCGAACAGGAAGAGGAATACTACCCCGGCGCCTTTAACTGGGCGTATGTCGACCAAGACGAGACTCCGCCCCCTGCTGACGTCGAGAGCCCCAGATTGGTGAAAGGGCAGGAAATCCTGTTTGCGGAGTGTGACATCACCCCGGAGGTCGGAGAAGGAAGCGGAGAAGCGGAGGAGAAGAAGAATCGAGGAGAAGACGGAGAGGACGGGAAAAGCGAGAGTGGAAGAAAGCCAGGAGGCCAACGACCCCGTGAACCGCCGTGCCACACTCCCGAGGGAGGAGTGTGGCTTTCTCAGGTACGGCGGCGTTGGGCAACCTGGGTGGGGAAGAAGAGCGCCCCTTTGTAATTAGTGTACAAACCCCTGTGTGTGCCTTTCCCGTGTTTCTTTCCATACCCTTCCCCTACCATACCCGTCCAGCGTTCCTCACACCTCCCTGAGCACGAGCACGTTCTACTTGTAGTATTCACGGGTGCTCCCTCACCACACTCGGTCCCAAAGCGGGTAAGCCGGTATCAGACGACAAACTAACGGTTCCCTCTGTTGGTCTCTCTCCCTTACGGTCCTGAGACGGAGTATCCGAGTGAGAGGAGAAGAAGTCTACCTGAAGTACCTTCGGCCATACAACACCGCCACCACGGATAAGCTGGACTTTGCAAGAGAGAGGCTCACCTTCAGAACACGTCGAACCATAAAAATAAAACCCAGTTTAAAGAAACATTCTGGTCTTCCGCTTGTTACTGTGGCTGCGCCCCCATCCTCCCCCCCTCCCACGCCCACAGGCTTACAAAATTGTAAAGTGTTTACAAACGTTTTTCTAAGGAGCACCCACGGGGCAGGTGACAAGTGCGCTACTCTCGAACAGTACACTGTTCGTTAGGGTACTAAAGCCTTAATCGCCATACAGATCTCCAATGTGGTAATCGGAGCTGCCAATTCCTTGAAGTGTGAGTCCAAAATAGTGAGGAGTTATAGATTTGCAGGAAAACAAGTGGTAGTGCCTGTCATGTCTAGAAAGGGAGCAGTATATACATTTACATAATATTCTTGAAAGGTAGCGTTTATCTCGGCCTGGGAGGTGATCAATGCATGCTGGGCATTATGTATTGCCTATATTGGGAGTGGGGGTTGTGTGAGGTTTAATTAATCCCACTAACAATGTGCCGGCTCTACCTGCTTCAGAATGCGTGCGAAGTGTGTATGCGTTAAAGTCGATCGTCCTCAAGCATTCTAATAATTCAGCATTTTTATCCTGGCAGCCTGTAAAGGCTCTGCCCCATCCTCGCTCACCTGGGCCGCCACCTCTCTTGCTTGTAACACCCCCTCCAGGTCTGTTATGTCTCTGATCGTTTCCCTCCTAAATCCCACCAAGGATCCCATGGAGACCCCTCCGGATTATTACTTTAAAGGCTTCCCATTCAAAGGATCTGGTCGTGCGTGTGCCCTTCATTATCGGCTAAATATGTGGCAGCCAATGTGGTCTTCTAAGTGTATAGGCTGCATTCGACAAGTCGGGATAGGTGCGGGGAAATAGCCCCAAGTTAGCATTAATTCTATGGGATTTTGATCCGATATGGTCTTGCCTAGGTAAGTAGAAAAAGGAAATCCCTTGGTGGACAAAAACTTTCTTAAACTAATCTGTGTGCTCTTCACACAGATTACAGCTCATGTATTAGAATTTACACCTAATACCAACACCATTGATTACAAGGTAAGTAAATACTGTAATTTCTTTATTTTTTTGTTAAAATCAACATCCTAAACATGATAAAAGTCAGTGCTAAAGATTCATTGCCATTAAAAACATATGCAGTAATATTCCATTTACATTCAACAGTATTTCATCAATCTAACAAAAGCACCTTATTCCATTAAAAATGTTGGAACCTAAACAATACTACACTTAAATTGCCCAAGCTGAAAACTAGTAGGCACTAGACCACAAGGAGAGACAAAAGACAGACACTATTTTTTGTCATAAAATCACACATCAGGGTTAACAATACTCTCTAGCTTTTCCTAGATATGCTTAATATTTCATAGCTACAGGATAGGCTATTTCCCATGATTGTGTACAATGAGACGTCGACACGTTTCGATGGTTTATGTATGATAGTCCATCTTTATCAAGACAGTTATATATGTCTCTCTTTTTATAGGCACTGGTTGGTTGCCTTAGTAAGTACATTGCATAATGGACGGGGACAGGTCTGGTGATCAAAGGAAATGATCCAAGCAGGGTTGTAACTTGTGGGGGTGAGAATAGAAGGAATATTCATGCATGTTAACATGCAGGGATCACCAAACATCTAGTAGATTCCATTCTCGTGCCCATTGTGTTAACACAGCAGCTTGGTAGTGTGCGGCAGTATTTGATAAGGGAGGATGAGAGCGGTCAAGATACACATCAAACACTGCATTTAAATCCCCTCCCAGTAACCATGGGTATTGTGACCAGTCTGAGAGCGACAGGGAGACTTGTGATAAAAAGGTCTCTTGATCCGTATTCGGAGCATAAATGGACCCTAACACCACCTGCTTACCATTCACTGCCCCCCGTAGAAATACATATGGTCCTTGGTCATCTATATTACTCTCAGTAAGGGAGAAGGGGATTCCGGCCCGTACCCATATTGCAGTCCCTCTAGAAAAGGCAGAATATGCTGTTGCATAAAATTGACCCCTCAAGCGTCTGTCACTTCGTAGTTTCTAATGGTAGTAGGTGTGTCTCCTGAAGATATACTATTTGGGCTTTACAGCGGTGTATTTGCGCAATTATTCTATGCCGCTTGTGAATGGTTCCCATTCCCCGGACATTCCAAGATATGATAGTATAAGATTTGGCAGTTGACATCATCAGGAGATAGTGACAAAACCTCCCTGACCCCATCACCCAAACCCCCACCCCCGCCTCTACCCCCAGACATCAGACTATGCAGCAAAAATACTAATAGTACAACTTTATCCCATTACTGGGTCCTACGACCGAACTTTGCTCGAGCAAACGGTGCAACAAAAATCAACATAATTCCTGTACATCTCACGCAAAATGTAACTCTATACAAATTGTTTGATTTGTGCTATGATAAATACGTTTTTTCCTCAAACTGCAATATTTTCTGTTAAATGCACACCGATGATATGTGTTCCAATCTATTCTGCATGTATGCAACAAGGGCAGCCCTTAAACACATAGGAGTCTGGGTGAATACCAATTATTAAAAAGCAATGGTTCTCATTGGTATAATTAATAAACAAATTCCAATAATCAGTAATTACAGTATGCAATTAAATGTCAACATTTATATTGTAACATAAGACCAACGCTCTAGATTTCACATAAGGACAAATCTTTATCCTAGAAAACTCACTCATAAAAATGACCAATTATTATTAAAACAAGTGCGTGAAATGTGTCCTCAGTGCAGAAAACAGAAAATTCAAAAACAAAAGTTAATAAAGAAATAAAAATGACGATGATGTGAAACTTGTATGCGCATAACAAACAACTGTTTGAGATCCATATACGTCCAATGATATGAATGACATATATTTGTTATTCAGTTGTCAATAACATTTTGAGTCTCACCAAGACACAGTGATCTCATCAGGACATTATCGATATAGGTCATCTATGATGCCCAGACTCCTAGCATAAAATATTATTATTATTATTATTGTTATTATATTAGTAGGCTAGATGTGTAGCAGCACAATTTAGGTGCACACCAGAGGCAGTCAAGGAGGGAAGAACGTCCTTACTCTGAAGTGTGAGTAACAACCCCCGAGTGCTTAAAGAGATTTAATCTCCAACATGTTTCAAACCCCTTGATGGGTCTTGCTTTGCTGGGAAGGGGCAAGCTCCAATGTGTGAGCCCGAGATATATATCGACTCCAATTGGTCTGTTATTAAAGGATTAATCCCTTCATTGGTCTCATGCAGTGCGGTAGCACTGGCCATCACTGTCTTCTCGAATCAGTGAACACATTGGAGATAATTACAGATGTCTCTATATTGATAATGTTCTGATGAGACCCCTGCACCTTGGTGAGGGTTAAAACGTTGATGAACAACTGAATAACAATCTTCATTTCATTTATTCACAAAGCATCACAAAATTCTCACTTCTTGTCTTTACTACTTCTTAGCTGTTCCTTTTTCGTCTTCTATCCTGGGGACACATTTCACACACTTCTTTGGATATCAATTGGACAACGTTTTTTGGTTAATATTCTAGGATAAAGACGTATCCTTATGTAAAATCAAGAGTGTTTGCCTTACGATGCAATATTAATCAAATCAATCAATCAGAGATTTAGAGAGTGCACTACTCACCTGTAAGGGTCTCAAGGTACGGGGGGTGGGCAGTTCCAAGTTCATCGAGGAGCCAGATCTAGAGGTCTTTTCTGAAGGCTTACAGTGTAGGGCATCGTCTGATGCTGAGGGAGAGTTTGTTCCAGTTCTTGGCCGCAATATAGGAGAAGGATCTGCCCCCCGTCTGGCTCTGTGGATGCAGGGGATTTCGGCAAGGGGTAGGCCAGCGGAGTGGAGGTTTCTCTTGGGGGCGTGGAAGGAGATTCTTTCGTTGAGGTATTGGGGTCAGTTGTTGTGGAAGGCTTTGTAGGCGTGTGTGAGCCGCATGAAGGTAACTCTTTTCAACGGGTAACCAGCGGAGGTCGCGGAGGTGCTGGGTGATGTGTTTGTGTCGTGGAATGCTGAGGACAAGTCTGGCTCTGGCATCTTGAAGTTCTGGAGTACTGAATATGAATGTTCGCTTTTAATTGCATACAGTGATTTCATTGATTGGAATTTGTTTATGAATTATACCAATGAAAACCATTGTTTTTAATTAACTGCAATGTATTCCGAATCAGTCAATCATTTGTTAATTTGGATCAGAAATCCATGCAACATTACTAAGAATTAAACATAATACACATTTATACATACACACACAACTGCATTAATACAGCAGTGTTGTCTAGAAAAAGTTATAAAAATATATATTTCAAAATGCAAGGTCCTGGAGAAATGTAAAGTGTTAGTTAGAAATATAAGCCTATTTTAAAATTAGCACCATTCACTAACAATTATGTCACCAATCCACATAACAACTCCATGAAAAAACAAATATTTAGTCTTACTAAATGTACAGGTGGATATGTAATTAATGGCCTCATTTACTGACCTGAGGCTACTATTTCTGAAAGAAGGAAGCAGACATCTTTCCTATCTTATCAATTTATTTTGCCTAACAACCTAAAGTGACTTTGCAATTCCTACACAGCCCCAGGGATATCCGTGCATAACAATAAAAATCCGACATCGAAATTCAACTGTTAAGGGACAGCACCCATGATCTGAACTTTGTTCAAAGAGACCACAAGGCTGCCGGATATGGAATGGACAAGTGTGGTTCTTTAACTTTTAAAATGTTAGGATTATAAGAAGCAATATATACTGCTCTTACTGCCCACAACATCGTTCTCTTCCCAAATTAACTATATTGCTTGCAGATAAGAGCACCTAGTACTTGCGCCACAGGAAACTGATAAGAAAAATACAGAAGGTAGAAAAGACTACAACAAATAAAACGGAGGAAAAGTAAAGTGGCAAGCAAACCGACCAATAAGAAGAGAATGAAGTCCCTTTAAGATATAACTAGCAGCCCGTCCCGACGTTGTCTGGGTATGAATTGCTGCCGGCCGATTGTCGCGCCCATTGGCCACGCCCCCAGAACACGAAATATTGCCCAATAAAAATGACCATAACAAATGCCTAAATCCTAATATGTGAGTGCCCTCCATAGAACTTCTGGCGAGAGGTGTGTCTAAAAGTGTATGTCGGTGCTGGCCATCAATGAGAGTGACCTGTGCATTTTTCAAATGGGTGGTGAAACAATATGAGTATGTTGCTGGAGATGTGGCCCGCCGTGCCAGCAATGTACTTACCGGGGGAGGGATAGGCCCTTTCTTGCTGTTTCCGTGGAGGCGGGCCTTGCTTACGGATGTGCGTTGCGCGAGGCTTGTGCGCAACAGAAGTGGTAAATCTCCAGTGTGCGCATCAGGCGTCACTGGACGATAAGGCGAGATTAGATTTCCTGCACAATGGCCCCTGTTTGCGCTCCTCCGGCCCTTGGGAATAGCGCCATGCCTGACCTACATATAGTAAAGCAGGTGCACTGCACTGGGAGCGCGGGGCAAGCACACCCGGAGCTGGAATGTACGCTCGCTTTTTTTTTTGTGATGTCGCGCCCGCACACGCCCACGCCCCCAGCACAGGATATGAGACATGGCATGAAGGACGAAACGTACCACACGTTTTCGTAATGCCGCGCCCCCACACACGCCCACAGCACACGATATGAGACATGACATGAAGGGCGGAATGTACCACACGCCCCCAGCGTTTGTCACACCCCCAGCACACACCCACAGCACAACGCAGACACGCCCACAAGGGACTACTTTGCTGGCACGGTACTTTTACCTTTTAAATGTATATGGTGGGCATCTGCATAGCCTATGTCCTTCTGCTGCAACTGCCCTTTCCAACGCTGTATTGGGTGTTGTGATTGGTGTTGTGGTTACTGACATTACCCGCCTCAAAGGTTTGGGCTCTCTCTTTTAAATATTAGTATGGATATGGATATGGATGGATATGGATATGGATATGTATGAAAACAAGTGCTGTGCAGTCAAAACCTAAAAAGGGCTGGGCAAAACCCCAATCCTGTTCTGCTGTTACCACAACATTCTCCTCGAAAGCATCTAGCACAGGTGTCAATCTAAATATTTCGTAGTAGGTCAGACAGCCAGGTTCCTATCCATGCTCATTTCAAATATTAACCAGCAGATGTCAATACACTTACCAAAAGCAGATTTTAAATCCAAAAAGGTAAAAACAGGAAGCCTATTTTTAGGGCTGAATGTATGTGGGATTGTATGCCAAATTCTCGGAGACATTCTAGGGAAACGGGGGCTCTCATATGTTCTCCTCCTTACATTAGATTTATGGAAGATGGAGTATTTCTAAAACTTGAACTGTACCTTTGTTCCTATGGTCAACTCTTTCATAGATCTCAGGAAGCCATTCTTCCTTCTTTCCTTCCCCTTTTACTCCCTAAGGAGAATTTTTGAGCACACTAGGCGCTAAATGGGCTCTTCTGATTTATATTGACAGGTCTCAACAATACAGGAAGACTGATTACTTGTTGGTGACTTATGGTCACTCTGCAAGGGACAAGAATACTGTTACTATGATCCTCAGTAGATGGTTCAAGTCAATTGTTTTGATGGCATTGCAGGACAACGTCTCAATTCTTCCTATCCACAGGAGATCTACAAGATGGATAGCCACTTCATGGGCAGAATTGTAGGGAACATTGATTCAAGAAATCTGTAGGGCAGCTACTTGGGCTTCAGAACATACTTTTATGAAGCATTATTTATTGCCATACTTTTGTCTCAGAATGTCAGTTAAAATTGGGTACAGGTGTATTGAGTTCACCATTATAAACAGTGGGTGTTTTCGCTTGTTTGGTCATTCTGCTTGCACAAAAAAATGGTGTATTACATATACAAGTCGCTTTGTATGGTTTGTGCCTTGTCATAGTACTTCAGCTTTGGTATACCTCATTACCTCCTCGGCCGTCTTCCTCGCCACAGTAATTATACATGAGCATTCTGCTCCCACAGAAACTCCAAGCAAAATTCAGTTAGCCTACTAGTCTACCTATCCCTCCAACATGGCCCCCATTTTCCATCACCAATCATATAAAATTACATAACCCATAGCCACAACCTGTTTTTTTGTTCTTTCTGTACTACTCAGAGTCCTGCTTCCTGTATTCAGGTGATTGGGACTGTGGTCCTGATTTAGCGGACTCTTTTGCCCCAGGGTGTCTGGGTTTGCAACGGCCTCTTATTCTGTGCTCTTCAGGTCCTGCTCTAGAGGACTTGCTGAGGTGCGCGGCATTAATTTCTTTACTTATTTAATTGCTGCTTCCTGATGAGTTCTGCTCTAGTGGACTTAGCGCTCGGCGGGTTTTGGTACATTTTTTGACCGGCAGGTTCCCTGTCGGTTGCCCCCATGTTGCCGACTTCTTTCTGTGCCTCTCTCAAAGCCCAGAGGGCGGCCCAGTCACTCGTGCAGGCTCCCTCCGTACCAGGTTTGTATCCGGGCAGGGGTGCCCTAACCTTTACTACGGAATGTGTTAGGGCTCTACTCACCGCAGTGACTCGGCTGTGGTCCGGGTGAAGTCTTTGTCTTGGGCATCGGCTTGGGGGGGCGTGGCTATGTGTCTGCATGTTTGTCATTGCCGTGCGCAATACCAAGCTTCATTTTGATTCTGGACAATTAAGTATACATTTAGGACATGCCCGAGGCCATCCTGATGCATTGTGGGGATTGTTATGGGCAACAAGACGGTATTTGAGCGTCTTGATTGCCGTGGTGTTTCTCCTGCATTTTGTACGATGGATGATATAGAGGATGGTGCTGCCTTGGTTTCTTCCCATGCTGGGGAGTTTTCTGGCCCGGCTGAAGCGGTCCCTTCGCTGGCTGTGATTCAACTAATGATCCAGTCTGCTGTGGCTGCAGCTTTTCGTGATAGGGAGGCTGTTCGTCCTTCTAAAAAGGCTAGGTGTGACCCTGGTCCCTCCCAGGACTCTGATTCGGAGGAGGATGTGTAACTTAAGGGTTGGTTTGTGGAGGGGTAGGATCTTAAAGACGTCCATCAGCATATTCGCTCCAACCTTTTGAATACTGATTCTGGTATTGACGTTGAGGATACAGATTTCTTTTCGCAATATCAGAAGAAGGAGCTAGACTTGTTGCCTCTTCACTCCTCTATATTGAAGATTTTGGAGTCTGAGTGGAAAGATGTTCATAGGAATAATTTTCCCTGGTTTCTGGCCAAGACTTTGCTGCTAAATATCCGGCCTCGGTGAAGGTGGACTCTTTGATGGCTGGCATGTCTTCTCAGGGCGCTATTATTTTGGAGGATGCTTCCCCTGCTGACCCAGTAGATAAGAAAGTTGATGCGGCTGTGAAGCGTACTTTTGATGCCGCAAAGTTTTCTATTCGAGCTGCTACTTATTCCTCTTATGCCACCCACTCATTGTTGAAGGACTTCCAGTCATTGGCGGAGTTGTTGGACAAGGGCGAGGACGTTTCTCCCACTCCCGCCCTGATGGAACAGCAGGTCCGGCTCCTTTCTGACATTTACTTTGATTCTTTGGGAGCGGCGGCCTCTGCGGCTGGGTCTTCTGTTGCAGCTCGTCGCCAATTGTGTTTGCGTTCAAAAGGGCTTGCTCATGAAAATTCCTTTTTCTGGTATTAAGGTCTATGGTGCTCCCTTGGAGGACATGGTCAAGAAGTCTGCAGAAGATTGTAAACTTTTGGCTCCAGAGAGAGCGACACGTTCCCGATTTTTTGGATCATGTAGTGCTTTTGTTCCGGCTCGTCAAGGGAGGTTTCTCAGCCCTTTCGTGGAAGGGGGCATGGCCGGGGTGCTCCTTCCTGTGACAAATTCCGGTTACCTGCTGCGTCTTCCTCCTCTTCTGCCCCCTCAAAGTCATGACTGGGTTGCTCCAGGCATGGGTCCTGGAGGAGGTCGCCTGTCTCTCTTTATGGACAAATGGATGAGTATTGTTTCGGATCAATGGGTCCCTCGGGTGGTGTCGGAAGGTTTTCGCATTGGGTTCGTCAAGACGCCTCCAGACTGTTTTGGGGTCACTCCATGCCCCAGAGACAGATTGAAGAAGGAGGTTCTTATGGAGGGTGTCCATTGCCTTGTGGCCAAGGGGGCTGAGTTTCCGGTGCCCAAGGAGCAGTAAGGGCTAGGGGTGTACTCTATTCTTTTCCTGGTGGAGAAGCATACCGGGTACCTCAGACTGGTGTTGGATCTAAAGTGATTGCATTGGTTCCTTTCTCCGGTCAAGATGGTTTTCTTGCATGTGATCCTGCCACTGATCAATTAAGGGGATTTTCTGGTTTCCCTCTGCCTCCAGGATGCATATCTCCATGCCCCTGTCCAGCTGGAGGCACAGGGTTTTCTCCGCTTTTGTGTGTTGGGCCTTCATTATCAATTCAAGGTATTGCCCTTTGGCCTGTGTTCCTCCCCTCGTGTATTTTCTAAGGTTCTGGCCCCCCCGATTTGGCTTTTACATGTGAGGGTTATTAAGGTACGTATTTCCTTACCTGGATGATTTGTTGATTTCTGCTTCTTCTTTCTTCAAGGAAGAGCTTGATGTCCAGGAGGTTTGCCAGGTGTTGGAGAGACACAGATTTCTGGTAAATTGGAGGAAGTCTTGCCCAGTTCCTTCCCAGGATCTGACGTACATTGGGGCTCACTTCAGGGCTCTGTTGGGGTTGGTGTTCCTGCCTCATGCCCGGAAGTTGACTCTGATGTCAGAGGTTCGGTCCCTGTTGTCCTGGACTTGTCCTCCTGTGAGGCTTTGGTTAAGGGTGCATGGTCTGATGTCCGCCTCCTTGTTGGTGGTTCCATGGGCTTGTCTCCATACGTATCCTGTGATGAACCATGTTTTGTCCCATTGGTGCCCCTGTGGTCTGGATTCCAATCAGGGGGTTCCTATGTCGACCCAGGTGAGGGAGGATCTGGGTTGGTAGTTGGACGACGATCATCTCTTGATGGGTCGTTCATTTCTGATTGTTCAGTCTCAGGTGGTTACTACGGATGCAAGTCTACTGTGCTTGGGGGCTAACCTGTACAACGCTTCAGTGCAGCGCAGGTGGTCCGTGACTCTGATGTCTTGTTCTTCCAATTACATAGAGCTGAAGGCTGTTGAGTTGGGTCTCTTGGCATTTGCAGCCTTGCTGGAGGGTCACCATGTTCAGGTCAGGACGTACAACCAGGTTTTCATGTCCTACATCAATCATCAGGGGGGACTGCAGTTTTTTTTCCCTCAGTTGCCTTAGTCGCCTCATTTGTTCCTGGGTAGAGTCGAAGTTGGTGTCCCTGCCTGCTGTTTACCTCCTGGGCCGGGAGGATGTGGTGGGAAACTGTCTGAGCAGGGTCCTACCCTCCATGGGGTAGTTGTCTCTAACCCCGGTGATGTTCTGGATGTTGCAGAGGATGTTTGGGTGTCCGGTGGTGGACTTGTTTGCGTCTGTGGACAATGCCAAGATCCTTTGTTACTGCACGATTATGCCTTGCCCTTTGGCTTGGAGAGTGGATGCGATGTCCTTCCTGTGGCCTCGGGGCCTCTTGTATGCCTTTCCCCAGATTCCCCTGATTCCGGCAGTTTTGCTGCTGATCAGGTGAGAGGGGGCTTTGGTGCTTCTGGTGGTGCCGGGTTGGCGCCGCCGCCCGTGGTTTCCTCTCTTGTTGGAGTTAGCAGTGCATCCGAGTTGGACGTTGCCATTCCATCGGTATCCGTTGATGGGCCCTCTGGTTCCTCTTCCGGTGTTCCGGTCCATGGGTCTTCAGGCTTGGCTCTTGAGAGGTGTTCCCTGATCCAGAGTTGTTCTTCCCTGGAGGTTGCTGGTCTCATCCAAAAGTCCAGGAGCCCCTATACTTTGAAGTCTTACGCTAAGCATTGGGACAATTTTGCTGGTTGGTGTTTGCCCCCTGGTTGGTCTATGGGGGAGTTGGATCCTAATTGTCTACTGAATTTTTTGAAGTGGGGTTTTAGATTTGGGCTTGGCCCTTTCTACCCTCCGTGCACAGTGGGTGGCTATTCTAGCTTTTCATAGTCTCCCTTTTGTGGCGGTGGAGCCCATGGTGGCTCATCTTTTCAAACCTCTGGCCTTCCAACACCCTCATCCTGTGTAGTCTCCACCTCCATGGGACCTTCCTTTGGTGTTGCGTGCCATGCAGGGGGTTCCCTTTGAGCCCCTGGAGTCTGTTGACTTGAAATGTTTTACCTTGAAAGTGTTTTCTTTGGGTGGCTATTGCCTCTGCCAGACGTGTTGGTGTCTTGGGGGCTTTCTTGCTGTCTGCTCCAGTTTTGAGAATTTTGGAGGATAGGTGGTCTTGCGGGCTCATCCTACTTTTGTCCCTAAAGTGGATTCTTTCTTTCATCGGTCAGCGGAGGTGGTCCTCCCTCTTTTCTTTCCAGTACCTTCTTCCATGGAGGAGTCTCTGTTGCATCTTTTGGATGTAAAGCGTGCTTTGTTGATTTACTTGTCTTGCACGGCTTCTTTTTGTAAGGTGGGCAATCTGGTTGTCACTTTTGTGTTGCCCGGCAGGGCCTGAAGCCCTCCCTTTCTACCTCTAGCAGGTGGATTAAGGAGGCTATCTTGTTAGGGTATGATGTAAACTCTGTAGGTTCCTCCTAGCCGATTCTGGGTCGCTCTACCAGTTCTGTTGCTCTTTCTTTGGACGCCTTTAAAGGTGTTTCCATGGAGGATATTTGCAGGGTGGCCACTTGGTCTTCCCCTCATACCTTCATGACTCATTAACGGCTTCAGGTTGGGGGTGGTGCTTCCCTTGCTTTTGCCTCTTCAGTTCTGGAGTCTGTGGTTTCTTGAGATGTGGGTTTGTCTCACTTGTTTTCATTAAACATTTTGTACTGCCTTCCGTGTGTGGGTTGCGTTTACTTATCCATGAAGCTGATGTTGCTATGGTATCTGAGTCTGCCCAGGCCCACGCACGTGGCCCCCTTAGACGTCGGCCACCTTAGCTCCACATTTGGCACAGTCAACCCAGACTAGTGATCAGACCTCTGGGGTCCCAAGGTCAGGCGCGCTGGTCGCGTCACTTCCGGCGCACAGAGTGGGAGTGACAATGTATTTATACTCCTCCCCGCCCATCCGGCGTTCCTTTACGCCGAGTTCCACACTCCATCAAGACGTGTCAGTGGTCGGGTCCAGGAGCTGTCTGGGTTTCAAGTTGAGTCCGTAGCCAAGCCTCCCAACCCCACTCACCGCAACGTAGAGCACGGCCACCATCCAGCCATTGCCCGCGTTGGTGTCTGCCGGAACCGGTGCAGCTCCCCCGGCCCAGTGTGTGGGGTCCTCTCCTGGTCAGCCAAGTGGTCTTAGGCGCTGTAGTTAGCTGTCGACCAGGGTGGCGCAATAGGCTCAGGTAGGCTCTTGGTTGCATAGATGCGGCCAGGGCCTCGAGGCCCTGGGGGGTCGACAGCTAGTCTGTGTGGCATCCGAACCCCCCTCCTACGCGTTCATGCTACTTTGGAGGGAAGGGGTACTACTGCGGGCACAGTGACCGCGAGGGCATGGGGAGGGGCCCACGCGAGCACCCAGGCCCAGTGCAATGGGAGCCAGGCAGCGTCGCCCCCGCTTTAGCATGCTGAAGAGGCATCGGTAAGTGTGGGGTGTGTGATGTCACGGCCCCTGGTCAGTAAGCCAGAAGGAGAAGGTGCGGGGAGGGTGCCACGAGAGCACTCGGGCCCTCCCCAGCTTGACAGAGACAGGCAGCCTCCGCCCCAGCTTTAGCACGCTGGGGTGACATCAGGAAGTGTGAGTGTGCGCGGTGTCGCGGCCCCCGGACAGTGAGCCAGCAGGTGCAGGGAGGGTGCCACGAGAGCACTCGGCCCTCCCCGGCACAACAGAGACAGACAGCCTTCGCCCAGGTTTAGCACACTGGGGCGGCATCGGGAAGTGCAGGGGTGCGTGATATCACAGCCCCAGGCCAGCAAGCCAGCAGGTGTGGGGAGGGTGCCACGAGAGCACTCGGGCCCTCGCAGGCTCAACAGAGACAGGCAGCCTCCGCCCCAGCTCTAGCACACTGGGGTGGCATCGAGAACTGTGGGGGTGCGCGATGTTGCGGCCCCCAGTTAACGAGCCAGCAGGTGCGGGGAGGGTGCCACGAGGGCACTCTGGCCCTCCTCGGCACAACAGAGACAGCAGTGGCGTAGCTAGAGCTTCTGGCTCCCGGGGCTATCCCTCAGATTGCCGCCCATGGCCGGGGAGCTGGCGAAAAAGGACGGCGAACAGGGGGGGTGGATTGGCAGGTTTCAAGTTACAAGGCCACTCTCTACTCCACTGCAGGTGAAAGCAAAGGTCGGAGCTGAGGTGCTGCGTGGGTCCACCCACTATTTTCACAGGGTGAACACCGTCCACCCTGCCAAGAAGTTGGGCCACACAGAAATATGCTGAACTTGTCCCGGTGTCATTTTCAGACTCCTTGACACGTTCAGCCACACCTGCACATTGTCGGATTTTCATTCCCATCAGCAACGTGCTGGCAGAGAGGGGGCTTTTTTATCTTCACCTCCAGCTGGCCAAAGATAAAGGCCAAGTAAGGGGCCATTAGGCCTCCTTTTGATGGAGTGACCTGGAACCTCACACTTAAATGTAAATGCAACAGAGGGAAACAAAAAAGCACACAGCTTGTTATCTCTTCACAGGTACTTAAGAGAGGCATGATTTTGACTTTGTTAGGTCCCTTTATGTAAGTGCATGAACTATAAGAATGTCATATGTGTTGGTCTGTCCCAGTATTTACACACAACTTAAATAGTACTATTTTCATGCAAGTGTGTAAATCAGTGTACAAGATGTGTTGCATGAGTCAGTGAGGGTTAAAAGGTGTAGCAGTCACATATCCTACATAGCTCACTGTCCTATATTGAAAGGCTTACTATTTATGAAGTGCAAGTAACAAAAGGATCTGTGTTCAAAGCAGTAACCCACTTACCTTGCTACATACAAAAACAAAATTCTATCATCTGCATATTACATGATGTGCTTTGCAAGCACATTAACCTTCTATACTACTTCGAGTCAGATCTGGGACTACACAAAACAGAAATCTCTCCAAGAAATACTTTAACCGCCTGGGTTATCTCACCAATTATTATTCCATGATAAATACAGGGCAACTCTGCAACAGATGTCTTTCCCCATAAAAATATTAGAAAACGTACACTTTGTAACCAATTACGCATAAAAGATCTACCAACATGCTTCTCCTTGCTGCCAATTTCTTTGAGGAATCGGGATTGCGCCACTTTTTTTTAGCACAACCCCAAAGCAAAAGTCTAATTTGTTTAATCTCATAATGCGCTCAAATGCACTCATGTTATGTGATGTCACTTACTGTGATGCCACGTGTGAGGTCATGCATTGTGACATCACAGGCTGTTATGGCACAGACTATGATGTGACTTGCATACTGACTACCTAGGTTAGCCCCCCCCCCCATGATGGAGCTGCAAGAAAGCCCATACCGTAAAAAAATACAATTTACATATTTTTCCCCACAGCGCAGGCAGTTTCATGTTTTCTCATCCACCACATGCATTCCAAAAAGGCCTGCCCCGGGCCCTTGCCTCCGGGTAACTTCAGGTGGTGTCAGTCAGCCAGCACTGAAGTCCAACAGTCATTCGAGACTCCTTTGAAAAGCACCACCACCGACACACCTGTGGCCCCTAGGTCAAAACTAGAGATCCTTCCAACTGTCAGTGTCACCCATATCCAATGATACCTTAAACTGACAGCCACCCTTAAGTTTAAGTTCCTACTGCTGCTGTGTAGAACAGAGGAATAAAATTCAAATGTAATTCATTTTCACTTATCTTATTTAGGTCAGTGTCATAGCTGCCAAAGTTTCAGATTGCTATGTGTGACATTTTCAGAATTTCAGTCTAATAATGAGTGACATTTCAAGGACTAGGAGGGACACTTTCTCCCGAGCAAAATCCAGCAATGAAGAGGGAAATATATTTAATTAAATTAGATAAGAGCAACAAGAAAATCGTAAAAATGTTGCAAAGCACCAGAAATGCATTAAGCCTCAGGCCGAGAGATAGAGAAGTCTAAGTCTAAGGCATAGCCAGCAGCTAGGGCACTGTAGTGTTTATAATTTTATGAACGAGTTTCATGCCTGCTTCCAATGCAACCAACCCCTGAAGTGACAGTTTTGGGCTGATTGTTTTGGGCTTTATTCTGGGTGTGTTGGGTTTGCTGCACTGGGTTGTACTCTTGATTTTTCTTATATTACCACAAACCTTTGCTGCAGTAAAATCACATATGCACGCTGTCTTCCAGTACACACCCTGAAGTGTAGGCGTGACAGGTTCACTATATGGGTTGAATTTTATGGCATCGAATTCTGATGCTGTGCAGCAGTTGTAAGATATTATTAGAGTTCCTATTGCTTAAATGGGTGTTAATTCTGATATTTATATATTTCCCTGTCGTCTTTGCTTGATTTTTACCTTGTGAGAATGTGTCACTCTTAGTCCTTGAATGTCACTCATAATTACCCTGAAATTATTACAATGTCAAACAAAAGTAATCTGAAACCTTGTCAGCTATGCATTATTGCCAGCAAGGAATCCTATTTTATGCCCTTCTCCAACTTCCAGGGCAGCTAAGCACACACTTACTTGACAGGAAATTGTAGCTGTGGCCATCTCGTGAGCAGGTCCATTTCACGAGTTACCACGGACCACCTGGCTTGCCTCTCTCTCCCTGTAGCGACCGGCCGCCCACATCAGGCTCGCTCTGGCCGGCAAGCTCAGCTGCACGGGTCATCATGGTAGGACAGGCTGGGTCGTCGGGCGCGAGTGATGCAGCCAGGCAGCCATTTCTGTGTCGAATGAAAGTGAAAGCAGTGACTCTCGAGTCAATTCGAGGCGTCACTGTAGTAGCGCGTGGGCTGGCCGAAAAAAAAAAAGATCCCTAGGGCTTTTGCACGCTACAAGACTGACGGCCCTCAGGCTAACATAAACAGCGCCACTGCTGCCGCAACACCACTAAGCAAGTTGGTGCAGGAGTTGCTTGCACTTTCACAATAGATTCACGTGCCTACTGGCTGCTCAGCAGCAGCCGCCACACATGTGCCTGCCGCCCGTAAAATTGTGCCGCCTGGGGCGGACCGCCCCCCTAGCTATGCCCGTGAGAGACAGGCAGCCTCCGCCCCAGCTTTAGCATGATGGGCAGCATCGGGAAGTGCGGGGTGCGCAATGCCCCTGCCCCCGGTAAAGCGAGCTTTCAAATGCGGGGAGGATGCCACAAGAGCTCTAGGGCCCTCCCGGGCACGACAGAGCCAGGAAGCCTCCACTCCAGCTTTAGCACACTGGGGCGGCAACACAAAGTTGCGAGGGTACCGCGACAGTGCGGGCTCTGCAAGTGAATGTTGCAGGTGTGACTGCGAGTTGCGTGGGGGAGGCGCCTACACGAGCACTCGGGCCCTCCCCAGCGCGGGAGGCAGCAGAGGGCAGGGATATGAGTGATGCCGCGGGAGTAAACCCTCAGGTGCGGGGGATGCCAAGAGAATACTCAGGACCTCCCTGGCGAGGCAGGAGCCAGGATGCCTTCTGTCCCAGCTAGTAGCATGCTGGGACAGAAACGCAAGGCCAGGGCCGGACTGGGAACCACAACCCGCCCTGGCAAAGGGCTCAGACTGCCCCCCTCCCCACTCGGGGGGTTTGGAGGTGCCGCCGAGCTCTTTGCCAGGGCCGGTTTTCGGACGATTTTGGTACAGGGCCGATTTTACAGCTATGCTGCAAAAATGGTTCTGTAACAAAAACGCCCCCCAGGGGCCCAAAATGGCACCCCACCGGTGCGGCGCACCGGGGGATTGCCCGGTGCCCGCTATGGCCAGTCCGGCCCTGTGCGTGGCGCTGGCTGAGCCTGGCAGTATATTTTGGAGCTTGTTTCAGGATATTAATTACAAAAACGTGTTTGCAGACCAATTTAGTTCCCGTCCCAAACTCCTAGATAAAGAACAAAGGGCCATCTAACATTTTACAGTGATTAGGAACAAAAGTGGGGTTGAGGTCCCAGGATGATTAATGATGGTCTTTGTGTCCGCAGCTGAACCGCAACAGATTCAGAAAATCGCAATCGGAGTCAAGGTGAGCGCAAGGCAAGCGTTGCACGACCAGGTTGCCCACGCAGGTACAGGGTGTTATAAACGGCCACCTGCTGACGCTAGCGGCGGCTTAGGAAGGGGTACAGCGGGCTTTTGAGGAGATTGTAGGGCATGTTACTAACGGTATAATCCATTTTCAGGATCAGCACGGACGCAAGTGGAGCAACCTTTGACTAGGCTGCGAACCTGGCTAGAGAGGGACGCGGGGACATCCCCAGGTCTGCGATACACGGGGCGCGCAAAGTTGCAGGTTTATTGAGGGTACGTTCTACTTCCTGAACTTCCTTTGGGGGGATAGAGTAGGACGGCGGGTTAGGGCTGGCAGGGAGGTGGGCTACCCTTCGGGGTTGACCGGGCGTGCCTGCAGTGCACAGCAGGGACTCCAGTGTTAATGTTTCATTTTCATCTACTTCAGAGTACGCTTTCAGAATACTCGTTGATCTTTCATTAGGCGAACGCCAACACGCAGGTTCGCACCAGGGTCGCTCACATCAGATAAGTAAATACAGGGAAGGTGAGCCTCAAGAGAGGAAGAGACGGACACATATGCGGGAGTCGTTGTCGACAGCCTTGTTTCGGAACAGCCAACAAATGCGGATGCAGGACCTTTGATGCCAAAAAGGGCCCACAGCCTGACTAACAAAGACTTCCCCAGCGATCCGCCGGCACCTAGGGCTAGAACGCCATCTACCCTTTGAGAAGCCGTCCCCGCGACGTCACCCCCTAGTGCCCAGCGGCAGGAAGAGTGGCCATGAAAGACAGTAGTGCAGCCACTGCACATTCCGATCATATGGACAAGATGAGTAAGCTCATGGACACTATTATGAGTTTTATGGCTGAATTTAAATCCGGTCTCGCCAGACAAGGTCCTATGTCGCCTCACAGTAGCCCAAGCAGTTGCGGGGAGGGGGTATAAGCGATAATGAAGGTGTGGGGTACTCAGCCAAGCGATTTCCAGACCCCAGGCGCTGACTCCACAGCAGCGGCGGCAGCAGTTCCTACAGAGGTGGTGGAGCAAACTATTCCTGAGATGGCCACAAGTTCAATGGCAACACACAGTAGCACGCCAGCCCTTACCAGCACTACACCCACTTTGCTGCCACCCCTTGCCCAGCCAGCAGCTAGTGTGGGCACCTCAGCTTCGTCCCATGAAGCAGGCCACATCAAACAAGCCCAAGGATCTGACCCGTCTGCAACTAGCATTGAATACCCAGAAGGTATTGCCTAGGGCAGTTGTCAACCTGCCACTTATTACAGTGGCCCCTTTACTGTCGGGCCGCTGCTCCCTGGAGTGGCAGGTCCCATTGGCAGCCAAAGAGGGGATCTGGTGACAGGATTTCATTGATATTTTCACACTCTTAATGCATGGTCTGGATGGGTTGGACTTGAGAAAGATGGGCGGGAAAGAGGATGAGAAGAAGGTGACCTACCAAGTCTGGCTGAGAAAAACAATAGAAAACTGGTTGCAAGCCTTCTCTTTTTTTGTCGACTGTAGAAATGGAGAAACACCCAGAGCTGGGTTCTGGTTTATTCCAATATTCCCGGACCATCTACAACGAGGCCCTGAAGTGCATCTCTTGATAGAGCATATGGGTAAATACACCCCGCAGAGCAAGGAATTCCAGACCAAATTCCAGGGGGGGGGGGGGGGCACCCAGCAGGTAAGGGTCCGTCCAATTTGGGAAACGCAATTTCAAACAGCCCTTTCCAGGCACACAGGGGGGAATCAAGCCAGAGGGGAGGTTTCAGGTGCCCGCCCCCACAGGAACTTGTAGGCTGTTTGATGCGGGGTCCTGCTCCTGGGGCAAAGCATGTAAATTTGCGCACACATGCAACAAATGCGGGGCCCCCACTCCGCAGCGGCTTGTTACAGCAATAATGAGCAAGAGCCACCTGGCAAGAACAAGCAGGACAGTTGAGTGAGGACAGGCTCACCCCACCCCCCTTTCCCCAGCGTCACCCCGCAGCACACCTCTTGACCCCACTGCATCTTGCCCACAAGATGGTTCCCTCCCACACGTTGTCAGCACTCCAGCCCCCGCCAGCGCAACCAAAGGCCCGTCACCACTACTCCTGGACAACCTCCTCCCATTGCTCAGCCTATACCCCAATGCAAAAGATGGCTAGCTGCTGTCGGCGGGCTTCATTGAGGGCTGTAGGAGTCCTTATGCGGTCTCTCTGGTAAGCAGAGATGCAGACAACCTCAGAACAGTGAAGGAGAGTCCGGCAGGGGTGTGGGCCAAGGTAGAGAAAGAACGGGCCTTAGGTAGAGTGGCTGGACCCTTCCCCCACCTCCTGCTTGATAATTTTGTTGTTTCGCCACTGGTGGTGGTCCCTAAGATGCAGCCAGGGACTTTCAGGCTTATACACCATCTGTCATACCCTGAAGGGAGCTCAGTGAATCATGGTCTGGAGGAGTGTAGATGCTCTGTGTCTTATTGCACTTTCGATGTAGCAGTGGACTTATTCAGGAGGGTGGATAAAGGGCCTGGTTAGCAAAATCAGATATAGAATCAGCGTTCCGTTTGCTGCCAGTCCACCCTGACAGTCAACACTTACTGGGTTTCAGGCTAGATGACAAGGTTTACTATGAGAGATGCATTCCCATGGGTTGAGCAGTCTCTTGTGAGTATTTTAAAGCATTCAGCTGCTTTTTGCCAGGGCATTACAGGGAACGTACAGTGTGAAGGGGTGACTCACTACCTTGATGATTTCCTGTTCATTGGGGAGGAAAGAATGCAGGATTGCTGGGAGGCACTCCGGGATTTTGAAAAGCTAGCCAATCACCTGGGGGTCCAACTGGCTCTGAGCAAAACAGAGGGCCCAGCGCAGGTCCTGACTTTCTTGGGTATTGAGCTACAGGTGGTGGGAGTGTCCAGAATCCCGGCGGGCAAGGTGCAGGCCCTCGTGCAGGACATCCAGGCTGCCTTGGCTAAGGAAAAGGCAACACTCGGGTCAATCGAGAGCCTCCTGGGGAAATTGAACTTTGCAGCGAGGTTTATCCCAGCTGAGAGGGTTTTTGCTAGGAGGTTGGCTAGGGCCACGGCCAAGGTCAGGAAGAAACACCACTTGGTCAGGTTGAGCAAGGGAATGAAGAAGGACCTCAGCATGAGGGCCGATTTCTTGGCCAACTTCAATTGCTCTGTTATCTGGAGAGCTCCTTGGGCGGGCAGCCCCAGCTTTGCCTGTTTACGGATGCATCAGGCAGGGAGGGCTTCGGAGCAATCTTGGGGAGCGAGTGGTGCGTGTAGAAATGGCAGAATGCCTCGCATAGGAGGAAAATCATGTCCTATGTAACAATACTGTAGCTTTTCCCAATAGTTGTTGCCCTCCACCTCTGTATATCCAATAAGGAGCAAAGAGGGTAAAGACAGAACCTGAGTCGCGCCCTCCACTCATATAGTCATCCAAACAACAATGACCGGGTCCTCATAGGCAACTTTATATAGATTCAAACGTGTAAATCATATTGTAATTTTACAATTATCTCTCCTTTCTTATATTGCACTTGGGGTAGAGAATACAGCGCTTATTTGCCAACTTAAAAAGCCTCCATCCCAACTGCGACAGTCTCTATGAAAGCACCAAACAATAGTGTGTAACTACTGTGGAAAAAGTGTGCAAAGGCGAGATGACCCCTCAAGGGCAAACCACCACAGGGATACCTGATAGGTACTCACCAGATAAGCCCTGTTCTCATCATTGGTGGTCATCAAGCCCAAAAAAATGTGTTCAAACAGAGAGAAATGAGTGCAGTGAAAAGGTGAAAAAATAATCAAAATGTGTAATTAAAATGCATAGGTATGCACGTTACTGACTCTTTTATTCTTTAATTTGTGCAACCTATCAAGTTAAAAAGCGAGGTTGGCTGCTAAACATGCATACCAGTACCACAAGCCGGCATGTTTCATTGCCTTCTCAACTTTTTAGGCAATTTCTTCAGGGCTACAATTGTCTGCCACTGCATCAATGTTGAACACACCATTAATCGAGACTGTCGATAAAAACACAAAACATACATCATTTGTATTTACTGCGAGCCCGTGACACTACAACTCATAAAGCACATCACTGCACAGAAGTCCTCATATGCACCCTTACTGAGCACTGGTGTCTCCTACCAGCCATAAGGATTAGTGTAAAAAGTTGGCAAAACCCCTACTGTGAGCCGCCCTCTGCTCTTAGTCGATCTCTGTATCTAAAATAAGCAAAACATCGGATAGTGAAAGTTGAACCATCATGCCTAAAATTTAAACACAGGGAGTGTACCACCCAAAGGTCCAATTCCAGGCGGATTAGGAACTCCTTATGCCTCGGTGTCTACTCTCTAATGGCCCCCTTCTCCTTACCGACCAAGTTTGAATGAAGCGCGTTGTCTCCGCCCGTTCAAACATGCATCGTTACCCTCCATATTTATTTACTGCTCAACTCGCTCGAACTCACGTCAACGCGGCTCTAACTCTCGCGAGAGAGTCGACGCCATCATGGATTGGGCGAGGAACTGGGGGTTGTTGTGACAAATCACTCGGCTCGGCCTAGACTCTCAATAGAGAGTCGCCGCCATCTTCGAACGGGGAACGAATATGCAATTACTACTCCCCCTGTAATGTTTTAACACATTTGTCTGTTGGTGAACAGCGATTAACTATAATGGATAATTGCAGTTGTTAAAAAACCGGAGTGACACCACAACCACTGCGACACATCATGGATGTAAGGGGGGGGGACCCAGAAGGGGGATTGCATAATAGATCCCAAGCTATATTAGGGAAACTACTCGTACAAAAAAAATCCTGGACTCCATTCTCAAGGTTGCCAATAGTGTTTTTAAGTCTCTTTTTATCCTGCAACTAGAGGACAAGCAGGTGGAGTAAAAGAGCAAGAAAGGGCACAAGCTAGTATGTTCATAAACTGTCTCTCACCATGGTAGCCATCTTAAAATCGACATGATCGATGTAGTACACAGGGCCACCCTTTCATCTTTTGAAGCCACCCTCTTCTCTGCTGCTTTCAGCTTGGCTTTCATTGGGGCCTTTAGAGTAAGTGAATTAGTGGCCAGGTTTAAGAAAGATGGGTCTGGGATTGCCATAGGGAGACAGGATACCCTACTTTCAGGAGAATCCCTGAGAATTCATGTTACATGTTAACAGATCCAAAATGGACCAGGTCGGGTTGGGGAAGGTGACCTGGCTACATCCACTTGGGGATGATAGGTACTGCCCCGTTGGCTTGGTTTTGGAGTACTTAGTCCTGCACCCCACCATGGGTGGTTACTTGCTTATACATGCTGACCGCACACCCCTTACCAAGTTTCAGGTGGAACAAGTCATGAAGTCATGCTTGATATTGACAGGTAATACTGGGCCTGGTAAGCGCTTTTGCAGCCATTTCTTTAGGATAGGAGCGGCTACCTCAGCATTCAAGATTGGCCTGTCGCCAGAACGCATCAAGCGGGTGGGGCGGTAGGAGTCACAGCGTTTCAAGAGCTATATCCGCCCATGAATTCCAATAGGGGCAGGGTGAGCATTTGAGCATCAGAACCCTAGTAGTTATGTTCAATATGTTTGCAGTGTGTTTGTAGAGCATATTGTTTTCAGTTATGCTTAGTAATTTTGACAATTGTGTGTTCTGTTTTCAATAAAAGGTGTTGCAACTCTGCATTTCTTTATTTTGCCAGGGTCAAAGGTGTGGGTGATCGGCCATTCAGGCATCGCTAGGGTGGCTCAATGGGCAGAAAGCAGGATTTGGAAGCATGGGTTTTCCCTCACTGAGATAGTCTGGTTGGGTGCTGAAGAAGCTGCGGCACAAACTAGCAGGAGGCGGACCCACTCCCAACATTTTGGTCATCCACCTGGGAGGCAATGATCTGACGTTCATGGGTAGAAAGGCTCTGCTACATGCGATGAAAGCCACATTGAGTGAGATAAGTAATCCGATAGGCCCATGTGAGATATGGTGGTCCGAGATCACTACACGATTGGTCTGGCACGGAGCCATGTCAGGAGAGGCCATTGAAATTTCTCGCAGGAGAGTAAACAGCGTCATGCGCAAATTCACAGATCAGATGGGTTTTGGCTTTATCAAAGCATGGTCTCTTACATGCCAAGACCACTGGGTGTTTCGATGAGGAAGGAGTCCACATGTCTAAAGTGGGCATGGATCTGTTCCTTTTGGACCTGTGTGACGCCCTAGAGTCAGAATGGTGTAAGTGAGAAAGTTACCTGCCTTGGTGGGGGGCCCTGGGTGTGACGGGTGCCACACCCAGAGCTATGGCGGAGTTACAGGGCGATCCAGAGGTGGAATGGTACATAGAGGTACCCTCTTCAGGAGCACAAGAAGGGTGCAAATGCCAAACAACCCCAGTAGTAATTACGGCAGGACCCTGGAGGAACGACGGAGCCCCGCTAGTCCTTTCGGCGGTTGTAAACCTGAGCAACTAGGGGCTTGCCTGGACACTCTCTGGCCCTACAAGGGCGTGAGTTAAAGGGTGGACTGGTGGTCCACGGTATGTAAGGGCGGAGATTCCCCAATATGGTTAGCACCAATTGGTCTGGCCATGGTGCTGTTGGCTGATCAAGTAGGCAGGGCAGCTTACAGGAGTCACTGCTGCCAGCCCTTGGATCACCAATAAGTTGACTAACCATGTTGGCATATTTCTTGTATGAAATATACCTGCAGCACTGTTTTCTCCAACAATTACGGTGTCTTGTGTATTTATTATGAAATTGCTATGTTTTGTGGGTTGGGTGAGTTGCCGATATTGGCACTATGCTCATGTGTAATTACTGTGGCGAGGAAGACAAACGAGGAGGTAATGCCCGGGTTACTTACTGGTAATCTTCATTACTCCAAGTCCTGGTCTTCCTCGCCACAGTATAGTTTTCCTTCCCTCCTGACCCTTATTGGTGGCTTCATGTCTATGGCTTTGTTTGCAGGTCGGGCTATGGGGTTGTGTCCTTTTATGTGATTGGTGATGGACAATGGGGGGCCATGTTGGAGGGATAGGGAGACTAGTCGGCTAACTGAATTTTGCTTTGAGTTTCTATGGGAGCAGAATGCTCATGTGTAATTACTGTGGCGAGGAAAACCAGGACTCGGAGTAATGAAGATTATCATTAAGTAACCAGGGTATTTTCTGGGACAAGGGCGAGGGACATAGGGGTAATGCCCTGGTTGCTTATCAGTAATCTTCATTTCCCTTGGTCTATGTTGTTTTTGTCACAGTCATTAATTCCCACCCACACTCCCTCCTTTCAGTCCTTTAACAAACGGCAGGAGAAGCTACGAGTGTCAGTCCTCTTTATGGCACCCGTGTTGGGTGGGTGTGGCTAACATTCAAGGAGGAAGATAACGGGTAAGTAACCGGGGCATTACATGTGGTCAAGGTTGAAAAATAAAAACAACATACAGTCACAGGTCACCTGCTCCTCTACAGTTAGTTTTCTAAGAGAAAATATGTGCTCACGTGACTACGCTCTTTGCTACAAGCAACAAACCCTTATATTGGGCATAAATGCAGAGAGATTCTGAGAGAACCAGACGGCCGTAAAAGTAAGGATCCCAATTAAGAAAAGCCTGCTTGTCTATAGAAGCTATCGTGTGGACCCTTGACCTCTTCAACACCTTCGGGTGGCTTCCAAAGGCCAGCTGCCCCACGCATACCTGAATATCTGACGTATTTCTTCTTTTTTTTTTAGGGTACCTGCTCCTCCTCAGTACCAAGCAGCTGTTGCCATAGACGCCGTCCCTAATTAGAGCCCTCGGCTATACCAATGCCACTCATTGGCAGCCGGGGTGCATAGCAACAAAGAGAGCAACCAGATTGTTGTACTATGACCATGGACAGTGAAAAGGGACTGGAGCCTCCGAATTCTGGGCCGCTCGGCCGCCATGTTGGAATAACGGTAACCTGCCCGAAATATGCGAAATTGAGGGATAACTGCGAAACCCAAAGGCACCGTTTTATAAATACTTCGTAAAGTGATAAATTACATATACCCTTCTTCAAATGTACTTGGTTTGCATATAATTTATCATGTTTAACTCCTGGTACGAGTTAACGTGGAGCGGCCGGACCTTTCCAAGATGTCCGTGACTTTGTGTCTGCGTGAGGGGACAGAGGTTTAATTGTAGCGAACGAGTCTTCCACTGAAACAGTTCTGTCAGGTCTGTCTGTGCTGATTTTACATTTCAGGCTCAGCGGCGGAGGCCAGCCGCCCGCCACGCTTGCCATGTACACAACCAAGCAAGGGGTTCCGGTGTGTTCATTGAGGTAGAGTTTTACCTCATCGTGTCCCCTTCAAGCCGCGGTAGTACTCATGGCGGACTTAAAGGTGAAACAGGAGTCGCCAGACCAAGCAGCTATAGAGAACAGGTGATTAAGAAAGATCACTGCGTTTGGCAAAAAATACCGTTTTGTTGGCTCAGTCCTTGCATTTTGAGCATCTACCATAGACTTTTTTTTTTTTACCTCTTGTAGTTTGTATGGTTACATATTTGCATACATACTGTTCTGTAAGCATCAGGTTCGTGTTTTCACTTATCAACATTATATCTCATAAACTAACACAACAAATCGAGAAAGTCAGAAGTATGTTTTTTTCTCGAATCCACAGAATTACGGCTTAATCCGCTGTGTGGCATGTATCCACCCCCATGAATTGGCCCTGTTTCTGCAGCACAAAGCGCCACACGCAATATAGACATACGTATATTACAGATAAGCGTGCGCCACATTCTAATACAGGGCCCGCTCGTGGTGGCCCCTATATGGGCTCGTATTCGACAAAACTCAATATCACTTCACAAATCTGATAATGGGCGTCAACGCAGCACTTATAAGTTATTCCTCCTCTCACTATCGACCATACTTTGGGCCACTACTAGGGCTTTAAGTGGGCCGGGCCTCAGACTCTGCATTAATTTAAAACCGACAACTGAAACTGGGTACTTTCGGGCCTGTATTCATGTCCTTAGCTTTACATGGATAAACACTGATTGAGTTCTGAACAATGGGTGTAAAGAATGATAGGGTAATACATGTCGTTCTTGTTTATAATACACATGCTTTACTTGAATGCTTACTTTTTCAAAAACTTGTGACTGAATGTTTTTTTCAGGCAGCGTAGTACTCTTGTAAAGTGCTTAATTTGAAGTGCGTCCTAGCCAGGTATTTACAACAGGGCACAACTAAGGAGTAGCTGAAGGCAGTGCAAGTTTCTCTCAGTGCCTATCGGGTGCAAAAAAAGTGTTCAGAATATATGTTCATCCAATCCTTCTCTGAAGAGCGCACAGAGCAATGATCCTGTATGTAGTTGCAGTTGGGATTATATGTAAACGTGTGGGTATGGTGGCAATCTTTGTAAATTTTAATGTATATGTTTAAGCTGCACCCTTAATTATTCAAACCCGGCCACTTCAGAGACCCTTTCCACTGTTTTCATCCCACTGAAAGATTCGGCTCTTGCTGGCCTTTTAAGTAACTGTCATATCAAGTAGTCTAGTACCCACTTTTTAGGTCTCGGCTAGACAGCGTATCTGCTGTCTCTTCGAGACATGTTTACACACGGTGGGTTTGCAGGCCACCCATAGGTTATCATTGGTTTGCTTTTGCTTCGCATCTCATTTCCTTTGTTCCGGTATGTCAAGAGGTGCATGTATCATATCCTCTTCTTGTGTTTGACCCTCCCCTAGAGCATGGACCAAGTACTTGTGTACTTCCACTGTTTCCATTTTTGGAGTAAAGTTGCTTTAAGCTTCAATGTTCACACAGGTCATAATGCTGCATAAAAAAGTAAACAAAAGTCGCCAATCGTTTTCAAAGGTTTGTGCTAATAAAGTAAGAACATTGCTGGTAAGTGTACCACTTCAACTAACTTTGAAGTTCAAAGCACATGGAGGCTTCAAAATTATGCACACGCTGCTTTCTGCATTTCATTAGTGACACAAAGTGCAGTAAGCTTTTCTTGCGGTACTCCATGCAATGTGGAACTCTCGTAATGTGTGCAAAGCAACTTCTAGGCAATAGAACGGAAAACTGTAAAACAATATTTACGCATCTGTGTCCAATAATTATCTTAGAAGCATACACACACTCAAGCTTACATTCTGAGTGGCACCCTGCACCCTCCCAAACCTAAACAAGAATTTGCAAAGCCAATCGGTCTCGGCAATTCGAGAACTATTGGCTTTGTCAATGTCTTTCAGCCATGTTGTTTAGCAGCATCATAGCGCTTCTTTACCTGACTTTTTTCAGCCATATTGAATGGCAGCCATCTAGGAGGGTCCCTCCTAGATCCTGTTTTTTGGGCTCAGAATGCACTAATTTAGAGCAACCCCAAACCGCGTTGAAAATGTCTGCATTTAGCGACAAGGCCTAGACTCCCCTCCATAGATTTCACCTACTTTCATAGGGGGGAGATATGTTTGACACAGAAAGTTACATTTTACTATTTCAGTCTAGTGTTACTTTTTGGGTGTACGCCGAGTCTTTCCCTATCCTGTATCCTGTATCTGTTGCCTGGTGTAGGCGCCGGGAAACCCTTTTTGGGTAGCTGTTTGCGCCATATAAGTTCAAAAAATAAATAAATAAATAAATTAAACTCTCCCTCCCATACATCTGAATTATATTTATCTATTTATTTAACAGTTTTGCATAACGCTAATCTGCTGCATTGATCAACCCTTTTTTCACAATGTGCAAGGGTCTGTTCATGCTAAAGGGTTTCTAGTGCACCATATTTCCACTCCTTGGCTTATTTCTTAGAATTTTTATTTTTGCCAATTTATCACTCCTGTTATTTCAACGGACGCAACCAATAATTGCAAGTACCTGGACACATTGTCAGATGAAAAATAGAAGTGACAACATGGTGCCCTGTCAACAGGTAGCTGAGTGATAACTAGCTATAGAAGCACCCATAAGTTGCTTACTGCCTTTGGGGAGCGAAGCCAGATCCAACATGTGTCGCGAGCTGTCCCCCATTATAGTCCCTACAGTGGACTACCTACCGAAATAGAGCCAAGCAGTCTCTTTACGCATTCTGGCTCCCTTGCTACACGGTAGGTGTAGAGAGAGATTCTGTTGTCGTTACCTCAAGTCCGCATGTAGCCTGTGAAGAGCAGGTTTTTCTTGATCCAAAAAGCCAGGGTCTTGAGGGACAACATAAAAAGTGTAGGGAGAGCGAGCAGCATGGGACAATACCCCATTCATCCACACCAAGCTGTGGGTGGTATATACAGCAATGCCACTCAGGATGGGCAGAGATGTTTGTCAAAAGCCTGGCTTCTGGGGATTGAAATAAAGCTCTACTTCATGATTATTTGCTTTCTGAGTGTTCATGTATAGAAGCCAGCAAGGGTTCGTCCACATTCTCAGCCCTATCCAGGCAGATGTGCACCCTGTACAGTTTCAACATTGCAGTATTCAAGTCATAAAGCCAGATTGATCCAAGTGCATTAGAGAAACAATCAACACTAGTAGCATGTTAGCCAGGACTTTGGTCTCAATATTCAACAGAGGAATTAAGCAGTAGATGACGCATTGGTTCTGAGGTATCCCTTCCCTATATATCCGCTTTATTGTGGCATTTCTCAGCTCTTCTGTCAATGTCTTCACCTTTTAGCTCCCTCAGATATTTTCAGCTGCCATGTCCCACCTGAATCAGCAGTTTCTTGACTACTGAAACAGGGATGTCCTTGGAACCAGGCATATTTCCTGACTTCTTTGGAACAATCAATAGTTTGGGGAACCCAATGTACCCTTGGAGGCTTGGGCAATAATTTAAATGGTAAAAGGAGCCTTCAAGGGATTTGATTCACAACAATCTTTTGTTATTCAAAGATAAATCAAGGAGTTAGTCCTAACGGAACAAACACCAAAGTGTCATTAGACATCAAGCTTAAAGATATATCATAACATAGAACACACGGGAGAACCTAGTAGTTTTGAAAAATATATCTTTTTTATGTATTTTGATTGCAAATGGAGTACAAATAAATAAAATCATTCAGCACAAAATCAAGTAAAGAAGCTAAATCAAATTGGCCTAACAGTACTTGACTAAACAACTATTCCTAGTAAATCATAAGCAACAAAATCTCTTGATGAGAATACGTATTGCTCCAGAATTTATTTTGTTTTCTTAGGAATAGAAGATGAGGTTGACGTTTCGGTCTGTTCGGCTGTAGTCCATCAGACCATATTCAGGACGAACACAATTATGGCTGAGAAGAAAGACTCTTATTCAAGGTAGCGAACAAATACCTAGCACCATGCACTGGATACAAGGTTGATGCTGCAGATGAAATCCTGTCTGCAATTTAGGAAAATTATTTTCCTGTATTTGGTTATTGTGCCAAAGTCTGTGTGGATACAGATGGCTGTAGCTTGCTGTATTTATATATACAATCTTGGTCGAATAGCAGCGTTCCCACTTGGATCAAAACAGCGAGTGTTTTGCTCCAAGCAGGAACGCTGGCACCAAAACCAAATACAGGAAATTAATTTTCCTGAAGATGGTCTGATGGACTACAGCCGAACAGACCGAAACGTCAACCTCATCTTTTATTCCTAAGAAAGTTTTTTTTTTTTTATTCTGGAGCAATATGTATTCTCATCAAGAGATTTTGTTGCTTATGACTTACTAGGAATAGTTGTTTAGTCAAGTACTGTTAGGCCAATGAGATTTAGCTTCTTTACTTGATTTTGTGCTGAATGATTTTATTTATTTGTACTCCATTTTCAATCAAAATATATAAAACAAGATATATTTTTCAAAAGTACTAGGTTCTCCCGTGTGTTCTATGTTATGATATATCTTTAAGCTTGATGTCTAATGACACTTTGGTGTTTGTTCCGTTAGGACTAACTCCTTGATTTATCTTTGAATAACAAAAGATTCTTAGGAACAATGGCATCTGAGATCTCGTTGATCGTGATGTCCCTTTTAAGCCTAAGCCTGATAGTCTGAACTCATTAAGAAACTCTACCATTCCAGTTCCATTGAGGCAGCTATAGAGAGGCTTATAGTGTTATCTACAAATGCTTGCTTAACATTGTAAACTGGAGGTTTCTGTCCCATTGGTGTTAGTTCCTCACTGTGATAATGTGTCTTGACACCATGTCATAATATCTAGTGAGCTGTCCCATACCAAGCCTATCAGATGTATCTGTCAGACCTTATTTTTTTGTAGGTTTTTCTCAAAGTTCCTAACCTAAAGTAGTACCTGATTTTTGTCTGTCACTCCAAACAGTATATGTCCCCAGTGGGCAGTTTTTAATGCTTTCCAAAGGGTAACAATAGTGTGAACAGAACCCTTATTCTACTGTAAGTAATCAGACTTGATGATGTGTAAGTGGCCCACCATTTCCCAGGCATTTAACCTGCATATTTCATTAGCCCTCCGCTTCTCCTTCCCATCACTCATGACCAATGGTGAAGGATTAGAGAAGCCTATGGCCATTCATCAATGATTATAGTGTTTTCCATGGTGGGTGCCAGGAAGTAACCGAGCAGAGAAAGAGTTGTGCAGTCTGGAGAAGTACAAGTATAGGCTGTCTCATTTGTGTTTTGTTTTCCAGATGTCACTTAGGACAGATTCCCGAGTTAACTGTGCTAATACACAGGGCCTGGGTTCAACCCCTCCCCCCTCGACCCTACCAGTCTCTTTGCTCATGATGATATTAAAGTTGCTTCTAGGATGGTGGATTTTGTCAAAGGTCTCCAGTTGCAGTGGGCCCACATTTTCTTGACCTCACACTTTAGTTTGCATGATGCATAAATACATATGATGTTAATTCCCCTTCTTCCTTATTGCCTGCTAGCTGTAGTATAACACCCCTATAAGTCTTCCTTTCAAAAAGACAAAATAGGTACACCTTTCATGGTCAATATCACCACGTCTCGCAACCTCTGTAGGATCAGGAGTGACCCAGCAATTTGTGGTTCTCGGAGCCCACAAATGCAGTCATTGCTAACCAGTTTGGCCTTCGGAAGAGGTACAGTGTTTGACCTGTGCTTTATGGTTGCCTCATAGTCATCAAAGAATGTAGCTTAACCATAAACAAGCATTTGCAATGCAATTGGTCTTGCATTTGCCAAACTTTGAGCTATTGGCATTGTAAATGGCGATGCCTTTTACTTGCGTGTTTTGAAAACCGGCAAATGGTGGGTAAACTCGCACTTTTTGCTTATAGTCTTTTCTAACAAGAAACAAGCTGGCAGTAACTGTGCCCGTTTTACTGCAAATCTTGCTTCTTGTAAGCAAGGACTATGTGAAATGTACAATGCCAATAACTCAAACTCCCATAAATGCGAGACCTATTGCATTGCAAATGCTTATTTTCTTTGCATTTCTCCAACTGTTATTCTTTGCTGAGCTTACACGTAATGTACCTAACTATAGGTTTCCTTTGTTTTTACTCTCACACTGACTATTTCGTTGGAAGAACCACAGAGTTAAAAAACGAAAGTATCAAGCCGAACATTAAACAGAATATACATGTAAAAAAAGGTACCTCCATTTAGATATCCTTTTGGGAGCAGTGTACAGTTTGTTTTAATTAAAAAAAAAAGACTCCATGTCCATATATTTTGCAATACCAATTACCTTCACATAAAACGTCTTGCATGATAAAGCGCTGCACATAGATTATTATCTCCGATATGTATAATTTAGTATGGTTTAAATGCGGTGGACGCGGTCAGTGGTACCCATAACGGTAATTCATCCGACAATTCCATAACCCCAGAACACGACAATGATATTCCAGTTGTCTTGTCTGTGAAAGGAGATCGTACCTTTCAATTCTGCTTTGCTGAATTACCCGACCTTTATCCCAAAAACAGGGACATATATTTCAAATGCAGAAGAGCGTCGGGGCTCCAGAACAGTCCACCGAGACCCGGGACTGTCCGTCCGGGGAAATCTGGGACATCTGTTCACACCAAGTATTTCTAATATACAGTAGACATGAAGGTAGGGCTATTGGTAGGTCCTAGTTTTCTTAAAGGTTAAAATCAGGGCCATTGTAATTTTATGTATACGTTTTACGTCAAGATCCACTTTTCTTGTTTTGCCGAATGGTGGGAAACTTGCCCGAAAATAGTTAAAATGAATTTATCACAGCTGAGAGAGGACGTGGTCATGTGGCATGGAGGGTGGAGAGACCTGATAAGTTTTGGTTTCTTTTTGTCATTCTTGCCTTTTTTACGGGCGTTAGCAGGCAGACAAGGGAGTGGTCTGTCGGAAAAGGTACTTTTCAAATAAGAGAAGATATATTTATTTTATGCCTGTGTTACGGTGAGCGCATACAATGAATTTCAAGTGACAGGTATTTTGTTTTTAGTTTTGAAAGTCTCCATATTTTTAAATTTACACCTAGCACTTCCGCATGCTCGAGGCCTGTGCCCTAAAGATACGTCTCAGATCCAAGTTCTTGCTCTTGTGCGGCTCATAACGCTACTTTGTGTGTTTATTGGCTTTGTTCGTAGAATCACTGGCATGGGAAATTACGTAGTCTGTTTTGCACCCAGATCTCTCCAGAAAGAGATTTAACCACTGTGGTGTCTTACAAGGTGCGGAAACCGCACTGGGTTCCATACTTTTATGATAACTAGAGTTCTCAAGACAAGGTGGTGAATATTTTGTATTCTTTCGGGAAGAGCAGTGATTGTGCTCATTTCGGAGGGTGGGGGCAATGTGGCAAAATATCTCTAATGCGTCATACTCAAGATGGAGCTCATGGGGGTGGTTACCGATCCTTCATTGTGAGGGCTTTTTATATTCCTGTGTACATATGCTCGCGTTGGCCACTCCCAGGGACAGAAAAGCCAATAAAAACAAAACTAGCCGGGACGCGTCCGCCTGATCTATACCTTTTCATCGTTTAAAAGTAACCCTTCCTTTGCTTTGAATATTTTTGCGAATTTTGAATATTATTTACAAAGTTAATGGTCACACTACGAGTCCCGGCAGTGTTATGGTGTCAGTATTTGTGTTTGTGATGTGCATTGCTGCTGAGGCCCTATAGTTCTCTGCCTGTCTCGTTCTTGCAGCCCAGCGCAGGGTTGTAAAAACAAGCCCGCAAGCAAAAGAGACGCCGTGCGGTGTGCGCGCACATGAACTGAAAGCTAAGAGGAGACGTCATGCTCGTGCACATCGGTTGTCCGTGCGCGCACATGGTTGTCTCCCTTCGCTAGCAAAAGCCACAGCAATAGGCTCGCCAAGGCGAAGCAGTGCATGCGCTGCGTTCGCTAGGTGAGACCTAAAAATGGCAATATTCACTGTAGGTTCATTAAAGCCCGCACACCAGGAGCTAGCAAGTCTGTCAATAGCTCATGCTGGAGACGAATACCAAGTGTAGCAAAGCAAGAAATAACGTGAGGCAACAGTACAAAATTGCAGTTTTGACATCAGTCAGCCAAGTATCATAACCTAATAGAGGCCAATTTGACGTTCATGTGTGTGATTCTGTAGAAGCCTGAGTATTTCAGACTTGTTCAGGTCCTTACTGCCTGGATTTGTTTCTGATGCACTTCTCCATTGAGCTTCACATGTCCCCCTTTTTAAGGCAGAGGAGGACGTCGGTGGACCTTTTCAGTTATATCTTCCAGTGGGCTCACCATTGTGACCACAAACAACATATTTCCCTGTTTCAGAACAATGTTTCGAGGCCAGTGTTGCACATTTGTTGCTTAGACACAAAAAGTCAAGTACTCGCTCTCAAAAAGCGAAGGACACGTTCACATCTCAGTTTCAGTATCAATCACTGGTGCTGTCTGCAAAGAAAAATAGTCCTACGTTGATGCTACAGAGCTCTGAGTAATGCTTTCAATTCCTTAAATTTGGACAGTTCACAGTTCATAGTTCATCTTGTACTAAATGACACCGCTGCTTCTTTGGTGACCAATCTAGTTATATGTATGAGTCTGCAAATTTGGACTTTGTAAAAGCTCTTTATTTATTTAGAACTTTGCCAAATTCACACAGTTGCGTAGGTATTTTTTTTTAAATAGGTGATATTCCTGCAAAGGAAGGTTTTATAAGGTAGAAAAACCAAAATCTATTTTTACTAGGAGTTTCTCCTCAATTTTTAAAAGCGTTTTGCAGGAGATTGTATGTATTTTTTCACTGGTGCCCCTTTGTCCATATTGGTGTCTCTCTGCCCAAGCTCCCTGTAGTTGTGGTATAGTCTCTGTTCCATGTCCAAAAACGTACCTACGGGATGTCACCTACTCAAAACTTCTACAATGGGATTATAATTTCAAACACACTAGAACTAGTTTGCCATTTGTAAATTAGATTGATTTACAATCCTACAAGCTTTCAGTTTTTTTTTCTACTACCACAAATAGTAAATCCAATGTTTGTAGGTATCAAGGTGTCCTTTTTTCACTGTACAATGCTGTGACCTTTTTTTTCCGTTTCAGGGTCATAGAATTATGCCAGCAGTTCCCCCACGGTATCACAGACCAGGTTATTCAGAATGAAATGCCTCATATCGAACCCCAGCAGAGAGCTATGGCCATCAATAGACTACTCTCAATGGTAAATTGTTCTTCACTTTTACATTATACACTCTTTTATTGTATTTATCCACAGTCTTTTATTTGTAATGAATGACGTACTCCAGTACTGCAGCAAACCCTATAGCAAGAAGCCATGATACAATTCATTTTGGAACACTTAGTGTACCCTAATAAAATTGTCTTTTGTTATGAGAAATGGTGTTAATGCTGAGTTGGAAAGTGAAATATTTTAGATATTTGTCTGCAGATTAATAATTTTGCAAAGTATTGGCCAAATATCGCAGCTGCCTATTTGCACAGTAATCAATGTTTTATAAGTCAGAGCTGTCCTTTGGAAACTGAAAAAAGATCGGACTACCCCCTCCCTTAGTCAACATTTCTTTTTGTCTAGTCGTTATGGATAAATAGACTTCTACCACAAGCCTGGTAACAAGTAACCGTATTGACTAAATCAGTCTGGGAGGGTGTGAATGCTTTTCTACCTGGATTGTTCGATCAAGGTGAAGAGGTTGTACAAGTATAATTAAGTTGTGAGAGGTGACTGTGAATTCAGAAAGGACAATGGTTCAGTTACAGTCTTCCTCAGGGTATCAGTAGCCTGAAGCCCTGTACATTTGATTGGATTCAATCATCAGCCTAACTGAGTTGGACTGTACAAGGATAAGTCCCACCATATTCCATGCAGAATCACACCGCCTGTGTAGTGTCCTACTCCCTTATGCTTACGCGTGTGGTTCAAACTTCAGGCGTTGCCCAATGTTTTGTCTGTGGACTTTTCAAGTGTTTACTGTTCTCCGTTCGTTTATTTTACAAACTAGGAGTTCTTTTGCTAAATAGTTCTTACACTGTATTGTACAATTAGGGTAAAATACAAATTCAACAAGATATATTTTTCGTACAGTACATGCTGGAAGAGCCATGCAAACGTGGCTTGATTTCAGTGATTATGGATGCCGGAGACTAAAAACCACCAAGCCTGTTTTATGTGGCTTACAGGCTGCTATAGTGGGTGGGATTTGGGGAAGAAGAAAGTATTGGAAGCGATTCTTGTCCTCCTCACTATTTTACCTGAATGCCCATAGTTTAAAGGCACATTTGCTGGTTTTGACTTGGGCACTGAATTTTTTGGGTCCTCCGTGAATCTAGGAGCACTTCATTCATTTGGAAAATATCCGAGTTTTAGTAGTAATCACACGAAGATGGATGCTCGAGGCCAATTAAGCTGATGCCGTGCTTCTTGTAAATTGTCTGCATATCAACCACCCCTGAATTTTCTTTCTCTGTAAAAGGATGAGCCGAGTAAGGAACAAGCATTACAAAGTCATTAGAACTGGCTTGCATTTTCAATTATGAGTTCACCTGTTGGCTTTGCCAAAGCTAAGAGGGGCCCTGAATTTGTATTGCAGTGGACACTGAGTGGCAGGAGCAGGGAAGCTGCTGGGTACTGAAACTTATCAGCAACCCAGCAGTCGGAGGTGTTTGCTAGGGGCTACTGGAAATCATAGAGTCTCACTGATGTCCTAGCAATTCTTGTGTTTGGTCGTAAAGGCAGCCAGTGTATCTTGCAGTGAAAACAAATAACAATAAAACAATGTTGGGCTTTCAAACAAGGCGCGCAAATGTGATACAAAAGATCCCCAAGGGGCTAATAAGTGTGAAAAAGGGGCCCATCCTAATCCCATTAGTACCACATCGTCCTCAGAAGCTCCAACCCAAAGGGAAAGGGTATATAGCTCAAACGAGACAGACCTTGTACCGAATACAGATATACTAAAATTGCCCCCTGCTACGTGTCCATATGTTCTGGTTTTAGCAGGTGTACCAGTATTAAAAAGGGACCAAAAAGAAACGTGGCAAAACCTAAAGAATAAGGTGGTAGGTTGGTTGACCAAACATCAAAAATGTACGGGGAACAAAGCCAATGACATTTTGATGGTACGAAGGGTAGGGTGGGTGGGAAGTGGGGAGAAAAACATACAGGGAGATTGTATTGTGGTTAACTTTAGACATCCCCATGTAATACGCTCCCTCTTGCAAGCCCATGAAGCAAACTCAATGTGGGAAACAAACATATGTGCACTGCCACTGGGATACTTTTATAAACATCTGGAACATGGTAGGAACAAAGCAGTAAGCAAGTCTCACGCCCCAGAAATATATAATAGATTCCAAGAACTGTCCCAACTCGAGGAAGTAGATTGACTACACGGGTCAGGCGTACCCTTAGACTATGGGAGGCAGCGGGCAGTGCTGGATATAGCTCCACTAGGGACAACTGATGATGTAAGTTTAGAGGACATAAGTAGTTGTGTAAATAACCCCAATCCATTAATACTAAATGGTAGTACTCAACTAGCTTATGGCGATACCATGAGAGTTTCAAATAATAAAGAGTGGGTAAATTTGAAAATTATCTCATGGAATATAGCGGGTCTACGCAGGAACATTATTGATCCAGAGTGGAATAGTTTTATTAATACAAGTGATATATGCGCGTTGCAGGAAACTTGGTTGACTAAGACCATATATAGAGTGGGTTATAAAAGCTTTTTTTTACCTGCTGTACCGTCAGTAAGAGGTAGACACTCTGGTGGCCTAGTAATATGGGTGAAAGTCAATTTAAGTATTAGTATAAAACAAATAGTGACTGATTCACCGGATATCCCAGGTATCAATACAACAACTAGGACAAATAGGATAATGCACATTTACAATGTCTATAATAGACCTGGGTCAGGGTCAAAGGAGTCTAAAACAATCGGGCAGCTGGATAGCATTCTAAATACAGTAGAACATGGTGTAGGAATAGTAATTTGTGGAGACCTCAATTGTAACTTTGGACCCATTAGCGGACTGGATAAGATTTTAGACGATGAAGACATGGTAAATAAAATTCCAGCCTTAACAAGTGCGAAACTGGTCCCATGTTCCGCTTTAGCCCTGCAAATACTTAGATTTACCGTGACTCATGGTCTCAGGGCATGTAACGGGCGTTTTCCTGCAGATACGGAAAAACACCCCACATTTTGTAGAGGCCTTACCCAAACCAAAATAGATTATATAATGCTATCCTATGGCCATTCGCTGTTGATTTTGCAATCGATGTTAGGATGGAGAGTGATCATCGCCCACTCTGTCTTGCCCTTGAAGGAGGGTTGATGAATAGTTCATTGAATAATGCGAACAGTCAACCCTATAAAATGGATAACGTCATAGTGAGCAACAATCGTCGCTCAGTTAAATGGGCGCACATTTTGGAGCATGGGAAGAAGTTGGCACTAGTCTATGACACTCTGGTGGATATTGTTGGCCCGCATGTTTTGGAAAATGAGTATATGGGCAAATTTATGGAATTACACGCCAGCTATTCTAAGGCAATTGTCCCACTGATTACAAGAACTGTCAATAAAGGGAAAGACAGAGGTGATGAGGAATCTGGGGGTGATAGATATTTGGCGCCCGAGACACCTGACCCTGAAACTATACACATGTTTCTCCCCCACTCACAACACACATAGCAGGCTAGACAGGGTTTTGGTCGCCAATATAGACGCTTCCATCTCACTGGCGATCACTCATCAGGCTCGCTTTTTGTCTGACCACTCCCCGGTGGCGTGCATAGTGGCTCGGGAGGGGCGACCCTCCCGCCCTCGAACCTGGAGGATGCCGGGCGACCTTTTTCAGGACCCGATAGCGGGAGACCATGTGCAAAATGCACTCCACAGCTACTTGGAGTTGAACTGGCGGGAGGGGTCCCTTACCTATTCCACCAAGTGGGATGCCCTGAAGGCGGTCATAAGGGGTGAGTGTATGGGCCTCACCTATGGGGTCAGGAGGCAGCTTCTCCGAGACCTACGGGAAGCTGAGGGTAATTTATTGCAGCAGCAAACGTTGCCAGACCCGGATGAGGCACAGCAGGCGACGGAACGGGCGGCCCGAGCCTGTGTTCATGACATCTTAGATCGGCTCGATAAATACACATTAGGCCAATTCAGGCAGCGGCTCCATAGAGCGGGTGATCAGGCGGGTCGGATGTTGGCCTGGATTATGCGGCGGGAATTCGCCCCGGAGAGGATAGTTGCACTTCGGGACGCTACCGGGCGTGTGGTGCACTCTGAGGAGGCCATCCTCCGGGTCCTCCAGTGACACCTGCAGACGGTGTATGCGGCCGACCCTGCAATCACCGAAAACTCATACCTGCCGTATTTGCAAGATTTACCCTTGTAGACCCTGTCGGGGATGCAGTGGAGGAATTGGATGCAGTGTTGACGTTGGGGGAGGTGCGAGTTGCGAGGGCCAAATCCCCGGGGAGCGATGGTTTTCCGCCGGAATTTTACCTGGCATTCAGTGATACCATTGCCCCTAGCCTGTTGCATGAGGTTTTTGAGAGTTGTGCCCTGCCGCCTAGTATGAACTAGGGCGCGAGATCTGCATGATTTTGAAGCCGGGTGGAGACAAATGTGACCCGGCGGCGTACAGACCCATCACTATGATTAACACTGACGTCAAGATTTTGACGAAACTTTTGGCGGCCCGGTTGGCGCCGCATATGGTAAACTTGGTACACTCGGACCAGTGTGGGTTTATCCCGGGACGCAATACTGCCATGAATTTGAGGCGGTTGAACCACATTCTTCATGAAGTCCGCGATCGGGAGGAGCACTTGGTTATAGTGTCTATTGATATAGCCAAAGCGTTCGATACTGTTGACTGGGGGTACCTCCTGGAGGTCCTCCACGTTGTGGGTCCCAATTTTTGTCGTTGGGTCCGCCTATTGTATGCGGCCCCCTGTGCCAGAGTGAGGTTGGGCGCAGGGCGCTCGGAGGAGTGGCGTTGGGGCGAGGGACGCGGCAGGGGTGTCCCCTCTTGCCGCTCCTTTTTGGCGGTCCGTGTCCGCGCGGAGATGGCGCAATGGGGTATCCCAGTGGGGGACACATGTAATGTGGTCTCCCTGTACGCGGATGATGCCCTCTTCTATCTGAGGACGCCGGGTACTTCGTTGCCCATATTGTTGCACCACCTCGACCGCTTCGGGGAAGCCTCGGGACTGAGAATCAATCGCAGTAAGTCCTTGATCTTTCCCCTGGTGGGATACGGGGGGGGGGTGGGGGACTGGTCTCGGACCTTGGACTGCGCTGGGAACGGGAGGCCTTCCGGTATCTTGGCATTCAGGTGGCCCTGTCAGATTCACAGGTGTTGGCGCGGAACGTCGATCAGATCCTCACGTCTCTACAGAGCTCGGTAACCTTTTGGAATACCTTGCCGCTCTCCCTCATGGGGCGGCTCGCTGTCGCGAAGATGGTGATGCTTCCCAGGACGCTCTATGTCCTACAGAATTCGCTCTGTCCCATTCCCCCGCGAATCTTTCGCACGCTCAATACGCTGCTAATGTCATTGCTTTGGGCGGGACGTCGTAGCCGGGTTGCGCTACACACTTTGGTTCGGAGCTGGGAGGAAGGTGGTCTGGAAGCTCTGAGGTTTGATTTATATTATTACGCAGCGCAACTGCCCCCGGCAGCGAGGTGGTTCGCAGACGCGGACGGGTGGGAGATGCAACTCTTTGCTGGGAGGGCAACCAAACGTATGCTACAGGTGGCATTGATGAAGGGGAGGGGAGCGGATGCGACCCTACAGTATGTGGTGCGCCACACAGCTGGAATCTGGCAGAGGGTTGTGGAACGGGTGATGAGACGGGCCCACTTTCATAGGGAGTTACCGGTATGGATCATGGCGCCCATATTAGCCATGGAGGAGCACATGTCTTTTAGGGACTGGAGGTCTGGCAGCTGCACGACTTTGGCTGACCTCTACCCAGGTGATTTGTTTGTCTTGTACGAAGAGGCTGTGGAGGCCTTTGGCCTGGGAGGGGGACAGTACCTACACTACCGTGGCATTCAGGAGGTGGTGAGGGAGACTTGGGCCCCAATTCCCTGAGGCGCCACAGACTTCTTGTACATTGAACATCATTCTCTCCTGTGGTAGGGGACGTAGGTTGATTTCCTTGCTTTATACTGCCATGCGTCAAGACTCCGTTCCGCCGGTCCAGCCCGCTTGGAGCGCTTGGGAGACAGATCTGGAGGCGGCCCTGAAAGCATGTCAGCGCAGGCGTTTAGGGAGCCTCACACGTAAAGTATCATGCAATGCAAGGTTCAAGCTCACACACTTTAATTTTATGCATCGCACCTACCTGACCCCGGTTTCGTTGCAGCGCATTTCACCTGATAGGGGGGACACCTGTCCCAGATGTTGGGCGGAAGGGGCGGGGTTCTTGCACTTGGCCTGGGATTGCATCTCAGTGAGGAGTTTCTGGGCGGATGTGGTGGGACGCATAGCCGCCGCTAGTGCCCTTAGGATAGACTTGACACCGCTCCACTGTTTGCTGGCTCTGGTGCCTAGGCCTAAGAAAAGGAACCTCTCCTACAAACTATTGCAGCTTATGTTGGTCCTGGCGCGACGTATGGTGGCCATTACCTGGATCGGGCGGAGGGCTCCGGAGGTTGCCGCATGGCTGAGGGATGTTCGGGAGTAGTCGTTGGCGGAGGAGACTCATATGCAACATGCGCGAAGGGATGAGAGACTGCAGGAAGACTTAATGGCCTGGAGAGTCATGTGTACCACCGGTCTGAACGTGAGTGATTCTGAGGGGACTAGTGAGGAACTGTTCACGCCCGAGGGATCGGGAGCCGAGGGGGAGGGTGACGGGGACTGTTAGATCTGAATTGTCGGTGTCAATCGGCTGCTTTCTCATGTTCATTTTCGTTATCTCCTAGTTGCAATGTATGTTTTTTTATTGTATTCCTGCTCGCATTTGCGAGTTAGATTAATTCAGGACGAGCTATTTTTAGGTCCTACTCGACCTTTCTGGCGAGTAGGAAGAAAAACTGACATTTGACCTCTGCCTCTGAAAGCAGAGGAAATGTGACAAGATAGCAAGATTTAAAGGCATCTTCATTGCTCACAAAGTCAATGAGCAATAAAAATGCTTTTAAATCTTGTTAACTTGTCACATTTCCTCTGCTTTCAGAGTTCAAGTGCATTGCACTTAGGTCGAGGTGATTTTGTAGGTTACTAGACTTGTAGGTCTAGTGCATTTTAAATTATTTTTCGAGCCCTGTGGTCAGGTATGTTAGAGGCAGTGAAAGACAGGGACCACATAACTTTTTGAAACATTGTCGCAAATGGAAATAGGAATTGTAGGGACTCCAGGGAAGTCTACCTAGATGAATCAACCTGGTTTGAACATTTCACTAAATTATATTCGGCCCCAGAAATAGGTAGCCTTGAAAGTGAGGGACTAGTATTAAATTTGAATGAAGATAAACTAGAATTTACTCTGCAAGAATCACTGACGGCTATAAGTCTAGTCAAAGCAAGTAAAGCTCCCGGACTAGACAAGATTCCGGGTGACTTATATAAACATGACATTGGTGTATGGGGCCCTTCTATCAACTACCTATGCAACTCTGTAGCAGCTGTGCAGAAATCCCTGAAACGTGGAGGGGTGCTGAAATTATTTGTATTTTTAAAAAGGGCGATCTGAACGATCCTGGGAACTACCGCCCGATAAGTTTAATTGTTATTTTACAGAAAATATACGCAAGGCACATTTTAAATCGCATCAACCTGTGGATTGATGACGAGCAGGTTTTAACTAAATATCAGGCAGGATTTAGAGCTAAAATTAGCACCATAGATCAGTTGTTCAGGTTCGCTTGTATGTGTTGGAAATAAGTCAACCTAAAGAAGGGCCACTTATATGTGGCATTCGTTGACCTAAGAGCTGCATTTGATCTCATCCCTAGACATTTACTATGGGGAGCACTTAACAGGTTGGGTTTACCGGCCAATCTCCTGGAGCAATTAATTAGATTACACCATAACAACTATGCTAAAGTGAGGTGGGGACCGGAAGGTGAACAGACTGGGGCAATACCAATAAAGAGGGGCGTCCGTCAAGGATGCGTTCTCGCACCAACTCTGTTCTCCTTATTTGTAAATGATATTCCCAGTTTCCTGAAGGATTGTAGTAATGATGCCCCAAAGTTAGGAGGAGAGAGTATACCCGCTCTCCTATTTGCGGACGATACTATATTAGTGTCGCAAACACCAAAGGGTCTGCAATGTTTACTTAACACTTTCCAAATCTATTGCAGCAACAAAGGACTAGATATTAATACCAGTGAAACTAAGTTTATGGCGATAAATCCGCACAGGTCTTTTTCAGGACACATGGTACTAAATAAACAAAGAATAGAATATGTTCAAAATTTTACGTACCTAGGAGTCTCAATTGATTCAAAAATGTCTTGGAAAACCCAGATTGAAAAGAGTAAGCTTCTGCTTACGCAAAATGCACTTCCAATCTTAAAAAAACATGGTAACAGTGATAATAAAGCTGTGTTGCCAGCACTCAAGGTTTTTAAGTTTAAAGCCCAGTCTGCTGCCATCTATGGCGCTGAACTGTGGGGCCCAGCATGTAAAAAAGAGTTCGAGTTGAATGAAAAGAAATTTTATAGAGCACTCCTTAAATTACCAACTCGTACCCCGTTAACACCATTAATGCTGGATCTCAATGTGAAGCGAACTGATTACCATGTAATTTTAAGACCGCTAATGTTTTGGGTCAGGATAGGGACAACACCAGAGTTAGCGGACTACAGGGCAGCCCTAATTGAGATAAAGGATTTAGATATCTATAACCGCCTCACTTGGTTTAATCATGTTAGGTCTTGGCTGATAACGATTGGTTTTGTACATTTCTGGAATAATCCCTTAGAAATGACAAAAAGCTCGAAGAGGGTTCTAAAAAAGTCATTTTGGTTTCATATGGAACAGAGTGGACCATATGACAGAGCAAATGGTTTATTGACCAGTGAATTTCTGTTGATTAAAACTAGTCCAAGTTTTGAACCTTTTCTCAATGAGATAAACCCTCCTCTTGCCACACACTATACTTGAAGCTACGATATAGTATACTAATGTTAAATTCATATGTGGCAAGATGGACTAAGGATGGTAGCGATTTATGTACCTTGTGCTCTGGGGGTAAAAGGGAAGACATTACTCATGTTCTTTTTTTTCTACCCAGCTTATGGGATGGCAAGGGAAAAATTGATAAAACCAGTTTGTAGAAACATAGGTGTGAGATCATACCAGGTGGCGGAAAGGATATTAAAATCAGACACTAGCCAAGTATTTGTTTTTGCTGTAAGTAGATTTTTGTTAGCAGTTAATTTTATCAGAATTAAGGCGGGTGAGAAGCTCTAGAACACGTATGTGCATTTAAATGAAGATGTAAGAAAATAGGGAACACAATGGAACGCTAGAGCCAAACCATGGCCAGGGGACGATATCTGCCAAATTTAATCAATTTAATTAATTATCTAATTGTTAATTTTACGTTTTTGATACGTGCCTTTTTATTCTTAAGTATTTATTGTAAAACTTCGATTTTAAACATCCCTCCTGAATGAAATTACGAATTGAAAAATTAGATCAGAGGATTATGTATTTCTATGTGAACGCTCTATGATAAAATGTGTAAATGTTTTTCATGCACCTTTTATGATACGATTGTATCGAAATAAAGGAATAAAGAAAGAAAGGGTGGGATTTGGGGAAGAAGAAAGTATTGGAAGCGATTCTTGTCTTCCGCACTATTTTACCTGAATGCCCATAGTTTAAAGGCACATTTGCTGGTTTTGACTTGGACACTGATTTTTTTGTGTCCTCCGTGGATCTGAGAGCACTTCATTCATTTGGAAAATATCCAAGTTTTACTAGTAATCACACGAAGATGGATGCTCGAGGCCAATTAAGCTGATGCCGTGCTTCTTGTAAATTGTCTGCATATTAACCACCCCTGCATTTTCTTTCTCTGTAAAAGGATGACCCCAGTAAGGAACAAGCATTACAAAGTCATTAGAACTCGTTTGCATTTTCAATTATGAGTTCACCTGTTGGCTTTGCCAAAGCTGAGAGGTGCCCTTAATTTGTATTGCAGCGGACACTGAGTGGCAGGAGCAGGGAAGCTGCTGGGTACTGAACCTTATCAGCAACCCAGCAGTCGGAGGTGATTGCTAGGGGCTACTGGAAATCATAGAGTCTCACTGATGTCCTAGCAATTCTTGTGTTTGGTCGTAAAGGCAGCCAGTGTATCTTGCAGTGAAAACAAATAACAATAAAACAATGTTTTCTTTATGCATAGAAAGCTTGTTTAAGATAAAGCATACGTTTGACAAAGTGATTTTTTCTTTAGTGTCGTTTTCAGATGTAAATGAGACTCGTACTTATTCCAATGAATGCACTTACCAGGAGGTGGAAGGACAATGCCCTGGCAGCCAATAGCATGACGTTCAGACAAAAATACTTCTCTTAGATGTGATTTACAATGTCTCAAGCCAGTGGCTGAATGGAGCTCGCTCAGGCAAATCATTGGTTTGAAACGGGTTGACCCAAATCCCAGTCTTTGCCTATTGAACATAAGAGGTTGAGTTCATCTCCGACCTAAAAAAAGAAACTTACAACTGCATATTAAGCAACATGCTCTGATTAGCTATGCGACAGTTGTGTACAAACTGTAGACACCGTTTTCTTTTTCATGTCCCTGTTGTTCATTCTTTCTCTTGACTTCCCCTCTCTGTTTTCTCTTCTGAAAGGAAAACTCTGCAGCCTAGTGTTCTAAAAAAAAGTTATGCTTCAATGTTTGTTTTTTCTCATAATTTACATTGCATGTATATGTTACATAAGTGGACGTTTAGCTGAGTTCACTCTGAATTAATCACTGGTATAAATCATATGTCGGGTACATACCCAATCATACCTGCTGTGTAGTTTGGTTTAGGAGCCAAAGTGGCAGTTCAGGCCTAGAGCGCCTGCTTTGGTATTGGGGGGGTTGGAGTGCTCCTTGGCATTCAGTCTATGTGTAGAATTAAAAGCATCACTGAGGACTTTTATTTGTGCCAACTGTTAGAGATGGTACCTTTTCCCTGCGAGCTCAGCCACATAAGTCTTGAAATGTATAGTCTTTGGGCCCTACCATGAAGGCATGGCCACTGCATCTCACAGGTGCGAAAGATCAGCAGACCTGTATTGAAATGGGTAGGATGCTGGTCAGCAGCTCTGGGGCTGTGTCAGTCACATGTTTGACATGTCTGATGTTACTGACTGCCCCAGGCACAGCGATTTTGCAAGTGAAAATAGTCTGTCTGGAAATCATCCCATTTCCTGTAGCCTAGGCCCCCCCTGTCTGGGGCAAGTGTGCATAGTATGCACACATCTATAGCAAGCAGTCAGTGAGTACTTGCTCTTATTGTGAAAAGGCCATGTTGACTTCTGTAGTGTCTTGCAAGTTTTATGACCGAACTGCTTTGTCTCCTAGCGGACTCCGTAGAGCGTAGGTGTCGGAGCGGAATGCAATGAAAGCTTGTTCTAGAATGTTGAGTTCGCAGTTACACGAAGCAGAACAAAGGCGATTAATACTAAGCTCTGTGTGTGGTGGTATCATTGGTGGGTACACAGACTGGGGAAGACGCTACAACTTCTAGAGTTTGAGGCTTTTCATGAATATCTGAGTCAGGCATCCAGCCATGTTAAAGCCTGCATGTGGAAAACTTAATTGCATTCCTGCTGAAGTCTAAGGTTGGTACCATTAAAGAAAAAAACTGCTGCAGCAGTATTGGGGAGTTGTCGGTAGTTGGCTGGGGTCTTCCATGCCACTTAAAATCTTACACAATTTGTGGCAGAGCACAGTCAAGCAATGTAGGAGGGTGGATACCTGACTATGGTTACCCCAGATTTTTTTGCCTAGTGTTTAGCTGGTTTTCGACTTAGCCTGGGACCCTGACTAGCAGGATCCCAGGCCAACTATCTGCTCTCTCTTTAAATGGACTCCATGTACCCTAGGTGCATCACCAATTTGGTACTGGACACCTTGTCAGCCCCTGTACCATGCACTATAGGTGCCCAGGGCATAGGTGCATCCAAGGCCTACCAGGGGCTGCAGCATATCTTTTGCCACCCCTGGCTGGTACTTAAATCGACACAACTGGCTGATCACTCAGCTGGGGCAAGGTGGTGTAATCACCCCTTGCTTAGATATAGTATACCTATATCTAAACCTATATCTGGACACATATATACCTATAAGTCACTCCTATGGCAGGCCTTAACAATCCTGGAGGCAGAGTGCTTGGTTTTATGTGAGATGGTGCTCTAGCATGAGCTGAGCCTGTCTGCAGAGGTCGGAACCATTTCCGTACAGCTGTTCCAGTGATACTGCCATACCATATACTATCAAAACATGTCGTGTTTGGTGTCATACACTTTGGAATACTACCCCCTCGCCAGTTCTGGCGACGGGGGTAGCATTCCACCCTTCTAGAGGGAGAAGACATGTTACTTTGCTTAAAACGCGGTTAATCCTAACCAGAGCCTCCGCATCACAAAATGGATGCTGCTGCCCCGACACAAGTCTGACCTCCTGCTGCTGACCGAAACTTGACAGGGGAGGCTTGGACAAAGGGTTTCCTGTCATAGGGAGGTGCTACACCTCCCCAGACAGGAGATAGTGTATTGTGGCAGGGTGGGTTGAAAGAAACTAGACACTGCCTGGGACACACAAGGTGTCCCATGCAAAATCCAGTCAAACCGGTTCTGGGGCACTCCAGCCCCAGCTCTGGTGCGAAACTGGACAAAGGGAAAGGGGTGTAACCACCCCCTTCCTGGGTCCCACCCATAGGAGGGACCTAGCAGGTAATCCAGCCCCTTGATTTGGAATAAAGGTAGGAGCTGTGCAGATGCACATCAGATTATCCTGACTGAAACTTATGAAACGAAACTCTGGACCCTTCGACATCCTACTCGACGTAGAAGACTGAAGAATCTCACTTGTGGTCAAGGAGTGACCACCCTGTGCAAACAGGCACCATCCAGTACCTCGACGTTTGCTTTGTTGCAGTTCCCGCCGGAACTCGAGCGACAGAGATCGACAAGACCCAGCTTTCCTGCCTTCCAACAGCCCGATCCACAGTCCCTGCAAAGCTTAGACCCGTGGAGGCGACCTGAAGCATGGGGCCGGCCATCTTGGAAAAACTACGAAGTACTGACCGTGCAGCTTCCGAGGCTCCCTCGAAGCTGTGCATTGGAGTTTGAGAAGCTCCAGCTCTGAGCAGCTTTTGCACCGAAGCTCACCCCTCCACACTCACAGAGTGCTGCGTGGGGCCCTTTTGCATTTTCCTGCTTGACGTGTTGGTCCGGTCGCTTGCCCGTTGGCTAGTGGCCCCAGTACCGACGAACCTTTGAATTTGCACCGCTGGTCTGGTTGCTCCAGACTGGCCCTCGCTCCCCTGAAAAGGAGCACCCGCTCTGACCTTGCTGGTCCGAGTAAGAAGCGATCTTCGAATCCTGCGTGGGTTGCCCTTGCCAAGGCTTGTTAACTCCGATCTGGAAGCCGACACCGCCGACAGCGAGAGCCTTCGTGGGACAGCTCGTGATTCACTCCAGGACATCCTCGGTGCCCCAGAGTCCACGTGGCAGCGGAGACAAGTTTCGCGACAAGCACCTGATTGCGCCCGACATCGCCTGGTTCCTTCCTGGTCACTGTCTAGTGACCCAGACTCTGTCCCCTCTGCTTTCAGGTACTCTACATCTTCGATCCACCCTTGGATCGCACCGGACACTTCTCTTCTGGACGCCTGCAGCATCTTCATCTCCAGGCACCATAGATCTTTGTGACAAAACCTGACACGCTTTTGCACCTGTGCACCCGCTTCCTGTGGGTGAGGTAATACTTGAACGCCGGTGCTCCTGTAGTGGTTTACACCTCTAGTGTCTGTCTAAAGTTTTGTCCTTCTAGTCCAGTCGGAAGACTCTTAAAACTGTAACTCGATAACTTTTACGCACCATTGACTTTGCATTGGTGCATGCGTGTGCTTTTAGCTCTGCACCCGAATCCCGCGGGCTACTCCCGTCCTAACTGCTGTTAGTCCAGTGTAGTCCCAGCGATTCCCAAGGCCCTAGGCCTTACCACTGATCGATTAGTGATACTTTTACCACTTTTTTGATATATGGTTTGAGTGGCCACCGGCCCTATCCATAATTGTGCAACTTTCATATGTTATATTGTGCTTTTGTTTAAACGCTTGTGCTTCTTTACTCATAAAGAGTATTGGGGATTATTCTGAGAATAAATACATATATTTTTATAATATATAACTTGTGTGGTGTCCTTTCATTTGATATTACAGGATTGCATATGGTAAAACAGCTGGCTTCACATGCCCTCTTGAGTTAAGCCTTTTAGGCTGCTTAGTCCATGCTACCCCTAGGATAGCTTGTCTTTTAAGGTTGACTTACAACCATCACCATAAGGGATTGTTTGGACTGATACTAGGTGCCCACAGAATTGTGGACATCATATACCAGGCCAACTTCTCACAAGCAAGATGTGAATTTTTTATTAAATCTTTATATTTGTAGCTCTTTCTCTAAAAGAGATTCACGGAGAAAAGAATATACAAGGCACCACGTGGCCCTCAACCATTTAATATTCACTCTGGTATCTGTTGGAGGAGCTGAATTTAATACCTGAGGCCCACTGCTATTTAGGTAAATGAACATGAGGGCAAACTTTTTTAATTTGGAGAGTAGCACAGAAGGTACTTCCAAATCTATGCTTTGAAATCAGGAGAAGTTGTATTGTGCAATAGAGGACATCGGAGCAGTTTGAGTTGCGCTGTACTTTTCACGTTGGCATTCTGTGTTGTGGAGCGAAGGTGATATGTTTGTCTAGCATCACTTATTAAGAAGTTCTTTGACCACATGTGACCTATAATGCTAGTCATAGCAGCCGTCTTGGACCCTGGAAAATTATCTGGCTGTTGTTAGCAGTACAGACTATGGGTGTCCGATATTCTGCTATATAATGGCACAGGGCAATGCTAGATTTGATTAACCTACTTTTTATATCCAAACCCTTTTGATCCAGGGGTGTAGTTAAAGGCGAAATATATTTCTTTTCTCATTTCTCCATGAAATTACCAGATGTGTATATATTTGGTAGGATGTGTAACTGGTACAGGTTGAAGGTGCTGTCACTTTTCTGGTGTAAGTGAGTCCTATAGACCTCAGTTCACAAACCAGAAGCGCTAAATGGTGTAGGTAAAGGGCCAGGTTTTCAGCTTCACTTTCAAAATTATAAACCTTATGGAAGCACAGAAAAGAATGACATGTTTACAGAGTTGTACTGCATAGCAGGAAATAAACATTTGTTATTATGACAAAGTAAATATTACAAAACCAAAAATGGCGAAGGAAAGTGTATACATTGAAAAGAAAAGCATCCTACTAAAAGTAACAAAACTGTTTGTGTAAAATAAAATGGAAAGAAGCAGCTTGGCATGAAAAGAAAAACGCCCTCCCAAAAGTAACAAAACGGTGTAAAATAAAATGGAAAGAAGCAGCTTGGCAAAATGAGCATTCTACCAAATGTAACAAAACTTTGCATAAGGTAAAATGGTAAGAGGCATCTTGACATGGCTGTACGCACAAGAATATTGAGAGGACAACCGGGGCAAAAGGATGATAGTCTTAGCATCAGACACCATAAGCAGCTTGGCATGCATCCTGCTCATGCTTAATATATAAACTCTTGGTGGGAAAGAAGATGAAGGTTTTCTCCCAGGGGAGAAAAAACAAACCAATGAGAGAAAACAGGTAGCCTGTTCCGGAGGATGTGTATGCTGGAGCTGATGCATGGAGTGACCAGTCCAGAATTAAGTTCCTGCTTTCATTAACAAACATTGGTAAATGTAATAGGTTTCGCCTATGGTATTAATAAATCGCTGTTTTTTGTTGTAAGTTGTAGCTTGGGGAGTAGTTGTGCAATAGAAGTTACTGAAACTCCGTTAAAGTGTTATGACTTGTATATTGAGAAAGGGAATATATTGTGCTATTACTGGTGGTGTTATAAAGCGGAAAGATATGGTAAACGGGGAGGGACAAAGATAAAGAAACATACCCAATAAATGCAGTTTGAATGCAGATGAGGCCAGGGATTGAGTTTAGGTGAGACTGCGCTGCGTGTGGCTGGCTGCACCTTGCTCTGACTGGAAAGACATCTTGCAGCAATAAATGCTGAGTCCTGCCAGGGGGGTCCCTTGTGTGCCTCTGCACAGAGGGCTTAATGTTCATCCCTGTAGTCTTAAGGGAAATGATTTAAAAGACCCAGAGATTGGTTTATTGGATGGGACAAAATTATGTCAAAAAGATGGGAGCTGTATCTGTGGAAACAGAAATAAATAAAACGAAGGGGGAAGAAACGATGTGTTACCCAGTAGGAGACTGCAAGACACGGGGAGGAGAGAGACAGCCTGCAGATGCACGTGTAAGGCGTACTTGTTATGCAAACAATCAACACAATTGAAGAGGTGAAGTGCTAGGTGAGCTTCTGAAGGGGATTCTGTGTTCTTGGCTCTGTCCCAGAGAACACACTAAAGAAGTAAGAAGAGGATGTGGTGTAGCAGTCAAAGCTGCCGACTGCGGACCTAGTGACCACGGTTCAAGTCCCTGCGTCGACTCACCATCCCTGTGATTCCAGACAAATCATTTAATCTCACTGCGACTACAAAAAATTAAGGTTTAATGCTCATGTAAAGCGCAAAGTTCATTTTACTAAACTGCATGCATGAGAATTTAACTCCAAAACGCATAAGTTACCTCACACGACAAACCACAGAAAATGTGGCGAAATCAAACTACTTTCTGCAGGCTGTAAATATAGTTCTTTTTAAAAACAGGAGTTTGTGGAGTTTTGCGGTGGTATCTCTTGGCTTTTAGCAATGTGTAACAGCTCAGGTAGACCAGGTAAACAGTTTGAAAGAAGTGTGATTTGGTTCGAAGGAGTGCTGCATGCTAAAGGCGTAAAAGCAGCCTTCATTGGCATTCGCTGCAAGATCCTGCTGCTGCTTAAACCAAATCTGTCAAAAAGGTTGAGTTGAAGGAGGGGGAGCGGAAGCCATGGAGGGGTCAGGGAGAAAGTAGTGCAAGCACCAATGATAACAAAGCCAAAACGACGGGGTAAGAAAGGAAAAACCTTGCTGATGGATGCTGCTCGCACAAAGTGCATTTCGAAAGGGAACAAAGCTGTAAACTCATTTTCCCAAATTTACATGACACCAAAACTCAGTTGTTTTCAAGTTCTAAAAGCCGCCAGCTGTAGCCATTTTAGAAGCAATTGTAGAAGTCTTGTCTTGGGGATAAATATTATAAACGCCTTAGAGTAATTGAAAATAAAATAATGTTTACTTGTTAGGCAATTGGTTTGGTAATTTGTATATCCAGTTACATAAATCGGCGTACTATGATGCAGTAGAACTGAGTGAATGTAGGGCATATGAAATACTTGCTACGCCTTTGCTTGATTTCCCTAAAGTGCCCTCCATTCTAACAGCTGAGGAAAGCAAGGTTCGAAGAGCGGGGAGAGGATGTTGCGTTGCGGCCAGAATTGCTGACTTTAGAGCTGGGGAACGAGGTTCAAGTCTGCATTGGCTCAACATCCTGGAAGCAAATCACTTAATCTTATTGTGCCTACAAATATAAAAATATGCTAAGAACGCACACCAAGCAAATGTTACATTTAAATTTTGTAAGCAGCACAGTCACCAAGAAGTAGGTCGGAAAAAGCAGCGTGCTCACTTGCAATTAAATAGGAGTTCTTTGGCCTTGGGACACTGATAATAAGACACAGCTAACAGGAAATGGTATGCTACAACCAGTAGAAATGGAGGAAAAGTGAGAGGCAAGCATACACATGAATGAAAAGGAATGGCGGGATGTAAGCCCCTTTTAAGATTTATATTAAATACAATAGATTTCACAAGCGCTGTGCAAGCAAAAGCTAAAAAGTAGGGATGGTGGGAAGAGGACCGAGTTGCAGGTATTTCTCTTACCCTTTAAACAAGAGTACACGGCCATAAATACACTGGTCATAACAAACGTTCAACAAAACATCGTTTTTGGAGACGCTTCATAAAGTGGGTGCATATCATAAATCATAACGAGGTTTAGCACAATTGCATATATATTGGAAAATATGCTGTTAGCATGCAGCAATCAAGTAGTGTGTCTCCTTGCTGGCATTCAGGGGGTAAAATGTGATTAGACTTTTTATCATCAGATTACATTTATGAACAATATGAACATTTAGTCTTGCAATGTACGAATAGCATATGGAATATCTCAAGGTCCTGATATGTGGGAAAAAGGTTTCATGGTGTGGGAAACATTAATTTACTTGACAGTCTGGAAATATTCCTTGTTTAATGATTGATACCAACTCAGCATACCTGCTTAGATTACCCCTTTGGTTTACAGCGACATGTTACACACCTTCTTATCCATCTGGGCAGTTGTTTAATTAATTTAATTAATTTGAAAATTGCTATCCGTTTTATTTTTTAACAGGGTCAGTTAGACCTTCTCAGAAGTACCACAGGACTTCTTTACAGGCTGAAAGATGCTCAGGCAGCCGGGTAAGCAAACGGAAAATCGTGTTTCCTGCACTGTAAGATCTTTGTGCTTCTAAATTCTTTAATTATTTTGTTTTATGGCCTTTTTCTCTTCACCCATTCACAATTATCATTATTTCAGGTAGTATATACCTTTTTAGTTATCCCTTTTCAACGTTGCATTCTGGTTCCTTCGTGTTTTATAGTGCCTATCTTACCGCAGCATGTTTCTGCAACGCAGGTTTAATTGGTTCGTACCAGGAAAGCTTTCTAAATGTGTGTCCAAGGCCCAAAATTTAGAACACAGTTTAGGTGTAAACTCCACTCACAGAATGAACATAAGAGCTTCTCACTCATCTCTTACACTTGTGGTGCATCTGCGTGTCTTTGATACATAGCTCCTAACTTGAAGGCACTGAGCTTCAGTTTGACGTCAGTGTCTCTGGTGATAAAACAGAGTTCTTGTGGCTCAAAGGCTGTTCTTACCAAGCAATGCATAACTGATCTGTATGGCTATCTGCTGATACATGCCCATTCTTTTTCTGCTATGGGGAGCAATGCATCATGCAGGTTGCACAAGCAAGTGCTTTGATCACTAAAGTATGAAGGACTCTACCATACAGGGGCCCACACATACCCAAGCACCTGCATGTTCACAGTAGGTGAAGATACACCATTGACAACAATGATAGCTCATTCATGACCTGTCCCAGGCTTGTTCTGCTCCAAGAAAACATCTTATCTAAAGAAAATTGGCTTCCTGTACAAGGCATATTTCCGTCCTGCTGCTTGCTCTGCTGAAAAATAATACCATAGCTTCTTAAGAATATACTTTGCTCTCCAGCACCTTGCCTACATCAAGTTATACCACTTGTGTTCTTGGAGAGTAACTAATCCTGCTCTACTCCTAGCTATCCACATTACACAGAACTGCCTAAGCAGACATATTCTTTGGTGTATCTTCCTTATTTTTCCATAGTGTGTGAATGTCAATAGTATAGGAACATAGAAGCGACAAAGTACACATCTCTGATTTTTAGAAAAGTACCCTTTCCTATCAGGATCTTTTCAAACTGTCTCTGGCACAAAGCCTGGGAGGGGCCAAGCACAATTTTTTCTTTCTTTCTCCATGCCATTAAGCCATTGAGAAGGTTTGGTGCATTAAAGACAAGACCTAGTTTTACTGTTCTTTATTCTTTTTATTTCTTTTCTGGATCGCATACTTCATGCTAATGTATTCCATCGTGATCTACAGTAAATCCGTTTACTCGGCCTTTCTTATAGTACAGTGATTACGAGTTTGGAATCAATGAACCCTGAATGACCTACAGGAAGTTTTCCAAAGTAGTGGTTCATGATTAGACTGTATTCTCTAGGAGAAGACTCGGATAAAGAGAAAGTGTGGCCATCAGCCTCTCACCACCTGCTCATGTTTCTTACCCTCCTCTCTATTCTCTGTCATATTTTTACTACTAGTTCACTTGCCTGTGGTGACAAAGGTAGGCCATCGTTTTCCCATCAGTTGTTCCTGCTTAGGGATTGCTCTTTATATAGGATTCATCTAATGCAATATCGGCCGTGTCCACCACCCGCTGCTCATTGGGCATTGATAATTGGGACCCTTCCCCTTATTTGTTGTGTATTGTGATTGTGGAATATTAAGACTGGGTATGGTATGTGTCCTCTACTTCCTGGGGATTTCCCAAGCCCCTACGATTCTTGGAGAATCTCTCACACATGATTAGATGCTATAAGTGTAGAGGCGATACAGGGATTACTGTATTAACAGCTACTTCCCTGCATTGTATCACAGGCATGGCATGTTCATATAAGCAGAAATCTTGATTTTTATTCAAGGCGTAGATTCTGAATGTGCTCAGTATTTTACTGCTGGGCTGCACTAATTGTGGATGTTACTTTAGAGGGAAGGGTTATATATCAGTTGGGTGGAACAACAAAAAGAACATTTAAATGAAATTGTCCTTAAAAGTTGATCCTCAAATGTCTGAAGCAGTTTATTGTACACAATGCATCCGGGGAAACTTAAAGAAAATCATGAGGTGTTCAGTCCATATTTACCAGGTCACAATTTGTTCTTCCCTTTATTACAGAAAAATGAAAGGGTCCGACAACCAAGAGAAGCTGGTTTATCAAATTATTGAAGATGCGAACAACAAAGGTACATTTTCAAGATTTTTTTCTCGATTTTAGGGAAGCCAGGTACTACTTGCAGCAGCATGACCGCTAACGGTTTTCAGGAAGGAGTATATTGATATCCTGAGTGAGGCACTACGCTTGCAGAGGGCATTTCAAACTACTTCAGAGTGTTGAGTGTGGTTGTTGTATTGCTTAAGGTTGCTTGAGAGGGAAAGTGAGGTGGGGTGTGGGTGAAGGTTATGGGAGTCTGTTTGCTTGAGGCCCCTGCTTGCTAGAAGTTTTCCTTGCTGGGAATGTGCACTATAGTGGGATCACTGCACAGAAAGAAAGCATGTCGTGTTAAAGCTGGGGAGGCCATGAGGCTGGAGGAAAGGTGATTAGAACAAATCCAAAATGTTTGTCAGACCATCAGCGAACATACACAGTATTACAAAATAGTTGTACACATATTAATAGCCCCACACTATGAAAAGGGAAACGTTTGGAAGATAATCCGCTAGTACCTTTCTGACTCAGTTTTGCAGCACATGCCTTTGTCATCTTGTGAGAATCTATTCGCTCCTTAACAACCATGTGTTGTGTTTTGTTTCACATCAGCCATATGTAATATGCACAGCCATGTGATACTCTAGCTGTTTAGCCTGGGGCTGCTTGTAGACTAATCCGAATCTTGACAGACTCCATTTCTATTGCATTGCTGCGCATGATGTTTGAGAAGGCGTCTACTTCCTCTCACAGTCCACCGCTGTCTTTTTGTGAAAGGATCCTTAAATTGCGAAAGGTAGCTATCCTGGGTGTACAAGCTACTTTACAATCCATCCACGTAAAGAATTCAGAGGTGATTGATAGTCATGGCCTTGTCTGTCCAGGTTGTTCTTCATGCCAGATTTGAGATGCAGCTCACCATCCCAGGGTTGGTAAAAGCACCCTCCAGATCTGCAGGTCTTACTATTTAGAGAGATCCTGTGGAATCTGACTGGTGGTTCTTGGAAGTGAAGCTTTTAGTAAGCACCCTTTTCTACTCTGCCCCAAGGCCCTACCAAAATTCGTGACTAATGCTTGCAGAAGAATACGTCACAAACATAAATGCACTGGAAGGGTAAACGTTTTTATGAAGGTTTTACTCAAAAGAGGTATGGAAGTAAATCCATAAGATCAGGTTTTTAATGTGCCCGTTGACAAATGTTGTGCAAACCACTTTAATGTGATCCTTGATGATGTACTGTGAGTGAACTTTGTTCTGTCTTCTCCTTTTTAGGCATCTGGAGCAGAGATATTCGATATAAAAGTAATCTTCCCTTAACTGAGATCAACAAAATCCTGAAGAGTTTAGAAAGCAAAAAACTCATAAAAGCTGTCAAGTCTGTAGCCGTAAGTAATCATTTTTGTGGTATACAAACAGATATAGATTTTGTTCTCACATTAATGTGCAAAAGCATAAATTAACAATGGGAGCACTCTCACTTGAACCACTTTGCCATATTAGATATGTATGTGGCTATGCATTCCCATGTTTGTTGTTAATGCATAGTGAGGAAGGATCATTGGGGCATCCTGCATTCAGTGTCTAGCAGTATTCTGTTGGTCCATTTTCAAAAGGGTCACGCTTTTCACAGTGAAGATCTATTTAAACGGAAAGTAATCTAAAGGTTGATGAAATATAAACATCCAACTGAGTTGTCTGATGCAAAAAGAAATGGTCACATTAATCATTGGCATGTTTGAATAGCCTGGCTTTCGGCGAACATTTGAACATCTCAACACATTGTACATGATATTTACGCACTGGTAAGGATAGCAACTATGTGTATATTTCATTGATAGCATAGTTTGTCATATTCCTTTTACACCAGCTTTTAAATACAGTGTGTATTCCTGATATTGTATGCTGTTCTTGAAAACTATTGCTGTATTCTGCAATACGCAGTAAATTAGCATAAATCACAGTCAAATGCAGTAAAGAGAATGACATAAAATCCAGTCTCCGAGAGAAGTATTTCAGAGGCAGACTAGCGTGACTCTGCGTTCTGAAGTTGGAGTTTAGGCATAGTACGGGCCTAATTTAATCAAGAACATAAGATTTTGCAAAGTGCAGTGTTATTCATGATAGTGCAAAAATTTTCATACAATTAAACACACAATTTTAATAAATCTGAATCATCTTTCTCCGGCTCCCCTCCCACCCTCTGTTTGATCGATCAACCAACAAAACACAAATCTTTATTCATAACACAGTTTCTATCATATTTGGCTACTTGCGCCTCTGTTCTTCCAAAGTGTTCATCACAAACGATGCTTTCAGTCCTCTATCTCCTCTAACACAACATCTTGTCTTTTCCTTTGCTTTCTGGACATTGTTAGTACCTTGTTCCCTCATCCACAATTCTTTGGCGTAACGAAACTTGGTTACCCCTCCAAAGTATGCCACAATTTGAACCCCTTTTTAAGCAGATTACTACAAGAAATGTTAGCTGAATAATGAGGCAGATTATGCATAAAGAAATAATCACTAAGGTGGTTTAATATCTTGCTAAAACACCCCCACCAATACTATTAAATCATTCAGCAGCTTTTCCAAAACAGTTTCCAATCTCACTGTACCTCACACCAACTTATTCCAACAACCCATCCTCTGCAAGGACCATTGCTTCGTGTAAAATATTAGTCAAATTACCAATGCAGTTATTCAATTTTCAACGAAATGTAAACGATCCAAGTAAAAGGACCCTCTGACTTGCCAATGTGACTCATTTTCACAAGGTGCTCTACCCATGATTATTCTGATGACAGGTAACATAGAGTGGACCCAAAATCTCAACAACAGATCTAAAGTGTGCATTGTACCAATATTTATTAAAAGGCCTAAGCATGGAATCTTGACCAAGATGAATCTGACCATGAAATTGCATACACGTAGAAAACAGCATAGAGTCTGGCAAAATGTATTGTCTCGCGGCTGTTACTCACATATCATTATCTGCCATTTCCCAATTTCTTTTCTCATCTTCTGGTGCCTCCTCCTGGAGATCTTTTATCTCACTTTATGTCTGAACTGAAGTTATAGAAAATAATTTGTAGTATCATTCTCAACTTTCCATTGCTCTTATTCTTTTGAATTGATCAAAGCAAATTAAAGAGTACAGTATTTCCCTACCTCATCTGTGTAGCGATTTCCAAGTGTAACTATATCCGATTTTGTTCCGTGTTCAGTGCGTTTTACTACAGAAATCTTACTTCCAGAATGTATGTCACATTACGAATAGCGGTACCAAAAGATGTCCCAATACCCCTTTGTGACCACAGTTGTCCAAACTCTGAGGTCATACCAAAAACATGCTGGCTGTCTGAATAGATTGTAACACTCAATCCATCAGATGAGCAGCATGCTTTTGAAAGTGCAATTATCCCTTCTACTTGTGCTGAAGTGCCACAGTATTTGATTTGGTACAGATCGTATATGCCTATCTCCATGTTCCATAATGATCTCTCAGGCAAGAACCATCCAAAAAATGGAATCTGATTAGCCTGTTTAAGTGGAACATCTCCTATGCCTGGGCTCGGTACACAGTTCCGTTACATCAATGCAGTCATGATAACAGTCCCCGTCCTCACTTTCTCTATCTGCAGTTGGCAAAAGCGTTGAGGAATTCAGGGTATTACAGCTTCTGATTGAAATATTGTCAGCTGCCAAAATCATTTGCTCATATTTACTTCAACAACTATTTGTCAAATGCTGAGTGTGAGAAGGTGGCTTGGTATATGTTATGTTATGTTTGCAGTGATTTATAACGTGTGCAGCTACTCGAAGAGTGTCCACTAGTTAAAGTGGGTACCCTGTACGAATCCACACAACCCTTAAGATGTAGGAGGTCAAAGATAAACTTTATGAAAGCTATCCGAGTGGTAGCTAATGAGAGCATCCTTCAGGCTTTATCTTGAAGGAATGTAAAGCAGCTTGTTTTACCAGAATATCACCTCCTGCATGACTAAATGATGGAGAACAACACAGTAGTTATATACAAATATGTATTTATTAATATAACACTCTCTACTATCCTCTACACGAGGTTAGGACACAAAGCACACAATACTGGATCAATAGAACAGTTGTAAGTAGCACAATACACAGCGTGCTCCATGGGGAGACCGAACCATATACTAAAATAGTGGTATAACAATCACGACTTGACTACACACAGTGCCTAGAGCACGTAGAATCGCTGCGACCCCAAGGAAACACCCAAGGTGATGACACAGGAGACCCACGGAGGACGGGTGCAGTGAGGAAACACGATTGCGTGCTCCGTACAACTCTATGGGCAAGTCGCAGTTGCAAAGTTAAACTTTAAGGACCCTTCTAGGAGGACTTCAAGCAAACCCTTTGAAATTTAAGAGTTTAAAGAGCCACCCCACCTGTGGATACTGTAGTATCGGAGTTACCTAACCCAGGGAAGCCTGGTGCATAGGTCAGAAGTGGTGTCGGAAACTCTCGTCATTCTCTATGGAAGGAAGTGAAGAAGTATTGCTGCCGTGAAGGTGAAAAAGGTCTGTTGAAATCCAAGCCTGGATTCTGGATGGAAGGAACCTGAAAGCAGAGGGGACAGAGTCTGGGTCACTTCAGAGTGACCAGGGGCTCTGGAGACGAATGGCCATCGATGTCGGGTGCTTCAGGTGCAAAGAAGGGATGCTTGACTCTGCAGCCACGAGGTCCCAGAGGCGCCGAGGACGACCAGGAGCTGGAGGTGAGCTGTCCCACCTAAGAAGGATGTTGAGTGCTGAGGGGTCGGTGTCCGGCGGGAGGACCAACAAGCCTTGGCAACAGCAACACACACAGGAAGGTCAAACAGGTTACGGTGTGGACCAGCAAGGTCCAGGGGACTCTCCAAGCAATGGAGAGTCAGGGCACGTCTGGAGCAACCAGGAAAGCCCAAGAACAATCAAGATGACCCTCCGAGGGACCCACAGGCAGAAGGACCAGAAGTCGCGAGGGGACCTCGAGCAAGATTGCAAAGCACCAGCCCACGGAGCACACGGTGCGAGGAGGCCGGAGTACTTTGGTGCAAATACTGCTCAGGGTCAGGATCACATGGGGTCCAATGCACAAGCTCGAATTGCCAACAAGCATATGTACTTGCAAATGGACGCGGTGCACAGGGTTCGGGTTACACAGCCCCCACAAGGGATATGGGCCTCAAACTCGGTGATATGGCAGATCAACCTCCGGGACCTTCAGGAACCCACCTCCTGCGTTGCTGACATTTTCGGAGTCCGCAGGAGCAGCTACGGGTCAGTTGCACTTTAGGTGCGTTCAAAGCAGGGGAGTGACTCCTTCACTACAAGGGAGATTCTTCTGTTGTCTTAAGTGCCCCACAGGTCCTGCATGGAGCCTGTATGGAGTCACGGCACAAACGACGTTTCGGACGGAAAGGGGGACGAAGTCCAGCCCAGTCAAGGTCCAACGAAGTTCAAGTATCCAGACAGTCAAAGGTCAGTGGTTTCTTCTTGTAGTATCTTGTCCACGTAAAATCCAATGTCCTGTAGCCAGGTAACCCATTTTATACCCACGGGAGAGGGTTGTACAGATTCAGGGGACCCTCCTAGGGGAGAGGCAGGACAGAGGGGTGGGTACACACATGTCCTTTGTCCAGTTCCGCACTAGAGCAGGAGCCAAGGGCTCCCAGAACTGTTTTGAGCTAGACTATGCACAGGGACACCAAATGTGCCCCTAGTGCAGACTTTCTGGCACTCTCAGGGTACACCCACCCAGCCCCAATACACTAAATCCTGTCTAGGAGGTGGTCACACCTCCCTGTGACAGGATGCCTATTGTGCTGCTTTCCTCTGCTCGAGCTTGGCTCAGCAGCAGGAGGGCAGAAAAGTATCTCTGGTGGGCAACATCCATTTCGTGCTGTCCGGGTCGAGAAGGCTGGCAACGGTAAGCCCAGTGACCCCAAGTAGCTCACTTCAGAAGGGCTGAATCATACCTCCCACACCAGTTACTGGTGTGGAAGTATGAGTTCGAGGCATGTGGGCTGCTAAATTCATATCTTTTGCATTAGATCGCCGCCTAGTGTTGGGTCCGGATGATCGCACATTGTTGTCCTGGAAGAGTCTTCGAAGTATCCTGAGATAGGTGGCTCCTCCCCTGGACTACAGTGCGCATGGGCATCGGCTCCATCCCCAGATTGTTTTTTTCCGCCATTGGGTTCGGATGCGGTCTCGACGTCTCTCTGTCGGAACCGAGAAAACTAGCTTTTTTACGGCCAAAAGGCCTTTCTTTCATTACGTCGGTATTGTTTGCGTACGGTCTCGAGTTCTTCCGTCTCTTTGAGTCGGAATCTACGGAGTCGTATCACTCTTCGGACATCGAGGCCTTCTCATCGCAACACGACCGCAACTTTTCAGCATGGAGCGGAGCCCGTTTAAATACTGTCCTCTCTGTGGGTCCAAATACCCGCATATCGACGTGCACCCGGTCTGTAACAAATGCCTTTCGCCAGACCATAACGAGGACACCTGTATGGCCTGCTCCAGATTCAGGTCAAAGAAGACGCTCAAGCTTCGGCGCGCGGTGCGCCTAGAGGCCAGACAAGCGGCCCCGGATCCAGAAAACATCTTCGGCGACCAAGAAGAGGAGGGCCTAAGCCATCATCTTCAAATCTCACCGCCCGCGACGGAGGTCGAGGCGGATCCGGAAGACGACGACGGAGTCGTGGGTCAAGGCCTTGAATACGTCGATGAGGTAGGGGACGTCGAAGAAGTTTATGGGGCCGCGGAAGATAGCTCGGGGGATGAGCTATGCCCCGAAGGTTACGCGGATCAGGCTCGGGTCACGGGATCGCCACCCGGCCTTACCCAAGACCCCGTACCGCAAGCCACGGCCCCGCCTTCAGGCCCGGCCACGGACATACTTGCTACGCAGCCCGTATCGAAACCGAAACTGAAACCAACGGTATCGACTACACCTAAAATGGCCGACCCGAAAACGAAACCGAAACTAACGGATTCGAGCGTCCCTAAGATGGCGGGCGTTCCACCAAAAACTACAAAAACTGTTACCTCATCGACTCCGTCGGCCTCCGGTCCACAGAAGTCGTAGAAAATTGTCGATTCGACAGGGTCGAAGTCGTCGGCAGAGGAGGCGTCCTCTAAGAAGGTCGTCCGGCACGGGTCGACCGGTACGGCGCCGTCAAAGTCCGCCAAAGCCAGCGACAAAACTCCGGTACCGACTGGGACGTCGTTAGTCGGACGCGTGGTTGAAACGGAGCCTGCGAAATCACACGGATCGAAGGGCGGAAGCTCAACACATCGGTCCAAGGACTCTGCGTCTACGGCCGCAGCATCGACGTCTAAGACTCCGAAGGGCCCACAAGACGTCGGATCCGAAAGCAAGGTGAAGGCCTCCTCGTCGGCGCCAAATGTCGCTGTGAGTGACGCGTCCCTCGTCGTCTCTTCACTCCAGAGAATTCGGGATAAGGCCTCTGCGACGTCGGCTCCGACGCCGTCGCACCTGAAGCCGGTGGACGTGCCGGCAAAGCCTGCTGGTAAACTTCTCTTCCTTCTGCCGCCAAAAGAGGCACCAAAGGCCTTTACGCCAAAGACGGCGCCAAAGACATCGGATTCGTCCACGTCGGCAGCAGTTTCGGGTCGACTACTCGACTCAGGAGAAGATTCTGAGCGTTTTATCGACGCAGACACGGGCAAACTGACCCTTTACAAGAGGAAGATCACTTCCCAACCAGTGGACTCCTATGTTATCCCACTGAAGAGGAAAAGGCTTGCACAGGACGATTCAGCCCTCATTGAACCTATCCAGCCTCCTCCTAGAAGGAGCCCAACGCCTTCCCCCGACCACTCTGAGGGAGAGGAATATGGAGAAGATGACCAATACACTTTCCCCATCAATGAACCTGATGCACAGCAAGATTCCTATGACGACATAGGTGACCAAGGCACCCAGAATTTGGGGCAGGACCCACAGCCTTTCAGTACACGTGCATCCCCAACAGAAGACTCTGCAGGTTTTCATGCACTCATTGAGCGGGCAGCTGCTAATCATGATGTGGACATGCATGCTGACCCAGTGGAGGAGGACTTTCTATTTGACACTCTTTCAGTCTCTGAAAAAACAGTAAAGACACTGCCTATGCTCAAAGGTGTCCTTAAGCATGCTGCGGACATCTTTAAAGAGCCTACCAGGGCGAGGGTGGTCAATCCTCGCATCGAGAAGAAATACAGACCAGCGCCTGCGGACCCTGCATACATTCGGGGACAGTTGCCACTGGACTCTCTTGTGGTCGCAAATGCACGCAAAAGGGCAAACTCCCAGACGACGGGTGAAGCTCCTCCCCCGGACAAGGAGTCTAAAGTGCTGGAGGCAGGGGGCAAAAGGGTAGCTGCGCAGGCTGCCAATTTCTGGCGTATTGCGAATACACAGGCGCTATTGGCACGTTATGATAGGGCGCATTACGACACCCTAGAGCAAGTTTTACAACACCTGCCTCCGCAGTTTCAAGAGGGTACCAAACTGCTTATAGAGGAGAGTAAACTCATCTCCAACGCAGCCATTAAGTGTGCACTTGATGCCGCAGACACAGCAGCTAGGGCTATTAACACTAGCGTCATGCTGAGACGACAAGCGTGGCTACGCATATCAGGGTTTAAACCAGACATTCAAACAACCATACTCAATCAGCCCGTCAATCCTGATAGACTGTTTCGTCCTGATGTTGACACCACCCTCAAAGATAAAGAAAGACAACGAAACAGCTAAGTCTATGGGGGCCCTACAATCACAACAATTCCGGGGCAACACTTTTCGTCGCTCAGGTGCACGTGGAGTCACCAGAGGACAGATGGGTCAACAGTCACAGTTCTCCAGAGGTGGAGCACAGTCCTCGTACCCCAAGCAGAATAAAGGGGGTTATCGAGGAAACAGCACCAGAGGACGTGGCAGAGGAAACAACAACTCCCGTTCCTCTGCCCCAAACAAACAGTGACTCTCTGTCACTGCCCCCCGACCATTTAACACCTGTCGGGGGGAGACTCCAGCAGTTCCTGCCAGTCTGGACAAACATCACCACAGACAGGTGGGTACGACAACTTGTCCAGTACGGTTATTGTCTAGAGTTAAAGTCCACTCCACCCAACATTCCACCAAGGCAACGGCCTATGTCCGCAGAGCACTTGCACTTATTGCAGCAAGAAGTAGTGGTGATGCTGCAAAAAGGCGCAATCGAGCTCGTGCCAGTGGAGGAGGAAGGCACAGGGGTATATTCCCTGTACTTCCTTATTCCAAAGAAGGACGGATCTCTCAGACCCATTCTGGATCTGCGTCCCCTCAACCTGTATATACTGTCAGAACATTTCCATATGCTTACACTGCAACAGATTCTTCCCTTGTTAAACCAAGGGGACTTCTTAGCAACCTTAGACCTCAAGGATGCTTATTTCCACATACCACTACACCCGTCCCACAGAAAATACCTCAGATTCACTATCCAAGGCAGGCATTATCAGTTCAAAGTCCTACCCTTCGGAGTGACCACAGCCCCAAGAGTGTTTACCAAGTGTCTGGCGACAGTAGCGGCGCACCTCAGGAGGCAGAACATACATGTCTACCCCTACCTAGACGACTGGCTAGTTCAAGCCAAGTCGGAACAACAGTGCGCCGCGGACATGTCGACTACCATTCACCTCCTTCACGATCTGGGCTTCTCGTTGAACTACCCAAAGTCGCACCTTCAGCCGGCACATGTCCGGCAGTTTCTGGGCGCGACGATCAATACCCTGACGGCCATGGCTCAGCCAAACCAGGTCAGGATAGACAGCATGCAGTCTCTGATCCAAAAGTTCAGACCACAACACTCGCTTCCAGCAAGAGTGTTCATGCAGTTGATTGGCATGATGGCCTCCTGCATCTTCATAGTCCCTCACGCACGTTTACATATGCGTCCGCTCCAGGAGTGCTTAGCAAATCAGTGGACACAGGCTCAGGGACAATTGACAGACCTAGTGTTGGTTACCAGTCGGGCGTACGACTCTCTGCATTGGTGGAATCCACACAACCTTTGCAAGGGCCGACTGTTCCAGGAGCCAGTGCCACAGATTACCCTGACAATGGACGCATCTCTCCAAGGATGGGGAGCTTACCTGCTCAATTACACAGTGCAGGGACTATGGACGACGCAGCAACAGAAGTTGCACATCAACTATCTGGAACTGATGGCAATCTTCATGGCGCTCAAGTCCTTCAATGTACATCTGTGCAACAAGGTGGTGTTAGTCCGGACGGACAACATGACAGCGATGTACTACATTCAAAAGCAAGGAGGCACCCACTCGCCACAGCTGTCTCATCTGGCTCAGAGCATGTGGAAGTGGGCCATTCAGAGGAACATTTTCCTCATGGCAGAACACCTCCCGGGCAAGGACAATCAGATGGCGGATCTGCTCAGCAGATACAGCCATCAAATGCACGAGTGGGAGTTACACCCATCTGTACTCCGCCCGTACTTCCAGCAGTGGGGTCATCCGGAGATAGACCTGTTTGCCACAAACGAAAACGCAAAATGCCAACACTTTGCCGCCAGGTTCCCTCACCCACAGTCGCAGGGGAATGCGATATGGATGAACTGGTCAGGCAGATTTGCGTACGCTTTTCCACCAGCACCTCTGATACCGCTGGTGGCAAGGAAACTAAGGCAGCACTCGCTGACGATCATCCTAGTTGCTCCAACGTGGGCACGCCAAGCATGGTACACCACGTTTCTAGAACTCTCGGTGGTGCCGCACCAAAGGCTGCGTCTCACGCCCAAGCTTTTGACGCAGAACTATGGAGACATTCAGCATCCAGATCCGCAACAGCTCAACCTGGCGATCTGGCTCCTGAAGTCCTAGAGTTTGGCTACCTTCACCTACCTCCAGAATGCATGGACATCATCAAGGAGGCAAGAAAGCCGACTACCAGAGCATGCTATGCTTCAAAATGGAAGCGTTTCATCATTCACTGTACAGCCAATAACATAAACCCGCTAGATGCATCTATCCCTAACATCATTTGCTATCTGTTACATCTTTACAAGTGCAATCTAGCCTACACTTCCATTCGGATACATCTATCCGCCATAGCAGCTTATCTTCAGAACAGGCAACATCTCTCTGTCTTCAGAGTGCCTGCCATTAAGGCCTTCCTTGAAGGTCTGAAACGAGTCATTCCCCCAAGAACACCGCCAGCTCCGGTCTGGAACCTCAATGTGGTCCTCACCAGGCTGATGGGACCACCTTTTGAGCCACTACACTCGTGTGAACTCCAGTTCCTAACGTGGAAAGTAGCTTTCCTTATTGCTATTACGTCACTGAGACGTGTCAGTGAGCTGCAAGCGCTCACAATCCAAGAGCCATTCATACAAATTCATCCAAATAGCGTGGTGCTGCGTACTAACCCCAAATTCCTTCCGAAGGTGGTGTCACAGTTTCATCTCAACCAAACTATTGACTTGCCTGCATTTTTCCAAAACCCACAAACGGTGGCGGAAAGAATGCTTCATACTTTGGATGTTAGGAGGGCGTTGATGTACTATATTGACAGGACACAACACTTTAGGAAAACGAAACAACTTTTTGTTGCCTTCTCGCCACAGCACAAGGGCAACCCTATTTCCAAAGCAGGAATAGCCAGATGGATTGTTAAGTGCATCCAGATCTGCTATCAAAAGGCTAAACGCACCTTAACAATACCCCCAAGGGCGCACTCCACACGCAAATTGGGGGCATCCATGGCCTTCCTGGGGAACATTCCTTTAGAGGACATTTGTAGAGCAGCCACATGGGTTACACCACATACCTTTACAAAACACTACTGTGTTGATGTGCATTCCAAACAGCAAGCAGCTGTTGGGCAGGCTGTTCTCAAAACACTTTTTCAGGTTTCTGCAGCTGGCACGGGCAACCGCCGCTAATGGAGGGACTGCTATATATTCTATGCAAAAGATATGAATTTAGCAGCCCACATGCCTCGAACTGAATATGCTACTTACCAGTATGCATCTGTTCTTGGCATGTAGGGCTGCTAACATTCATATCGCCCACCCTGCTCCCCGGTGCCTGTCGCAGCTGCAGACATACTCTTGCATTCAATCATTAGCATGTACATCCTTTACACTTTGCACTCCATCTCTGCCACAATGGCTAAAAACAATCTGGGGATGGAGCCGATGCCCATGCGCACTGTAGTCCAGGGGAGGAGCCACCTATCTCAGGATACTTCGAAGACTCTTCCAGGACAACAATGTGCGATCATCCGGACCCAACACTAGGCGGCGATCTAATGCAAAAGATATGAATGTTAGCAGCCCTACATGCCAAGAACAGATGCATACTGGTAAGTAGCATATTCATTCCAAGGTGTTTGATACCAAACATGATATATTTCTATGCAGCCGTCTTCGAGATAGCATTTACAGCGAGGTTATAATGCACCTCTACCTATATGTCTGGCTCAGTCACAGACAACCCGGGAGAATGGTCACTGAAGGCTGCAGAGAGGCTCTGCTCATGCAGGGGCAACCGCTCTCACATAAAACCCAGCACCCAGGCTTCAGGATTGTTAAGGCCTGCTATAGGGGTGACTTATACTTTTTAAGTGTAGTGACCATTAGATATAGGGAACCTATATCTAAAGTAAGTGGTGCAAGCACGATCTTACATAGGCTGCAGTAGCAAACCTAGAGTTCCATTTTGTATGGCCTCTCAATTTGGAGTGTACCGAAGTACATGTATGTCAATTTAAGGGAGAAAGCAGAAAGGCTGGGGTCCTGCTTAGCAGGATCCCAGCCAGACTAGTCAAAAACACTGAGACATTAAGCAAAAAGTGGGGGTAACCATAAGAAGCAGATCCTACTTTCCTACACGGAGTTTGTGTACAAATCATCAGAATCTTAAGTAAACGAGAGCCCTTTAATAATATGTGTGCAACACATAATTCCTTTGCTTTGCTAAATAGTAAGACAAACTTCTGCTAACAATTTCATACACCCAAGATGTGCGACAGCAAATGGATCTAATGTGGCAGAAAAGTAAGCCATAAACCTTCTGATTTCACCATGTTTTTCCATGAGAACCGATAACGCGTATCCTTACCCCTCATGACAGAAAATGTAAAAATGTTTTTAATAATTTAGCATTCCTAGAGCAGGTGTGCTTTAGCGTTTGTCTCTGAGCTCAAGGAAGGTACTCCTGCATTTCTCTTCACATGGGACAGGATCTCTACTCGTCACTCTCATAGTAAAGCCACATCTGTTCGCTGATTCTAAGCTAACCATTACCTTTGTTGTAAACTGATCAAGACCTCAGCTAGATGTGACGGTGGCAAGACGTAAGTCCTGAGGGGGTGGCACCTCAGTGATGGTGATTAGCCCTTGATGCATCTTGCCTCTCTGTGGGAGAGCGGGCCGGATAAACAGATGAGGAGGCTGTGTATAGTGTGCCAGTTGGACTGTTTTTATTTAACAAGGCAAAGTCAAGGGTATAGTCTCTGGGTTCACAGGCTAGGGTTCTTCGTTCTCGCCTTCTGTGGCTACAGATGTCCTTTGTGTTCAAATGGGTAGCCTGCGGGCTGGTTGGTCCTTCCCCGGGAGGCTCAGAAGAGAAAAGAAGAACAAGGAACCGTCAGTTCTTTCTAGGTTTTTCCCAATTCCTATATACTTGACAATGTCACCACTCCCAGTTGGTGATATTACATAAAGGAATTTAGTGAAGGGATGGGTCGGTCTTGTGAGGGAAACCAGTGTAGGCCCTGTCTAGGATTGTATCGTGCACAGTGAAGTAAGAGATCGAAAAGGCTTTAAATACAAGCGATCTGATAGGGTCTTAATATTAGGCTTTCTAGCCCTCTGATGGTAACCTGCTTATAGGTTGGTCAAGATCACGTTCACTCATATCAAGTAATGACAAGGTGGGGGAGGTAAAACTCTAGGTGCCCAATTTCAATAACAAGAAACGTGTATAGAAGCGGGATCAAGTTCGCGCTATATAAAACTTTATAAATAAATAAATAAACCTGTCCTTCCTTCAGGAGCCTCCCACCACCCTCCTATACACCCGCGCACCTCCCGCTACCCTCCTATACACCCGTGGACCTCTCGCTACCCTCCTGTACACCCATGCACCTCCCGCTACCCTCCTGTACACCCACGCACCTCCCGCTACCCTCTACCCTCTTTCCCCAGGTACCCAGCATTCACCGGCTCTCCTGAGTTGCGGCACTCTTCAGCCACCTCCTGCGGGGTCCACCAGTCTGCGCACCGCGTTTCGTCGTCTTCTTCCCGCTCTCTCGCATCTTCTCCTTTCGCGTCTTCTCTTTTCTCGGCGTCTTCTTTCTGCTCCGGATCTTTCTGGCGTTCCACCTTCCTTCCGGATTTTGCGCGCCCTCTGTCGGTTTCCTTCACCCTTTTCAGTTCCGTGGATTGACTGCTTCCGGGGTTAGCCCGCCTCCTTCCTCCAGGCCGATGAATAGTTCCTGCTGCTGTACGGATGGATGATATGGGAGTGTTACTGGCACCCTTCAGCGTCTGAACCGCATTACAGCCCTCTTGCCCGGTAAGCGAATGCGTTCAGGCCCCGGCACCCGGCATGTCAAGTTCGGCAATTCCTCACACACTCGTTCTCCTCTATGTCGATATTCTTTCACATTTCTAATCCTGCTACTGGAAGAGGTTACCCTGCTCCTGGCACCACTTATGCCAATGCTTAATATACAACAACAGTTGACTATTTGAATTCCTGCCTTTACAACTGGGCCGGCCGTGAGGGGGCGAGACAAACTACCCAGGCAAACTACCTGTCCTGTAACGATAGGGGTAGTTTGCCTGTCTCTGTGGGGCCCTCAGGGATTACTCCCATGTTTATTGGTTGAACCTCTCATACCCTGTGGTCCTTGTGTGTGTTTGGGGGGTCTGGACCTGGTTTGGATAGGTGGAGTGGGAGGTATGGGGAGTTCTTTAGTTGTTGGTTTGTTCTGTGGAGATTGCTGCTTGTCACCATCATTACCCGCAACACAGAATTATATTTTTGTGTCTAATTTTAATGTCCTGTGAATACATTTAGCCTCATTGATGTACAAACTTTCAAGCACATCAGCAAGTGTAGGCCTCTATTTTTTTTTTTTGAAGACCTTTATTTGCACTTCACAGCAATACAAGCATGGGCCTACAACCATCCCGGCCGGCCGCTAAACAAGTCGCAAGGTAAGCAGAGCAATGTAAAAGAAACAGCGGTCGATAAGCCGGGGCAGGTAAGTATCCAGGATATAACTCGTATTTAAGCGTACAGCGTAAAATACAGGATTTAAGAAAGTCAATTTTACATTGAAGAAAAATTAAACTGAAAAAACATCAGAAGAAGTGCCAGACAGTCACACACGATCCTACAATAGCAACATGAAACAGAACCCCGGAATGAGTGCGAACACAATTAAGGACACGGGGGCAAGGCATACGAGTCAGGATTAAAGTAAACAACACATACACAGCATGGCGAATCAGCACCCCAACCCTTAAAAACAAAACAGATTGTAGGAAACATGAAGACGACGACACCCAGAAACAGACGAAGCAAAGGGCCATAGAGACAAAGAAAGGACAAAGAAACACCCCACTTCCCCCCTACCCCCCACCCTGCACCCCTGCAGAAGGCTACGGCCTCCCCCCCCCCCCCCCCCCCAGCAGCGTGCCTATGGCCCTAAAAAGAGACCCGAAATATAGAAGAAAGAGGAAGAAAAAGAAAGGATAAAATACGGAGAAGGGCCATCGAGCAGACCACCCGCCGCCCCCTCCCCTATCGCGCACAGTATACAGCAGAAGCAAAGTCAGAAGAGCCACAGTAGCAAGAATCATATAGTCAATCGGTATCATCCCTGTGGAGTGTCCCTCCAAAACACCGTCAGCCGACAATGTGTTCCATCATATCCCAGACGATATCATCCCTGGCCTCCTCTATCAATAGTACCCACATATGGCCATTCATCAATCGGCATACAGTACAATGTGGCGGGTCCAGCCGAACCGGGCGGTCCGAGAGGCGTCAATACTCAATGGGACCGTAGCCCCCAACCCCCAGTCAAGGACGCATGGGGGAACTCCGTGCGTGGCAGCACCGATGCCGGAAACATCCCCCGGGCAGAACACAGTCTCATCGGCCAGGAGGAGGAAGACACACAATCCAACAATTGTTGAAGCGCCGCCGGGGCGACCCAAACCATGGATCGGCGTTGTTTCCTCCGCCGCCGTATATATGCAGATCCAGACGAGTCACTCCCAAACACAACAGAGAAATCCAGAGCGATGCAACGGACCGGGTCCATCGGCGTCTCCACAAACACAGGCGCAGCTGGAACGTTCAACACGGACGCAAAGGCGGGCACATCGGCGCTTCCTTGCGATTCAACCCCACCCACGTGGAGCGGCGGGACAACAATGGCGGCCATCCTCCGTCCCAGTTCCCGGGCGTCCCGGATCACGTTCATATGCAGAGTTGTTAATGCAGCCAAAACATCTCTGAACGTGGGCTCTCTCTCGAGTCGCCAGACCCCAGGACTCTCTCGCAGAAAGGTTTCTCTGCCCGGGTGAGGTGTGCGCACGAGGGTGCTCCCCGCCATCTCAGCTGCTCCGGCCCCGTCCCTCACCACCTCACCACGGGACCGGGTCTCACATCAGGGATGGACAGGATTCACAACGGGAATCTCACAGGCCAAGGCAGGTTTCTCAGCGGAATCTCACAGGCCAGGGCAGGTGTCTCAGCGGAGAGTCACCAAAAGGCTAAAAACTCTGCCGCACCCTGGGGGCAGCACGCCGACTCCGGGCAATGGCAGCGATGGGCCCGGGCACAACACCGGAATGGGGGGCCAATAATCATGTACCTCCCTCGACCCAGCAGCATCACACTCCCCACACGGTTCTCCGCCAGTCGGGCGGGGTCGGCACTTTCGCCATCGGCAATCAGGTCTTCAGTTTCCTCCGGCCGAGTCCACACCACCACCAGAGGCCGCTGTTGTTGCACTCGCGGCCGGCCACTCCCCGCACTCGAGACCCCGGACCCAGCTCCGCGAAGGCCTCAAAACTGTCAGGGACACTCCAACGGGTCCGCAGCAAGCAGAAGCCTCGGGAGCAAGCGGTAAGTGAAAGTGACTCTTCGCCTACATGTAGATGCCGTTGCAGCTCAGGATAAGTGCCAGGATGTATGCGCGGGGTGAGGAGGCTCACGGAGCCGAGCGGTTACGCAGCCATTCCGATCGCCATCTTGGCTCCTCCTGGTCTAGGCCTCTATTTTTGTTGTTTGCACTCATGCAAGCCAGACTGCTACAACACTCATGTCAAAAAGGCAGCAGGCAGGGAAATTATCTAATAAATATCACTGATTGCACTGGTCACATTTTTTTAGGTCGAGCCTAGCTTGGCATGCATGTGCTGCTCTAGGAGAGGGCCTCTTGGAATCACTCCGGACATTCTGAAAGCTTGTGCATCTGGTTGTCAAATTCTATTGGCATTTGCATGTGTCTTTCAAAAAATGAAAGCATGCAATTGCCAAAGGTGGGTGCATGTCCCACCTCTTCTTAAAATGTTCACTCCCATGGCGTTTTGCTGTCGGGAGCAAGCAGCGGTACGCAGGGTGCCATCTGTTCTGGATCAGGTTTCCAATTAGCTTTCAGTTTTGAGTGCAGCGGCAGGCACAATGGCAGCTGCATTCTTTAAAGTGCGCATGCGCACCACATGCGGGCTTGTTTGCGGCTTATATACCCACAACGCCCATGGTCCACACCATAACGTCCTTTTCTCCCCACTCCTCCACTCTGTTTGTGTGGACATCCTTTACTTGCAGGCACCTGGTAAATAAACATGCACCTGAGGTGTAGGCCCCATATATTAATCTTTTATGCAATGCATTCACTAGAGGCCAGCCCATTCCAGAATCCTGGAAGGCTGCGGAGATCGTCCCTATATACAAGAAGGGCTGTAGGGACGATCCCGGTAATTATAGACTGATCAGTCTGATAGATATATTGCAAAAGGTCTATGCCAAAAAGATCCTAGATAGGTTAAATGATTGGATGATTGCAAATGATGTACTTTCCCCATGCCAAGCGGGTTTTAGATGGAGGACAAGTACCATAGACCAAGTGTTCAGGCTGGTAACTATAGCCTGGAAATATACAAGGCTAAGATCTGGGCACTTATATGTGGCCTTTATTAATTTAAAGGCTTCATTTGATTAAATCCCCAGAGACCTCTCGGCTTTAACTTTGGGGGAAAACAAGGTATTAAGAAGGCTAACTGCTCTTCCCCAAAACACACCTGTGATCCCTTTAATGCTTGACCTGGGCATAAAACGAATTGGACAAAGGGCTGTTTGGATGACTTTGTCATATTAGATAAGAATATGGACCACCGAGGAATTGCATACTTATAGACAAGCACTGAGTGAATTATTGGCTCTTGACGCTCACGCACTTTCCTGTGGTTGGCCCATATTCGCAAATGTCTTTTAGATCTGGGCTTGAGCAGGTTTTGGGATCAACCGAGTATGCCAACTCCTGACTCAAAGCGGGAAATCAAAACTATTTACTGGAATTTTATTAGACACAGCGTCACTTTAAACTGTAGATCTGGTACACTCACAACCCAATTTCTGATGTTTAAAATGACCCCCTGTTTTGAACCATTTTTAGATGAGATTGAACCTCTACTTGCTAAGGTATTGTACCTGAAATTTAGGTATGGTACTCTTCAGACAAAGTCTTTTACATCCAAGTAGGGAACAACACAGGAAGGGGGAAATGATTGTAAGTGCTCTGTGTCATTCAGGAAGTAAAGAGGACATTGTGCATATCTTATTTTTCTGCCCTGTACATGAAAATCCTAGAAAGAAATGGATAAATCCTCTGGGCAGGAAATTGAGTATTAGGAAATATACTGAAATGCTGCATATTTTAAAAACAGACAGTTCCAAGCTCATTGTATTTGGCACTAGTAGATTTCTATTGGCTGTTAATTTTATAAGGACGAGGAAAAGGCTTAAATTTTACCTTTATGAATTTTAACAATATGTTTTATTTTTATGGGAGCCATATGAAATTTAAATGTTGATGTTGTATATAGCCAATGATAGCATAAACTTACAGTGTAGATCTAAAACATTTTTGAACTATGTTATGTTAAAGTTGTCCTGATGATACAGTACCTTGCATTTTGCACTTTATGGAAGTAATCATATTGCTGCTAACTGTAAAACCCAGCTTCCACGTACTGTAGTGTGATGCACATGTTAAAGTATCCCTGATGATATAACACCCTGCACTATGCACTTTGCACGTTATGGAATAAATCGGATTGCTGCTAATGTAACAGATCTTATGTATGTACTATATTGCAACCAACATGAGGATCAATGTACTGTATATATATTTTTTAACAATGTTGTTGTATTTATTGATGATTCTGTGAATCGAATAACGATGCTTTGACTTGATGTGACCTGGTTAATATGTGTAGGATTTAAGGGGCAGGATAGCCTTTGTGTAGAGCATTAGCAGGGCTGTTGACAACAAAGCTTAGATTGCTTGCTTAAAGGGCAGGCAAGGTAGCCTCCAGGCGAGCGGTCAGGCACAGAGCAGCTCAGACATGGCCTCTGTCCTCGAGAGGCTGCTGAGTCCCTCCAGCGTCACGCCGGGCATTGCTGGGGTTTTACGCCTGGCTGTCTCCCTATGCCTGGCCTATGTTCTGGTGACAGCGGCCAAGGTCTTACTCTGGAGAAGGAAGCTGCTCAAACTGCTGCAGAGGTTTCCTGGGCCCCCCCGTCCACTGGTTGTACGGAATGGCTCACGATGTATGCTGAAGAGACCGCTCCTAAATGTATGCTTTTTGTCTGTGAAACGCCGTAGTTGTGCTCACTTTGTGCACACCTGTGGAATAAAGGTGAGATGGGATGAATGCACTGCAGACTGAACGACATGCAGTGAGTGTGTCATCACATCTGAAAGAAACAGGTTAGTATTAGATTCCTTACCTTAGAATATCCCCAGGCGTCAGTCTGGATCCGGAAACTTTTGCTTAGCAGTACCCCTGCGCGTCGGTAGGCGTCGTCTGCAGGCGTCCCCTGCGGCTCCGCGTCCGTCGTTGGCGTCGTGCGCCGTGATGACGTCGCTGGAGTATATAGACGCCGCCTCCGCGCGCTGACGTCAGTTCTTCTTTTTTCCGCGCCAGTTAGCGCAGATCCGAAGAGCAGTACTCCGGTCTTTGACCAAAGTTTTTCTGTGACTTCTTACGGTGCCGGTAGGATGCCCGGTTTTAAGAACTGTGACGACTGTGACCGCACAATGTCGGTCATGGATCATCACCGACTCTGCCTCCGGTGCCTGGGCCCCGACCACGCCGTGGACGACTGTGTCGATTGCCGGGCCTTGACGACTAAAGCTAGACGGGAGCGGTCCCGCAAGCTACTCGAGCTCCGGGTGTCGGCCCCGCGTCGAGAGCGGTCCCGGTCCGGACGGAGGTCTAGGGAGCGATCGAGGGAGCGGTCGCGGAGCCGTCACGACCGCTCCGGGAGTCGTCACCATTCCTCTGGTTCCTCAGGTAGGAAGCACAAGAAGTCGGGGCGTCGTCATCGTACCCCCGACTCCCCCCCGACGCTCGCGCGATGCGGCCGGGGGTTCGGGTGGCCCCACCCCCGCGGCTCCGCGGGAGTCGCCGACGCGGCCTGCTCCATACCCTGCGGTCCCTGGGCAGGGCGCGTCGCCCGAGGAGATAGAGGCGTTCCTCATGGCCATGAGGGCACTGTCTCCTCCGGCGGGGCCTACGGCGCCTGTGGGCCCGGTGGTCCCGTCCGGGGGTCCTAGCGGTTCGGGTGCTCCTGCCTCGACGCCGTCGGGTGCTCCGGCCCCGACGTCGCCGACGGCTCCGGCCCCGGCGCCGCAGGGACCTTCAGGGTCGACGCCGGCTGGTCAACCGGCCTCTCCGGCGCCGATTCCATCGGGGCAACCCACGGCGCCAGGTCTCCGGCGCCAGGTCTCCGACGCCGGGTCTCCGACGCCGGCTCCGGCCGGCGCCGGTGCTCCGGCGCCGGGCGGCGCATCCCCCATTTCCTCTCCGACTCCGGCGGCGGAGTCGAACCGGCGTCGCCCGACGCCGAGTCCGACGCCGATGGGGCCTGTTGACCCCGGGGAGCCGGTCTACATTGTTGACTCCGAATATGGTGAGGATGTAGATTGCGGAGAGGAGTGGGAGGGGTCTGAGGACCCTCTGACCCGCGAGTGTCAGTACGATGTGGACTGGACAGGTGACTTGGGTGACGCCAGTGGTCTGGATGACTCCCCCAACCCTGGCTTTGTCTCGCCTCCTACCGTGGCTACGGAGGAGAGGGCAGCTTATTCAGTGGTGTTGATGAGGGCTGCCAAGGCCTTACACCTTGAGCTCCCCGTCGCGGCCGTGAGGACTAACATCCTCACTGAGGTACTCAAACCGCAGTCATGCCCACAGGAGCCACTGCTGCCGTTCAATGAGGCCTTAACTGACGTTCTTTTGGGCACGTGCTCCAGGCCCGCTTCAGGTTCGCCTGTTGATAGGAACGTGGCGAGACGCCACCGTCCGTGTACGGATGACCCATAGTTCTTGTCCACCCATCCCACCCCTGAGAGCCTGGTGATCCAGGCCTCGACTTCCCAGACCGCATTCCCGTCGGCCCCGCCCGACCGGGAATCTAAGAGGTACGACCAGTATGGTAAGAAGGTCTTTTCGTCCCCGAGTCTGGGACTGCGGTCTTGCAACACCGCGTGCCTCTTAGGCCGCTACACCCACTCTCTGTGGGATACGGTCGCGGAACTGCTGCCTGAATGCCCGCAGGAGGTACGGGCTAAGCTCGGCAAGGCTATGATTGAAGGCCGAGACGCAGCAAGATACTCCATACGGTGTGGTCTTGATACCACCGACTCGCTGGGCAGGGCGATGTCCACGACGGTGGCGATTCGTCGCCACGCCTGGCTGAGATCCCCCATTTTCTCGGCAGATGTCCAGTCTGCATTGATGGACATGCCGTTTGATGGCAGTCGCCTGTTTGGCGACAAAGCGGACCACGCGCTGGAACGCTTCAAGGACTCCAGGGTCACGGCCAAGTCCTTGGGTCTCTCGACCCAGCGCCAGCAAACGGGTTTGTTTCGCTCCTTTCGTGGCCACGGAAGGGGCGGTCCCACACGTGCTGCCAGCCACGCGCCGCAACAGACTTCTCAACGCGGCGGCGGCCGTGGGAACCGCCGTGGTGGCGGTCGGGGACAGCGGCGAGGTCAGACCACACCTCCCCCCGCAGCATCCGCCTCTAAATCCTCCTAGTCCGTGCTTTCAGGCCCATGTGACGCCGGTGGGCGGCAGGGTTCGCCATCACCTCTCCCACTGGCGCACGATAACATCGGACAGGTGGGTGCTGCAGCTCGTCCGAAGGGGCTACTCCCTCCCCTTCGAGACCACTCCTCCAGCCATGCCACCGCAGAACCACCGTGTGTCGGGGGACCACTTGACACTTCTGCAGGGGGAAGTTACGGCCCTCTTGGCCAAGGGGGCCATCGAGCGCGTTCCTGGGCCAGAAGTAGGATGTGGTTGCTATTCCCACTACTTTCTGGTGCCCAAGAAGTACAAAGGGGGCCTACGTCCTATCTTGGATCTACGGAACGTCAACGGCTTCCTCCGGAAGGAGAAGTTCAAGATATTGACTTTGGCTCAGGTCTTGGCTGCTCTAGACCCGCTAGACTGGATGGTAGCGTTGGACTTGCAGGATGCGTATTTTCACATCCCCGTCCTGCCGGCCCACCGGCGTTACCTGCGGTTCACAGTAGGCCACGAGCACTTTCAGTTTATCGTGCTCCCATTCGGCCTTACCAGCGCCCCACGGGTGTTCACAAAGGTGTTGGCGGTGGTCGCAGCCCATCTGCGCCGGTTGGGGGTCTCAGTCTTCCCCTACCTGGATGACTGGTTGTTGAAGGCGGGCTCGCCCCAGACAGTCGTCCACCACCTTCAGATGACGGCAGACCTCTTGCACGAGCTGGGGTTTTCCATCAATGTGCCGAAATCACACCTGTGTCCCTCTCAAAAGCTCCTTTTCATCGGAGCGGTTCTCGACTCGGCGCAGTTTCGGGTTTATCCTCCGGAACGGCGAGTCCGGGATATACAGGCTTTGATTCCCATCTTTCAGCCGTTGTCCCGGGTTTCGGTCAGGTTGACGCTGCGGCTGCTGGGGCTGATGGCTTCCTGCATCCTTCTGGTGCATCACGCCCGGTGGCGGATGCGGGCTCTGCAGTGGGACCTGAAGTTTCAGTGGGCCCAGCATCAGGGCAACTTGTCCGATCATGTCTTGATCTCGGAGGGCACTGCGAGACAACTGCAGTGGTGGCTTACGGACCGCGATTGGGTCAGAGGCAGATCCCTCTCCCTTCCCCAACCGGAGCGCGTGGTTGTGACGGACGCGTCCCTCCAGGGCTGGGGAGGCCACTTGGGAGAGGCGGAGATCAGAGGCATCTGGTCTCCGGCGGAGTCCCGGCTCCATATAAACCTGTTGGAGCCGCGGGCGATCCGTCTAGCACTGAAGGCATTCCTCCCTTTTGTCAACGGGAGTGTGGTGCAGGTGTTCACGGACAACACCACCGCCATGTGGTACTGCAACAAGCAGGGCGGAGTGGGGTCGTGGACCCTTTGCCAGGAGGCTCTGCGTCTCTGGCAATGGCTGGAACGTCGGGGCGTGACTCTGACGGTTCAACACCTGGCAGGTTCTCTGAACGCCATGGCGGACGGACTCTGCCGTCGGTGCTCGGTGGATCACGAATGGCGTCTGAACTCGGACGTGGCGCAAGGCCTCTTTCTGAAATGGGGAGAGCCTTGGTTAGATCTATTCGCCACAGAAGAGAACGCGCAATGTCATCAGTTCTGCGCGTTGGAGTTTCCAAGACGGCACTCGCACGGCGACGCCTTTCGGCGCGCGTGAAGTTGCGGTCTGTTGTACGCCTTTCCGCCTATACCACTTCTGCCCAGAGTGCTGAAGAAGATCAGGCGCGACCGGGCCCAAGTTATCCTTGTGGCTCCGGACTGGGCTCGAAGGTGCTGGTATCCCGAGCTACTCAGCATGTCAGTCGGTCCCTCGATCCGCCTGCCCCTTCGGGAGGACCTTCTGTCGCAGCAGCAGGGGACGGTCCTCCACCCAAACCTGTCCAGTCTCCACCTCCATGCGTGGAGATTGAGCGGCGACAGTTGAGGCCATTTGACTTGCCTCCTGAAGTTTGTGATGTGATTCTGGCAGCCAGGCGTCCCTCCACAAAGTCGGTATACGCCTGCCGGTGGAACAGATTTGTGGCATGGTGCACAGCAAAGGCTGTGGACCCTCTTTCTGCCCCTCTCTCCGAGGTTCTCCTCTTTCTTCTCTCTTGCCCAGCAGGGCTCTGCTCTGGGCACTATCAAGGGCTACCTTTCTGCCCTTTCGGCCTTTCTACGGCTGCCTGATCAACCTTCTTTTGTTCAAGTCCCCTATTGTAACGAGATTCTTGAAAGGCATCACGCACATGTATCCACCTGTTCCGTTTGTGATGCCTCAGTGGGACTTGAACCTGGTTCTGACCTTCTTGATGTGTGCTCCCTTTGAGCCACTTCATTCCTGTCCTCTCCGTCTCCTGACTTTAAAGACGGCCTTCCTGGTTGCCATCACCTCTGACAGGAGAGTGAGTGAGCTCCAGGCTCTTTCTGTCAAACCTCCTTTCCTGTCCATTCATCCAGTCAAGGTGGTTCTGAGAACTAGACCTTCTTTCCTGCCCAAAGTAGTCTCTGCTTTTCACATCGGGCAGTCCATCACCTTACCCTCCTTCTTCCCGCCTCCGCATCCTTCAAAGGATGAAGAGCGGCTCCATCGTCTGGACCCAAAACGTGCGCTTTCATTTTATATGGATCGCACTCGCCAGTTCCGGGTGGATGACCAACTGTTTGTTGGCTACGTGGGTGCGAAGAAGGGACGGGCGGTGCATAAGCGGACCATCTCTCGGTGGGTCGTCCTGTGCATCAAAGCGTGCTACTCTCTGGCTCGGAAGGAGCCTCCTGTTGGGCTGAGGGCCCATTCCACTCGGGCACGGCGGCTACTACTGCTCTGGGCCGGGGAGTCCCCTTGCAGGACATTTGTCAGGCGGCTACGTGGGCCTCGCTGCACACGTTTGCAAGGCACTACTGCCTGGACAGTCCAGTCCGGAGGGATGGCTTCTTTGGCCGTTCTGTCCTCCAGGACTTTCTGGTGTAAGCTGTATTGGTTCGCAGACCCACCACCGGGGTTGGTATTGCTGGGGTATCTATTCTAAGGTAAGGAATCTAATACTAACCTGTTTCTTTCAGATGAACAAGTTACTTACCTTCGGTAACGATATATCTGTAAGAAACAGTAGTTAGTATTAGATTCCTTACCGCCCCACCCATCCTCCCCGTTCTGCGAACTGATACATAGGGTTAAGGTCATCCCTTTCAGGGCCCTAGTTTCGCATGGCACCAGTGTTGGTTCTTACATGGCTCTGCGTGTTCTGGCGCGGAAAAGCTGTGTGCAAAGAACTGACGTCAGCGCGCGGAGGCGGTGTCTATATACTCCAGCGACGTCATCACGGCGCACGACGCCAACGACGGACGCGGAGCCGCAGGGGACGCCTGCAGACGACGCCTACCGACGCGCAGGGGTACTGCTACGCAAAAGTTTCCGGATCCAGACTGACGCCTGGGGATATTCTAAGGTAAGGAATCTAATACTAACTACTGTTTCTTACAGATATATCGTTACCGAAGGTAAGTAACTTGTTCGTTAGGTCACACAAGCAGCCATTTCGAATGTAGATAAATCACTGTTTGTGTAGGTGCCAAGACGCCAAGTAATTGAATAATGCGGAGCTAAACGCTGGCCTATACAAATATCCAGTATCATAACATAACATTACACAGATGAGGCAGGAGCAAAAGCATTTGTGTTGTCCTACATACCTACACGTGTTTGATAATACTTTCTCAAAAGGCATGCATTCCGTTTGTGATAGATATCATGCCCTGTAGTTTTTACACTGATTTGCACAAAGCCTGCATTTAACAACACACAGTTCACATTCACATTTTAGAAAGTGCTTGGGGGTCCAGATGGATTGTTGCAGGGCCAGCACGGCACGCCCACCGCCTCTCCCGCTGCCTGTAACGCGATCCACCTGGAATGAAAAGCTGAGATCTTGCCGAGAACACGCTGCAAACATATTGTTAATGCTGCTGCTGGAAAGCATGAGCAACCCCGACCACTCTGAGTGAGCACGGCTTGTTCGTTAAGCCTCTGCCCTTGCGGGTCTCCTCTCTGTATTGTGACGTCATTTCATTTTCTTCTGCTTTCCTCTCTCAGCGCGTGCACTTGTGTGCCTCACGCACATCACTTTATCTCCTGCCCTCTACTGTTGTCATTGCTGCACGTCTCGGGCTGATCCCTCCACTGCCACAGGACTTACAAAGTCCCAAAGGCGAGACCTATTGGCTATGCCAATGCTTATTTTTATTTCAAACCACTGTCATTCAATAAAATGAATGAACATGCTATACTAAAATAACAACGGTCAAATCATGTAAAGGAAAGTCAATCCTGTAAGCGAAAATGAGACAAAAAAAATCCCACAGTTATTGCATAAGTTTCCAAGATGAAAAGAAAGCAGGACAATAAATGAAGGCAATACAAATGACTTGATACATTTTTTTTTTTATTCACTTTTACTAAACAAGTTCAGTAGGCAAATACAATATCAATGCAATGGCATAATAGTTTCATATTGACTGCATACAGTACAGCAAGTGTCTTTAAGGCACGTGTACAACCAATATAGTCTTGCGAATTAAGCTGAATAATATACATACATCTGTGTACTTGTCGCCTCCATAAAGTGAGGGGGCCCTCGAACAAGTAAAATTAACAACCAACAAATTAAAAGAAGAAGAAACAATCGTTCACACCATGGTCAATGCACTAGTCCTGATCATATACGTACACAGCAGGTATCAAGCAATCCGTGTGGACCGTTACGGGCACTCCTCTACGTGTTTTACTGTGTATTAGCAGATTCCACCCGACTGAGTAGATACACTCTCAGTGGCTCCCATATGTCCCTGGGTCTCGATATCTCAGGTAACTCCTCGGCATACACCGCCAAGTTATCTCTACAGTAAACTAGATCTGTGAGCCATGTCTCTATCTTAGGCCTATGTGTACCCCCCCATGTAAGTGCGACCCGGCGAGCTGCCATCAGGAGAGCCAGCCTCACAAACTTTCCAGCCACTCCTCGAAGGTGTGGTACACAGCACAATAGGCAAGGAAGTGGTTCACATCGCAGCTCCACATTCACCATGTCTTTCAGGCAGCCCACAATCGCTTCCCAGAATTCCCAAACTTTCTGACATCCCCAGGCCAAATGCATGAAGTCCGCGTCGGCACGACCACAACGCCTGCAGTCCGCCGTCTCACGTATCCCATACCTGTGTAGCCGCAGTGGGGTATAGTACACCTGGTGCAAATATTTGAAATGAATAATCCTCAGATTCCCATTCATGCTAAGCGTCCCGGTCAAACCACATACATATTTCCAATCCGCCTCCGAAATTGGTTCAGGCAAACAAGCAGACCAACGCTCCCAACTCCGATCCGGCGTCCCCATGCTTTCATTCTTTATCAACTTATACAATTTCAAAATCATACTGTTATTGCTGGGGGTAGTGATCGCGTATTGTAAAGAAGCCAGAGCAGGGGGTTCCTGCGGGTATGTAGTGTAATGCGTTTTGAGTGCATGTCTGAGGCGATGCATTGCAAATTGGAACGCGAGCGTCTGATTATCAATATAGGCCAGGTCCTCCTCAACCACCACAGTTCCCTGCACATAAACATCTGACATGCGTTTGAAACCCGCCTCCTGTAGTAAACGGAACGAAGGCTCTTCCTGGGTCTCCGATAGGGCAGCGTGGTTTGCCAACTCGAGAGATGGGGCATACAACGGCAGCCTACGTGCCAGATGTCCAACCCTCCACCAAGCAGCGACAGTAGTGTCAACTGCATTGATTTCAGCTCTGGGGGTGCCACGGCTGCGTCGAGTGATCACGCTATTGAGCGGAACCAGGGCCACGTCTCCCTCCTCCACCGCAACGTGTGGCCTAAATGCATGTGGTCTGTACCAATAATAGAGATATTGAACTTGCGCACTTAAGTAAAAAATAAAAAAATCCGGTGCTTCAAGTCCCCCCCCCCTCTCGTAGCTGCTGGTTAATGTAGTCCATCCCACTCGGGCATGCTTGCCTGCCCATGCCAGTCGGAGCAGCTGACTTCTAATAGTCTTAAAAAATTGTAAAGTGAGTACTATCGGGATGTTAAGAAAGAGATACAGAAAGCGCGGCAGCACCACCATTTTGATCAGGGCGGTGCGGTCCGCCAGAGAAATTGGGAGCGCTAGCCAACCATCCACCTGGCTCTCTAACGATGAATATGCTCTACCATATTTTCCCTAACCACTATCTTCGGGTCTCTATGAACCCATACCCCAAGGTACTTTACCGGATCCGTGGTCCATATCAGCGGAAACTCTAATTCCGGACATGCTGTCGTCTCCGTCAGCGGAATGACAAAGGACTTATCCCAATTTATAAACAGCCCTGATAACCTACCGTAGCGAACATATTCTCTGAGCAGCTGTGTTAGATATCGAGCTGGTTCACGGACAAAGAGAACCATATCCGCATATAGCGATATAGCTACTGGTCTGGAGTTAAAATTAAGCGCTGCTTCTCGGTGTCGTTGCCTTATCACACAAGCCAATGGTTCTAATATCAATGCAAATATTAACGGCGATAGCGGACATCCCTGCCGCGTGCCTCGTTCTATTTGAAAGGAGTCCGACGTGAGCCCTCCTACTCGCACACGAGCACTCGGTTTGGTGTATTGCACTGTTATCCACTGCAAAAATAGTGGGGGAAAGCCCATGCGTCTAAGTATGTACTGTAGATAGTGCCATTCGACCGAATCGAAAGCCTTGGCCGCGTCAAGGAGCACCGCCGCCGCTGGTAGCCTCGGCTCCAGCACATGAAACATTGAAAAAATTGTTCGTAAATTATAGGATGTGGATCGTTCGGGTATAAAACCAGATTGGTCCGGTAATACCAATTTCTGCATCAAGGTCTGCAGCCGTCTAGCTAATATTTTGGCCAGAATCTTTGCGTCAATATTGAGTAATGACAGTGGACGATTAGAGTCACACCTGTCCGGCGGCTTATCTTTCTTAAGCAATGTGATCATCAACGCTTCCCTTAAAGATGGAGGGAACTCCCCGGACTCGTGAGCCTCCGCATACATTTCAAGTAGCTGCGGTGCCAAAATGTCTGCGTATTTTTTGTAAAACTCGACGGTTAGACCATCTGGTCCTGGCGCCTTTCCATTAGCTAGTGCCGCGATTGCGGATCTGACATCTTGTTCGTCTATAGGCAAACATAAGTACTGTCTGTGTGCATCGGACAACCAGGCACACGCAATATCCTGTAAATAATCCTCAAATTCAGTCTCTTGAACCTGTCCACGAGACCTATACAGGTCCGCATAGAAGGTTCAGAATTGTTCTAATATGTCATTAGGATCAAGGTGTTCAGACCCCTGGTCATCCATGATTCTATCAACACGCGGTTGCTCAAGCCGTGTCTTATTCTTGAGCGCCAGGGCGCGTCCTGGTCGTCCTCCCTCACCATAACGCCTGGCCGTGTGCCTACGTGAGAGATATTTTAGTTCCGCATCAGCCAGTTCCCCGAACACCTGAAGCAGTTTCCGTAATTCAGCCAGGGTATCCGCCCTAGGGTCCTCCTCATATCTACGTTCCACCTCACGCAGTTGAGTTTCAGTGTTGCATAATTGTGCACGTATATCTTTGAGGACAGCTGCAGCAGTACTTATACACACTCCCCTGATCGTGACCTTAAAGGCCTCCCACAACGTTGCAACGTCCGCAACCGTGTCCTTGTTTAGTTCAAAGTACTGTATAATAGCGTCTCTTATCGTCGCGTCAAATACTGGGTCCAACAGGGCTTCAGATCGTAAACGCCATGTGAATGGGGGGCATCCCACCACTGGGAACACCACTTCCAACTGAACCGGATTGTGATCGGAAAGGGTGCGGGCCAATGGCGGAACACCTCGCACCCAGTCCGCCGCACCAGCTCCCACTAGCCAATAGTCCAGCCTCGAACAGCTTCCGTGTGCCGGTGTAGCATGCGTCCCCTCTCTCACCTGCAGATTTCGTACGCGCCACACATCAATTAACTCAAATTCGTCCATTGCAGCAGTCCGCGCCCTTGCCACACGCGGGGTGCGATGTGTTAACGGATTCGATTTGTCTAACTCAGCATTCAAATAAGTATTCAGATCTCCCCCAGAAATATAGGAGTTTCAGGCCACTCTCTCAGAACACCACACATACGGTGAACACAAGCTACGTCATCCGCAATGGGGCCATACATATTCACCACAGTGATGTCTATTCAATCTACCACAGACTGCAGCACACCTGCCCTCGTCATCCACATAAGTGTGAATAGGCTGGAAGTCTACACCTCGCTTAATCAGTATCATGACCCCCCTGGCATATGACGAGTATGACGCAGCCAGCCAAAAGCCCGCCCACCTGCAGGCCACCGCACCCTCAGTGTGTTTGGTTAGGTGAGTCTCCTGTAGTAGTGCCACTTGTATCATGTGTCGGTTCAAATATGCCACCACTTGTCTCACCTTCTTGGGAGTATTTAGGCCTCTGATATTCCAAGTTAACATTCTACATTTATGAGACATAGGAAATCGGGTATTCAGAACAGTGTGTCCACCCATAGAGGAATTTCTCTCACATCGGCTCAGTACATTGACCATATATCTTTTCATTTTGCGCATAGCAACATTTCGTTGACCCAGCATGGTGTGAAATAAACTAATCAAACCTTGCAACAACCTCCCCCTTCAGCCCCCCCTCCCCACCTCCCACTCCAACCTCCCAATCAGGCCGAGAATGTGTCCCATCCTCCCCACACCCGGTAGTATTCAGTCCCATATTATCTCAACTGTCGGGGAACACCCGCTGGGGGCAGTGGTTCAGCAGCGACTAGCCACACCACAGTGTGGTCGCCGGTCCTTTGCATTCATCCCCCACACGTCAGGTATCAGTAGGGCAGAACTGACGGTCCGAAACAGCAATCTGAGAATCAGCAGTGCGCAACGTCTACGGCTACTCGCCACATATAGTCCCTTTCACAACAGTTCAGCCGAGAGCATCAGGGCATCCAAATCGTCTTAGGCGTATTATCCAAGGTCCCGCCAAGAGCCCTCATCAATGAGCTACCGCCGCCCAGTTAGTCCGTGTCATTCAAGCCAGACCCCGTGGATTCAGGCGTCCACGCACGCTGTGACGTTTTGCCCTTGCAAATGTGCTTAGTGAATTTCAAGGCCTATTTCGCATCTGTAAAGAAGTGTGCTTGCTCCTCATGTGTGATTTTCAGTTTAGTGGGTTAGAACATGGCATATGGGACTGAGGCCTCCCTCAGCAGTTTCTTAATCGGCACAAACTCCTTCCTTGCCGCCTGAACTCCCGGCGTGTAGTCCGGGAAGAATGACAGTTTATCGCCTTTATATGTAACCAGGTCTTTGGCTCTGGCGTCGCGAAGCACAGCGTCTCTGTCGGCGTAGTTCAGTAGTCTCACAATGATAGGGCGAGGAGGCGCACCCGGTTTGGGCCGGGGTCCCAACGATCGATGCGCCCGCTCAACTATAAACATTGTTGATAGCGTCGGCCCAAAAAGTTTGCGCAACAAGTCCTCCACGAATTTCTCCATCTTGGCAATGGGCGTTGTTTCCGATAGACCTAAAATGCGCAGGTTGTTGCGCCTAGAGCGCGCCTCCAAGTCCTCATTTTTTGCACTAATCACCTCTACTATCTTTTCTAGCTGCAGAATCTGCGTCCTGGATTCGGCCTGTGCATCATGCGAGTCCGAGACCCTGTTTTCAAGGACATCTAGTCTGTGCTCGTGTTTGTCGACCTTTTTCTAGACTATATCCAGTCCTGAGGCAAGCGCATCTATTTTACTATCTATAGTCTTTAAGCCAGCCCGGAGTTCCAGGAGTATGGACCTGTTATCATCTGCATTAGTTTCCTCCGAGCTCTGAGCTCCCGGCAGATCTCCCTGCTCTCCTACGCCATCAACAGCGCGAGTATTACGCCTGTTGTCAAATTGTAATTTGGCTTGCCTGGGTTCCGATTTCCCCATGATTGGTCCTGCAGCGTCCGCGCAGCCTTGCACACGTGTCCAGACAAGATGGCGCCAATCGTCTCTAATGGCGCTATGGTCTTGAGCCCTTCACTTAAGGCAATTTCCAGCGGCAGTACTCTCCACACCAGAGACTGTGCGATTTATCGCCTACGACCTGCAGGCCGGCCGAGCCACCACTGGCATATGTGCCCCGAGGCAAGCCTTAGCGCCCAGATGCTCTACCGGCTACTACCAAGCGCGAAATACCCACAGGAGGACCCAACACCTCTCCCCCTCAGCCAGGCAAACCTCCGCGGGCCGCACCGCACCCCGGGTAGCAAAGTAATGCCGCCGAGGTCCGTGCTCCACAGATACAGCCCCCAGCCTCCAGAGAGTGGCCCGGATCCAGCCCTGAATCTCCGCGCCCGCAAGTTCAGGTTTGCGAGCCCCGCCGCCTAGCAGCTCGGTTCCCGCCACTCTCCACTCAAAAAATGGCGCCTATCGTCCACCGCGCCACCCTGCAACTCAGGCCTAACTCAACCATCGCCGTCCCCTACCTTGTCTGGGCACCCTCGGCTCAGCCCCCGTGTGGCATCCGCAGCTCCTGTTCGAAGTGGTACAGCACCTCTTCGCCTGCTCGTGGTGCGCCGAAGGGTCCCGCCTTCCGCGGGCTGTTTCACTCCGAGGCTCGGGACACTGCAGGCCGTCGCAGCGTCCACTCCTCACGGGACCCTTGTTCGTCCCGACATCGCACTGCGGCTTCCGCAGCCGCCAGTCGTCCGCCCAGCCACCAGTTACACGAGCTGCCAGTCGGTCACGAGCGGCAAGCTAGGGCTCCCAGCAGGTCCCTCGTCCCAGGCTGGGCATCAGTGCGTCCCTCCGGCAGCTCAACCGAACTCACACCGCCGCCATTTTCTCCCCAGCGTCGCGCAGAGTCTCGCCGCTCGTAACTCCAGCAATCAGCTGTGCATGTCTGTTATTTCGGTACCGGTGCCATCCGATCCCCTCAGGCTTTAGTTGTCCGTGATTTTCAGACGTGTGGGGGCTATTCAGAAGGATGTTTCGGCAGGATGAGAAAACCGGCGAGCGGAGCTCCCTTAGCAGGCAGCCATTCCGCTTCGCGCCGAAGCCACGCCCCAAATGACTTGATACATTGGTGTTGGATTTCTGTTGTGTTGTGCTTCATACTTACTATTACTGTACTTATCTGTTTTGCTTCTTCTAAATGCTTTAGACTTGTACTTTTGACTAAGCTTGACTGACCTGTGCTGCAGCTACCTAGGACTGAGATAAAGGTTTTTGTTAAAGAAACTAATTAGAGGTGATCGAGATTGTGATATTATTATCCTGTATTTTTTGGCATATAAATGTGAGGACATTTTGTTTTTCCAGCTATAGTTCATGGATTTGATTGGAGAGGAGAACAAGCCAATCTGACGTCAAAATATCTACCTGTATCGCATATCCATTTGTAATCCTGCTGCCTCTGTGCTAGATCGTAAAAAATGTAACAACGTTAAGCTGTTTTGGTGCATAGTTGTCTCAGTACCCCTGTCGTCTCCCTTTTGCTCCTCTAATAGCAGGTATAGATGCCCTCAGGTATGCTTCTCCAATCACTTCCCCATATCACCCCATCTCCCCCCACCCAAAATATGGATCCTGTCAAAGCAGAAGCTGGACCATTACACTTGTTTATTTCTGCCAGAGACGCACCCCTCCACTGTGCACCATTTTTACGCCCACCACTGGGGATTGTTTCTAAATGTTTAGAGATCGGGCCATACAGTTTACCTTCTTACTAAGCCTCTTGTTGTATAGCATTTTAGGACCCTAGTGTAATTTTCCCGATTCATGCCCTTATATATGTATAAATCACCATGTCCTTATATAGGCATAGAAATCATAACCATATTTAGACCTAGCTCATGCAGTCCAAATACGGCATGGCTACTTCCACTAGTTCCGAAAATCCACAACGATTTCTTGGAAAACTCGGCTTCAGCACTTAGGGACTTCCCCTTGCTTGAATATTGATTTGTCCAAGAACTCATGGAGTTTTCAAAGAACTGAGACTCTTTGATGACATTAGTATGTCCACCTTTACGATAACTCGGCACCTTCAAGGCGTAAATATGCCCACACTTGCCATAGCAAACACACGGTGGTTTGGAGCAGTTCGACTATCTACTTGCCCAACGCATCTCGCTACAGCAAGTGCCGAAGGAAGCCGACCCTCCAGCAGACGCACTGAGAGAGACGCTGTCTTTTTCTCCTGCCGAGAAATCCAGCTCCAGTGTTTCCAAGCTACCCTCATTCTAAACCAAGGTACGGAGCTGATTAGACCCTAAGAGAAATCTTGGATAGATTCTTGGAAAAAGAATACTAAACTTATGCTACACCACACTTACTTCTTCCCCAGTACTAGACTTAGGTTAGGTACATTGGGGTAGGCGTATTTTAGAAGCACCAGTTGAGTACTTTTTAGTCTTTACTTATTTATGTATGTATTTTATGGCTTAGAAACCATACCATGCTTTTACAGTATTATTTTATAATACTCTTCTTGCTGTATGCATTATACTTTACAGCCAGTATTACAATTGTAGCAGTTAATTTCTTCTGCATGAGAAAGAAGACTGTTCAATAAATACTTCTATTGAAAACGCCAGTCTCTATTTCTCTGCTCCTCTGATGAAACGAAGCATGCACGAACGACTGAGTAAAATATCTATCTATTGTTTCCACGACTCTGAAGATCAGTTTTATCTTGGGGAAACAAAGTTGTCATGTTTATGCGGTTGTCAGAAACTAATCCCTTCTTGTGAATTCGAGAAAGTTTCTAGTGACCTCTGAGCTAGCTGGCACTCACAATTAAGTTTAATATATTCGATAGAGACCTAGTAGACATAAGTCCTACGTCACATCTATAGGATATATTATTCCAATGCGCAGAGTCTATTGGGAATATAAGAACTACACTACACTCTAAATTGTTGCTCTCCAGTTCAAAGAGTGTTCCTCCCAACATTCTCTGTGGTGCCCAGCTGTGGTGGTGAGAAGAGGCTTACTTTGTTCTTTTGTACTGGCCTGGCAGATCTCCATCTTGTGAAAAGTTGCTCTTAAGTGCAATGAGGTTACCCCCATCCTCCCTCCAAGCTAAAATCTGAAATCCTGAGAGGAATCTGATGTTCTGGGGAAATTAAATGGAGGCAACCAGCCAGGCTTCCACAGGTTTGTGGCCATCAAGCATGCAAGATGGTTTAGGAAGTTAACACTTGCTGTAATCTGTTGGACCTGGATGTGAGTCAGCTCATTCCTCATCTTTCCAAGGTGGGTTAACTGTGTGTCATAAAGTTGGGTGGCTGCCCACACCTTTGTGTATTTGCAGGAAAACCTCCGGCCTCATATGCCACCCTCTCTGCCTCCATGCAATGAGTCAAACCAATCCTCTACTTGTCTTTAGTTGGAGCTGGGCCCCACTTCCTCTTCTTTGCTACATCTCTCTTTCCCAAGGCAAAAGCCAGCATGCAAAAGGCCAACTACCTTCTGGGCAGGTCTACGTCCCCCAGTATTCCTTGAAGGACAAATTGAGGAGTGCTCTGAACAGACACTGACAGTATCCTCAAGAGCTCTCCGATTATCCCTTGCTTATATTGTTGGGTAGGTTGGCAGGTCCACAAGGTTTGGAAGGAGGACCCCAGCCAAGAAGTGCATCTCAAACAGTTGGGGGATGACGATCTACCCATCTTAAGACTGCAGCTCCTATTGTAGTATACCTTGAGTGATATTTTTGTTTAAGTCAGAAGCTCACTTTGATTACTACCTCTCATGGATTACTGTCCTATAGGTCCTCCCAGTCAATCAACTCCGCTTTGAGGGGTTGGTATTCCTGAAAATGAGTGTATTGCTTTGAGGAGAACTTCATCTCCCTGTATCCTGCTGTGTTCCCCAGCGTGGATACGACTATGGTGTCCCATCCGAAGTAGCCCTTTATTTGTTGCAGCTATTTGAACTTATTCTCTTTCCACAGGGGAGTCCCCTTGGAACACCTCTGGCTTCTCCCCACGTATGTTACGGCTGTGTCCCAGACCATCAAAGAGGCTCTAGTTGGTCCCAGGACCCCAGCCCTGTCCCGTGTGCCATAAATGAAGTGTATGTGTCCCATCAGGGAGCATTCCACTCTCGTTGCTGGGCCTTCAGTAGGAGCGAGTTTCTTTGTAGTGTCCGCAAAGCTATCCTCTGAGCACCACAGTTTCACAGCAGCAAATGCATTCACTTTGTTAAAGAAGGATTCTGGGGTCTGGAAAGGGGTGTTTTGGAGGACATACAAGAATTTAGGTATGGTGATTATCTTGAATAATGAGGTTCTGGTCAGCAAGGAAAGTGGCATTCATCTCCATCTTGCCGCATCTGTCTGAAACTCGCGGTATGTCACCAGCAAGTTTTTCTTGCAAAAGAGGGTCTTGTCAAAAATAATCTCTATGCCCAGGTAACGGACACTTTTGTCACCCCCTAAATGGGGAGTGGGGTCATGGGAACTCCCCCGCCATTATCCAATGTGATTAGGATTGTTTTGCTCCAATTAATCTTGAATGTTGCGTATCTTTCAAAGTTCCACGGATATCGATGTTCCAGGGCTAGAGATGTATACTAGGATGTCATTGATATACAGCAATATTTTGTCAGGCTCCTGAGCCACTGCCGGGAATCCCACTACATCTCCTCTAATACTGACCCAGGTTTCCAGTGGCTTTAAGCATAGGACAACGCGCAACGGGGAGACACTGGACACCCCTGTTGAGTGCCCACTCTAGTGGGAAGATTCCTGATGAAACACCTTTCACCCGTGCCCTCTTTGTACCCTACAGCAACTTCACCCCTTTACAAAAGACTAGGCCAAACCATAGTCGCTTCAACAAGAAGTGAAGGTATTGCTAAATGATAGAATCAAAAGCTTTCTTGGCATCTAGGGCCAGAAGAGCTAACCGATCTGTGGCGTGCCTCTGTTGATCCAGCCGGACCTGTAGGCTGCCATATATGAATCCTGCTTGGTCCTCATCAACCAGGGATGGTATAACCATAGCCAGTTTGATTGCCAGTATTTTGGCTAGATTTTGATCTCTGTATTTAACAGCGAGATGGGCCTGTAGCAGGAGCACCATACACCTGGTTTTCGTCTCTTGGCGATGACAACTGTAATTTCCTGTCCCAAGTAAAGCTTAATTTCCCCCTTCTACCAATTCGGTTAAACATGACCATGAGGTGTGGTCTCACTACTGAGAGTGTGTGCTTATAGAATTCATCTGGTATCCCATTGGTCACTAGGGTCTTCCTCCCCCTGCATCAGGCTAATCGCTTCCAAAATATTGGTTTGGGAGAGGTCCCAGTACAACTCCGCTCTACTTTTGTCAGTTAGTATCAGGAGCGGCAACTGCTCGAGGAGGCCCTTGTGTCCACTTCTGTCATGTCTCACCTTTCTCCGTAAATGACAAAATAGTAGCATGCAAATCCCTTTGCTATACCCTCATCTGTATTAACCCTTCCACTCTGCAGAGTTCCCACACACACTGGGTTCCTTCCTCCCTTTGACGCTAATAAGTCACCCTTCTGAGACTCTCCAATGTTATCCTGCCTTCTCGCCTATCTCGTTGAGACTCTGAAGGGTGGCCAAATATTGTGCCTTTGCTGATGCATGCACCACTGCCTATTATTCCCTCCATAGAGCTTCCAACCGTGGAGTGTCCCGCGGTCACCCAAGGAGATGAAGCACCTTTCAGAGGCCACTATTTCCCTTTCCATGTCACACATGCATTTTTACACATTCTGTCTTAAGTGCTTCTACATTTTGCACTTTATCCCTAAGGACCGCTTGGTAAGCGCCCCATAGTGTAATTGCTGAGGGTACTGAGTCTTTATTGTCACCAAATAGATCACCAATTCGTCTTAAGCTTTTGGACCACTTCCCTGTCCTGTATTTCCCACCTGTTGAGCCGCCACTCCCGTCATGGGCAGACCCACGTTATTCCCCAAAACTACCTTCAGAGGTGCATGGTCCGCGATGCCCTTCAAAAGATATTCCACGCTAACAGTCCCCGGGCATTTTCCTGATGGGATAAAAACATAGTCCAGCTATGAGATGGTCTTGTGAACTCCAGAAAAGGTGTAATTGTGATCTACATGGTGTCGCGTTTTCCACACATCAACAAGACCCATTGCATTTGCAAAGTGTGCCAGGGATAACGCCATATCAGAGGATCCTCCACCACCTGGTGAACTGTTGCATGCCGGCTCCATAACCCAGATGAAATCTCCACCTGTTCTGTGATTGTTGGCTTTTGCCTCTAGGAGTATCTGCCCTAGCACATCCAAGAATGGTTGCAGTAGCGTTGGGAAGCTTAGATGCTCATCACAAATACCTTTTTCCTGTCTTTAGGACCCAGCTCCCCCATGAGTTTGCTCAAGGGATACACCCACATCTGTTTCACTATGAATTGGGGAGTCTTACTTACCAGTACCTCCAGTCCAAGGGACCCTCTAGTGTACCTGAGTGAACAACAATAAAATACAATGCAATACATTTTTTTAAAGCGCGCAGCTGCTTCCTAGGAAGTGTCCTGGCAGCAGAAAACCTGAGTGACCAATCCATTTAAGAATCCAAATGTTATAGCCAATATGCAAAGAGGAAGGTCTTTAGCTGTTTAAGAAAGATTGATCCAGAGGGAACGTCGTGCAGTGCAGTAGGTTGGCCGTTCTAGAGCTTAAAAGTCAGGAAAACAAAAGATCTTCCACCCCTTCTCACCCGGTGCACTCTTGCAACTTGTAATAGCATTATAGCATGGGAACGCAAGGATCTACTCTAAGAGTAGGTTTTCAGTCTTCTCCTAAAATACATAGGGCCGTTTAAGTGAAAGGCTCTGTACACTTTAATTCGTGTTTTAAATGTGATGTGTCTGCTACATTGCGTTTGACACGACTTTATTTCCTGCATGCTGCCTACCGGACGCCGGCGCGCCTACACCGCACAGGGCTTCGACCGACCCCTTCCTGTGACAGGTGCGGTTACGAGCCAGCCGACTTCTTTCACATGGTATGGACTTGCCCACTCCTGGATCGCTTTTTGGGAGACATTGAGAAGGAACGCACTGAGGTGTTGGGGTGGGAGATCCCACACAACCCAAGACATGCACTGCTGGGCATCACAGACGGGTTGTACAGGACCAGGAACAAAAAACTCTTTTACACCACGGCCATGGTAGTGGCCAAAAGAGACATAGCTTTCGCCTGGAAGTGTCCTGACCCTCCCTCCGTGAGTAAGTGGCGGGCCGGAGTCAATCAATCAATCAATCATAGACATTTATAGAGCGCTCTACTTACCCGGAGGGTCTCAAGGCGCTAGGGGGAGGGGGGTGCTGCTACTGCCCGAACAGCCAGGTCTTGAGCTTCTTCCTGAAGGCGAGGTGGTCTTGGGTCAGGCGCAGGTCGTCGGGAGGGAGTTCCAGGTCTTGGCGGCCAGGTAGGAGAAGGACCTTCCTCCTGTTGTCGTTCTTCGGATGCGGGGGACGGCGGCGAGGGCGTGACTGGCTGATCGGAGGTGTCGTTTGGGATCGTAGAAGTTGATGCGGGTGTTGAGGTAGCTCGGGCCTTGATCGTGGAGGGCTTTGTGTGCGTGGGTGAGGAGACGGAAGGTGATTCTCTTGTTGACCGGGAGCCAGTGCAGGTCTCTTAGGTGTCCGGAGATGTGGCTGTGTCGTGGGACGTCGAGGATGAGTCTGGCTGAGGCGTTCTGGATCCGTTGGAGTCTCTTCTGGAGCTTGGCGGTGGTTCCGGCGTAGAGGGCGTTGCCGTAGTCCAGTCGGAGTGGACTGGTGCGCCACGCAAGAGAAGACACTGTACATGGCACCTGGCTGCCCCAAGAAATATCATAGGGTCTTGGGGAAGTGGTTGGGGGGGAATGGTCTGATTCCGATGGTGATGCTCCTATATCCGCCCTTTTGAATTTGTATGTCTTTGGCCTTTTGGGTTGTCCAGAATAATGCAAGTAATCCTTTGTTACCGTGATGATTGGCTGGTATTTCCTGTAAAATCAATAAAAATTTGTTTATCAAAAAAATTTGATGTGACAGCTGATAAGCATCGAGTTCAATGTATTGCCCTCTATTATGGCAGGGAACATCATTGCCCACTAAGGAAGTTAGGGCCAGATGTACGACGGTATTTAGCATGCACAAAAGGGTTTTCGACCAGTTTGCGCATGCTATAAATCTGTGGCCAATGTACAAACACTATTTTGCGAGTCGCAAATAAATTGCGACTCGCAAAATAGTGTTTAGCGACTCACTATTAGGAAGGGGCATTCCCTTCCTAATAGCAACCGCAAAGCCATGTACCAATGTTTTGTGACCGCAATTGCGGTCGCAAAACACTCGCAAATTACTACCCTCTTCAAGAGGAAGGAAATGCAGTCGCAAATGTGAAGGGGTCCCCAGGAGACCCCTTTCCCCTGGAGACTGGATCAGAAATATTTTTTCAAGGGCAGGCAGTGGTCCCATGGACCACTACCTGCCCTTAAAAAAATTAAACGAAAATGTTTCATTTTTTCTTTCAAATGCATCCCGTATTCCTCATTGAAATGAAATGAAATGAAAAATTGCATTTGTATAGCGCATAACTACCCTGAGGCCTCGCAGCGCTTGAAGATAAAAATGGCTAGCGCAGGCTCAGGGTAGATCAGCAGGATTTAGCAAACAAATGCGTTTTCAAGGCCTTTCTAAAAGACAGGAGGTTGCTGTTTCCTCGGATGGCGAAAGGAAGGGCGTTCCAGAGTCTGGCCGCCGAGTGGGAAAAGGAGCGGCCACCCCAGTGGGCTCTATTAATTTTAAAAGAGGTGGCCAGCTGCAGGGTGCCAGAACGAAGGGAACGGCTGGAACATAGGGCGTGACCAGAGAGTGCAGAATCGCTGGGCCTGCACGGTGGAAGGATTTGTGCAGAATGCACAAAGCCTTGAACTGCACTCTGGCAGCCATTGGCAGCCAGTGGAGGTCTTTCAGTGCCTTCCTTGCCGACGGGGCAGGTTGAACAGTAGGCGGGCCGCGCTATTTTGTGTGACCTGAAGCCTCTGAAGTACCGAGGCCGGTGCTCCCAGATAGAGAGCGTTCCCGTAATCCAGGCGGGAGAGAATCAGGGCCTGGACCATGATCCTCCTCGCCTGGAAAGGGAGCAGGGGGAGCACCCGCCGGAGCATCCTCATTAGTCCAAAGCAAGTGGCGGCAGTCTTGGTAGCCTGGACCGAAAAGTCTAGGGCGGTGTCGAGCCAGATCCCGAGGCTCTTTATCTGGGACCTAGGGGCGGGGAGAACGCCCAGACATGGTGGCCAGACGGATGCAAGAACAGACGGGGAAGGATTGCCGAGGAGAATGATGTCTGTCTTCTCCCCGTTAAGTTTCAGACAAGAGGCTTGCATCCATCTGGCAACAGCCTCTAGACAGGGGCCTAAGGTGTTGGATGATCCATCTGAGTGGTCTAGGGAGACCACCAGCTGCGTATCATCCGCGTAGGTGACAATACGCACACCAAAGGGATGGACTATCCTGTCCAGAGGTTCCATGTAGGCGTTAAAAAGGGTCGGGCTCAGGGAGGAGCCCTGGGGAACCCCGCACCTGAGAGGATGTTTGGGAGAGACTATCTCGCCCTCGAAGACCTGAAAAAAACGCTCGCTCAGAAAGGAGGCAAGCCATTCTAGGGCCGCGCCCGACACGCCCATGCCAGCCAGTCGATGTAATAGCATGGCATGGTTTACCGTGTCGAACGCGGCGCTAAGATCTAACAAGATGATGGCCACCTTTCCTCCCTGATCAAGAACGGTTCTTGCGTCTTCCGTAACCGCTAACAAAGCGGTTTCGGTACCATGTTGAGGGCGAAATCCTGTCTGGGAGGCACGCAACAGATGGTTGGACTCCAAATAGTCTGTTAAGGGATCTATGATGTTACAACGCGTTATTTTACAACGCAGACCGTTACATCGCAATTTTTACAACGCAGGAACCATTACAATGCAAACCTTTACAACGCATGTCATTACATAGCAGATGCTATTACAACGCATGGCATTACATCGTAAGTATAGGTAAGTATACCTTTTTAAAAAAAATGTAATTAAGTTAATTTAATTAAATTAATTTAATTAAAATACATTTTAAAATAGTAATTATTTTTATTTAATAAATTTAAATTTATTTATTTAAATTAATTTTAATAAAAATTGTAATTAATTTTATTTAATTAATATAATTAAATTAATTTAATTTAAATATTTTTTTGATTGTAATTAAATTACATTATTTAAAATAATGTATTTAATTTAATTATTTTAATTAAGAAATGTAATTAATATAATATAATTAATTTAATTTAACCTAAAAACACCCCTGTACCCTAAAACCCAAACCCTGCCCTGAAACCTAAAAACACCCCTGTACCCCAAAACCCAAACCCTACCCTGAAACCTAAAAACACCCCTGTACCCCAAAACCCAAACCCTACCCTGAAACCTAAAAACACCCCTGTATCCCAAAACCCAAACCCTACCCTGAAACCTAAAAACACCCCTGTACCCCAAAACCCAAACCCTACCCTGAAACCTAAAAACACCCCTGTACCCCAAAACCCAAACCTTGCCCTAAAACCTAAAAACACCCCTGTACCCCAAAACCCAAACCCTACCCTGAAACCTAAAAACACCCCTGTACCCCAAAACCCAAACCCTGCCCTAAAACCTAAAAACACCCATGTACCCCAAAACCCAAACCCTGCCCTGAAACCTAAAAACACCCCTGTACCCCAAAACCCAAACCCTACCCTGAAACCTAAAAACACCCCTGTACCCCAAAACCCAAACCCTACCCTGAAACCTAAAAACACCCCTGTATCCCAAAACCCAAACCCTGCCCTGAAACCTAAAAACACCCCTGTACCCCAAAACCCAAACCCTACCCTGAAACCTAAAAACACCCCTGTACCCCAAAACCCAAACCCTACCCTGAAACCTAAAAACACCCCTGTACCCCAAAACCCAAACCCTACCCTGAAACCTAAAAACACCCCTGTACCCCAAAACCCAAACCCTGCCCTAAAACCTAAAAACACCCATGTACCCCAAAACCCAAACCCTGCCCTAAAACCTAAAAACACCCCTGTACCCCAAAACCCAAACCCTGCCCTAAAACCTAAAAATACCCAAACACCCCAAAACATATACCTCAGTACCCCAAAACATATACTCCTATACTCATACTTATTTTAAAAATTACTTAAATTAATAAATTTAATTTATAATATTTAAATACATTAATAAATATTTTTATTTATTTTTATTTATAATTAATAATAATTAAATCAATTATATAATATTAAATAAAATTAAAAAAAATTATATACTTACCAATATTTACGATGTAATGGTATGCGTTGTAATACCATCTGCTATGTAATGCCATGCGTTGTAATGGCATCCGATGTAATGGATCCTGCGTTGTAATAGCTGCGTTGTAACAGCATTACGACGTAAAAGTTGCGTTGTAAGTGATACACACCTCTGTTAAGATGTTATTAACGTGCCTCTCCAGCAGTTTACTCAGCCAGGGGAGCAACGAAATGGGGCGGTAATTGGACAAGTTGCTCTGATCCAGGGTGGGTTTTTTGAGTAGTGCCCTCACCATGGCACATTTCCAGGAAGGTGGGACCGATTTGGAAACAATGGAAGTGTTTAAGGTTTCCAAAATGACAGGACGAATAACGTCCAGGGCCTTAACAAGGATCCGGGGGGGTGCCGGGTCATTGGGTGACCCGGAAGTGACTTTGGAAATTAGTCTGTCCAAACTACAGGCATCAAGAAGCGGAATTGTGTCCAACTTGCAGAGAGCCAGGGAGTCAGCTGGTTTATGTGAGATAGAGCTGGCGTTGGCCATGGGAATGCTAAAGGAGGAGTATATGGTCAGAATTTTCTTTGAAAAGAAAGCGGCCAGCTCATTGCAGCGGTCTTGTGCACCTTCGGCAGTAGGGCGCTCAGCCGGAGGAGAGATAAGGGACCTAGCTATCCTAAAGATTTCCCTGGGCGCATTGGCTGCTGCATTAATTTTCCCTTCATAGAAGAGGGCTTGCGCCTTTTTGATCTCTAATTTGTAAAGCTTCATTACAGCCCTATAATCCTCTTTCCTAGACTGAGAATGTTCCTTCCTCCATGCTCTCTCAAGTTTACGGCACTCAAGTTTTAATGACCTTAGAGCAGGAGTATACCAAGGTGCGACTTTAGGTCTTCTAATAAGTTTACATGGGCGTTTGGGAAGAACCTGGTCGAGGGTGCTGGAAATCCAGTGATCAAATTTGTTAGAGGCAGAGGCAGGAGTCATAGCCTTCCTCGGGGGATCTTGGACAAGAGCAGCTGTCCAGTCAGTGAGGGGGAGTGAGGACCATTTCCTGCCCAGATGCTTGGTAGGAGCATCACAGGGGGAGGGAGGGTTGGAGAGCCAGGTGAAAGGTATCAAAAAATGGTCGGTCCAGGGTAGTGGAACAGGGAATTCTACATTAAGGTTGGTGTTACTATATATATGATCAAGAAGATGTCCCTTCTTGTGGGTCGCCTGATGGCCTCTCTGGCAGAGGTCTAACGCTTGCAGGTTGACCCGTAGGTTATTGGCTGACGTAGCATGGGGGTCATCCAAATGGAGGTTAAAATCCCCAAGCAAAGTGAAATTAGGCGAGGTTACCACTGCGTTGGCAGTGAGGTCCGTGATCTGCGTTATGAAATTGTTAAGGGAGCCGGGTGGACGATAAAGTAAAATGCCGGAGAAGGTGGTAGTGGGCGAAAAATCAAGCGCAAAGTATAAACTCTCGCAGGTCGGCGAGAGATTTGGAGTAGCACGACACTTAAAACTATCCCTGTATATGATGGCTAGGCCCCCGCCTCTCCCCGACTGGCGGTCGAGGCGCTTAAGGGTGTAGCCTTGAGGTGTGGCCCATGTTGTGGTCGGGTCATTGTCCATCTGGAGCCAAGTTTCCGTTAAAAATAGAGCGTCAGGGTTGAGCTCTTCAATCAGCAGGTACAACTCCGTGAAGTGTTTCGGTAGCAACCGACAATTGAGGAGATACAGTCTCCAATTCTGTCCCGGAGGAAGAGAGCCGCTATATGGGCGGGAGGTGCTCCACATACAGTGCTTGCAATGGTGTTCAGAATTAAATGGGGAGAAAGAGTGACAACAAGAGAGACTGGTGGGGGGTCGTAAAGAATGTAGCAAGAGAGAATTGTAAACAATACAAATCCCTACCATAGTGATAGTTTGATCCTGGACCAGGGTCAGCGAGAAGCGTCTGGACGCGGACTGGCGCAGACTGGCTTCTCTTTGGCGCCTCTTCGGCGCGTATACGGCGCTACCGCTGCGCGTCACCGCTGCGCGGGAAGGGCGGGACTATATAGATTAGGCGAGGGGGGAGACTAGCCCGTCAACCTCCCAAAGATGGCTGCCCTGGATGGAGCAACCAGGAAGTGGTATCGCTTGACCTCCCTCCACAACAATCAGCACAGAGCTGTGGTGGACCGGGGAGTAGGCGAACAGAATGCAAGTAAGAGCTCAGCAATAGATTTAAAAACACAAATTATCACAATCAATAAGGTTTTTTTAAAAGTCTTTAAAACAATAGAAATGCTTGCAGTAATCCTAGTCACAGTCAAGCGCTAGCGCAACGATCTTCGTTAGTCAATGATCGTGCGCGAGTGAACTCCCGCCCTAAAATAGTGAGGGCGAGGGGGGAGACTAGCCCGTCAACCTCCCCAAGATGGCTGCCCTGGATGGAGCAACCAGGAAGTGGTATCGCTTGACCTCCCTCCACAACAATCAGCACAGAGCTGTGGTGGACCGGGGAGTAGGCGAACAGAATGCAAGTAAGAGCTCAGCAATAGATTTAAAAACACAAATTATCACAATCAATAAGGTTTTTTTAAAAGTCTTTAAAACAATAGAAATGCTTGCAGTAATCCTAGTCACAGTCAAGCGCTAGCGCAACGATCTTCGTTAGTCATTGAAAATGGGCTGCATTTAAAAAAACTTCTTTATTTAAATGCAGTCCCAGACATCGAAGTCTGCTGAGTCCAGCAGGCCACCAGCCCTGGGAGGGCCAGCCATGCCCAATGGGGGTCGCAAATTGTGAATGCCTCATTAATACTCATGAGGCTCGCATTTTGCAACCCCATTGGGAATTGCAATCTGTGTCTCAGACATTATTGTACATTTGAAATTGAGACTTGCAAATTGCGACTCGCAATTGAGCGCAATTTGCGAGTCGCAATTTCAAATGGTCGTACATCAGGCCCTTAGTTTCGTGCAAGAGGATTAGGTCTGAGGCTTGGCATAGAAGATACTGTGATTCCAACCCCTTCCCCACCCCCGAGCTTATTGAGGATCACGTTAACATTCCACCATAAGACTGTCGAGCCATACAACTCATCGGGAGGTATGTTGTTTATGCTGGATGTCTCGTGTCTATACGCCATGCTGGGGCACGGACTGGACCCTCCAGGCCCCCCTCGAAGGATAAGAATGCTTAAGAACATGATGCTATATTATGGTGGCATTAAACACATGCAAGTTATTACAGCCTGGACGAGCCTTAGCATCTTCGGCTTGCCTTCCACATTGTAGCGCCACCTCTCCAAGTTTCACAAAATCTTGTTTCAAAATACAGAGCTCATCTTCCATCGTGCAGACCCGGGCCTCTACCTCGTCATGCGATCTGTACCCTTGTGCAATTGGGATACCTCTGTACATACTCCTGAGGTCTGTTCCTCTAAGGCCTCTCTCGATTCATGGCCTCTTGGTCACCCCAATCCTGTTACTGCTCTCTGCTAGGTCCCTCCGCACGCTGGGTATATCCCCGCCCCCACTACTGGGTTAGTAAAGCAGTCTGTCCTCTTCTAGGAGCAGTAACCACTGATCTCTTTACCATGTTGGTTGGTTAGTTCGAAGGCATCACCACTCCTGAGGTCTCAGACCCCTCTCCACCTCTACCCAGACTTTTGCGTGTCTCAGTTGTCTCACTGTGCGGTCCTCCCTCTAGTGCACCTCCAATATGCTGATCCATTTTCCCCTGCAGAGGACTGTCCATGGGGGCGCCCTATCTAGGCAGTGCTCAGGGATTCACCCGGTATACCATCGGTTCCCCTCAAAGTCACTTAGTGCCAATTTCGGCAACTAACCTCACCCGCAAAACAGCAATACCATAATAAAGAACAAACGAGACACATTAGTTGTTGTAGAAAATATTGCTGCAGGTTTATTTTGCATAAGAAATATGGCAACATGGTGGGTCAATTTACGGGTGATCCAAGAGCAGGCAGCCCCTATGCTGCCCTGCCCACCTGAAAAGCCAAATTGCACCATGGCCTAACCAATCGGTGCTAACCTTTTGGGGGATTACCCCTTACTTCCTGTGGACCTCCAGTCCCCCCATTTACTCACGCCCCTTGAGGAGGCGGCCGTGTCCGGGCAAGCCCCCGGTTGCTCAGGTTTACAACCACCCGAAGGACTAACTGGGCGCCCTCGTTCCTCCAGGGTTCTGCTGTAAGGACTTCCTGGGGTTGTTTGGCATTTGCACCCTTCTTGTGCTCGTGAAGAGGGTACCCTATGTACAGTTTAGCCTCTGGATCGCCCTGTAACTCTGCCTTCAACACAAAATAACAAGCTAACAGCCTTTGTACCATAGCCACCCTTCCAGCCGACTTGCCGGGAAAGCGGTAGGGAGGTAGACGGCGTGATACGTCCGCGCGAAAAGGATGGCCTGATGGCCGAGGAGGTAGATATTCCTGGCCCACCGGCACGCCGGAAATGACCGGTAGCGCTGGACCCTGGGGGTCCAAACACTAGACCAGTCGGGTGTGTGCTCAATATGGCACTAAGGTGGCCGCCCTCCTATGGGGGCCCCCTGCGTGAGCCGCGGGCAGCCTCACTGTCACTGCCCCCCACAATAAGCTCTCCAAGAGGGCGCCCCCTACGGACGACTGGGATTCACCAGGTGCACCAGAGAAGGGCCTGATTCCCCCAGACACTGCTGCATCAGCAGATGCTCCCTCTGGCCTTCTCTCACGATCACCTCTGCCTTCGATCCCCAGCTGGCCTCTTTCACAGCTACATGCCGATGGTTGTCACAGTTCTCGATCTGGCGCTGTGGAATGTGAGCTCGTTCAGCCCACCTCTCCCTCTGAGCCTTGAATGGGCACTATGAGCAGTGGCTGCTGTGGTACCTGGCCAGGCCCACTCTTGCAGTCACCTCTGCTTCAAAGTCTCGGGTGGCCACTCCCAAGAATCCGCGGACATTCTCCAAGGCCCCAGGCAAGTCTCTCTTGAATGCAGCTGTCCACGGCCCGCCTCGCCCTCCGGCACCGCAGGGGGCACAAACAGCTGTGTCACCCTACCAAGGCGGGGGAGGCAGCAGGGGCAGACGTCCTCCGCCGTGCACCGGTGTAACCTCAACGCTTCAGCGAGTCGGTCCCTTTTCCAACAGATCCGCTGAAAACTTTAGGGTTGCACCAGGACCATCAAGTTGGGGCTCCACTGGTGATCAGGGCACTATCTCTGTCCAGGAGCCTCCTTGAGAAGTGTTGCTGCCATGTTTGGTGGCTCGGCTATGCCCCTAAAATTATTTATTTATTTTAAATTTTTCAGAACCTTTATTGAGAAGTTTCAAGTCTGATACATTACATTGTGCTACATATCAGCTCAGATCAACACAGTATAGACCAAGTCAAACATTCAGAAACCAAGTCGACTGCACCTTGCCAGAGGTATGGACATATTGAGGCTGAACTCACAACAACATTTCACGGGGATCCCTTTCCAAAAGGGGGTCACAAACTCTGCCACAACATCATTGATCAGTACCGCAGGATGGGGAAGGCCTTTAAGGAATGGTGAGGCAGTCACTGACCAGCACCAGCGAGCGGAGCACCAGCAGGGAGCGCGGGAGAAGAAGCGCCACTGGGAGAGGTACGGGAATGGAGGTAGGTCACCAGAGGGCCCCAGATGTTAACAGGACAGGATTTGGCGGGCAGTAAGTCCCAGAATTTCGATACCAGTCTGACACCTAGAGGCGTCCTCCAGCCAACTCTCAACCCCAGGCGCAGGTCTGCGACCCCAGCACATTGCCACCCTACGCCTGGCCAGGACCAGCAGCATCGCAATCAGATGTCGAGAGCATATGGACAGAATTTCACAAAACCAAGAAGGCACAGGGGTGGGTCGAGGTGCACTGTAGTGCTTTGTAATGTCAGAGATAGAACACACCACCTGCCAGAATTCGGAAATCTTAAAGCATAACCACGCTAAATGCGCGAAGTCCACGGCAGGGGCAACACAACGCATACAGGCGTCACTGGATATGAGTCCGAGCTTGTGGAGCTGAGCAGGGGTACGGCACAGTCTGTGCCAATACTTAAAATGTATCAGACTGAGCTGGTAATTTGGTGACAGCTTCTTTGTCTGGTTGCAGCAGTATAGCCAGTCAGCCTGTGCACTGTCCATGCCAAGATCCGCTCCCCACGCCTCCAGCGCTGTGGAAATGGAGGTGAACGTTAGAGTAAAAGCGTATAGTTTGGTGACTAATTTGTGTGGGGTTGGGGATGTATATATGAAGTCAAGAGCCGGCAAAGTGGGCGGGGGCAGAGGGAATGTAGGGTGTAGTTTCCGACAATAGCACGCAGCTGGTAGAATAAAAGCGTGTCCAGCGGGCCCGAGGAATCAGGAGGGGAATACAAAAGGGTTCCCTGGATAAAGGTACGCTACCGTCCGCAAACCCAAGTGTGAAACATGCCTAGACATGCCGGAAGGCTGAAGTGGGGGGAAATCAGGGTGGTTCACTATTGGCACAGCGTTTGCAGAGAGTAAGGAAAGATTAGAGAGCCCGCGGACGGCCGGACCAGGCCTAGCGCAATGTCTCAACTGTGTCCACTTCCGCCCGCGGGCGTACCGCCGGTGCAAACAATGCCGTGGACAAAGGCCAGGGGGATGCTATATCAGTCTTGACGGCTACGTGAGGCTGATAAGGGGTAGGATGGATCCAGAAGTGCAGAAAGCTGCCCTGGGCGCACAGGGCATAAATCTTGAAATCGGGAGCGCCCATACCTGCGACAGACATGGGAAGAGTGAGGATGTCGTAAGCGACTCTTGGCTGTTTACCCGCCCAGACGAGTGAAATGATTAGGGAACGCAATTTTCGAAAGAAATGAGTAGTAAGAGGGATGGGAACGTTCAGAAACCAATAAAGAAATTTAGGCAAGACCACCATCTTAGCGATTGCAATCCGGCCGGCCAGGGATAGCGGAAGACGACTCCAATCAACTGCACAGCCGAAGTTGGATCTCCACAGTTCGTCCAGGTACCTGCTTAACCAGATGCCCAGATAGCTCGTGGGGCCAGAGGCCCATACAAACAGGAAGTCCGGTGTGAACGGCGTAGTGGCATCAGTCAAGGTGAACAGCACCGACTTGCTCCAGTTTAACTGAATGCCGGAGAATCCGCCAAAGCGTATGATTTCCCGGACCAGAGGGCTGAGGTTTTCCTGAGGATGACGGACGTATAAAGTTATGTCGTCCACGTACATGGAGACGAGAAGGGAGCGGGCGGAGAAACCGATTCCCCCGTGAGTGTGGTGCTACCGAAGTCTGGCAGCCAGGGGCTCCATTGCAATTGCGAAGAGCATGGGCGATAGAGGGCTCCCCTGACGGGTGCCACGATTAATGCTAATGGGGTCAGAGATCTGTCAGTTGATGCGGAGACGTGCCGAAGGGTTGGTGTAAAGGAGCATAATCTTGCGTATAAATATTTCGCTGAAGCCCATGCGTGGTAGGAGGTAGAAAAAAAGGGCCACTCAACCGTATCAAACACCTTTGTAGCCTCCAGCAGGGCAGCAACCGCAGGAAGATTGGGATTGATTTGGTGTAAAACTGAAAAAATTGTACGAAGATTGTGCGAAGTAGCTCTACCTGGATTGGTCCGGAAGAGCTATGAGGGGCATGAGTAGCAAAAGACGGGAGGCGGTCAGCCTGGCAAATATTTTATTGTTAATGTTTATTAAAGAAAGGGGGCGGTAGGAATCACGACGGTCGGCTGGCTTGTCGGGTTTCAGAAGCAGAGTTATCATAGCCTCGCGGAGAGACTGAGGGAAGAGGCCATTATCAAAGGATTCATTATACATAGCAACCAAGTGTGGTTCTATGAGATCCGCATACGTTTTGTAGAATGAGGCCGGTAGGCCATCCAGGCCCGGGGCCTTATCCCCGGGTATGCCACTAATGGCTGTGAGTATTTCCTCCCTAGTGAATGGCTCATCTAAAAATTCCCGGTGATAGTCCTCAAGCCAGACCAACAAAATAGTCTCGAAATATTGATTAAAGGCCTCCCGAGTTGGGGGGGTACCAGCTGAGTATAGCTGTGAATAAAAGTCTAGAAAGCGGGACTTAATCTCCTCCAGGGAGGTGGTCCTAGCCGGACCTCCGTCGCTCAGGGCCGTAATATAGGCAGCAGCGCGTGATGGACGTAGGAGGTTAGCTAAAGTTCGTCCCAGGTGGTCGCCTTCGCCGAAGCGACGAGCACGGCCCTCCCTACCCAAGAAGGAAATTTCGCTGTCAGCTTCTTCAAAGTATTCAGTGTGTTTTTGGCGTATACGTTCCAGCGTCTCAGAACTGGGGTGTGCAGCCTGGGTGGCATCCAAATCTTTTATTTCGGCCTCGAGCTTAGCAAGAGTGGGGGGATGGAGCGAAGGACGCTGGCCTGTTTGGAAATGCACTCACACCGAATGACAGTCTTAAACTCTTCCCATAGTACCGATGCCGGGTCAACAGACCCCGTGTTTAGGTCAAAGTAATTGGTAATAGCAGTTTGAATGTCCGCACAAAAGACAGTGTCTCGGAGGGCGTTGGGTGGGAGACGCCAGGTGAATGCACATTGCGGGGTGTGGAGGAGACGGAAGCGGATCTGGACCGGTGCATGGTCAGCCCCTAAGATTATTATTATTATTATTATTATTATGATCCAAGTCATCCATCATCACCCTGCTCGGAGGGGGGGGGGCGTGGCTAGCTGCCTAAGATGGTGGTCGAGTCCTGGTAGAGCTCCGAACCCATGGGGAGATTTCATCATCCTGCACAGTCATCCCCAGCCGACACTCGAGTGGGGACATTGCTACCGAGACACCGGAGTTCCCAGCATTGCGGGGTGCCCTGGCTGTTTCCAAGTACCGCGATACGACGGAGTCCTGCCTGGGGCCTACCCGCCGCTGAGATCGGGCAGAGGCCGGAACCTGCCGTTAGGCGCCGGCGCGCGGCGCAGACGGCCCTGTACGCTGCTGTGAGAGGCCCACTAAGAGTCCGGAGGTATCAAGATTCCCTCGCCCTCACACGGCGACATGCACCCTGAAAGACCCGTGCCGCCGGGGGGCAGACACGCCGCGTGGTGACCCCTACGTGATTACTGCGGGTAGCCGCGCGGCCGGATAGCGTTGTCGCCCCGGGGGCACCCGGCGAGTGATCAGTGCCGGCACAAATCAAAGTTTCTTTATTTCGATTGTAGAAGCAATCATAAAAGTACAGGTTAAAATACATTGATTACATTATTAAAAAACATAATTATAATACAGAAATTCATCATTCAGTCAAAATAAGTTAAGGCTCAGAAATAGAAATTTAAAATCTAAAGTATTTTTACAGTGCATTTAAATATCCATGCTTTTCCTGGTGCGCATCACATCTTTTAAATATAGTGTTATTGTTGCTACACATAGGTGGTTATCAAGACATTGGATATTAAGCATCGCCAAACGACACTGTCGGTGTCCTAATTCTCTTAGTAATGGGAGTAAAACACTTTTCCTTGTTGCATCGTAAAATTTACAAAACAGGAGGACATGGATAGTACTCTGAGGTGAAATGTGATCACAGGGGCAAGGAGGTAGGTCGTGCGTCCAATTATTAATCATAGGAAAACTAACCAGTCTGTGGAAGATACCAAATCTAAAGCGTGAAAGTAAAAAATACTCATAATTATTCGATACATAGATTAAATAGGGCTGAATATTAAAAGTTGATAAAACCATTTGATGCTGCAGGACAGAAGGTTTTAAAACCTCCGTTGCAATTCTGTTTGAGTCCAAAAGAGCTAGACCCTATCTCTTCAACTCTTTCCGTGAGATAGCTCAAATACTAATAGGGTTCAAGAAATAATCTTCTCTCCCAATATCCTTTAAAAAGTTGTAAACATAATTCACCCATGGTATTTTTGTAGCTCCCTCTAATTTTAAAATGTCTGTTAGAACAACTCTATTTAACTGGGTTGCATCTTGTGTCCAGAGCCTGTGCCATAATAGCACAGGCTCTAGTTTAATTCTGTCTGATATATAGGATAGACCGAGTTCCGAGTGACAATTGTAGTTAGGAGAGCTTTTGGGAAGTGCCAAAATATATTTTAAAAATGAGTTTTCAGCCATCTGGATGGGTGCGGGGTTTGCAAAACGCCAGACCCCACTACCATAGGTAGCCCCAGCCACACACTTAGCTTTATAAATTTTAATTAGTTCTACAGGTGGTCTGGTCCCTAGTTTATTTGAAAAGATTTTAAGAGCAGTGGTCGAGCGTGACAGCTCAAGTTGTTTTGCGGACACAGCTTGGGGCCACGTCTCATTTTGGGCGAAGAGTATCCCAAGATAGGAGAATTGCTTGGCAAAATCGAGTTTCTGTCCTGCAATAAAAATAGGCCTCTTAGGTTTGCTTTGCCTACCACAATACATAGTGAAAGTTTTTGTTGTATTGACTTTCAGGCCCAGCTCCTTCATAAAACGGCAAAAACTGTCAACCACACGTTGTAGTCCCACTTGAGTACGTGACATAAGCACAGCATCGTCAGCGTACAGTAGTTCTGGTATTGGGCGGCCGCCTACATAAGGGGGATCCAAACTATCATTGCACAGAACTTCTTCCAATCCATTTATATACAAGTTAAAAAGGAAGGGGGCCAGGACACAGCCCTGCCTGACCCCACTCCTGATTGGAATTTTATCGGTGCGTTCTCCCTTTAGGCCAAAGCGAACGCGGGCTGAAGAGTCGCTATAAAAACGCTTAAGATAATAAATAATATTGAATTCAACCCCAAGTTGTTCTGGTAGTAACCACAGTTTAGAATGGATCACACAATCAAAGGCGGCCGAGAGATCAACGAAGGCCAAAAACAGGTTACCCTGTTTTGCCCTCGTATACTTCCCGACCAACATTAAAAGGTTCAAACCTTGCTCCACTGTCCCCAAGCCGGAACGGAAGCCATACTGGAGATCAGACAGGACAGAGTTTTCCTCTGCCCATTCCATGAGCCGGTCCAAAATTACTCTCCCTGCTATTTTTGTAAAGGAATCCAGAAGGGAAATAGGCCTGTAACAGGCCGGGTCATGTCTATTCCCCTTCTTGTAAATCGGGACTATTACGGATTCCACCCAGGTGGGCAGGAAATCAGCAACACAGCTGGCATTGAGCACCTGGACCAGAAGGGGCACCCACAGAGAAGAAATGGTCTTAAATATATCTATGGGGACCCCGTCTGGGCCAGGCGCTTAACCCTCTCTTCCCTTTAACTCAACACTTTTTCGACCTCCTCAAGAGTAAAATGCAAACTTCTACTGGGAGGATAAACAGAGGCAGGATTCAAAGATCCTACCTGTGCTTGTTCCTCCCCCTCATATACTCTCGAGAAGTGTCTAACCCAATCTGAATCAGGGATTGCTATTTCTATTGTCGGGCCGACCTCTTCTCTAAGAAAGGGGGTTCTCACGAGTTTCCAAAAACTCGCACTGTCATTCCTTGTGGAAGCGGCATGGAGAGCCTCCCAAGCTTCAGTCCTTAGAGTATTCTTCCGGTCTTTAATTGCCATTTTGTATTCTTTCCTACATCTGCTAACATCCTCATTTGATGTAGGTTTTGTATGCAGCGCATTCTTCAGGAGCGCATAAGCCCTATTGCACCTAGAATCAAACCAACTGCCCCCTTTTTCTTGATTCTTAAATTGCCTCATAAGGGAGCCTTTGATTTCATTTGATATTGTAAGGAAGGATGCAAGACAGACTTCAGGTGGCGTGTCTATCCCAAGACATGTCATTATTTCCCAAAAACATTTATCAACTACTCCTTTAATTATCTCTGCCTCATTTACCATAGCCCATTTTAGCGTATACCGATTAGCGCTGCCAATGGCTAAATTTGCATCCAGACTATCACTTTCTCCCTCGTTAATCCGCGTGGATATAGTAGGTAATCGGATGGTCACACAAAGTGGGAAATGGTCGCTCAGTACTATATCAGAGATACTAAAAGAGTGTATTCTATTACCACATGTATTGGAGACAATAACATAGTCTATGGTTGTAGAGCACCCTCTACCATTGAATGTTGGAGCGGGAACAAAGGGTGAGGTGCACAGTTCGTTAGCAAAGCCTAGGTCAAAATCAGCCAACAGAGTGTTAAACTGTTTCCTTAGAGGGGTATGTTTAAAATGCAAACGACCCTCCCCATCATCCTGCGCCAAACCACACCTATTGTCCTGGGTCAATTTACACAGATTACAATTGAAATCCCCTAGCAAAATTATCATCAATTTATGCTTAAAGATTTGTTCCTGTGTAGACCAGGCTTTACTCAATTTCCTTAAGACAATCTTTACATCACCAGAGGGAATATTATTGTATAAATTAACAATAACAATTGGGGTGTCACAGACCAAAACAAGTACCAGAATTTGAAAATCAGTATCTTTAACAGGTTCGATAACTTTTGCAAGCACCAGTTTTTTAGACCGATAAGCACTCAAACCACCCTTTGGTTTTCCATGGAGAGCAGCAAGGGCCGGTGTATGGAAAGTCCTATAACCATTCAAGTGTACTGGTTCAAGACTCTATGTTTCCTGAAAACAGAGTAGATCCTGTACTTGGATAAAGTCCCACCAAATTGGATTTTCAATTTTTGTTCTAATTCCCGCTACATTCCAAGATGAGATTTTAAACACCGATGTATCTGTTAGAGGAATAAGCGGGTCAGCTGGAGTCATAATGATAGGGCCAATATGTAAGGACAGGGCTACTTGGTCCACCCCATCCTCAGTGACCTCTTGTGGTGTCAAAACACCCCCCATAGATTCATCATCCTCCAATAATGCTGGGACTACACATAATGAATTCTCCTCACTTGTACCTATATATTTTCTTGTACAGGAATCAGGAATAGGATCTGCCTCTATGCCTGAAGAAACGGAGGTAATGATATCTAGCTGTAGTCAATCATTATTTTCCAAGCTGCTAAGAGTATCGTAATAGTTAAATGTTGGAACACCATATCTTCTACCCCATAGTTCTTCTGGATTCAAAGGGAGACAGGGAGGGGAAGGGCACCTAAAAGGTTGTGGAGGGGAATAAAAGTAACCAAGGGGAAGAATGTTAACAAGATGAGAATCATATGTCCCCATGGCTTCTCTCTCCAACACTATATTAACTAGTTGTGGAGACCGAAATGATAGAACTACACAGTCACCCCTTGTTGTTTTATTGGAGGTGCCTACCCATCTCACTCTTCTAGCCATTTTGAACTCCGAGAAAAGATTATTTTTAAGTCCAATCCTGGAGGATAGGAAATAAAGTGATTTATTTCTCATTCGACCAAATTTCGAAGGTATTAGGTGGAAGTGGAGGGACGTTTGTCAAAACCACCAGTGCCGGCACGTTTCAGAGACCCATCGAGGTATGGTGCGGTGAGTTGTTGCGCCACATTGGCCCTCACTGGCCTGTACACCCCGCCCCCTGTGTCTGGCTATCTGCTGGGGTGCGCTACGATGTCTATCCCTGGGACTCGAGGCCCGGTGGGGCCTGGACAGTGTGAACACATGCGGAGGGCCCCGGGAGTGTAGAAACGACCTTCTATTGATTCTGCAATTCGAATGCAGTAGGCTTCCCCCTCTACAGTAGAGGGCGTCATCACGCTAGAGGCCTCATAATTTACAGTGTTGTCCCTTGCAGCACTGCGGCAGAATACTGCATGTCTCCCCGAGGTGGGGCCTACACCGCTGACATTGGGCTACCTTACTGACAGAGGAGGCTGAGAAAGGATCCGCTGCGCTGCACAGTCCTGTACCCGTGCAGGAAAGGACACGACCGGCCGAAATCAACCGGCGCCATCGCCCAACAACACCTTGCGCCTACCAGCTGTTGATACCAGGCCTTAGGTCCTGCATTGGCCTACTTGACACTGCGTCCTGCTATCAGTCAACCCTGTTGGACACTTTATGGAAGGGGTTCTTCTGATGACTCTCCAGTAAGGGGACCCCCCCCCCCTCCCGCTACCAGACTTCCCTATCGGACCACATGGTTTCGACGGCAACGCATATCCAAACGCCTACTAAGGGAAGGACGGGACTTACTCCTGCAATTGCCCAGAATATTGTTGACACCCCTCCTGATCACCCACTGGGAAGGGCCTGCTCTGCGCCTAACTGAGAACCCACGTCATGGGTAGAGTCCGGGCAAAAACACTGGATAGCTGACAAGGAACAGACCCACCCTCCACCATGACAGAACCCACTAGTCGTCCTTCTTCGCCTGGGGCTGCGTCTTCTGAGCGTATGGAGGGAGCACCCGATAAGCTGGACCTAATTCTTAAGGAAATCTGCGACTCCAGGGTGGCACTCGAACTACAGATTGGTACGCTCATTACAGACCTTAGACTACTCAGGGCGGACCACGGTAAGCTTGCGGACACGGTCAAAGACCACGGACAATCCCTCACAGACCTGGCCCCCTGGGTTGCGACAAACTCGTCAACCTTACAGCAACTATAACAGATAACAGGCCTCTTAGATCGGGTGGAAGATGCAGAGGGCAGGAACAGGCGCAACAATATACGCGTCATTGGCCTTCCCGGAACGCAGTGAAGGGGTTAAGGCAGCAGAGTTTATGGAGGCGTGGTTCAGGGATCATGTTGTGCCTGAGGGCTTCTCTCCATACTTCTGTGTCGAACGAGCTCACAGAATACCAACTGGACCGCCCAAGCCTGGCGCATCGCCTCGCCGTCTGATAGTAAAAATCCTAAATTATAGGGACCGCGAAGTTCTGCTGCAGAAAGCAAGAGAAAAAGCGTTGACCCAATTTGAAAACGACCGCATATCGTTGTACCCTGACTACACCATCATGGTACAGAGGCAGAGATCGTCCTATGAAGCCGTAAAGAAGAAACTTTAGAAAGCACAACTCAAATACGCACTTCTGTATCCTGCCCGGCTGAAAGTTATTTACGACAAAAAAAACACTTCTTCGAGAGCCCAGCAGATGCCGAGGAATGGATTGAAGTTATGTGCCTTGGCTCCAGCCAGCTCAGCCACTCAGATTTATCATCACAGGGATCAGACAGGCTCCCTAAACTGGGCTCTCTTCGATCTCAGAACTCAAACCAGAGCAAAGGCGGCGCCGGCCCATCGCGAGAACAAAAACGTCGTGACCAGGAAGGGGCCCTTGCGGTTGCCGGTGCTTTCTGAGAAGACTCCAACAAAATCCTCACGGACTCGGAGGACAGCACCCTAAACTCAGACTCTGAACACAGTATAACTCTCTTCCCCACGATTACACCCCGGGCAGCAGACCACATAATTAATAACTGAAAACTGAAGACGAATCTGCAATGACTATGGAAATATTATTTGGTACTCGCTCCTCTGGACAGCATAGCCTCCACATCCCGGAGCCCATCAAATCCTTTTTTCATACTTGTAAATATGAACATTGTCACCCTGCCATAGCCTGTCTATTAATATGGAGGGTTTGAATTGTTTGTTACAGAGATACATAGTGATCACCCCTGTCTGTATACGAATTGAGCTCTGTTTCTGCGGGGACTCCGGCCATCTCTCACAAATGATTGCTTAAGACGGTAACACTGCCTCTGACATATCTAATTGTAATACCCCCCGTGCAGGGGTCCATAGAGCCGCCAAGTAGCGGATCTTGCTATGACCATGACTGCGATAGGGACGGCAGCCTCCCTACTAGCGTATGCACCGTTATCTGTTATGTAATTCTTGTGCACTATTGTTGGGCCCAGCGTAGTTCCGGCACAGAGCCAGGTTTTGTTACTGTTTCGGGGAAAGGGGACTCCTGGTCGAGATTAGTCTACTGGCTCCACGTGAACTGGAGCCCCACACTACACATGAGGACATGGCCAGAACAGTTACCACTCTAGGGTCTTACAACCTAACCACATGGAATGTACGTGGATTGGGGGCGATTCAGAAACCGCACCGTGTACATGCATATCTCCTCAGGCATAAGGTACATATAGCGTTCCTACAAGAATCCCATTTAACTGAGTTTGAAACACAAAAAACACTCAAAAAATGGAGGGGTCAGATTTACTCTAACTATTCGGCATTTGCCAGAGGTGCAACTATTTGGATACGCCACGGGGTCCCATTCCTTGAGCTGGAACGCCGAGTTGATGACCAAGGGGGATACATACTATTGAAGGGTACACTAGATGGTTCCCTGGTGGTCCTCTGTAGCGTTTATGCCCCTAACTTTGATCAGGACCGCTTCGTACATCAACTAGGAGTAGCATTAGTAGACTGGGATGGTATCACCTGGGTGCTGGGTGGAGACTGGAACGCCGTATCGGACACTACCCTGGATAGATCACTTCCCCCACTTCATGGCACGAACGCTAGCAAAGTGGCCGATCTGTTCACCACATGGGATGACGGATGGGCGCTGTCTGACACATGGCGATGCCTACATCCTACACACACAGAATATTCATTTTATTCTCCAGTACATAGTCTCCATACCAGAATCGACAGATTCCTCTGCTCTAGATCCAGTATCACTCAGTTCTGCCAGTCCACATACCTAGCAAAAACCTTCTCAGATCATAACCCCCTAGAGCTCACACTTAACTGGGGTAATGTACCCACCCCGGTGCCCACCTGGAAGTTGCACCGGCCATTGCTACAAGATGCCCCATTTCGTACAGCCCTTTCCAACACTACAACTAACTATTTAGCTGAAAATTGGAACACAGCCTCCTCCAACTTAATCGAATGGGACGCCCTGAAAGTGGTGATACAGGGGGCATCAATAGGACAGTTGGTAGGGGCTCGACAGGGCACGCACCAACATTTACTGAGAGTCGAACAACAAATGGACACACTCGAACAAGTGGCTGTGACCGACACTGAAAAAAAAGAGGCATTGCAGTCTGCCTGTATAGAGCACGCTGATACACTAGAGACACTGCGGACAATAAAGCATTCCTACAACGTAAACACACAGAAGCTGACAGGCCTGGTACACTGCTTGCCCGCATAGTTCGGGATAGACCTTATCCGCCGATCATAACTAGAATCTGTATGCCTGCAGGACATATAGCCCATACCCAGCCTGAAATAAACACAGCCTTTTATGACCAACTTAGTGCACTTTTCCCACCACCTCCTCCTGCGGATGTCCCCTCTATAGCAGAGTTTTTACAGGATCTCCCCTTTCCGGTAATCCCTGAGGACGTACAAAAGGCCCCATAACCTAACAAGAAATCCGAGCTGCAATTAAGGGTCTGAATCGTAACAAAGCACCAGGGATTGATGGGTTACCAATTGAATTCTACCATACATACTTAGAGACCTTGGTACCCACACTGGAGTCCGTATATAAAGTTGCCTTTGAGACTGGTCATCTACCACATTCCACCATGCAAGCACTGGTCAGGTCAATACCCAAACCAGGACGTGATGGCTTAGAACTGTCTAATTATAGACCCCTTTCCCTACTAGCGACTGAATAAAATTTTTTAAGTAAGGCACTTGCCAATCGTATACAGCCATACCTTAATACACTCGTACACAGTGACCAATGCGGTTTCCTGCCGAACCGTAGCACATCCCTTAATACCAGACGGCTACACTACGTCATGAAGGCCACTCTACAGGTTTACCAGTCTGCGGGATGCATAGCGCTAGACCCTAGGCAGGCCTTTGATTCCCTCTCCTGGGACTTTATATTTGCAGCACTACAACGCTTTGGATTTCCGGACACATATCTCAAATGGGTACGCTTATTATACACATCCCCCACAGCCAGAGCACGCACAGGCCGTTACATCTCAGACCAATATACGATCCATAGGGGTACAAGACAGGGATGCCCGCTATCCTCCCTGCTATTTGTTCTTGCGCTGGAGTCCCTAGCTATAGCACTTCGAAGATCGGCGGACCAGCTTGGTATCCCCATTGATGGTGCGAACCACCTAATTTCCATTTACGCAGATGACATTCTCTTGTATCTATGGGATCTGACAACTAACAATACTCCTCTTCCCGATGTGTTTGCCAATTTTGAATGTCTCTCTGGTTTAGCTATAAACCGGGGAAAATCTACAGCCCTCTTCTTTCAGGAAACACCATACCCACACAACCTGTGGCGTGGCGACTACACCCTACTGGTGGCCCCCATTACCTTTAAATATTTAGGCATTCAAGTCTACAGAACGCAGACGGATCAAATTGAAAGCAACATATAGTGCGGGCTATAACGGCCCTTCGTGCCAGTGTGGTCTTTTGGTCCTCTCTGCCGCTATCGTTGATGGGGCAAATCGTCATCTCGAAAATGTTGATGCTCCCTCGCCTATTATACTATTTCGTGAACTTGCCCGTTGTTATTCCACAGTCCATTTTCAACACACTGACTACTATATTGGTGAACCTTATTTGGGGCACGGGCCGCAGACGAATGAGTCTGCGGAAACTCCAACTGGAGACCCAAAGTGGCGGCCTAGGAGTTCCGGACTTCAGGGCCTACTACTACGCCATTCAGCTCCAGTGGTTATCTTACTGGACCGCGGGGAGAAATTTACAGGAAATTGAGTATACACCTCGAGAGTTAGACCGGGGCGAGCTGCACTCACTACTATTGCCTAAAGCCAAGATTCCCATGGATAGCCCCCCTACTGAAGACTGCACTACAATGCTGGAAGAAGGCATTATCATACAGCGCCCCGGCGACCCCTTACGCAACGAACATACCCATCTTGGGCATTCCCACACCACAATGCAGGCTCACGAGGGTCAGGATACAGGACTGGATAGACGCGGGGGTGGAGGACATTGGATCGTTCTTCGGGGATGGTATCATGCTTGATCATGACTCCTTCCTTCAGGCTACGGGCGCATCCCCACGCCTCTACTTACTACACGCCGCAGTGTCCCATTACATTAGGAACACTTGGGCCCCACAGCGTAGTGAACCCTCACAACATAGCCTGGTATACTACATGGAAAATGGGGGGTACCTGGTCCGTTGGTTATACACAGGTATCCGGACACATGCAGCAATTACACTCACATCTCTTAGAGCGCACTGGTCCGAGGACTCTAATATTGAAATCACTGACAAGGCTTGGAAATGCATGCTAGAACACCCCAAAAAAGTCTCACGTAACGCGAAACTGAAGTTCATCCAGACGATGGTCTTCATAGATCATACCTCACCCCTAAGATGATTCATCGTATGTTCCCAGACTCTTCCCACTGCTGCCCCCGCTGTAAAGGAGATGAGGCGGACTTCCTTCGTATGCTATGGTCCTGCCCCTGAGACTACTGGGTGGGAGTTCGTCACTCTCTGAGCGAAGTCACGCAAATCCCAGTTTCTGACGACGCTCCGAACTGTCTCATGGGTCTACGTAGACGCACTAAGGTGCAGAAAGTGCAATTGAGGTTTTTAGACTTGGCCCTCATTTTAGCAGTAAGAGCCCTCACCATGAGGTGGAAGTCCCCCAGATGTCCTGCGGTATCCACTTGGCAAGCCAACATGCTTCAGTGGGGAAAGGCAGAGGTTGCAGCTCTTCGCAAAGAAGAGAGGGGACTGAGAAAGCAACCCATCTTGATGGACTGGGAGGTTATGCTACTCGCACTAGAATCACTTGACTTATTACCCCCACAGGGTACCCCAACCCCATAACACACAATGTCGGTCTGCGACCCTTTATCTTAGGTACCGAGCCCCAGACTCATGCACTATAACCCAAGGGCACTATAGTGTTACACCTCTAACATACTACTTTGATTATTATGGAAGCTAAATTAAGACTGACCAGGAGTCAGGAGTGGGCGGGTTAGGGAGGGAGGGAACACGGTTGAACACGTTTCTCTTGTTAATTAGAAATATAAAGGCTTTATACTGACAAGTTTTGTGCTGGGACTACAGTGTTTTAGTGCCAACGATTTCATCGGAGATCGTTGTTCTTTGTTTTTTATTTGTATTGCATTGAGCAACATATACGGAATTTGCATGTAACATATATGCTGTACCTATCATAAATACAAACAACTGCCTCTGTATGATACTCATTGCAGTGGACGGAATGTCAAAGTCATCAATAAAGTGTATTTAAAAAAAAAAAAACATCATCACCCTGCTTAAGCCACACACTAGTGTGATATACTTTAAATGATGGCCACTCCATGATCATTATAAAAAGCATCTATTATATCCATACATAAGAATAGAATGCTTTGATACTATGCATGAGCTGCAGACGCATCTATGTTCCAAAGTAGTCTTGTCTGTTGTTGATTTAATGGGTTCTAGAACACCATTATTATGTCTCGATATGGTGCAGCAGAAGAAGAAACAAGGCTCAAGAGAAATATTTAAAATTTGAGAGATAGTATTAGTAGACTTTCCTTTTCATTTTGACTATGCACTTCTGTTGAGAATTAATATTATTTTATACCTCTAATATCTTATGGGTGTGTGTTTACAGGCCTCAAAGAAAAAGGTTTACATGTTGTACAATGTGCAGCCTGATCGATCAGTGACCGGCGGAGCCTGGTACAGTGACCAAGACTTTGAATCTGAATTTGTGGAGGTGTTAAACCAACAATGCTTTAAATTCCTACAGACCAAGGTATTGTATTATACTCCTAAATGTGTTCTTTCATATGATATATGAAGTCAGTGGATGTCTGACAGCTTTTCAGAAAGGAGCCATCCACATAGACAACTTGAAGAATGTGTTGTTGCCTAAAATTGTAGGGGAGTCTTAAGCCAGACCTGATAGTCCTCAGATCTGCAGGTGAGCTGAACCATCTGATAGAGGCTTCTAGCTGCAGATTTCTTTCCTTAGAATATTCCCCAGGCGTCATACTGGATTCAGAAAATCTTGAGCAGTACCTCTGTGCGTTGGTAGGTGGTGTTGAATGGCTTGGTGTTGTATGAGTCGGATGTGACGTGTTCTGCTTATAGGCTCCATCCCAGCATGATGACATCAGTTTCTGTCTTACGTGCCAACAGTGCAGATCTGAAAGAGCTACCTCCGTCCCTTTATAACCATATTTTGTAGACCTTTTATAGACGTTTTGAGGCTTTTGCTACCTGTGTACTTTAGTGATATCCTCTAAGAAACCAGTGGGTTTTAAACCCTGTGGGCCTGTCACATGCAAGTGTCTGTTCCTCCATCTGATTTGCTTATGGTGCCTGAAGCCAGACCGTGACTCCAGGAACTGACCTGACTGCGCACCATGAATCCAAAGGAGATTCGGGAGTGGAAGACAAAGCTACTGGTGGCCCAACATCGAAACCTCTACACCTCTGAGGTCTGGTCACATGGGTAAGTCCCACAAACATAAGAAATCCAAGATGTTGAAGCACTGTACTACTTTCCTGCGCCTGTCCAAGTCATCAGACGTTGCCACAAGTTGAGGCCTGGCTCCCACAATCCACCTTGGGACCTGAGCCTGCTTCTGCTCAGCGCCCCCCTGCATTTTCTGTAGCTGGAGCGTCCTTCACCCAACTCAGGCCATGCACCTACTATTTTGGCTGCTTGGCCATTTGGAATGCCTTCGAGCTCCCATGGGTCTTGGAAGTGCTCTGACTCGTGCAAAGGGCGAACCGCAGCCTGAAATCTAGTCAGGCTCTCTGGATCTGGACTGACTGCAGTCGCCAATCCACGACCTTCACTTGGGTACAGCCCCATCACGATTTTCCGATGCTGAGCCTATAGTCCTTTATGACTCCGATACAGGGCTGAACCGGCGTTGCTCGACGTCGACACCAGCTCCAACCGGAACCCTGTGATAATCTGCGTCAAAAAATTGTGCCTCCTTCCTTTGACAGGCCCTGTGGGAATTTTTACTGCTGTGGATCTAAGTATCCTTATGGCTGCCGTGATCTCCATGAAGACACTTTAATCTAGTTAGATGATGACTACTGATAGGAACTAGGTGACGCCAGTGGCATGGACACTTCACCAGACACTGGCCTGATCTCCTCTAGTTTGGCTGCGTGGGAGGGGGCATCCTTTGCTATGGTGGTGAGGAGGGTGGCAGAGGTCACCGACCTCCAGCTACCCTTGTGGAAGTCCAGACTGGCGTCTTGATGGACACACACAGAACTCTTACTGCCCTTCAATGAAGCCCTCTCTGGTGTCTTGCTCAGGGCCTGGGCCGGAATCTGCACGGGCACCCTGTGCACAGGGCGATTGCACATCACCACTGTCCACTCCTTGTGACTAACCTTTCCTAACCCAACCCCTTTGAACCCAGTGGAGCAGGACTTAACTTCCAAAGTGAATTCCATTCTCTACCACTCCACTGGATAGGGGATCCAAGAGGCTGGATACATTTGGAAAGAGGGTTTTCTCTTCTCCCAGCTTTGCATTGTAGTCGGTAAACCTTGCATCATCTTGGGCCAATATAGCCATATTATGTGGGACTCTGTTGCACAGGTGCTGCCTATGGTCTCAGGGAGGTCTGAACCAGGCTATTGCTGATTGCAGGGACGCAGTAAAGTTCAGCATCAGATGTGGGCTGGACATGCGAGACATACTGGGCTGGGCCATTGCTTCGTCGTGAAATTCTCCCACCACTTCTGGCTGAGATCAACTGACTTTTCAGGGGGTGTCGCTGCATCCCTTCAGGCCATGCCTTGCGATGGCACTTGCTTGTTCATCGACAAAACAGATTCACTACTTGAGCACTTCAGGGAGAGTAGGATCTCCGCTCAGGACGTAGGCTCCCCATAACCCCACACAGTTACTTAGCCTGTACCGTTTTAATGGAAGGAGCAATCAGCTGAGGCCATTCCAGCAAAGCTGCCACAACCAACAGGTTCCTCAGTATTTTCATGGCCACAGAAGCAGCTCCCACAGCTCCTGTGGGAGCCAAGGCCAGAGATCTGCCCAGTCCACAGCCTCCAAACATCTTAGTGTACCCTCATAAAGGCACAGTCAACCTGTTGAGGCATGATCAGGCATCACCTGGCCCCATTGGCAGGCTAAAACTTGGACAAGTGGGCACCCCAAATTGTCCAGCGGAGTTACGCCGTCCCACTCCTAGAAACTGCCCCATCCATTCCTACGAGCAGCTGATGGAAGACTACCTCTCCATGCTTTGCCAGGAAGGTCAAAGAAGCCATTGAGATCGTGCTGGAATTAGAAGTAGGTTGTGGTTGCTATTCCTGCTACTTTCTTGTGCCAAATAAGCACCAAGGCCTCTGCCCTAACCTAGATCTGCATCCTCTCAATGCCTTTCTGAAGAAGGAGACATTTAAGATGCTCACTGTGACCCAGGTCATGTCTTCCCTTGACTCTGAAGACTGGAAGGTAGCATCGGAGCTGCAGGATGCCTATTTTCATATCCTCTTCCTGTAGGCCCATCAGTGTAACCTACGATTCACAGTGGCACAGCAAAGTGGAACACTTGTGCCCCTCAGGTGGTCACTAATGTGATGATGGTTTATCAGGCGGATTGGAGGACAGAAGCTCATGCTCAGAAGTTCTGGACACCATATTCTCGTTCCCAATCCAGGAGGACTTGGGCCTGGTCGGTTCTGATCTTTTTCAGAACTCGGCGGGGGGGATGCTCTGCATCAAAGAATATAGGAGTCCCATATTCTAGGAGGGAGAGGCTTAAAGGGAAATGGTTCGGTGAGCATTTAGAGTCCAATGTGAATTCATTTGATAATGCAGCTAAGGGGCCACCTTCCTCAGGATACTAGGACACCACAACTAGTGAGCTCTGAGGACTTAACGCACACAATTCAGAGGTTTCTACAAGTTAAGGTGTTGAGAGGTTAGCCACCTGTAGAATTTAAAGTCTGGTGTGGGTCTGGCCCTCCTGTGCTACTTTTGACACCCTGGTCCAGTAAATATAACGTTTCCTTCCTTTGTTAATGCGTCCACATTTTCTCCATTAGGGCTACCACCTAAATGTTTTCTTCCTTTGTGACGGAATCCACATCTTCATTTGTATTAAGCTATCATATTTTGTTTCTAAGAGACCTGTTCCAATAGTAGTAAAATGTAAGACTGCCTCTTGGAATACTTCATGTTTATTCTACAAGTACTGCTCTCTCTACAGTGTAATTTGACCAATGCTCTCTCCATCTATTCACTTGCTTTCTTGTCAGTCTTTCCAAATGTTGAGAATAGAGGCAGCCATGAGAATAAAACCAAAAACTATATGTTATGGTTTCTTTTATTGACAACAGCTCATCTATCATCTGTGCAATTAAACGAGAGGTAGACGGTTGTAGAGGAACAAGGGCGGGTATGTAGGCAAATGTTTATGGTGCATCTTCATATACTTGGCGTCCATTGAGGGGAACAATCAAGAGTCCCCAGACTTCGCTGCTTACCACCATGAAGTCTAACTCTTATTCTCTCTCACACACACGCTCCCACTCTCTCTAACCATGAATACAGAAAACTAAGAAATGGGAGTACAGAATGTTGTCATATTTCGTTCCTTTTTCTTCTCTTACAGGCAGAAGCTGCTCGAGAAAGTAAACAGAATCCAATGATTCAGAGAAACAGCTCTTTTGCGTCCTCCCATGAAGTATGGAAGTTCATCTGTGAACTTGGCATCAGCAAGGTGAGAGTGTAGCTGCAGCTTCTGTCATAGCATTTCTGGTATGCCTGTATATAGAAGATAATATGCTGTGGCGGGGATGGTATATCGTGCTTTTTGAGCATTGCTCTGAACAGAAATTCCTCAGTCACTACGTAATGAACTAATAATGTCTCCTTTGGTAACAGTCCGGCACACCAACTGTTTTTTGAAAGAAGAATCCCAAATGGAATTTATATCCACTGTGCTATAAGATACACACTGTATACAAATACACAAATAAGATAGCTCTAGGGCAGTGGTTCCTAACCTGCAGTCTGTGATGCCTACTCTGGGTGTGTGACTGTTTACACAAATAATATTATCCACTTAGCCCTCAGGGATCTTCAGCGCTGGTGCATCCACCGCCTGAGGTCCCAACGTGAGCACCGGACCTCCCAGAGTTTGCAACACCAGGTTCAAATTCAGTGGTGCTCCTCAAAGTCGTATATTCCAACTTTTCGAAGGCCTCTATGCCGACTGTCGTCTTTTTGGCACCTGGATTTCCGTACCGACTTCAGATGTTTATGTCCGATGTTTCCACCAATGCCTCATTCTTTTGATCCAGCACTCAAGTATACAGTGCCTCAACAATCGACGCCATGGACTGCACATCCTCCACCAGCGTTGCCACTCTGACAGAATCAGCACTGACGCCACTTTATTTTGAACAAGTGCCCAGATATACGGCACCTCAATAACTGACGCTGCAGAAAGCACCTCCACTGGATACGGCGCCACCAACGTCACAGTCCTTCGCCCCCCAGATTACATTCTGTAGGGATACACAGCAACTTCTAGAGGAGGAAGAATGTAGAAACCACCTACATGATATTTTTGGTATGTATTCTGACCTCCTAATATACAAAGATCCTAAGCAGGAATGCCTGAAGTAGTTCCCTTAAATAAAATGATGATAAAGGCTGCAGAGGTCTTAGATTTCCAGTTACCCACTACGTAGACCAAGAAAAATGTGCTCACTGAGGTGCTCCCGCCTTCTGAGAACCCCTTCTTCCCTTTACAGAGTCTTTTAGAACTTCATGTTAGCCGCATGGGGGATATCCTCTTCCACCCAGTAATTAATCATCTTGTAGGTTACTGCTGTTGCAGAGTACCAGGTGATCAGGTGTTCTTTCAGTCCATCCATCAGCAGAGAGACGGGTTGCTCAAGCCTGATGCTCTGCAGCAGCCTTCCCAACGGCCCCTCTGATACTAAGTAAAGCGCCTTGAGGCTTGGGGCCTAAAAGGCATTTTCTGCAGGCAGTATGGCCTTACATTCTAATAATGTGAACTGCCTTTTAGCTAGGCATACTCATGCCCTATTAGATATGGCCCAGATGATTTTGCCAAATGTCCCAAACAATATGAAGGGCCATTTTAAGGAGATCCGATTGCCAAAATGCCTCTGGTCATATTATCAAATCAGGCCTTGATTAGGCAGACTCCGTGCCCTGTGCCATGGATTCCTTGATTACTATTCAGAGTCATACTTGACTACACATCTAATTTTTCAGCAGATTTTCAGGCCAACTTGATGGGCCTTTCCTTTGATGAGAAGTGGCTCTTTGGTGAAAAGGCTGACTCTGCCTTAGAATGCTTTAAAGCCAGCAGAGCAGCTGGCTTCTCAAGAGGGTTTTCTTTTCGTCCCAAACAATATCAGCCACAACTCCCACAACAGCCTAATCTCCTCAAACCATACAGAGGATCAGGATCCAAAGTAGGTGGGCCAGAGACATCAGAAGTAAAAGGGCTTAACCGTCACAGTTGGATCCAGTAACCCCTACCTGCCCCATGGTCCTCTAAAAGGGGTTCTGACAGCAGGTAAGTAACTGTTTGATGGCATGTGTGACTGTAGAGACACATGATGGCAAGAGTATGCACAGCTAATGTTGGATCCGGACTTGTGCAAGTTGTTTTTCTTCGAAGAAGTCTTTCGAGTCACGAGGTGTAGTGACTTCTTTCAGTGGTAATGCACATGGGCATTGACTCTATTGTTATATTGTTTTTTTCTCCACCGTCTGGTTCAGACGTGTGTGCCTTTGCTCCGTTTCAACTCTGTTTCAGTTTGATTCTCTAGTTCTTTTCTATGTGTCCGATAAAATAACTCCATTCCACCAAAGCCTCTTCAGGGCCTACCTTCTCCATTATTACTAGTCCTCCCAAAAATGCTCCACTGGTAATAGAACGCACACACTTTCTGTTCTGGCTGCATTGCCACGTGCAGTACCCTCACGCAGGGCAACATTCAGAGTGCAACTTGTGCTTGCTCCCCTGGAGACCAACAAAGCAGTCTGCGCCGCCTGCAAGTCATTCTGCTCCAAAAACACCCTTCTGAATCATTTACTTTGTTGCCTCAAGATGTCCTACAGAGCCACTGTCGACACTCCCAACGTCTTTGGTGAGTAGCATGCCCAGGAGCAGCCATCGATCGACGAGGGGGGCCTTCTCTGTTAATGGAAGTTCGAGCTCCAGCTTGAAGAGAACTTTGAAGTAGAACACATTACTTCAGCTTAACAACCTGTGAATACGTCTTCCCCTGCACCTGTCCACCAGCTCAATCCTAACAAAAACATATGGCACTGCTGGACTTTGAGTCCCAAGTCCAAGGGTCACCACTGCTATCTAGCTATGGTCAGCACCTAACAAACGCTGCAGATGTTCCGCCTTCAGGCTTGGCACTGAAAGCGCATGGAAATCGAAGCCATCAACTTCGGCTTTTTCGTACCAAGACCACCAACAGGCATCGAGTCGATCTTCGCTACAGAGCCGGCAGCTGCTGACTGCACAGTCTACCTCTAAGCCGAAAGCTTTGGAGCTGAAGCAGTCACAGCTCAGTCCGAAATGCAGGTGAAACCAATCCTGCACAAGTCAAAGGAGAAATTGGACACGCTAGAAGAAAATTCATATCCATGCATATACTGAACGTATACTGGCTACAGCTTCTTCTCCACCTCCTAAAAGTAAGCTTACCTTTTGAAGAGGCTTTGGACATACCAGTCCCTCGGAAAAAGAAAACTATGGCCAAAGCTACCAGCACTCCACCCCTTTCACCTCCCATGCCAACTCCACCTTCACCCCTACCTCCCGCACTACCACACTCTCCTGCTACACCATACACTCCAGGAGAGCTACTAGATCATTCACCACATGGGTCTCCACAGTCAGATACTGGTGGTGTGGGAGGCCACAGGGAAATGACCTCTGAGACACCTACAACACTGATCCCCCTGCTGACACGGATCCTGATATTTATCCTGCGCGCCCTTCTCCTTCTGAAGATGCTACCTCTTACCATGAGGTTAAAGCAAGTGCTGCTGCTTTTCATAATGTGGAACTTCATAAAGAGCTTCTGGAGGGTGACCTTCTCTTTGCACACTTGCCAACACACACAGGGCTACCCATTACCTGCCTATGTTAAAAGGCATTCTTGGCCATACTTAAAGCCCCTATTAGGGCTAGGGTTGTAACGCCTAGGGTAAATAAACCATTAAAAGTTTAACCATACCTAGGAGCAATGCTAAACACACACACCGGATTAGCTTACCCCAATCCCATAAGAATTAAATCTTTCAGACAAACTGCCTCCATTTCAGATCAGTGAACAACTTACAGTGAGGTTGGTCATGTGTCTGCAAGGGATGATGGCTTCCTGCATTGTCATAGTTCCCCAGGCTAGATTACATATGAATCTGTTACAACAATGTCTAGCTCACCAGTGGTCACACAGTCACGGGTTCAGTTGACCAATCTAGTTTTGATAGACCACCCCACTCACCGTTCTCTACAATGGTGGAACACCACCAACCTATTGAAGGAGCGGCCATTTTATCAACCCTGTTCCCCACATCACTGTCACAAGAGACGCATCAAAGACAGAATGGTGGGGGGGCTCACCTACAAAACGTCACAGTGAAGGGCCTAAAGGGTGTCAAGCACCAGTCTCTCCACATTAACTACCTAGAGCTTCAAACTGTTCACCTAGCACTGAAAGCATTCCTCCTTCACATGTCCCTAGTCCGGACAGACAATATGACAGCCATGTATTGTCTCAAAAAGAGGGGGACAGTCTGCATAACTCACACCTGTCTTAGACCATTTGGAACTGGGCTCTACATCACCACATGCAACTGTTAGCGGAATACCTTCCGGGAACAGACAATGACTTTGCAGACCTGCTCAGCAGGATGCAGCAACAAGTCCACGAATGGAAACTCCACCCACAAGTCCTCTTACCTTACTTCCAAAAGTGTGGCTTGCCTCAAATAGATCATTCTGCCACAGCAGACAACGCATAATATCCAAACTTCGCCTCCAGGTTCCCACAACCGCTATCCATGGGCAATGCATTATGGATGAGTTGGTCAAAAATATTTGCCTACGCGTTTCCACCTCTTCCTCTCCTTCCATTTCTGGCTCGGAAGCTCAAGCAGACTTTTCTAACAGTGATCCTAGTAGCTCCCACTTGGGCTTGTCGGCCTTGGTTCACAACATTGCTGGATCTTTCAGTAGTCCCACATGAGAAGCTCCCCAACAGACCGGAACTTCTCACACAAAATCATGGACAAATCAAATTCCAAAACTCTCAACATAGCAATCTCGCTTCTGAGGTCATAGAATTTGGTTATCTCAACTTACCAGCAGGGCCGGCCTAAGGCATGTGCAAGCTGTGCACCTGCACAGGGCCGCCAAACCCCAGGGGCCGCCACGCCAATATATATCCTTAGATACATATTTGCGTGGCGGCCCCTGGCAGGGATTTGGCGGCCTCGGGCCCCCTACCTACACTTCCTGCTCAGGGCCTCCGTGAGCCTAGAGCCGGCCCTGCTACCAGCAAAATATATGGACATTCTTAAAGAAGCACGTAAACCTACCTCAAGGGCCTGCTATGCAGCAAATGGAAATGTTTTGGTTGCTACTGCCACTCAAAACAAATGTAAGCCTTTAACAGCCACAGTACAAAACATTATCTGTTATCTACTTCACTGATGGCCGGTCTGGTGGCTTACTGTACTAATGCGTCCACTGTAGATGCCTGTGTTCTACCTCATAGTCACAAGATTAAATCCTGGTGGGTCTACTAAGACATTCATTCTTCTGAGATTGATAAAATGAGTACCATTGAGTTTGGTAACAATAAACCTCTGTTATTCAGTGCCAAGATACCTTTGGTGAACATGTGCTTTGCAAATACTTATGTTACTTACAAAAGGCCGGTTTAGTGTATACTTCTTTACGCTTACATCTAACGGCTGTGGCTGCCTATCTTCCAAATAGACAATACCTTTCCCTCTTCAAAATTCCATAAATTAAAGCCTGCATGGAAGGACTTAAACGTGTTATTCCACCCAGAATTCCTCCTGCACCGTCATGGAACCTCAATATAGTACTCACAAGACCTCATTTTGTGCCTCTACACTCATGCTCCTTTCAATTCCTATCTTGAAAGATGGTTTTTTCAGTCACCAAAACTTCACTCAGATGCGTTAGTGAGCTCCAGGCATTAACCTTAGAAGAACCATTCTACCAAATACACAAAGACACATTGAATAAATCAATACGTTTATTTTGTGATTAACAAAAATCATTGCAATTAAAACATCTTAGAAAAAAGACATTATATAAAACATCATCACATTCCTGTAAATAGTAGTTACCTGTATAAAAAGACAAATCTGTAGTTACAAGCCATACCACAACTAAAAAACTCTTTGCGAGTTTCTATTTAAAACTGCCACACGGAGGATACTTCAACAACTTGTAGTTTCAATCATAGTTATACATAAAATCTAATTAGCTTTATAAATCACTAGCAGCCCGTCCCGACGTTGTCCGGGTATGAAATAGAATGTGTGTAATGTGTGTATTTGGCAAGGGCAATTTATTTTAAAATCTCACGGTAGACAACATTTTTTGTTTCATTAGAACAGGAACGGAGAAGGCCCAGCTGCAGCCCTGGCTGATGTTAGCAGGCGCGTGTAATTGGTGTAGTGATCCGCCGCCTGAGCCCGGCTACAGCCCTGGATGATGTTAGCAGGCGCGTGTAATGTCGTTGAATGAGAGAGTTATCAGCCACGGGTAAATCCGTTTAATGAGAGAGTTGAGTGACAGCGAGTAGGAGAGGCTGCAGTAATTGTCCCCGCAGACACGCTCATTTGCGTGTTTCCCCGCTTGAGGCCCAGATGCAGGCCTGTTTGATGTTAGCAAGCGCGTGTTCCCCCACTTGAGGCCCAGCTGCAGCCCTGGTTGATGTCATCAGGCGCGTGTAATTAGTGTACTGATCCGCCGCCTAAGCCCGGCTAGAGCCCTGGTTGATGGTAGCAGGCGCGTGTAATTTCGTTGAATGAGAGAGTTCAGTAACAGCGCGCAGGAGAGGCTGCAGTAACGTTACTTACCAGGCCTCCAGGTGAACGTGTTTGTCACGCCCCCAGCACACGGCCACAGCAGATGATCTTCTGATTAATGTACGACCCACATGGCATGAAGGACGGAACATAGCACCCGCCCCCAGCGTTTCTCACGGCCCCAGCGTGCCCCTTGATGCTGCGCAGCAACGTAATTGGCTCTTGTATGTACGACTCACATGGCATGAAGGGCAGACACACGCCCCCAGTGTTTGTCTTGCCCCCAGCACACGCCCACAGCCCACGATGTGATGGCCGTACCACACGCCCCCAGCGTTAGTAACGCCCCCAGCCCACGCCCACAGCACAACACAGACACGCTCACAAGGGACTACTTTGCTGCACGGTTCTTTTACCTTTTAAATGTATAGAGGAGTTGGCCTAATGGCTAAGGCGCTCGACCTCGGACCTGGGGATCTGGGTTCGAGTCTTGGTAACGACGCCAAACATCCTGTGATTCTGGGAAAATCACTTAATCTCCCCGTGCCTAACAAAAATGAATGTGTGTCCTCATGTAACGTAACTGGTGCTATGTAATGCGCTCTGATACCTGATTCAGTTTGGGTCAAGTTCGCGCTATATAAAACTCTGCAAAAAAAATATGGTGGCCGTCTGCATAGCCTATGTCCTTCTGCTGCAACTGCCCTTTCCAACGCTGTATTGGGTGTTGTGGTTGGTGCTGTGGTTACTGAGATTACCCGCCTCAAAGGTTTGGGCTCTCTCTTTATAATATTAGTATGGATTGTATAAATAAACTACAAAATTCATTAAGATATAGACAGGATTATTACATATTAAAATGCAGACATGCGGTAAACAGTGATTCCATTGTGCAAACAAGCTATAGAAGTGCATCAATATCTTCCATTGTTAAACCAAGGAATAAAGGAGCATCAGCATCTTCGTTGTTAAAATAGATTACCATAGCAGCATAGACACTATAAGTCTTTCAGGAGGCCATAATGTGCAAGTATTTATTTATTTATTTATAAGCAATTAAACAGAAACCATGTATTTTAAAATGTCTCTTAGGACCATTTGATTTGATTATTGTATACCTTAAACAGTCAATGCCAGACATTTTTCAGCAGCACCAGCAAAAAAAGTTATCAATTGACATAACTACAGAATCAACTCGCCAGATAGACCTAAAATGAGAGCCTAACAAGCCGATCTTACCTCAAGCTTCAAAAGTAATGGTTTTAAAAATATGCGCGGTAATTTAAGCAAATTGGGACACACACATATTATATGCAATAGAGATTCATGTGGCCACCCACAAAGTCTACAGTTGGTACTATGCCTTTGCTGGATCTCCACAGATGGATAGTAAAATGCTAAGACCAAACGTCCTTCACCTGTTCCTCCCAGAGCACACTCTACTCGCAAAAAGGGAGCAACCATGGACTTTTTAGGAAATATTCTCAACGCGGATATATGTAAAGCAGTTACATGATTCACACAATACACTTTCACCAAACATTTTAGTGTGGATGTTTTAGCAAGTGGACAAGCCAATGTAGGACAGACCTTATTATGCAACCTATTTCAAACTACTGCAACACCCACATGTTAGCCACTGCTTATGAGGAGGGACTGCTTTACAGTCTATGCAGAGCATGTGTATCTACAGGCACATGCCATCGAACTGAATGTTACTTGCCCTGTAAGCATCTATTCGAGGCATGCAGTGCTGTAGATTCGCAAGCGCCTACCCTCTTCCCCGGATTCCTGTGGACGTTGCATTTCCAAAAATTGACTAGTTTTCACTATTTATACATTTAAGATTGTCATCACAAAGCGTACACATTCTTCACACTCCTTTCTCCCCCGCCTGCGGGAGAGCATCTTACAGTGGAGTCGATGCCCATGCGCATTACTACAGAGAGGATTATTTTTACTATTATTTATTGTTTGATTATTTAAAATCATGACAATTGGAATAAAAAACAAGCAAGAAAACACTGTTCATCTTAAATGCATAAAAAAGATACAAATATTAACAATAGATGCAGTGATACAAAATATTTAAAAAATGAGCAGGAAACAGCTAAAATATGTTAAAACATAATAACCTTGTTAATGAGTATGCGACCCACCCCTAACTATCAATAAGACAAGCAAAGGGCCATCGATAAGTGTTTCAAGTGATGATGGAGCACACGAGAATCCCAGTCTGTTCATGGATGTACAAATTACGTCAATGGATCTTCTAAACCTGCTGATGTAAGTTTTTTGGCAGTTTTAATGACGAATTTCGTGAACCTGACGTTAAGCATCATGTTATTGGGATTCATTGCTGCTATAATGCTTGCCGGCATGATCTGACTCCATGTGTGATCCATTCGCTCTGCAACAAACGCCTTCTGTTATTAAGAAATGCGAGGCAAACACACCCTACATACTCAATTGATTCTGAGTGATGACCGCAGCCCCTACATTTGATATCATTTAAACGGCACCAAGTTGGCTAATGTTTTAAAAAGGGCCATTCACCAATCCTCAGGACCATAAATATTTTCTTCCAGACGGCTGCATAAGTGCTTGAAAGATAGGGGGCCTCTGGTCTGGGTTTGAGCTCCGTGATTATGGACCAGGCATGCTTTTTTTTAGACAGTTGTGCCCTGTCCTAATAAAAAGACCAGAGTCGAACACTTTTTTAATAGGCAGTTTTAATGCCTGCTGAGGCGGGTTGGTACACCAGTAATCCGTGACTTTAAGCAATTGCAGGGAGTGTTCAAGGTAAGGTCAATGTTTTTGACTAGATTAGCCAGCTGGTATTTCTTGCCACAACTTGGCCCCCAGGCTTCCTTCCCTTCAATTGCGCAATCTATGACACAACTTGATAAATGCGCCTGCTCCGACACCCTCGTGGTTAAAAATGCCAAACTTGAGCCTGATCTGAACCCGTGATGCTGATTTCGGCAGGTGCTAGGCTCGTTTAAAAATTCTAGTTATTGTTTTGTTCAGCATTAAACAATTGCTCCCCAGCATAATATCTTGACCATAGGTTAGATGGTTTATAACCTTTGCCTTCATGACTGTCGGTTGGGGAGATAAGCTAGGGCCAAGTAGCTGTCTCGAGAGTTTCATCGATACTGCTTCGAGGGACAGTGCTTTTGCTTTTACCATTTCTTTCTGTTTTCGAAAGGAGCCCTTGGAATCCATTTAAATGCCCAAATATTTGTATGATGTCACAGTTTCTACGAGAGGAAAAGTCACTACACCTCGTGACTCTAAATAGTTCTTGGAAGAAAACAACTTTCACAACTCCGGACCCTACACTAGATGGCAGGCATATGCAATGAATGTGAAATCTGAAAGAGACACGTTAGTGATAGATTCCTTACCTTAGAATATCCCCAGGCCTCAGACTAGATCCAGAATTTTTTTGCGTAGCAGTACCCTTGCGCGTCGGTAGGCGTCGTCTGCGGCTCCGCGTCCGTCGTCGGCGTCGTGGGCGCCGTGATGACGTCGTCGGAGTACTTAGACGCCGCCTCCGCGTGCTGACGTCAGTTCTTCTTTTTTCCGCGCCAGCAGCGCAGATCCGGAAAAAGTGGTACCTTAGTCATTTTTTTACTATAACTTTTTACGATCCTTTTTGATCTTTCCTTCGAGTCTTCGACTCCGAACGGTGCCGGTAGGGATGCCAGGTTTTAAGCCTTGTAAGGATTGCGACCGACTGATGTCGGTCACGGACCCTCATCGTCGGTGTCTCCACTGTCTCGGTGTCGATCATGACGACAAGACCTGCTCCGACTGCCGGGCCCTGACCTCGAAAGCTAGACGGGAGCGGTCCCGCAAGCGACTCGAGCTCTGGCAGTTGGCCCCGCGCCGTGAGAGGTGCCGGTCCGGACAGAGGTCGAGGGACTGGTCGCGGGAGCGGAGCCACCATAGCTCCGGGAGTCTACATCACTCCGGGAGTCTACATCACTCCGGGAGTCTACATCACTCCTCAGGGTCGAAGTCGTCAGGTAAGCACAAGAAGTCGAAGAGACGTCATCGCTCTTCCGACTCCCCCCGACGCTCGCACGACGCGGTCGGGGGTTCGGGTGACACCGCCCACGCGGCTCCGTCGGAGTCGAGTGCGTCACGTCCGGCGCCACACCCTCCGGTCCCTGGGCCACGCGCGACGCCGGAGGAGATCAAGCGGTTCCTCGTGGCCATGAGGTCCCTCACCCCTCCGACGGGCTCCGCGGCGCCTTCGGGCCCAGCGGACCTGTCTGGGGGCCCTAGCGGGTCGGGGGCTTTGGCCCCGACGCTGTCGGATGCTTCGACGCCGCCGGCGCCTTTGGGCACGGCGCCGCAGGGCCCCACTGGATCCGCTTCTGGATCCGGGTCGTCGCCGGTTGACTTGACGACCTCACCGGCGCCAGTCCCTCAGGTGTCACCTCCGGCGCCGTCTTCGGGCGGCGCCGTCCCCGATACCTCCCTTGCTCCGGTAGCGGCGCCGCTGGGCGCCGCTCTCGACGCCGTTTGGAGAATTAATCTTCCATGAGGCGGCCCCATCATTTGACACCCCTGAGTACCAGGAGATGGGTGATGAGTATTGGGAGGGGTCTGAGGACCCAGGAGGACTGGACAGGTGAACTTAGGGAAGCCAGTGGTCTGGACACCTCGCCAGACACTGGTTTGGTCTCACCTACTACCGTCGCTACGGAGGAGGGGGCAACCTACAGTGTGGTGCTGACGCGGGCGGCCAAAGCCTTGGGCCTTGAACTCCCCGTCGCGGCCGTGAGGACTAACCTCCTCACTGAGGTCCTTAAACCGCAGTCAAGCTCGGCTGAGCCTCTGCTGCCGTTTAATGAGGCCTTGACCGACGTTCTTTTGGGCACTTGGTCCAGGCCCGCTACAGGTTCGCCTGTAGATAGGAACGTGGCCAGACGCCACCGCCCGGCCCCGGGCGACCCTTGTTTCCTGTCCACCCACCCCACCCCTGAGAGCCTGGTGATCCAGGCCTCCAATTCCCAGACCGCATTCCCGTCGGCTCCGCCTGACAGGGAATCCAAGAGGTATGAGCAATACGGCAAGAAGGTGTTCTCCTCCCTGAGTCTGGGACTGCGGTCTTCCAACACCGCATGCCTCTTGGGCCGTTACACCCACTCTCTGTGGGATACGGTCGCGGACGTGCTGCCAGAATGCCCGTTGGAGGTACGAGCTAAACTCGGCCAAGCCCTTGTGGAAGGCCGAGATGCGGCACGTTATTCTATCCGGTGTGGACTGGATACCACCGACTCACTGGGCAGAGCGATGGCAACGATGGTGGCGATTCGTCGCCACGCCTGGTTGAGGTCCGCCAACTTCTCGGCTGATGTCCAGAACACACTCATGGACATGCCGTTTGATGGCCGTCGCCTTTTTGGCGACAAGGCAGACCATGCGCTTGAGCGCTTTAAGGACTCCAGGGCTAAGGCCAAGTCCTTGGGCCTCTCGGCCCCGCGCTAGCAATCGGGTGCCTTTCGCTCCTTTCGTGGCCAAGGAAGGGGTGTACCCACACGTGCTGCCAGCCACGCACCGCAGAGTAATACCCAACGCGGTGGCGGCCGTGGAAACCGCCGTGGCGGCGGTCAGGGACAACGGCGAGAACAGTCCACACCTTCCCTCGCAGCATCCGCCTCAAAACCCTCCTAGTCCGTGCTTTCAGGCCCATGTCGCCAGTGGGGTTCGCCATCACCTCCTCCACTGGCGCACTGTCACGTCGGACAGGTGAGTGCTGCAAATCGTCCGAAGGGGCTACTCCCTCCCCTTCAAGGCGACTCCTCCAGAAATGCCACCGCAGAACCACCGTGTATCGGGGGATCATTTGCGACTTGTGCAGGAGGAAGTTACGGCCCTCTTGGCCAAGGGGGCCATCGAGCGCGTTCCTGGGCCAGAAGTAGGGTGTGGTTGCTACTCCCACTACTTTCTGGTACCCAAGAAGGGCAAAGGGGGCCTACGCCCTATCTTGGACCTCCGGAACGTCAACGGCTTCCTCCGGAAGGAGAAGTTCAAAATGCTGACACTGGCTCAGGTCTTAGCTGCCCTGGACCCAGGAGACTGGATGGTAGCGTTGGACTTGCAGGACGCTTATTTCCACATCCCCGTCCTGCCGGCCCACCGGCGCTACCTGCGGTTCACGGTTGGCCACGAGCACTTTCAGTTTACCGTGCTCCCCTTCGGCCTTACCAGCGCACCACGGGTGTTCACAAAGGTGATGGCGGTGGTCGCCGCTCATCTGCTCAGGTTAGGGGTTTCAGTCTTCCCCTACCTCGACGACTGGTTGTTAAAGGCGGGCTCGCCCCTAGACAGTCATCAGCCACCTCCAGACAACGGCAGACCTCCTGCACCAGCTGGGGTTCTCCATCAATGTGCCCAAGTCACACTTGTGCCCCTCTCGGAAGCTCCTCTTCATCGGAGCGGTTCTCGACTCTGCGCAGTTTCGGGTTCATCCACCCGAACAGCGGGTTCGGAATATTCAGGCTCTGATTCCACTCTTTCAGCCTTTATCCCGGATCTCAGTCAGGTTGACGCTGCGGCTTCTGGGGCTGATGGCCTCCTGCATCCTTCTGGTGCATCACGCCCGGTGGCGGATGCGGGCTCTGCAGTGGGACCTGAAGTTTCAGTGGGCCCAGCATCAGGGCAACCTCTCCGACCATGTCCTGATCTCGGAGGGCACTGCGAGACAGCTGCAGTGGTGGCTCACGGACCGCGATTGGGTCAGCGGCAGATCCCTCTCCCTTCCCCAACCGGAGCACGTAGTTGTGACGGATGCGTCCCTCTAGGGCTGGGGAGGCCACATGGGAGAGGCGGAGATTAGAGGCCTCTGGTCTCCGGCAGAGTCCCGGCTCCATATCAACCTTTTGGAGCTGCGGGTGATTCGTCTAGCACTGAAGGCATTCCTCCCCTCTGTTCGGGGGAGTATAGTGCAGGTGTTCACGGACAACACCACCGCCATGTGGTACTGCAACAAACAGGGTGGGGTAGGGTCATGGACCCTTTGCCAGGAGGCTCTGCGCCTCTGGCAGTGGCTGGAACATCAGGCCGTGACCCTGGTGGTTCAACACCTGGCAGGTTCTCTGAACGCCAGGGCGGACGAGCTCAGCCGTCGGTGCATGATGGATCACGAATGACGTCTGAACTCGGATGTGGCGCAAGGCCTCTTTCAGCAATGGGGAGAGCCTTGGTTAAACGCGCAATGTCATCAGTTCTGCGCGTTGGAATTTCCAAGGCGGCACTCGCTCGGAGACGCTTTTCGTCGCGAGTGGAGTTGCGGTCTGTTGTTCGCCTTTCCGCCTATACCACTTCTGGCCAGAGTGCTGAAGAAGATCAAGCGCGACCGGGCTCCGGACTGGGCACAAAGGTACTGGTATCCAGAGCTACTCAGTATGTCAGTCGATCCCCCGGTCCGTCTGCCTCTTCAGGAGGACCTTCTGTCGCAGCAGCAGGGGACGGTCCTCCAGCCGAACCTGTCCAGTCTCCACCTCCATGCGTGGAGATTGAGCGGCGACAGTTGAGGCCATTTGACTTGCCTCCTGAAGTCTGTAATGTCATTCTGGCAGCCAGGCGTCCCTCCACAAAATCGGTATACGCCTGCAGGTGGAATAAATTTGTGGCATGGTGCACAGCAAAGGCTGTGGATCCACTTTCTGCCCCTCTTTCTGAGGTTCTGCTCTTCCTTCTTTCGCTTGCCCAGCAGGGCTCTGCTCTGGGCACTATCAAGGGCTACCTTTCTGCCCTTTCAGCCTTTCTAAGGCTACCTGATCAACCTTCTTTGTTCAAGTCCCCTATTGTAAATCGTTTTCTGAAGGGCATCACACACATGTTCCCTCCTGTTCCGTTTGTGATGCCTCAGTGGGACTTGAACCTTGTTCTTACATTCCTGATGTGCGCTCCCTTTGAACCACTTCACAACTGTCCTCTCCGCCTTCTTACTCTGAAGACTGCTTTCCTGGTTGCCATCACCTCTGCCAGGAGAGTGAGTGAGCTCCAGGCTCTTTCATCTAAACCCCCTTTCCTTTCTGTCCATCCGGACAAGGTTGTGTTGCGGACTAGGCCATCTTTCCTGCCCAAGCTTGTCACGGCCTTCCACATCGGACAGTCTATCACCTTGCCTACCTTCTTTCCGCCACCGCATCCCTCTAAAGAGGAAGAGCGGCTCCACCGTCTGGACCCAAAACGTGCGCTCTCTTACTATCTGGATCGCACACGCCAGTTCCGGGTGGATGACCAACTCTTTGTTGGTTACGTGGGCGCTAAGAAGGGAAAGGCGGTGCACAAGCGGACCATCTCCCGGTGGATCATCTTGTGTATCCAGGCATGTTACTCCTTGGCTAAAAAGGAGCCCCCTGTTGGATTGCGGGCTCATTCCACTCGGGCCACGGCGACTACAACTGCCCTGGGCCGGGGAGTGCCCTTGCAGGACATTTGCCAGGCAGGTACGTGGGCCTCGCTGCACACGTTTGCAAGACACTATTCCCTGGACAGTCAAGTCCGGAGGGATGGCTTCTTTGGCCGTTCCGTCCTCCAGGACTTTCTGGTGTGATTATTGGTTCGCAGACCCACCACCGGGGTTGGTATTGCTGGGGTATCTATTCTAAGGTAAGGAATCTATCACTAACATGTCTCTTTCAGATGCACAAGTTACTACGTGTGTAACGATATATCTGTAAGAGACATTAGTTAGTGATAGATTCCTTTCCGACCCATCCATCCTCCCCGTTCTGCGAACCGATATCTAGGGTTAAGGTCATCCCCTTTTAGGGCCCTAGTTTCAATGGCACCAGTGTTGGTTTTTAACATGGCTCTGCGTTTCTGGCGCGGAAAAGCTGTGTCTAAGAACTGACGTCGGGACGCGGGGGCGGCGTCCAAGTACTCCGACGACGTCATCACGGCGCCCACGACGCCGACGACGGACGCGGAGCCGCAGACGACGCCTACCGACGCGCAATGGTACTGCTTCGAAAAAAATTCCGGATCCAGTCTGACGCCTGGGGATATTCTAAGGTAAGGAATCTATCACAAACTAATGTCTCTTACAGATATATCGTTACACAAGTAGTAACTTGTGCTTTACAGCACTACATACCTCGAACAGGTTAAGTAACATATTCCTTTTCTTGTAGCTTAGATTCACATGCTTTGCAGCCTTCTGCCATCTAGTGTTGGGCACGGACATTGCAAGTTTTTTTCCTTCGGAGAAGAAGCTTCAGTTTCTTTCTAACTCATAATTCCTTCCCAAAACCTATGCGGAGCATGTGATTTACAGTTACACATGCTACGAATAGGGAAGTTTACTTACCTTGTCACTGACTGTAGCATGTAGTGCTGTGGATTCACGAGTGCCTCCCACCTTCCTAGGCGTGAGCTGATGCTTTAGATGGCTAACAGACATATTATAAAATTCTGGCACACTTCACAGGTACACATTCATTGTCTTGTTATGCTGTTCGCCCCTTACATTCACACAACCTTTGAGGGTAAAAAACGCAATTTGAGGTGCATGCTTTGTCCTGGTACGTTGTGGGTTTCGGCATGTCAGGAGTGTGCAGAGAATGTGATCTACTTCTACACATTATAAAAACTTGCCTTTTTAACCTGTGCTGTATTGGCCTGGCACTCTACTTGTCAAGTGACACCAATGATGCCTCATGGCGTCCTTCAGAATAAAGACTCCATCATCAGCTGCACTACCAGTAAACTACAAGGGTTTCACTGTTGAAGGCCTGTCTGAAGACACGCTCAACATCAGTAAGTATTTCAATGTAGATTTCTTTTTTATGTTCATGTTGATAACTCTGCTTCATAATCACAACAGTCCTGAGGAACTCTGTCTCATAAACGGAAGAGTTGTCTCCGCCTAGTCGGATGAGGTACAGGAACCTAATAAACCGGTATCAGTCTCACACTACCCCCTAAAGCTCTCAAGATTACTATTGGTAGATCCGAAGTGTTACACAAGAGATGGAGTTGACAACTCTTTCCTATTACACCTGAGGTCCACCAAGGGAGTGGGATTCCGAACCGGGCCACCCTGATCTTATCTCTCAGGCGATATCACAGTGACACTACTCTTATGGTAGAAAAACACCTCCTAGACACAAGATTGTATCCAAAATGTCCTGCCACGCCCCTGGTGCTTCGGGAGTTAAACATGGAGATTTTAATTTCTCCAGCGTCAGCAATACTCAAAGCAACTATTAGACACATAGCAAAATTCGGAGAACATGTCAGCAGGACTTTCGCAGAACTCCTCACTGATCTTTTTGTGTGCACATCCTGATAAAATCGTTCAGCATATTTTAAAAGCTGATTTGTTACTTAAGATTCAGTTGGGAGTGCCAGGAGGGATTCTCCAGGGGATTAGCCGACATTAGAATGACAACATGATACAAAATATCATGAATAAAGGTATGGTAGTTTCAGACCACATTATTGGTGCTGACAGGGATGTAGTTTGGCCCTCCACTCTGGGCAGGAGTTGGCATTTTTTTAAAATCTGCTGTAAACTGGCGAGAATCCTGAGTTTCATCCATTCTTGTTGGTTTCGCATCTTCCTGCCACAGATTAAGATAAGCAGATGCTGGTGTTATGCCATTCAGCGCATAAAGAAGGGACGCCTATAACACCGTTCCTCCAAATACTGACTCGGTATGGGGTTGTAACCCCTTTTTAGGTCTCGCCTGTCGATGCGCATGCGCATCGAGCAAGCGAGACTATAGGGGCTCATCTACTCTTTATCTAACTTGCAAGGAATCGTGGCGATTCCTTGCAGTGCCCGTGACTTTTAAGCTCAATGCGCATGTGCATTGAGCTTAAAAGCGCGTGCACAGCCGCCCGCATTCCTCCGACACCTTTGAAGTGAAGCTTAGCTTCACTTCAAAGGCCCGGCTTCTTCACACCCACATGCCGCTCTGCCCCGCTCCGCCCCCTCCCCTGAGTCATCCTGCCTGCCCCTTCCCGCCGTGTCGCATTTCTCCTCCCCCCTCCCCTCTCTTCCCTCCGTCTTGTTCTAAAGTGCAGCTGCTCAGAAAGCGACCCCCCCCGCCCCCCCGCTCGTCTGTGTTCTGGCAGCTGCTGGGACTTGAAAGGGGGATCCACATGTAAGGGGGTCACAGGCTGCCTGCAGGGGCTCCCCCAAGCATAGCAGTGGCGCCCCACATCCTACTGGCTTGGACAGAACCGGTTTATCCTTCTGGGAGAATTGACGCCGCAGTATATTTAGGCAGTTTCCAACCTACAAGCAAGGCTTTCTTCCCCATGTCCTTCCTTCCTCACTGAGCTTGTGCCCTCCTTAACATACCCATAGTACTGTCCTACCTTCAGAGCTCTTACCATGCTCCGAAGCACTGAGCCCTACCCTCAGTGCTCAGCATTCCCTCGCTCCATCTGCGCCCAGCTGAACAGGGGCTCTTCACTTCCGGCATTGCCTTTTACTTTCTACCCCTGGGCATGCTCCTGCTTCTGCCTGCCGGGTGATCGGTCACTTCCGGTGCACCCCTTCACTCTCTATTTACAGGCATGCTCCTGCTTCTGCCTGCCGGGTGATCGGTCACTTCCGGTGTACCCCTTCACTCTCTACTTCCGGGCAAGCGCCTGCTTCTGCCTGCCGGGTGATCGGTCACTTCCGGTGTACCCCTTCACTCTCTATTTCCAGGCATGCGCCTGCTTCTAGTCTGCTTGTGGATCGGTCACTTCCGGTGTACCCCTTCACTCTCTACTTCCGGGCAAGCGCCTGTGTCTGCCTGCCGGGTGATCGGTCACTTCTGTTGTAACCCCTCTACGTTTAGTGTTCTGTGCAAGGTGCTGTTCCAACCCAGCCAGGTGACCCTTTACTGCCGACAACCTTTGAACCTCTACCTCTGGGCAGTCGTCGGCTTCCACCCCCCTGGGTCACCCTTCATTCCTGCAGAGGCAGGGCTGTTTCCTTCCTGCTGCCTGTCCCTTTTCTTGGCATCCTATTGTAGTACCGGCGTGCTGTGCTGGCGGCCTTTGCTGTCATGTCCCTCACCGTAGCTGAGCCACAGTTCTTCACCCTCTCCCCATGCCCCGGCACCTAGTCGATAGCGTTGCTCTTACCTTTCCTAGAGGTTTGTTCACTGATGCCTTCATCTGGGCTGTAAACTCATGAGTGCCACAATCAATTAAGCTATGCTTCACCCCACTAGTCCTGCACCCAAGTGGGATTCCGGCTGAGGCCTTCCAGCCTCCAGGGCTCCCAGGAAGAGTTTCAGACCCTACTTTCTCTGCCCTTCTCGCCCTTGCCCGAGGGAGTCCGGGATTTCTCCTTAGAGTGAACCCAGTCACTACTACCAATGGCGCGAAGTCTATCCCCCCCCCCCCCCCCCTCTAGTGGAAAAGGACAATAGGATTTTTGACTGTTTGGCCCAATCAAGTGACGTCTTCAAGTTCACCATACTACCCTGGCTTCCAACCCCCCCCCCCCTCCCATGTGTAATGTAATGTAATGTGTAAGAGCTTTTAGAAATGTTTATGGTTTTTTTTTTTAATTCTTTAGCATTGGCTACAGGAAACAAAAATGCTAAAGATTTACAAAAAAACCCATAAACAATTCTAAAAGCACTAACTCTAATGCTGCGAGACCTATTGCATTTCCAATGCTTGTTAGGAGTTGGTAAGGGTTTACTGACTTCTAAAACGGGATTAGTGCGTTGAAAAAATATTTTTGCATGTGCAAACTCTTAATGAGTGTTTGCACATGTTCTCAGTCTAAAATGGATTCTACCAGTACACCGAGACGCTCAAATTGGGAAGGAGCCTAATTTAAGATATCTGTTCTACACTCCCTTTTGTTCCTACAAGTGAAACAAAATATCACACATTAACAATAAAAAAAGTATTTACGCTTGATGAATCCCGCCTCAGTCACTTTTTTTGACCCCTGAACTGGATTGCCTTGTTTCTTCTCAGTCACTTTTGTTTGCTTTCTTATTCTTCTGTTTTACTTATTTTACTAATGCCCGAGTTTCGGAGAGATTTTTCAACATTGTCTTATCTTTTTTTTAGTTGCTGCTGAATGTTGTTTTGAATGCTCCACATAAGATTTAATGTTGGGAGTTTTTACACCTGTTTATAAATGAGAAGTAGATTCAGTTAAAATGAGATTCACCTTCTCAAGAGAAAAATGTATATACCTTATTTAAATACTAGATCAGTATGAATGTACATGTTTTAAATAGGCAAGCAGTCGAATCCTGTTTATCGAGAAATGCTAAATTAAATAGACACTTCCAAACTCAAATTCTAGCTCGGTGTTCGAATATATATTATAGTATGTGTCAGACGCTGCTACAAGAGTTCGTGTGGGACTCATTTTTAGGGCTCGCCTGCTGATGCGCTTCAGCGCATAGCTGGCGAAGCTCTATTGTGGCTTAAACAGAGGTTAACCACCACTGGCGATTCCACTGGCGATTCCTTCAAGTGCATGTGCTTTTTAGGTCATTGCGCTTGCGCAAGCCCTAAAAAGCGCGTGCACAATGCCACCAGCCGCCTGCCTGCCTGCCTCGCATTACCACATCAAAGGCAGCCCTCCGAGCGCATTTCTCACCCCCTAATTATTCACGGCCGGCCGGCAGGCACATCAAAGGCTGCTGCTGCCGTGACTCGCATTTCTCCTCCCTCCTCCCCTATCACTGCCCAGGCCGGCCGTACTTTCTCTTTACACGGGCGCCCATTCCTGAATCACTTGAAATCTCTCCACATTATTTGCATTTTGTTAATTAAAAAAATTAACTACAACACAGCGTTGCACATTTTTCTCGACTTCGGAAGGATGAGTCCCAATCTCATTTGTGCAAAGTGTTGTAATGGGATTATTGGAGAGTTAGAGAAACGTGCTCACAAGTTACATTTTTATGCAAATCATCTGAGTAAATAAACAATAGCATGGTGCCGTTTGCGTCCTTGACTTGATCTGGTTTTTGTTTTTATTTTGCTATTATTCTCACAAAGGCTAAGGTCTGCCTACTTTAGTATTAAGTGCTATACGTCGCATAAGCAACAGCTAACCATTCACTCACCCACGCAACGCCACTCACCCACGCAACGCCACTCACACACGCAACGCCACTCACACACGCAACGCCACTCACACACGCAACGCCACTCACACACGCAACGCCACTCACACACGCAACGCCACTCACACACGCAACGCCACTCACACACGCAACGCCACTCACACACGCAACGCCACACACACACGCAACGCCACACACACATGCAACGCCACACACACATGCAACGCCACTCACCCACGCAACGCCACTCACCCACGCAACGCCACTCACACACAACGCCACTCACACACGCAACGCCACTCACACACGCAACGCCACTCACACACGCAACGCCACTCACACACGCAACGCCACTCACACACGCAACGCCACTCACACACGCAACGCCACTCACACACGCAACGCCACTCACACACGCAACGCCACTCACACACGCAACGCCACTCACACACGCAACGCCACTCACACACGCAACGCCACTCACACACGCAACGCCACTCACACACGCAACGCCACACACACACGCAACGCCACTCACACACGCAACGCCACTCACACACGCAACGCCACTCACACACGCAACGCCACTCACACACGCAACGCCACTCACACACGCAACGCCACACACACACGCAACGCCACACACACACGCAACGCCACACACACACGCAACGCCACACACACACGCAACGCCACACACACACGCAACGCCACACACACACGCAACGCCACTCACCCACGCAACGCCACTCAGCCACGCAACGCCACTCAGCCACGCAACGCCACTCAGCCACGCAACGCCACTCAGCCACGCAACGCCACTCAGCCACGCAACGCCACTCCGCCACGCAACGCCACTCCGCCACGCAACGCCACTCACACACGCAACGCCACTCACACACGCAACGCCACTCACACACGCAACGCCACTCACACACGCAACGCCACTCACACACGCAACGCCACTCACACACGCAACGCCACTCACACACGCAACGCCACTCACACACGCAACGCCACTCACACACGCAACGCCACTCACACACGCAACGCCACTCACACACGCAACGCCACTCACACACGCAACGCCACTCACACACGCAACGCCACACACACACGCAACGCCACACACACACGCAACGCCACACACACACGCAACGCCACACACACACGCAACGCCACACACACATGCAACGCCACTCACACATGCAACGCCACTCACACATGCAACGCCACTCACACATGCAACGCCACTCACACACGCAACGCCACCCACGCAACGCCACTCACCCACGCAACGCCACTCACCCACGCAACGCCACTCACCCACGCAACGCCACTCACCCACGCAACGCCACTCACCCACGCAACGCCACTCAGCCACGCAACGCCACTCAGCCACGCAACGCCACTCAGCCACGCAACGCCACTCAGCCACGCAACGCCACTCAGCCACGCAACGCCACTCACACACGCAACGCCACTCAGCCACGCAACGCCACTCACACACGCAACGCCACTCACACACGCAACGCCACTCACACACGCAACGCCACACACACACGCAACGCCACACACACACGCAACGCCACACACGCAACGCCACTCACACACGCAACGCCACTCACACACGCAACGCCACTCAGCCACGCAAAGCCACTCAGCCACGCAACGCCACTCAGCCACGCAACGCCACTCAGCCACGCAACGCCACTCAGCCACGCAACGCCACTCAGCCACGCAACGCCACTCAGCCACGCAACGCCACTCAGCCACGCAACGCCACTCAGCCACGCAACGCCACTCAGCCACGCAACGCCACTCAGCCACGCAACGCCACTCAGCCACGCAACGCCACTCATCCACGCAACGCCACTCATCCACGCAACGCCACTCATCCACGCAACGCCACTCATCCACGCAACGCCACTCATCCACGCAACGCCACTCATCCACGCAACGCCACTCATCCATTTGCAAAACGAAAAATGTCAAACTCTTCTATTGCGAGACCTATTGCATTTTCAATGCTTGTTGTTTCTCATGTTCGTTAACTTTGACTTTCACATTAGTAGTGGGACTAAACAACATACACATGTTGGAACGTTAGCTTATTTAGAGTATTGTGATGCCTAAAGACTTTTTTTCTCGTTGAAGTTCTGCTCAATCCAGGACAACATTCCTTGTTACTCTGAAGAGAGAGCGGAGGGGGGGGCTTCTGAAAAAGGTCGAATGTATCACCCTGGTTCTGACTTTATAAAGCCGACGCGTAGGGCTTGCCTTGAGGAGTGTCATAACGAACACAAGACAGGCTCTCTGAAAACCTGTCAGCTTGGTGAAGGAGGATTTCACTTTTCCACAATATAGGGCCCTGGTTAGGGTTTTTCCAACGAGTTAAGTTTGGAACAGAAAGGATAAACCTGAGAGTACCCTCAGGCTCCTACAAAGACTACAAATAAATAGCAAGCATTGGAAATGCAATAGGGCTCGCATTAGGAAAGTTTGAGCTATTGGTCTTACAAATGAATTTTTTTTTTATTTGTGTTATTTTTTAAAATAGCTAAATTAATAGCTTTGTCATTTACAATGCCAATAGTTATAACTTTCGCAAATGTGACACCTATAGCATTTGTAATGCAACATGTTTTGTATTTACGTGACTTAGATGTATTGATATTACAAATAACAATGGCTTTTAATTTTTTTAAATAATTAATACTTAAATAATTTATTTAATTTGTAATGGCAATAGCTTAAACTTTTGTAAATAACTTTTGTGAAGATTATGTTCAGCATTTTTTATTGCGACGAAAATCCAAGAACAGAAGTGAAATATTAACATCTTTTTGTGATTTGTAATAAAGCGTGAAAGCTTGAAAACAGTTTGAAACATTGAAAGAACATATTTGAACCAGTGATGCTGTGGTTGCGCTGAGTGATGCTGTGGTTGCGCTGAGTGATGCTGTGGTTGCGCTGAGTGATGCTGTGGTTGCGCTGAGTGATGCTGTGGTTGCGCTGAGTGGTGTGTGCATCGGTGGAGCTTAGTGGGTGCATTGGTGGAGCTGGGTGGTGGGTGCATTGGTGGAGCTTAGTTGGCGCATCGGTGGAGCTGTGTGGTGGGTGCATCGGTGGAGCTGTGTGGTGGGTGCCTCGGCGGAGTTGTGTGGTGGGTGCATCGGCGGTGGTGGGTGCATCAGTGGAGCTGTGTGGTGGGTCCTTCGGTGGAGCTGTGTGGTGGGTGCATCTGTGGAGCTGTGTGGTGGGTGCATCAGTGGAGCTGTGTCAGTGGAGCTGTGTGGTGTGTGCATCGGTGGAGCTGGGTGGTGGGTGCATCGGTGGAGCTGTGTCGGTGGAGCTGTGTGGTGGCTGCATCGGTGGAGCTGTGTGGTGGGTGCATCGGTGGAGCTGAGTGGTGGGTGCATCGGTGGAGCTGTGTGGTGGGTGCATCGGTGGAGCTGTGTGGTGGGTGCATCGGTGGAGCTGTGTGGTGGGTGCATCGGTGGAGCTGTGTGGTGGGTGCATCGGTGGAGCTGGGAGGTGGGTGCATCGGTGGAGCTGTGTCGGTGGAGCTGTGTGGTGGGTGCATCGGTGGAGCTGGGTGGTGGGTGCATCGGTGGAGCTGTGTCGGTGGAGCTGTGTGGTGGGTGCATCGGTGGAGCTGGGTGGTGGGTGCATCGGTGGAGCTGTGTCGGTGGAGCTGTGTGGTGGGTGCATCGGTGGAGCTGGGTGGTGGGTGCATCGGTGGAGCTGTGTCGGTGGAGCTGTGTGGTGGGTGCATCGGTGGAGCTGTGTGGTGGCTGCATCGGTGGAGCTGTGTGGTGGGTGCATCGGTGGAGCTGTGTGGTGGGTGCATCGGTGGAGCTGGGTGGTGGGTGCATCGGTGGAGCTGTGTCGGTGGAGCTGTGTGGTGGGTGCATCTGTGGAGCTGTGTGGTGGGTGCATCGGTGGAGCTGTGTGGTGGGGGCATGGTAGAGCTGTGTGGTGGGTGCCTCGGTGGAGCTGTGTGGTGGGTGCCTCGGTGGAGCTGTGTGGTGGGTGCATCGGTGGAGCTGTGTGGTGGGTGCATCGGTAGGGCTGTGTGGTGGGTGCCTCGGTGGAGCTGATTGGTGGGTGCCTCGGTGGATCTGTGTGGTGGGTGCCTCAGTGGAGCTGTGTGGTGGGTGCATCGGTGGAGCTGTGTGGTGGGTGCATCGGTGGAGCTGTGTCGGTGGAGCTGTGTGGTGGGTGCATCGGTGGAGCTGTGTCGGTGGAGCTGTGTGGTGGGTGCATCGGTGGAGCTGTGTCGGTGGAGCTGTGTGGTGGGTGCATCGGTGGAGCTGTGTGGTGGGTGCATCGGTGGAGCTGGGTGGTGGGTGCATCGGTGGAGCTGTGTCGGTGGAGCTGTGTGGTGGGTGCATCTGTGGAGCTGTGTGGTGGGTGCATCGGTGGAGCTGTGTGGTGGGGGCATGGTGGAGCTGTGTGGTGGGTGCCTCGGTGGAGCTGTGTGGTGGGTGCCTCGGTGGAGCTGTGTGGTGGATGCATCGGTGGAGTTGTGTGGTGGGTGCATCGGTAGGGCTGTGTGGTGGGTGCCTCGGTGGAGCTGATTGGTGGGTGCCTCGGTGGAGCTGTGTGGTGGGTGCATCGGTGGAGCTGTGTGGTGGGTGCATCGGTAGGGCTGTGTGGTGGGTGCCTCGGTGGAGCTGATTGGTGGGTGCCTCGGTGGATCTGTGTGGTGGGTGCCTCAGTGGAGCTGTGTGGTGGGTGCATCGGTGGAGCTGTGTGGTGGGTGCATCGGTGGAGCTGTGTCGGTGGAGCTGTGTGGTGGGTGCATCGGTGGAGCTGTGTCGGTGGAGCTGTGTGGTGGGTGCATCGGTGGAGCTGTGTCGGTGGAGCTGTGTGGTGGGTGCATCGGTGGAGCTGTGTGGTGGGTGCATCGGTGGAGCTGGGTGGTGGGTGCATCGGTGGAGCTGTGTCGGTGGAGCTGTGTGGTGGGTGCATCTGTGGAGCTGTGTGGTGGGTGCATCGGTGGAGCTGTGTGGTGGGGGCATGGTGGAGCTGTGTGGTGGGTGCCTCGGTGGAGCTGTGTGGTGGGTGCCTCGGTGGAGCTGTGTGGTGGATGCATCGGTGGAGTTGTGTGGTGGGTGCATCGGTAGGGCTGTGTGGTGGGTGCCTCGGTGGAGCTGATTGGTGGGTGCCTCGGTGGAGCTGTGTGGTGGGTGCCTCGGTGGAGCTGTGTGGTGGGTGCCTCAGTGGAGCTGTGTGGTGGGTGCATCGGTGGAGCTGTGTGGTGGGTGCATCGGTGGAGGTGTGTGGTGGGTGCATCGGTGGAGCTGTGTCGGTGGAGCTGTGTGGTGGGTGCATCAGAGGAGCTGTGTGGTGGGTGCATCTGTGGAGCTGTGTGGTGGGTGCATCTGTGGAGCTGTGTGGTGGGTGCATCTGTGGAGCTGTGTGGTGGGTGCATCTGTGGAGCTGTGTGGTGGGTGCATCTGTGGAGCTGTGTGGTGGGTGCATCTGTGGAGCTGTGTGGTGGGTGCATCTGTGGAGCTGTGTGGTGGGTGCATCTGTGGAGCTGTGTGGTGGGTGCATCTGTGGAGCTGTGTGGTGGGTGCATCTGTGGAGCTGTGTGGTGGGTGCATCTGTGGAGCTGTGTGGTGGGTGCATCTGTGGAGCTGTGTGGTGGGTGCCTCGGTGGAGCTGTGTGGTGGGTGCCTCGGTGGAGCTGTGTGGTGGGTGCCTCGGTGGAGCTGTGTGGTGGGTGCATCGGTGGAGCTGTGTGGTGGGTGCATCGGTAGGGCTGTGTGGTGGGTGCCTCGGTGGAGCTGATTGGTGGGTGCCTCGGTGGAGCTGTGTGGTGGGTGCCTCACTGGAGCTGTGTGGTGGGTGCATCGGTGGAGCTGTGTGGTGGGTGCATCGGTGGAGCTGTGTGGTGGGTGCATCGGTGGAGCTGTGTCGGTGGAGCTGTGTGGTGGGTGCATCTGTGGAGCTGTGTGGTGGGTGCATCTGTGGAGCTGTGTGGTGGGTGCATCTGTGGAGCTGTGTGGTGGGTGCATCTGTGGAGCTGTGTGGTGGGTGCATCTGTGGAGCTGTGTGGTGGGTGCATCTGTGGAGCTGTGTGGTGGGTGCATCTGTGGAGCTGTGTGGTGGGTGCATCTGTGGAGCTGTGTGGTGGGTGCATCTGTGGAGCTGTGTGGTGGGTGCATCTGTGGAGCTGTGTGGTGGGTGCATCCGTGGAGCTGTGTGGTGGGTGCATCTGTGGAGCTGTGTGGTGGGTGCATGTGTGGTGGGTGCATCTGTGGAGCTGTGTGGTGGGTGCATCTGTGGAGCTGTGTGGTGGGTGCATCTGTGGAGCTGTGTGGTGGGTGCATCTGTGGAGCTGTGTGGTGGGTGCATCCGTGGAGCTGTGTGGTGGGTGCATCTGTGGAGCTGTGTGGTGGGTGCATCTGTGGAGCTGTGTGGTGGGTGCATCCGTGGAGCTGTGTGGTGGGTGCATCTGTGGAGCTGTGTGGTGGGTGCATGTGTGGTGGGTGCATCTGTGGAGCTGTCTGGTGGGTGCATCTGTGGAGCTGTGTGGTGGGTGCATCTGTGGAGCTGTGTGGTGGGTGCATCTGTGGAGCTGTGTGGTGGGTGCATCTGTGGAGCTGTGTGGTGGGTGCATCCGTGGAGCTGTGTGGTGGGTGCATTTGTGGAGCTGTGTGGTGGGTGCATCTGTGGAGCTGTGTGGTGGGTGCATCTGTGGAGCTGTGTGGTGGGTGCATCTGTGGAGCTGTGTGGTGGGTGCATCTGTGGAGCTGTGTGGTGGGTGCATCTGTGGAGCTGTGTGGTGGGTGCATCTGTGGAGCTGTGTGGTGGGTGCATCTGTGGGTATGCAACAAGTGAAATGGACTCAGCGAGACTCCTGTGGTCCCCGTGAGACCTACGGTAGGGACTGAGAGACTCCTTACAGTCAGAGGAGAGAGGTGGTTTAAGGGCTACCGTGGGAGGCCAGTGAAGTGAGGAAACGAGGAACACCCCACTGACATTTAGGCTATTGAAGGGAAATGAGTGACACTTTGTATGAGACTATTACAGTGCGAATGAGGGACACAAGTATTTGAGGTGAGCGAGCGAGAGTAAGTGAAAAAATAGCGCTGCAAGAGACCACCGCTGTGGAGAGTGAGAGAGACCCAGCTGAGCTATTTTAATTGAATGACGGACAATGAGTGCGACAGGTACCGCGTAAGGGACAACTCCTTTGGAGAGTGAGTGGGACTCTCGTTTAGGGGTATGCAACAAGCGAAATGGACTCAGCGAGACTCCTGTGGTCCCCATGAGACCTGCGGTAGGGACTGAGAGAGACTCCTTACAGTCAGAGGAGAGAGGTGGTTTAAGGGGGAGACTGCATTCCACCATGGCTCTGTATGAGGAGTGAGGGACACTCTGGCGTCTATGACGTAGGTGATGGAGTGAGACCGAGACCCCATTAAACTATAGGAGGTGTTTGATGATGACTGAGAGAGACGCGCACTGCCTGAGGTGAGTGATGGGGCGCGTGAGAGGGAGACTCCAATGATGTGAGTGACGTATAACTAGCGAGACTCCATTGAAGCGTGACACCTCTGACGTGGATTTGGGTGGGACTCCTCAGCAGTTTTGACGAAGCTATGGAGTTTGCTCACTTGAACCACATGTGCACAACGATGGGGAACCAGTGACACTCTTGATGAGTTTGAGGTGAGTGATAGGTAATGGGTGAGACTTCACAACAGTATAAGAAACGACTGGTTTAGGAAGTGACTGAGATTTTACCGGGGTGCGTGTGGCAGTAGCGCCTGACAGTCAGTGTCGTGGACGGATATGAAGTCACTGCGAGTGTTTATTCTACTGAGGTCGATAAATCGAGCCGCCGCTCTAATTGTGAGTCAAAAGCGTGTGTCACCTGCTTAAGGAAATGAAGCGCTTTGAAAGTACTGCGTGCTAATTACAGCATGTGTCCTCAATTAGTTTAACACAAGGCTCCTGTAATCTCACATTGATCCGTGACTGCCCTCTGCAACTATTCCGATCCTGCAAGTCGGCAACTCGGGACCTTGACACCAGTGACCAGGTGCTCATCTTGTTTTTGTTGCAGATTTAATATAGCGCGAACTCGACCCAAAGGTATTGGAGCGCTTTACATAAGCACCGATTACGTTACACACAGGGCACAAGTCCTAACAAGGAAGCAAAGCAAACAGCCGGAGAAAAGAGAAAACGGCAGTAATCGAAGTAAAGAGGAGGATGCAAGGAGAGGTACAGAGGGAGTTAGCATAAAAGGAGACACGGCCGGCAGCCGTGAAACTGAAAGTCCGGCCGGCCGTGAATAATTAGGGGATGAGCGCACGCTGAGAAGCTGCCTTTGATGTGGTAATGCGAGGCAGGCAGGCAGGCGGCTGGTGGCATTGTGCACGCGCTTTTTAGGGCTTGCGCTTGCGCAATGACCTAAAAAGCACATGCACTTCAAGAAATCGCCAGTGGAATCGTGCTTGGGTAAACGCTGTTTAAGCCCCTATAGAGCTTCGCCAGCTATGCGCATGCGCACAGCAGGCAAGCCCTAAAAAGCGATTGCACTTGGACACCAATAGGATGTTCCTGGGGTTTGCTCACTGCTAAATATAAAGTAGTCCACCATTTTATAAGACATAAAAAAAAGGAAATCGATCTGTTTTTAAGGAGAGATTCAAAAGAGTGCAGTTCCGTTGCTGGAAGGAACTATTCAGATCACTGGCTTTGCCCCAGACCTTTGCCCATAGATCTGGGAGACTGGATGTTCGTAGTAGACCTAGATGATGCATTCTTTCACGTTCTGTAGAGTGTAAGCTGGAAGGAAAATAATCAACGCTGCCAATACAACAAACTCACTTTCAGTCTGCAGTCCACTCAGTGCAGAGCACGGATGGCCAGTGCCATAAGAAGTACCCAAAGCAGCTCCCTACCTACCCATGCGGTCAGTGACCCAGAATCCAAAACATGCTTCCCTGGTTTGAAGCACTTCACATGAAAACAGGGCCCTGTCCTACAGGTCTCATTCACATAGCCATTAGATCGGGTATTCAGAGCATCTACCATAGAAATCCACCAGGGAGCAGCTGCTGGGCACAGTGGCAGGAGAGTGGTCAGTGCTGGCCACTGGGTCCCGACCAGCCTATCCAGGTGGCAACCAGAACGAGACTAGCGACGCATGTTGAGGAAAGGACAACACACCAGACAGTCCCTTCGCCTGCTTAGAGGGTCCCTACAAGAGGGTTAGTGAGGCTGCAGGTAAATCAGATCAGGGAGGTAGGCGGTCCAGAACGGGTTACACCAGGCCGTACATCGCCCTTACTTTATTCTGAAAGCCAACGCCCAAGGTCTCTGCACTACCATGCACACACGCGAAAGTGGCTTGACGCCATCTACTTGACCAACACCAGCCCAATAGGAGACAAGCTCCTCTTGTGTGCATTGGCATGGCAGTGCCCCTGGTTACCATGCGGTGGTGCCTGTGGATAAAAAGAGGCAGCTTAGCACTGCTCAATAATTTTGCAGAAAAATACAGTTTTGTATTCAGTGATGGGAAGAAGGAAGTGCTGCACCAAAATAAGCCGTGGGGCTCTTTAAAAAAATTTTTAGATTTGTTTTTATTGGCATTTCTCCAAATACAATCTCAAGTACAACATACACAATTATATAGCAACTAGTGCAGTTTTAGGATTGCATTCGTAGTAACAAAATGTTCAGTGCAGCATAACACACCGATTTAGGTAAACTGCGTCCTTTTAGTCCAGACCGAGTTAAAAACATAAGTTTATTGAACCCCGTGCTTCAATCCGTCTGTCTAGTCTGCGTCCATCACACTTCAGATTTAGAAAAAAATACTTTATTTTTGCTTTCCTAACTGCTGAATGCGTTCAGTTCTTTTACAGGTATTTACATTTTATTGTCTGTTACAAACAAATGACACCTTACAGCTTTTCCTTTGACATTCCCTGTACCCCCAACAAGATTAATTCACTTTATTTTTCTTTCCCTGGCTACAAAGTTAGTGAAATTTGTAAACGCCAGTCCCTATGTTTTAAAAAAACTGTAATTTGTCAGAACACAGACTGAAATTTGACCTCTGTCTTTGAAGCATAGCAAATGTGACAAGATAAATGCATAATTTAAAGGCATCCTTATTTATTGCTAGGGCTTTTAACGACTAGCCAAAAATCGGCTTTCTAACCACAGTTTTGGGAACTGCTGGGCTAGGCAACTGGGAGACGTAGCTTTGATATTTTTCTTATTCTTTGAACTGAGTGTGGTGCTGCTCTAGGTACGATGGCTCTCAAGGAAAACAAGCATTTGCAATGTAATAGGTCACGCATTACTGAATGTTGAAGCTATTGGCATTGCAAATAATAATGCAACGCCAGTAGCTCAAACTTTCAGTAATACCAGAGGTATTGTATTGCAAATGCTTGTTTAATGTGTGCTGAGGTTGTCAATTCTGGATATGAACACGGTCTTCAGGAAAATGGATGACTACAGTTCTTAAATTGGTACTGGACTGGATTCTGTCCTTGCTTGTAAGCCTAGACTAAGGGAAGCTTAAAAGAATGATTTTACTTGTTTCAAGATTAAATGTATGTTTCTCTCTGACTTTATGCCAGATATTTCAGAGATGTAAGAAGAAATTACTTGAGTGAGCCAAGTGGCACTGCCGGCTCTGTGACTGGCTGAGCACAGGTCACATGTCTGAAGCGGGTTCTAGGCAGGGCTCGAGTCGGGGTACCACGGGGGTGAACGGCATCCCCACACTTATTTTACCGGGTGGACGCCGTCCCACCTGCCAAACAGCTGGACTTCACTCTTTGGCCTCTCTGGGACGAGATCGGAGCAAACAGCAAGCTGCACACGCGCTGGCTTCTCAGATGCAATCTCATCTAAGGAGTGAGTGAGGGGAGGCAATGAGCCCGATGGGGCGAGCCACCTTTCGTGACGTCACTTCCGGTGACAGCATCCCCCACTTCTTTTTATTTATTTATTTATTTATTTTTTTTAGGACATGTGCCCTGGTTCTAGGTGTTGCACCATGTTGACCTGGCACATGATTTGTTAATTGCTGGCACTGGTAAAAACAAAATGACGGGTTGAAGTGCACACCTTTAACTTGCTGTTTTAAACTTGAATCATTGTAAGTTGCGTGCATCCCGGAAACGTGGTCCGCCCATCGGCCACGTGAAAGTACAAGCCAGTAAGTCAGGAACGAAGTCGCTCCCGGTCCGGAAGCACTGTTGCGTTATTCCAATCATTTCCATTTTTCAATTCGTTTTGGCACTTGAAATCCATTTTATGTATAAACATCTGATGCTAAAGGTATGCCCATCCAGGCCTTTTCCATAAAGCAGGACATATACAAATTTCATCCTCAGTAGTGTGTCTTTCCCAATGCATTTCGGGCATCTTACTCGCCCTTTGTCAGGGATTCACTATAAATAAAAGCAATAACTTTAGACGTTTTGTTTGAGTTTATAAAACACTTTACATTTTAAACTTGTGGCATACTCATTGTAAATGCATTTATAAAACTGCTTCACTTTGCTTTTTCCCCTCTATTAGCCAACAACATAAGGCCTAAATGTGATGTATGTAACCCCTTTCTTCTCACTTTCCATCTCACATTGTTAACCATATTAAAGCTGTGTGGAAATGTTGCCCCACAGTCTAAATTCATGAGTTACCCCATACGCGTTAAACCAAACATTTCAAAGACGCTCCCGTACCTGTTTTACGTATCCTGGTCTAATTCCTCCTTTGTTGAGAAGAACATCTATCAGCTCTCACACCTTCTTCCCTTTTAACTACCAATAAGGCTCCTCCCCATCTCGTCAGCGTCTTACTACACTGCGAAACCCATAATCCACCGTGCAATAATACCAGAATCGCCTTTCCGTTACGACCGTGAGTGATCTACTAATGACGAAACAAGGCATATCTTTACCAAAGACATTTTGGATTTTTTTCTAGGCCTGAGCTTTCATGTTTTTAACGGTGCACTCAGGGGGTTGTAATCTTTAATGTATTAGCCCACGTGAACTAATACACTTACCGTGATTGGTAAAAGGAAATCTCAGTACCAGATGCATCGTGTTTGTTGTACAGGAGCAATCTGTTAATCCTAAATAAAACATATGATAGTTCCCGAGAGTCTGTCATTGAATTTCGATACCACATGTAGCAAAGAGGCCAAAAAAGGGCTTGTGCACGCAGTACATACTGTAGTATTCTAAGAGGCACAGGATGGAAGACATATGTATTTCCTTTTTTCAGAAGCACTAACTGCAAAAAAGAACTTTCGCCTGAATGCATGGAAATGCTTCACACCAGAAACGCTTCCATTTTCTGAAAGAGGTACAGGGTGGTGTTGAATTAATTTGGAATGAACAAAGTGAGATGTTACTTTTTTTTATAAGAGGCAGTTATGCGTAACAAAAACCCCACAGATTAATTCACTCATTTCACATGATTCCAGTTTGCTGCCAGTCTTTGTGAATCTTACCTTGCGGACGAATTGAGGCATTGTGTCAAATCCATTTTAGATGCAACAGCCTGTTTATTTTGTCTGCACAGCTTTTGCTAAAAGCAAGCTTATTGTTTTACCAAGAGCCCTGTTTATTTACATTAATGACGTATGCTGCTCAATCATACAGTGCAGTAAGACTGAGGTCCCAGGTCTGTACATGCACAAAAAAACTAGCGATGGCGAGGCTCGTGGTTGTACGCGATTGATTGGGAAAGCTCGAAAGACCATGATGTGTAGAACGCCCTGCACACAATGCAAACCTCACGACCATCTTGGCACCACTATTTACTGATCAAAACAATGGGAGTGATGATCTAAGGCTTCTAAGCAGTAATTGAAAAACTAAATGCAATTGTTTTTAAGTTTTTTTTTTTATTATTAAGCACCCTGACTATCTTTTAGGCTTGAATATGTGGTTTACAAAAAGTTTAATGAACCGGAACCCCTGCCTCATTTCCTTAAACAGCAGGCGCGGTTTGGAAGCGCTGCCTGTAGAGTTAATTCCTCGTTTCTTTATAGTTTTGCCACAATTTAGAAATTGAGCTGCAGGGGGTTGGCTGGCTCGTAGCAAGAACTTTTCGCCATGCAGTTAAGAATGTTTCGAAACTTCTTTCCGGGCGCGGTTGGCAGCAGAGTGTTTCCAAGTGAAAGATGAGGCAAGTTCTAAATTCCCATGTGTAAACAAAGCCAGGCGTGAATAGCAAGTCCCTTTCCTGTGTTACGGTCCGTTCTTTCTTCCTCAAAGAAGCCGCCCCCATTGTTGAAAGCGGGGTGTGACGTTGCAAAATGTACCTGCTCAGCGCTCACACGTGAGAGAGATGGCTTACTACAGCACGAGTTGCTTAATACCCCAGTACTAGCGCCTAATTAAAAAGTCTGTCTTCTTTTATCAGTTCGGCGCCCACTGAGCTTCATGAAACATGAAGCGTGGGGCCATGAAACAGGCACCGTGCTGTTAAAACGCTTGTGGCCACACACAGAAGTGCCCCATGTAAATAATAAAATAAAACAAAATGAAATGAAGTAAAAAAAGCACTGATGAGCAGTGGCAATGGGGAAAGGAACACTTTCAAAAAAGAGATCTTGCACACAACCACTTAAGAACCATAGCGTAAGGAAGCTGTACTTTACCGGTGCACCTCAGCCTGAAGGGAAGTGACATGTCGGCAAAACAAACGAGTTGAGAGGCAGCAAAGAAGGATAGTGGAGTGAACTAATGGTAAATAGCAGGAGGAAAATAGTCAGATTATTGATTACTGCAGGTCTTGCGCATGCGCACTGTAGAACGACCTAAAAAGGAGAAAATGAATTGTAAAAGTGGCCTGCAGGAGTGCCTGGTCTTGGATATTTGCAATTTGGCGTACACCGTGCTAAAAAAAAAAGTGTTCAGGGCTCACTTTTTGTAAGAGAAGTGGTTTATTCTGTGTCATTCAGTGAATCGAGTCCAAGAAATCTTTGTTGCTAAGACCAAATGTGTTTAGTGCTAGAAATTACGAAATGTCATAACGTAGTTGCTGAAACAGCACTTCCTAGATTGAATGTCATACTGCACCAATAAGTTGGGACTGGGCATTTTCATCTTTGGAGACCCTGAAGATCACATTGGTGGTTTTAAAGATTAACTTGCTGTCAGGACCTCTTCTGTGACTTCATGCCACGTTTTGCAGCCATTTTTAGGAGATGTAACATTGACTGGTACGCTTGTGCCCTGTACCTATGCACATACAAGGTTGTTTGAGGATCTGTGAAGCACTGAGTCCCATACGCATTCAAGAATATACAGAGTTGTGCCTCACTAGACCAAAATCTGAGATCCTTCCATTTGGCTCTTGAGATTCTACCGTGCTGTTCACCTGTAGAGAAATACATCTTTTTGACATGTTACCTTTTATTTACTCTGGACATTTATTGGGTAGCTTTCACCTCGGCAGGAGCCCGCTGAACAGGACTAACCACGTGCTGTGTTATAATGAACTATTTTTATTTCCAACTTGCTATTCCTGTCACTCGAGTAAAAACAGCATCTCTTGTTCAGACTGCGGAGCAGAATTGAGGAAATATTTTTACCACCTACTATTAAACACAGAATGTGATTTTAGATTGCTAGCAGTCTGTTCTGCAGTACATATTCCCACTGTGTAAAATGTATTAAGACAAAACACTCATCACACACTCATTCTGGCCACAATATGCATGGTAATGGATACTAGAGCACTCAATAGCATACTGCTCCACCAGATGCCGAACACACACATTCATCTGTCAGGTAAATAGCACACATAATGAGGGAGATTATTAAACTACCTTGGTGTTTCATTCGGCGCATCCAGATAACTAAACATAACATACTCACCTGACAAAAGCCCATTCCTAAATTCTATTGACATCACATCTAAACAAACATATTCCCTTACTGGCATTTCGCCAATACCATACTAACGGCAGGTGACGCATTACATAAAAGGCAAATCTCAGTAGCTATAAAACCTTAGTAAAACTGTAATATTATGCAAGTACTTTCAAACCAATATTGTCATCATAAAGGTCACCGGAGCTAAAAAGACCAGTAGTGAAGTTAAACCTCTGTTATCTGTTACCTTAACACAGGTTTAGATCGTGGATGTGGACTATGGACGGTCTAAGCTCATGCGTTCCAAAAGGCGCACGTGCTTTTGTCTGTAATCAAACATTGTTCATTTGTTTGGGTAATGCCTTCCAGCTGCTACTTCACAATACAGGCCACACAATCCATTAGGACAGGAGAGGGGCCAGTGCTTGATGGCTGCCAAGTGGAGCATCTCTGTTTGAAAAGGCTTCTGTAGCACCTTTCCCAACAATAGGTTTCCCAACAATCCCAATGGAACCAAGTGCTAGAGGATGTAGTAAACCAAGTGTTAACTTAGGGAAGAAGAGCTTGTCTGTAGTTCAGTCAGCTATAATCCATGGAGACATCCTGCTCGAGTTGTATGAACAGGTATCTGAATCTCTGAACTTCTACTCTAGCATTGTGCTCTAGTTCTGGGGCGGCCACAGGCCTACCAGTGCAGCCTGCTTGCCCCTGTATGTTAGCATCTTTCTCTCAGTTGCAAGAGGAACATGCTTTGCATTCAGCAATACTAGAAAAAACAGGAAAGATAATTTTAACGTTTGTACCTGAAGCTTATGTATATTCTTTAAAGGAGTTGGGCACAAATATAAAACGAGAATTATGTATAAAAAATATAAGGTGTACTCTAGTTTGAATGTATTAAAAAGCTCTCTGAAAAATTGATTTGTTAAAGAGCATATAGTGGCTTTAAGGAAGCATAAAGTTGAGTGCTATCTGTATTGCACACAAGCAGTTGTTGACATATTACCTAGTGGATGGGTCAAGAGTACATTGGAAGTTCACTAAAGAAAATACTACATTTGAAAATGCATGTTCATATAATATGAATACATTGTGAGTGTAGTCATCTTCGCAAATATACTTTAACAAACTCCAAAGTTTCCAAAATATTGACGCCCAACTTCGATCTAATCACAACCACTGCATTGATCTCTCTTTACTTCGTGACCGTGTGGTTAAGGGCCAAATTCTAAACATCTGACGTCTACCAGAGGGTCTGTACAGTGCCATATATTATTACTTGATTGAATTGCCACTCGAAAAGAGACCTAAGCTTGACCTTCCTGAGCCATCTCGCTGCACCTGATGAGGTAAAAACAAATGTTGAGAAGTGACCCTGCATTCATAGGACTCAGTCCTCCGAAGCTCACACATTTGCTTCTTTCCCTTGAGGTGGACTTCATGAAGTACTACAATTGCCTGAAGAAACACCTCTTCATCCATGCAGTCAATGCAGACCCAAAAGATACCTTTACTTAATTCTATTCCTCTTGTTCTCCCTCCCCGACAGACCCTCTGCAGCAATCAAATGCAGTGCGAATCCTGTACAAATACAATAAATAAAACATTTTCTTTAAAAAAGTAAGTATTGGAGTGTGGGGAAACGGGATCGTTTTACCATACTATCTGGGGCTGCCCCGTGATTGTGAGATATTGGATGGCGTTCATGAGGACACTCTCTCATGTTACGCAACTCACTATACTGCCAAGTACAAGATGCTGCCTCCTTAACATATGGGACCCATCGGGCTTAAATAAGACGATCCAGGATTGGGTGACGTTAGGAATGACTGTAGCAAAAAGAAATATCGCACAACGCTGGGGCTCCAGAGTTAGTCCCATTCTCACTCAGTGGTGCAGGGATATGGACCTGGCAATGGTGGCAGAAAGATCAGTGTGTATATATAGAGGCTGCCCAAGAAAATGGGAGAAGGTATGGGGAAAGTGGAACACGTACAGAGGAGATAAATGTGAACCCCCGCAGCCTGAAGACTCTGATTCAGATGAAAGTACGTGATTATATTATGATATGTGACTCCCTAAACATGTCCATGTAGGGTGGGGTGGGATGAGAGGGAAGGGAATGGGCGTGATGGTCCATATAACTGTAGCAAAATATGTGATTCAGGTAATTATGATTTTACAAGCGATGAATGTCATGCTGTCATTGAAATGCTCTACAATAAGTATTAATAAAAATTGTTTTAAAAAAAAGAGGTTTAAGCCTTAATAGGAGAGGTAGTAACACCTGAAGAGTGGATTTGCAATGAGGAGTTTAAATTACTCAAATAAATGACGCCATTTCGCCAGCATTTAATGGACTACCAAAAGTCCATAAAAATGTACAAGACCCACCCCAGAAATTTACAGTCTCATGTTTGTGTTCTCTGTTAGAACCTCTAAGCATACTGCCCCCCTGACCATAGGTGCCCCCTCAACATCCCTGCACCATGTGGCAGGCACCAGTGCGGGATGTTTACAAACTTCCATTTCAGAAAGGATGCTTGTGCTGCGGGCGTTTTCCGCACGGGCTTCCGTTGTGAAATGGAAGTTTCCAACCGCACTATGGGTGGCCGCATTTAAATGGTGCGGTCTGAACCACCAACCTAAGGTCGTCGGACGGACACAAGTCTGCCCGACATCTTAAGCAGGGCCTCTATGTATTGTCCTGAAGAAGGTGGCAAAAATTGGGGCAGTTCACTAAAATATGTTGACATGTATGATATGCCGAATCTATTGAAATATCCTGATACAATAGATGGTGATTTCCAGTTGTATGGCGGAACCACGCATGCCTAAACCATGTGTGGCTTGGAGGTGCAGTCGCTGCCGTGACTGTCATTGCCACGCGTTCCTTTAGCACGCAAGTCATTACAACTACTTGCTTTAGGGAAATGCTGAACTTTGGAATGCTATAAATTATTATTCCAACTCCAGTCAGTGCATTAGATCAGTAGGGAAGGTATTGGACTGGAAATCCAACATGGTCATGGTGGTGACTGCGTTGTAAAGGCAATGCGTGGTATCACTGCGTGGTAAAGGATGTTTTCTGTGATTTCCACAGCATATCATTCATTGGAAAAAAACTATTTAAATTTCGCTGAATTGTGAATTTTTATTCTGTAACAATGTCTTTAATCTATATGATGGTGATATGATCATTATATTACTATTGACACTCATATTGCAATAACTTGTAAATGAAAATGGTGTTTGTAAAACAAGTCATTAAAAGCTTGGAGCTTCTCGAAGAAAAAAAGAAAAAAAAGTAAGTATTTTGCTTAGACATGTACATGATATACTGATTGGTAGATGGGTAATTGTGAATCATGGATGTTTTTCACCCGGGGGTTCCGAGTGATATACAATAAACAACACAAATGAAACTCCAGTTGTCTGTGATGTCACTCAGAACCCTGGAGTGAATGACATCCTTGTTACTGGCTTGTTACTATTTTGGTTAGCCACCGTTGTGACATCGCTGCAGTGAATCACCAGGCTTCGATCCAGTTGTTTCACAATAGAGGCTTCCTATGGAAGCCATATAAAGCTCTATATTACCCCATGCGTTCTATGTGGCATACTAATTGGTTGATTATTCTATTATTCATTTGTGTATCTTTTTATTTATAACCCATTTTTCTTGTGTTCATCAGTCATATTTACTACTGGTAGTCCAGATGAGTAAATCTGAATGTGTGTGTTCGGCATCATGTTCAGTAGTCCTCAGTTATGCCTTTTACAGTACTTTTAATGAGAGCAGTCTACATGTTCAGAGTTACCTACTAATATTTATTTTAGCCCTGTAGGAAGAAATTCAGTAATGGCAGCAAGAAGGCATTGTGTTATTTGCCTGTTGGTCAAGTTAGGCCCTTTTATTCTAACTGGGTTATTCAAAATGGTGTGATGCAGTTCTGTGAAAACTGTCCCAGTGACTAAGGTTTGGGCAGTGGAACCCATTAGGTCAAGCAGAGCATACTCTATAAGGTGCACAGACCCTCACTCACCTAGGTGGCATGCTTCATCATCAGGTGGTGCTCCCCGTTGGGTGGGCGCTGCAAAGCCCAACAGGTCCGCGAGGGGGTTCTCAGCTGGAGATCTTTTAGTGTCTATTTGTTTGATGGTCATCGGACAAAAAGCATTTGTCCCCTTAATCTTATGTGGGCGGGTAGGAGTAGATCAAAAGGAAGATTTCTTTTTATTTTTTTTAAACTCTTTTTTATTAAGAAACAAGGCATGTTACAATTACAATGCAGCATTTTTCAGGTAATCATTCAGATCATATGTCCATAAGATTGTAGACACAATAACCTAGTCAAAAGTGTGGAGAAGTGTGGCTCAATGGTTAGAGCGGCAGACCCTGATGCAGAGGTCTAGCCCGGGAACAGGGTTCAATTCCCCGCCTCGGCGGGTCTTGAGCTCAAAAATTCCACGGACCTGATAATTCTCGCCTCGGTGCCTATTCCAATCACGGAGTCCCACTCTGCAACTCTGGGCAATAGCTTGCTTAATCTCCACAACGGCCCCCACAATGCTAAGGATGCCTGGCCTCCACCTTGGGGGTGCCCAGGAGTGGACACCTCACAGGGAAAGCCAGGATGGGTTCCACAGCGGTATTCGTACAAGCGCCTTGAGACCCTTGCGGGTGAGTAGTGCGCTATACAAGTATCAATTTTATAATTTACAATTTACAAAAGGAAGATTGTGGGTTAAAATTATCTAAGCACACCTGAATCACTTTTATTCTTAGCGTATGCTCTTGTTAAGGGTAAACAATCAAAGGGGTGGAATCCCTAGGGAGACAATGATCCCAGGGTGGATTGGTCGGCATATTTTTTGCAGAGGTGTCCTAACATTGGATCAGTGGCAATTCGCCAGGACCTCTCTCCAAATACTGCAACCACTTCCTGAGAGCTATTGTTGACAAAATACCTTTTTTTGAGCGAAGGACTCAATGATATACTGAACCTAATAAACACCATCAATCTTGAAGGACCCACAGATCATCCATTCGCCAAAATTTGGTCTCTGGGACTGGTTCCACGGAACTACACACGTGTGCTGGACTGTAATTCCCTCTCATCCCCTCCTTTACACTGCACTTCCTTTAATTCCAATCTGTTTTCTAACTCCCGTTTTCTTCAGGTAAAGTTTGGCACGTCAACTCTGCCAAAATATGCAGGGTGGAAAAAGTGCCTGTTAAATACAGAGGCATGTTCTCATTTTCATGAGAAAAGCACTGAATCAGAGGCGTTTACTGCACCCAGTAAATGTTGCACCTCATGGTGCCTCACCCGGCTCACTCTAAATTAGGGCACTAGTTCAAAAAAATGAGCTGTGTAACAAATATGTAAATTATGATTATTTTGGAAGATTGAATTACAGCCTATTCACCATCTGCTACATTTTATAGAAAAGCATCATCATTGTTCCAAAAGCAGACACTTTATTTTTTAAAAATTGTAATAGTGGGATTATAGTATTAGTACAAGGAGTAAGTCATTCAAGATCTAAATATAGTGTTAATTGCCACGTAGTACCTAGTCATAGGTATTTTCCCTCAGAAGTTGAGAGGATATCTGTAAAAATAAATATCTGGTTTTCAGTTGGAAACGCTATTGTGTTACTTTTTACAAATTTTTGTTGAAGATTTAGATGTATTTTAACAAACTAAATTTTCTTGAATGTGTTTAGGTGGAGTTGTCGATGGAAGACATTGAAACTATATTAAACACCTTAATTTATGACGGGAAAGTGGAAATGACCATAATTGCTGCAAAAGAAGGGACCGTTGGCAGCGTTGATGGACAAATGAAGCTTTACAGAAGCGTCAATCCAATAATCCAGCCAACTGGGTTGGTTCGAACCCCTTGTGGTCTCTGTCCAGTAAGTTATTCTAACTTCTTGATGACAGACAATAATCTCATGCTTTCTCTGGTGGTGTTTACATAGATTACAGATTGAAAGAACTAACCTTAAATACATTCACTGCAGCCTCAAAATTATAGAGAGTATAAGGACTCAAAAACAGAGAATATCCTGAAGCAAACTCTTGCACTTTTCATTCAATTTTAAAAATGGTGCTGTGGGATTTGTATTTCTATTAGTTTACTGAACGTTCTTCGGTTAGAGTCTAAGACTTATTATTATCGGCTCACTTTTTTTTTGTTGTCCTCATTTGCCACCTTGGTTTTGTTTCCATGATGAAGTCCAGAGGTATACAAGCGGGAAGCTGTCTCAGTTTATTAATAACTGGTAGGGCACCAACTTGACACTCGTCCCTCAGCTCCTCCAGCCTCAACCATCTGTAATCACCAAACAAACCAATAGAAAGGTGAAGAATATTTCCACAAAGGTGTCTCGCCCTGGGTTGAGTCTTAGTGGCGTAATCATTGGACCCGGGGAAAAAAAAAAAAACCCCGGACACTCAATGAGCCCAATTTAATAGTTGCCAGAACGCCCTTTTGTTTGAATTGCCAGACCTACCCAGGTCTAATCTGGAGACCGCCAGTGGGGAGGTGTACCAGTCTTCGATTGTGGGGGGCAAAGAGTCTTTACATTTTCTACATATCTCCCTTCTGGCAAGCAAGATAGAGTAGAAAACTAGCTTCTTCTCCAAACTTTGGACTCCATCTAGAATACCAAAAATGACCAGTGGAAGATCGAAGACTATATTCAAGTTCAAGGATGATGACAGAGTTCTTCTTACAGCCTCCCAAAACGTTGACAAAATGGGGCATTCAAAGAACATGTGACAGTCTGAAGCGGCCACAAAGCCACATATAGGGCATACCACCACACTCCCCATAGTGAACTTCGAAAGCCTTAAAGGAGAATAATAAGCTCTATGAATGGTAAAGAGATGATTTCTGCGGAGCCAAGATGGTTTCACTACATCCCACAACATTCCACAGGATAGGCTCCAAAGCTCTTGCAGATTACAATCCGTCATAGAGGACGACCAAAGCTCATCCGGTAGTGAAAAAACACCATCCCTTTCTTCCATAATCAACTTGTACCATGTTGAGATTTCCTTTTTAGCGGAAGGTTTATCAACCAAAAGAGATATTAGCTGACTGTGCCCACCTAGGGGAAGTTTATTTCCACGAGTTGGCCGGGAAATATGTGCACGGGACCAACTAGATATTTGCATATGCTTAAACCTAGCAAAGTTAGGGCCAATGATGTTTCTCAGGCATTCCCACGGAAGCAATTCCCCCTCCATGAATAAATCGCCCCATACAGTTAACCCAGCATCCTTGATCGGAGTCGCAAGACTGTCACTCAACCAAGCTGGACTCTCGAGGAGATCCCATAACGGGGTCCTACTACCGTAGTACCCTACTTTAATAATTTTGGTTAGCTGTGCCCACATTTTAACCATTCCCTGCAGAATCTTCAGCTTAATTTTTTTTTTAAACTTAGGGTTCCCAAATTTAAACAGAAACCCTGATTGGCTGACACCTTCTCCTGTAAGAAGGGTGGAATAAAATGACCCTGCCCCATACTCGGATGGATTTTTTAAAAGCATTCTGGCATGAGACAGTTGGAACGCCCATGCATATGTCTGAAAATCAGGGGCTGCAATTCCCCCTTTATCTCTGCGCCTCCTAAGCTTCTTCCAGGAGATCCTCGGAAGACGCTTACTCCAGATGAAAGAACTAATATCAGACTGTAATTTATTTATTAATGAAGGATCAAAATATAACGGGATTGTATTAAAAAGAAAAGAAATTTTAGGTAAAATAGACATTTTAATTAAATTGACTCTTCCTATAAATGATAAAGGAAGTTGTGCCCATGACTGTAATAATTTACGGCATTCCTTAGCCACAGCTACAAAATTTGTATTGGCAATCTGATTGATATCTTTTATGATATTAACACCCAGGTATCTCATCTTATTACCAGGACGTATTGTAATATTTGCTGTAATCTGATCTACATTCCATATCATCATCTCCGTTTTAGCAGCATTAATCTCGTACCCGGAGATTTCACCAAACTCAGAAGCTGCCTTAAGGATTGCAGGGAGTGCGGTGTGTACCTCCAATGTTAACACCAAAATATCATCGGCGTATAGGGCCACCTTTCTCTCCCACCCCTTATACATGAACGATCTGATGTTGACATTATCTCTTAAGCACTGGGCAAATGGTTCAATGTATAGATCGAACAAGAGCGGGGAGAGAGGGCAGCCCTGCCTTGTTCCCCTCAAGATGTTCAGTGGCTCAGTTAGGGCACCATTTACCAGGATACGGGCATTGGGGTTCTGATATAAGAGATCAATTGCCCGCCGCATTCTCCTGCCCACGTTGAACTTAGCCAAGGCCTCCGACAGGTAAAACCAGTTCACCCTGTCAAAGGCCTTGGTCGCGTCCAACGTGAGGACCGACAAGGGGAGGGACTCCAATAAGGCCATATCGATTGCCCCTATTAAGTCATAAGTTAACTCATATAACTGTCGTCCCTTCACAAAGCCCTTCTGATCGGAGTGAAGAATTTCAGGGGCCACTAATGCGAATCTCTTAGCAAGTACTGTGGTGAAGATTTTATAGTCTACATTTAAAATCGATATGGGTCTATACGACCCACATGATGTAGGTGACTTTCCGGGCTTCAATATCAGAGTTATAGAGGCGCTATCCCAGGATACTGGAGGGCGAATACCATCCTGTAATATTTGGTTAAATAAAACTGTCAAGAAGGAGACTAGTTCTTGCTCTAATGCTCTATAAATTTCGGCTGGCAGACCGTCAGGCCCAGCAGCCTTCCCCTTTTTTGCATTCGGGCCCTTTTGGACAGAATGTAAGTGTTGGAAAACAAGCCAGACGCGGTAACATTCGTGTCCTTAATGTGCCCGAAGGGACAGAAGGTTCAGAGATTAAACAGTTTGTTACTCGACTTCTGAAAGACTCACTATGCCTTGATTGCTCAGTGGAGGAGCTGGCTACAGACATACAAAGGGTACATAGAGACCCTTTTAGACGTAATCCACAAAGGACTAAACCACGTAAAATCTTGGTTAATTTCCACACATATGCTCTTGAAGAGCAAATTCTCAACCTAGCCCTGAAACAGAAATCTTTATCAGGGAAGGGGTTTTCTTTTCTTATAAGGTCGGATTTGGCCAGGGTCACACTCGAGAGGCAGTGGGAATTCGGTAGGCGCTTAGACGCCTTCAGGAAGGTGGGAGCAACAGCTCAGATGATATTTCCCGCTACTCTAAAAGTGATGCACAATAATAAAATGCTCAATATCAGGACAGTGCAGGCAGCGGACAAGCTTTTGTTGGAGTTGGGTAACAAGGCCTCTTCAGTATAGGGGAAGTTAGTGTTCCAGGAATTGGGGAAAGTGGAGGTTTCTTCCTTAATTAATCACAGCCTTTAGATATAAAGAAGATGCTTGATGAGAAAAAAATATATATATAATTATCAAAAAAAACACACAAAAAATAGCATACATAATTGAAAAAATTAAACATAAAACATAAAAATTTAGCATCTAACTGCACACTATAGTTTGTACATACTGTAGGTCACAAGGGTATTTAAAACTTGGTTTTTGGGTTTCTGGTTTGGGTGGGGTCTAGGTGGGTCAGCGGGGGTCCGTAGAGGGGTGCCATCTACTGGATTTGATCCGGTTAGATACACCAAGGGTTCTCCACGGGAGGGGGGGAGGCAGTGTGGGGAGAGGGGTGGGTTGGAGAGGGCTAAAAGCAAAAAGTTCCTCATTTGTCATTACAGTATGTTTTGTTATTATGAAGTTCAGTTGGTGCTTCATGACTTACAGCTGAGCTTGTCTTGGTTCGAACGGCAATGCGGCATTCCTTGCCATCAGTGTTATTATTGTGTAAAACTCTGGTTGGTCTCCTTTTGCTATGGCTATGGCTAATCTAAAAATATTTTCCTGGAATATAAATGGCCTGCGGACCAAACCCAGGGCTAGAAAATTGTTTCAGTATCTTCGAGCTATAGACGCACAGGTAATTCTGCTCCAGGAAACTTTCTTGACTCAGTCTGAAATAGAGATGGAGGTAAAGAAAAATAGGTGGATTGACTTTACGGTCTCCACTTCCCAATCCACGAACACTAGGGGAGTGTCTTTGATCCTTAAAAAACAATTAAAGGCTAGATTGATAACTTCTATGGCGGACCCAGGTGGCAGATGGGTTATGGCCTTACTAAATATATCGGGGGTCCAATTCACAATTGTGGGTTACTACGGCCCAAATCAAGATGACCCGTCGGTATTGGAGACAATCTTCTTTCATCTTCTGTCTTTCCCCGATCCAGTTATATTTCAAGAGATTTCAACATTGTACTTGACCCAATCTTAGATAAGTCACAAAACAACAGTTCCCGTATCCCTTCAAAATCCAGGACTTTCTTGCTTAATGCAATGAAGCAGTTCGGATACGTGGACATTTGGAGGGAAAGGTCAGGGACCCAGCAGGGAGTTTCGTTTAGAAACTACAAGTACCACCATCAATCTCGGATTGATTTTGTATTGAACAGTCATAGTTTAGCTGAAGGAGTAAAGAATATTCACTATCTTCCTATACATCTATCCGATCATGCGGCCGTAGTATTGGAGCTCCCAGTGGCTTCCAATGCTTCAACTAGGAGCGGGACATTTGACCGCTCCTTGCTTTCCCATCCAGATTATGTTTTGTTCCTCAAAAATGAAGTCCAGCACTTTCTTAAGGAAAATGTTGGGTCAGCTGATAATGGAATTGTCTGGGACTCCCTAAAGGCTTTTTTACGAGGCCTTATTACTTCTAAGGTCTCCTATAGAAGGAAGGAGTACAGGGAGGCGGTGGCCTCAGTCGAAGCTGATATAGTTAAAACTCAGCGCGACTTTGACACCAACTTGGCTTCTCCGGCAACCCTCTTAGCAGGCCTCCACAATAAGTTACTTTCTTTAAAGGGCCAATTAAGTTCAGTTTTAAACCAGCGTATTCAAGAGAGATGGGATGCTAGTAAGATCGCTCATTTTGAATACGGCGAAGGTGCAGGGAAGTTATTGGCCTGGAAAGCCAAAACGGATCAAGTTCGTAATAATATAGACTTGATCAAGGTCAATAATGTTCCACAGTCCTCAGACTTGGACATAAGACAGGCTTTTAGAGAGTTCTTTGAGGATATATATCAGGAGGATACAACTGCCGACCCTGATCAAATCAGGGAATGGCTGAATCAAATCGTCCTTCCGGCTCTATCAAGAGAACAGAACGAGTTTTTAGATAGTAAAATTTCAGAGGGAGAAGTTAGAAAGGCCGTCCAAAATTATTATCGGCTCTCTTGATGTTCTGTTTTGGCATGTTTAAGTATAAACCAAGCACATTAGGATTTACCCTGGACCTTTTGTAGCAGCTTCTACTTTTTGCTCTCTCACTGCATTAACATTTTTTTTAAAGTTTTTTTTTATAAAACCTTTTATTAGAGATTTTCAGCCAGAACAAAAACCAGGACTGGCACATAACATACAAAATAAACCAATTGTCATAATCACCACACAATTCTAATATAATCATTGTGCCTATGCATCAGAAATTTAGAGAACCATGACCCCATTAACCATAGTACTGTAAAAGCTAGTGATCCAAGGGGCCAGGAACCCTTTCCCCGTCCAGGTCTCAATTCAAGGCGGTCTCTAAGTGTAACTCTTTGTCCATGGTATGGGTGGGAAAGGTTCTATATAAATCCCCTCTGTGTTCCACCCTGTTTATCCAGCTCTTGAGATATTTACAAGGGCACCCCCTAGCCTGATATACCGGGTGCTCTAGGCCTATGCAGAAATCCATGCCCTTCGCCCATCCATCCCAGGCTTGTACATTCTTCCCCTCCTTTGCAATGTGTCGCTTGACCACAAGTAGTCCCACCCAATGCAGCGCCTTCTGAGATCTGTTACCCTCTATATCATCTGTAATATGTAGTGAGATCAGTTTTAGTTCCCTGGGCACCCACCAGTCCAGCACTGTCACCAGAGTCCTGAGCACAGCTTCCCAGAAATGTGAAGTGACTGGACAACTCCAGAATGTGTGTAGTAAGTCTCTGTTAGCAGCACTGCCGCACAAACAACTCCTCGAGCCCACCAGCCCCATTTTGAATAGCTGTTCCCTCGCGAGGTACGTACGTTGCAGTATTTTGAGTTGGATAAGACTAAACTAAGCGGCCACCACTGCCTCTCTTGGAGCCGCCACTGCCTCCCTCCAGTCCGCATCCTTAAGTTGAAATAAACAATTTTTGGATTAATCCTGTTTGTGTTTGGATAGTTCACGAGACACTTCATATTAGGCGACGAGCTGGATTGGATCTGCGTCTAGGATTTATAAAGTACTGTTTCCCTGTATTTTGCCTCAGCCATGTCATGGAAGAAGGCTCAGGAGATTCTTGCTTTTTTTCTTGTGGCAGCTAAAGTTAGAAGCTGTGGTGCTGATTTCCCTGGTGTTTCTGTTCCTGGTTGTATGTAAAGTTTTGTTGTGAATGCTTGAGGCAAGGCTCGCGCTCGGAGTCAGTCTTGGTCTACTGTGGACGAACGCTTGAGCTGTATCTCTCGCATTAGAGCCTACAGGAAGATTTCTATGATGCTCAAGCTGCACCGTGCACATTCGGCAGGACTCTGGATGTCTTTCAGCTACTGAATAACACAGAAGATGATACTCTTAAAAAATACATTTCACTTACCATGGATTTCAATATAAACTAGGCTCGACAGTAGCTTTTTGTTTTTAATGTGAGCCGACACCCAGCAGCGAATAAAGTTGATTATTGTGCTAGAGGTGCCTAGCTCGTTTTTAGAGGGCTAGAACAGTGTACGTAGTGGTTCTATCTCAGGGGTCAGGTTTTGATTGGTAGTTGTAGTTTGTTTCACTATTCAGTTGAACACATTACCTGCAAATTTATTTTTCAGTGGGAAGGTGCCGATGATAAGTGGAACACACTGATGAGTACCTGTCAGCAGTTCCCTGGTGGTTGTTTCCTTGAGGTCCCTTCCCACTTTTCACACACTTTTTTTTTACAACACTTTTTAAGTTGAGAGGGTGTTGGGAATTGGTGTCGGAGACACAGACACATACAGTATTTTAGGAAGGAGATAGGAACACCCTGTTAGTTCTGCCATGTTCAACCTCCCATGGAACCCCTTATAGTGATCTTTAAACAAGTCAGTATTACCTACCATTTGTATGCAGATAACAGCCAACTCTACATTAAAATCTCCTCATCTAAAGATATCCAGCACCTAAACAACACTCTCCATAGTACACTCTTGACTGACGAACAACCACTTAGGGCTTACCCCCAACAAAATAACCAAAAGGAAAATCCTATCCATAACTGAATTGTTAACCTTAATGTTTTCAACTGTAAACCATCTATTTATCTCCAACTCTGTTAAGTCACTAGAAATTACACTTGATAAAAACTTGAACATTAACCCCTTCCCTACTGCCATCGGCCGTCGCGGACACTACCTTCGTAGTGCTGTGCACGGCCGACGCGGCCCTGCCCGCGCAACAGAACTCAGCTAAAAGTGCCTTCTTCACACTGAAACACCTAAAAAGAAATAAAACTCTTCATCATCTTTAAAGACCTTGAGACTGTAGTGCAATCCCTAGTCCTCTGTATGCTGGACTAAGGGAACGCAACGATCACTGGTAGCCCTAAAAACTACCTTATCCATATGAAAGCCACACTTAACGCAGCGGCTAGACTGCTCTCTCGGGAGAGCCGCTATGATCATATCACTCCCACACTTAAGAAACTAAACTTGCTACCAATCAAAGCGAGAAGCATATTCAATATGGCCAGCATAGCCCACGAAGCTCTCTACACTGAAATACCGAACTACCTTGCAAACAAACTATCAAAAGCAGGCCATAAGAGGCAGTTGCGAAGCTCTGGGAATGAGCCTAGAAATTGGAACACTCTACCAAAGGACCTAAGTGACAATTAATCATTGTTGAACTTCAATAAAAAACCTGACATTATTTCTTCTCAATGAATATCTCAACTGACCCTCCGAAAATACTTGACTTACTTTGATGCCGTTCCTCTGGAAATAACTATTTATTTATTTCTTCAACTTCCGAAATAATCTACAATAGCATCCTCCAAACTATATCATCTATCTATTTCACCATCTGTTTGTATATTTTTTTACCCTTTTTGCCTACTATTCTTCGTGTGTATGCTTCGGGTCAAGTTTGCGCTATATAAAACTAAAAAATAAATAAGTCCTGTTATTGTTTGGATAGTTAACAAGACACATCAGGTGCTTTACATAGAGGAAAGTTGAGAACCTGAGATGACTTTTTGAGGCAGTTATACACTATTCACTACCCTCAAAAAGGACCTAAACTGACAGTCTTCAATTATGTCCGCTTACTTTAGAAGGAAAGCCATCCCCTCTCCTAAACCAAGTACACTGAATAACCGCCAGAAGAGGACATGTCTTGTGGATGTTTTAAGTACGATATTTAGATTGTGGGCCTTCCCTGTCATTAAGGCAACTGTTGTCCGCTTACTTTAGAAGGAAAGCCATCCCCTCTCCTAAACCAAGTACACTGAATAACCGCCAGAAGAGGACATGTCTTGTGGATGTTTTAAGTACGATATTTAGATTGTGGGCCTTCCCTGTCATTAAGGCAACTGTTCTCCGACACAGGATCTTAAATACATCTCTTTCTTTTAGTGAGATGCTCTTGGTCTATTGATTGAAAACATTTGTTCAGTTTATCTAGATCAGAGATGTCTTACAGCAGTTCATAGTTGGGGCCTGAGACTTGCCAGATTGTCAGGATAACCACTGACTTGTTTCTACCTTGATTCATTCTAAGTAATGTGTCTCATTTGGTTATTCTGAAACATCTATCATGCACTACGCTCTACAAACTATGGACCAATGTTGGACATTCCAGATCCACATCTTAAATGTGCTTGTATCATTAGTTAAGAAAGTACATAAATGGTAGAACCCTTCGGTTGTCTTGGTACCCTCAACCCTACAAGAAGAATAACTAGACTAGACAGAGGGCTACTTTATTAAGTCTTTTACAGACTTTCCCATTAGTTATCTGAGTTATTCTGAATTTACATGGCAGATTATCTTCTACTGCCACCCTCCATCTAGTTAATGTTTCCTTTTCAAATTCTCCAAAACTCTCCAAAACTCTCCTGGTCGATTTAACTTTAATGTTAACTTCAATTCACATTACTCTTTTCTCCTTTGTGGCCTTTACAGACTCCCAGTTTCTGCTATTCATTGACTAATTATCAATATTCGATTGAGATCAGGGAGAAGACTAGAAGATCTGATCAAGCAATCTCTGTGCCAGCTTCTGATATGTCTAGTTGAGTTTGGATAGTGTGTATTAGCTACTGGGATCAGTTTAATTCATTTAGCCCGTTTGAGAAACCCTTTTCTCTAAAGGCTGTTTTTTTAAGTATTAATGTTTTGGGTGTAAGTGCAGTTAACAACATGCACATTTGAGTTTTAATTTGGTGTGCTGTCTTTGGGCCATAGTGGGTTCAGCTATGTGTAACTCAAGAGATCCTGCTATATTTATTTATTAGACTTCTTTGCTAAGAAAAATGCTAATGTTTAGCACACAAGTTCATGGACTTGTGGATCCAATGTTAAACGTACTCCTGTCCCTAATCATATATTGTGCAGGTGAATAGTTTACTCCTTTACAAAGATTCAGTCCTCTTCTACCAGATACTTCCGATCTCACTTTTCAAGATATAACTGTGGCACTACCGGGGTATACCTCATCTACTGGTGGTTCAAGTAAACTACAAGGAAAGCTTCTGTATATTGGGGACACCTTTACAATTAGATCTCTCAAATGCATTCCCAGATTGCCTATTCTGCCCATCAAAACCGTGAACTGGTCCCTTATAATGAGGGCCACATCAAGTCAGAGGTTTTTGCATGCAGATATTCCCACTTGCTGGGAAAATAGTAAAGTAGGTGTCTATTCCTGTATATCTACTTATATGATTTTTTTATAGGGCCCATGAAAGTGGGACATTTGCCTCAAATGTAGTAATTAGGTTACTTCTTATCTGCGCCATCTTCCCATAAGTCTTTGCAATCTAATTTGGTGCTTGAAGGAGACGTATAGTTTTGAAAAACACTGTATTCCTTTCCATTAATGTTTTAACTTCTGCCGATTTAGGCATTTTTTCTAACCCTTCGGTGCTCATGACTGAATGGTTCCTTCATAAGCACCTGTGCTCCGGTGCTCATGACGGAACCAATCAGTCATGTGGAGACTTCAAAATTATCAATTGCAAAAAGACTTGATTTTGCAAGGGAATCACCTGCGTTTTTGGTCCCAGGCTCGGTAGGCAGCTAGGGAAACCTACCAACCCCAGATATTTCCGAAAACTAGATGCCCTGAGGAATCCAGGGAGGTGTGTCTTGCGTGGATACCCCAATGTTTTCCTGCCCAGAATCCCCTGCAAACCTTACATTTAGCTGCAAAAAATCACATTTACCCTACATTTCTGCCTGAGATCACCACGCCAACACAGATGTCCTACCACCCAGCGTTCCCCTTGGTCTCCCAATAAAAATGATACCTCACTTGTGTGGGTGTCTAATGCAAAGTCAGCCTAAAATGCATATAAGATTTTTTATTGGTTAGAGCTTGCTGTGCTATACCCTCAATCCTTATGTTTTTGGCCCCTTCCCAGTCGCAGGACCTTGGCCCACCCACACAAGTGAGGTATCATTTTACTCTGGAAACAGAGGGGAACGTTGGGTGGTACGTAATTTGTGCCTTGCACAGTAATACCAGACAGTAATTTGAGGAAAATTTGATTTTTAGCTACATTTGAGGTGTGCGGGGATTCTGGATAAGAAACGTTGGGGATCCACGCAGGCCACACCTCCCTGGACTCCCCTGGGTGTCTAATTTTTTGAAATGTGTGAGATTGGTTGGGTTCCCTAGATGTGATAGATGTTCCCCTTATATATCACAAAACAACCTGGTTTTGAAAGGAGCACCTGCTTTTTTGGTCCCAGGTTCGACAGCCATATTTGGGAAACCTACCTATTCCAGACATTTCTAAAAACTAGACACCTGGGGGAGTCCAGGGAGGTGTGGCTTGTGTGGATTCCCCAATGTTTTCTTACCCAGAATCCCCTGCAAACCTCACATTTATCTAGAGATTCAAATCTTTCTCACATTTCTGTGTGGGAAAGTTGTTGGATCACCGGGCTGGCACAAAGTTCCTACAACCCAGCGTTCCCCCAGATCTCCAGATAAAAATGGTACCTCACTTGTGTGGGTGGGCCAAGTACCCGCGGCAGGGAAGGGCCCAAAACGTATTGTGGAGAAATTATCTATCACAAAATGACCTAGTTTTGCAAGGTAGGCACCTGCGTTTTTGGTCCCAGGCTCAACGGCCATCTAATGAAACCGACCAAACCCAGACATTTCTGAAAACTAGACACCTGGGGGAGTCCAAGGAGGTGTGACTTGTGTGGATCCCCTAACTGTTTCCTACCCAGAATCCCTTGCAAACCTCAAATTTAGCAAAAACAAGAATCACATTTTCCTCACATTTCTGTCTGGGATCATGGCGCCGGAACAAGTGTCCTACCACTCAGTGTTCCCTCAGTCTCCTGAGTAAAATTATACCTCACTTGTGTGGGTGGGCCAAGGGCCTACGACTGGGAAGGGCTAAAAACATAGGGATTGAGGGGCTAGCACAGCGAGCTCTAGGCACTATTTCAAAAAAAATGTTTTTAGGTGTTTCTGCATTGGACACCCACACAAGTGAGGCATCATTTTGATCATGGACCAAGGGGAACGCTGGGTGGTAGGACATTGGTGCCGGTGCAGTGATCCTACTTAGTGTTTTATTATCTAAATGTGAGGTTTACAGGGGATTCTGGGTAATAAAACGTGGGGCGATCCATGCAAGCCACACCTCCCTGCACTCCCCTGGGTATCTAGTTTCCAGAAATGTGTGGAATTTCCGCTCTATATATTTTACCAAATGAATTGCTATATACCTGGTACACAATGAAACATCCTTGCAAGAAGCAGCTCAGTTATTTATTTTATTTTTTTTCTCCACTTTTGCTGTTTATTTTGCGTTTTCATCAGATATGATTTATTTTCAAAACCGCAGAGACAAGTACATTACATCATTCGCAGGTTATTATTTCCGAAGGAGCAGTGATGCCATCCTCCTACCACTAACTTTCTTTTAGGTCATGTCACAACTGAGCTGCATTTCAGACTAGGTGAGTTAGGGTAAATCCCAAGCAGAAGCCTGCTATGGTCTTTGTGCTAAATATAACGAACAAGAATTGTATTTTTATCTTAGGAGAGAAGACTGCTTGGAAAGTAAGGTGCAGAACCAATGCTATGCAAATGTTTTTTTCATTGAGAAAGAATATATCAGCCCACAGGCTATACCTCTCCATGAAAGTAAACATTAGCCCCACACCTTCCCCATAACAGATACTTCTCATAACTATCTGAAATGAATACACACACACGCTATCTATGCTCCTGTAATTAAAGGGTTAGTGTCCCAACTTTAACATATTCAATGATCCATTTCTGATGAGCGCCAAGAAGAAGCACCTGTACCTGTCACAGGAAGTCACAGCAAAGATCTTCAACAACAGCTTTTAGTAGCATCCAATGGCATAACCACTAACAGGAAACTGATTTAAACAAAATACAATTGCACTACTTAGAAACATTATACATGCCCGCAGAGTCATTACTCGAGACACTGATTCACATAACAATTGAACGCTCTCTTCCTTGTGAAAGTTTGCCAGACAGACAGACAGAGTGGTGAGCGGCTAGAGTCCACAGGTAACCTGGTTAAGAAGCCCAGTGTGACAGGCAAGTGGTCCCCAAGGCGACACAGCAGCGGCTTGTAAAACCTTGTCAGTAACCAACTACATATTTCGCGTGTTTAAACTTCTGGGCAGTGCCCTCTTCACAGCCCCTGCCTGTGGTCTTGTACATCCAGTTTAGCGTTTACATAAGGCTGCAAGGCACACGACCATCCGCAGACTCCTAGGGATTCAAATTCTTCTTGTTCTGCTGATGTGCTCTCCACTGGTAGAAACGCCAGAAGAGATGAAGGTAGCGCTCTTTTTTCCATTTTAGTGCATAGATAAAAGGTACAAAATACGGTATGGTGTCAGAGGTGACAGCTCTTAGCTTAAGCCAGATTGCCTTCAGAAATCCAAATATGCTAGTTTTTTTGTCCTACTGGTCTTTACAGCCTGGAAATTGTGAAATTTGAGCTCCAAAGACTTGTTTTTTGTAACAATCTGAGGGGACTGAAAGTATTACATTGTAAACAGTGAGGCTTGCAAGAGTACATGGAAGTTTTGTACTTGGACTGAAAAAGATGGGTCCGTAGCTTCCGGGGCATTGTATTAGGCTCAGCCCCCCCCCCAAAAAAAAAATTGTAAGCAATCAAGTAAGTTAAAAGGATGTCCCCAATCAATATACATTAGAAAGTGTCACATACTAATTTTAATGGAGTACCTCAGCACATTGGATGGGCGATTCTAAAAACCTGACAAATTTTACTATCCCTAGGTTGACCAACCCTATTTTTTGCACCTAGCATCATGGCGTGTAATGCTAATAGTGGCAACCTCCCCGTGGATACAGAATAAGGCAGCCACAACTGGGGTGCAAAGGGCCCCTGGCGGGCCTGGCCCTACTCCAACCCCCATGCTAATGCCATACCAACTATAGTCATTTAGAAAAATCTGAGAAAATAGAGCTATTCTATGGAATGTTACAATGGTAGTACTCCACCGCAAACATATTTAACAATAGTAGATTATTTGCAACTGCCTTCTGCAGAGGTATATTGAAATATCAGTCCCCTTTCATCGCCATTATCACGTTTATCATCTGCGTCACTCAGCACCGTGCGGCTCTTTTTAGTCCTTTTTCACGCGGCCTCTGAAGTGATCCACAAAATGGAAGGCACCCAAGTAATCACCAAGGAGGAGTCCAAGATTCACCGGCAGTATGTTTCGGATACCGAATACGAATACGGATATTTTATCTTTTTAAATTCTTTATAAAGCAGTAGCGGTAATGGTCCTGACGAAGCAGCAAGATACCATTTGGATCTAATTAGTCTGCAGAAACATGTCGACCTTTCATCTTGAATAGTGGTTATTTGTTTAGTCCACTACACACTTTTCATTACTTTGGGCTCGAAGGAAAATATATTAAAATCCTTTTTCTTCCCTACCCAATTTTATGGTTATTCACATTTACGCACTTTCACATTGTATGCACATTTAGAGCACTGCTTTCAGTCACCCTTATTAGTTATAATTCATCACTGGGTCCCACATGTAGGTGTAGGCTTTAACATCTGCCAGTCCGCAGTGGGTACACCATCCTACCTTCAGGTGTGAAGGATCCCAGATGATGAAGGGCGGATCCGAGTGGTGACTGATGGGAACTTTCTCACATAGAGGGAGACCCTATGCGTGACTTGAGTAGCACATTATCAGTGTCTCACTTTATAGGAACAATATTTCATTTCATGGTAGTTAAACGTGGATTGCATAGAAATTGACCCCTTGCTACTCTTTTGTTGGTTAAAAGGAAGAAAAGGACACACATTTGGTGTGGATACGTATGTGGACAAAAAGTTACAGGGGCCTAGGCGCAAACTATCTCAAATAGCCAAATAAAAGTCTTAGCACGGGTGGTGGGGAGAGGGCTAGCAGCGAAGGGGTTAAAATAACATTGCACTGATTTCTTGGGCAAGTTAGGCTTTAAAACACTGTTTATCTCTTTTAATTTGCTGGGTTTGAGCCTACAAAAGCTGCGGAAGATGGGCTGGCTAGATCTATGAACCGGGAAGTAATGGAATATTTCATTAGTGGCCGTACCGAAATGCTTGAACTTTCTGTAGCTTTAGCTAATATATTGGAAAATGTGGAAAAAAACCATAATTTTATCCATTTTTAGGTCCCACCAACGAGACAGTGTATGCACTGTCGGTTGTGGGACATATTGTGGGCCTAATAAGAGCAAAGGGGCTTTGAGCATGTACCTGCTTCATATTCATACCAAAGTTTATCAATCTTTTCTTTGTCCCTTTCATGGAGCATTTCCTCTTTACCATCACTTTTGATTGGCTGCCTTCTATACTTCTAATGCTTGCTTTTCAAGCACTACTTTTTGTAATTTTAGGTAAACACTCCCTGATAGTGCATGTTTTTTTTCAAGCTTTCTCCCTTATATACTTACTCCCTCCCCACACTGTTTCTCTCTTTTGTCAGTGTGCTTCTACCTGCTCCCCTCAATGTGCACCCACATGGACTTTTCCTTTTGCTTCCTTGCCTGTGTGCTTCTACTCCTTCCCCTGCTCCATGTTGCTCTTTTGCCCTATGCTTCTCCTACTCATCCAAGCCATCTTCTCTCGCCTGTTGCTGCTTCTTCCTAACACTGTACTTCCCCTGTTGCCTGCTTTTTCTTGTACATCTTCCTCACCTGCACCATGTTGCACTTGCCATTACTTTTCTCTCCCCGCACCCTCCATGTTGCTTCTGCTCCAGTGTTGCTTTCCTCCCACCTGTCTGGAAAAAAAACTTTAGTGATTGTTTGAAAGGACCCCTTTTTGTTTGATCATCTTCCCTAAGTTTTTGGAATAATGAAGCAGTTTTTTTGTTTGACTCTGTAATACACTGGGTGCTGCTGTCTAAGCCCCACTGCGTGTGCTCTAACCCCCAAAGTATATGCACAATTGGCTAATACCCGATTGGCTCCTTTAACTTACTTATAGGCATGCACAAAGTGTTTTCCCTCAGTGCATTGTGCCTGAAGCAACGCGCACTTCCTAGAATTCACTGGCTGCCGTAAAATACTTTGTAAAGTATTACTGATAGATGTCAGTTTCTCTGCTGTTTTATGTAATGCAAACTCGATCCAAAGGTATTGGAGCACTTTACATTATCGCCAGTTATATTACTCAAAGTCCCAATCATTTTGTTTTTAGTTACAGGCAGAATAAGTGATTGGTCAATAATTACAGGATGTTGAGCCAGTGCCAAGACTGGAACCTGGTTCAGCTCTGGCCATAACGCCACATCCTCTCTCCTGCTGTGGGACTGAGCTGATCTTTATCTATACCACTCGCTAGTCGGAAATTTGTGACTGTGTGTAACTTGTGTGAGAGTTATAACAAGGTAGTGCAAGTAGGAGTTTGAGGAGGAAGGCAGAGAAAATTGGGATTACGTGAAGACAAACAGAGGAAGTGAGTAAGAGGACAGGACTATAGTGTCTTAGCAATGTTTGCCTAATCATCCAGTAATAAGTGGGCAGGAATCCTATGAACCACACATTTATGGCAGACATTATGTAGTCCTGTAAGTGATGGGAGGCGTTCCTGTGACCCAGTAATCAATGGAAGCCTGAATGACCCTGATTATCAATTATTATGCTACAAGATGTCTGCAAAACACCTAATATATATGGCTTAGAAAAGTACAGGCATCTTAACGATGAGCCCTAGTTTCAACTAGGGCTGTACCATGTGGCCCAGTAGTTGAAATGCAAGCAGTACATGGAACGGTACCTGACGCAAAAGGATTATGTGGCCCAGTAACTGGCATTATCTGGCCTAGTATCCGATAGCATGCATGATGTGTCCTAGTACCTCATGTTCAGGCATTTTACATCCCAGTAACTTGCAGACCTTTCATGACTCATCATATGACCCAGTAACAGATAAACAGTATGTTCTGTTCAGAGTGTCCTACGACCAGGTATTCTGTGGCACAGTGATTACTAGAGACAGCAAGGAAGTGACTGGGCTGTTCCTAAAAGGATAACGGGAGGAACGGGAGGAAGGGGGGGAGGGGGGAGAGAGGGGTGGGGAAAGGGAGGGAAGTGACGGTCACTAGAGAGGGGCTGGTGCTCAAGTGGACGACCACCCCTGGGTATCCAATTTGTTGGATATAATGGCCTCACACACCCTTGCGAGTGTCATGCTTCATCATAGGCAATGCTCCTCGTTGGGCAGGCGGTGCAATGCCCAACGGGCTCACCTCAAAGAGGGGCTCTTTGTCGGAGATCTTTTATCCAACTGCCTTATGGTGAAGTGCGGGTGAGGGGCCAGGAGAGAGTAGATAGTGTGGGTGAGGGTAAAATGTGGCTCAAGGTACCGGAAACAATTTTATTCTGGTGGTCCCCTGCCACAAGTAAAAACAAGGATAGCCGGTACCCGTGGGAGCTATAGTTTCCCAGAGTAAACCAAGGCTACAGGTGCAAAAAGTGTGTGGTCGACATGTTTCTCGCATCTAGTTCATTAACTGCGATTCTTCAGGACCTATATAAAACCTACAATCTACTTAAACATGATCTATTCATAAGTATCAGTTTAAACATGGCACATTAGTGGTACTACCTGTCTGACACTGTTCCTACCTAAAGTAGTGGGAAACAAAGGAAGGCATTACAGCAGGTATGTAGCAACAAATGATACTGTAGTGACCGTGAGAACACTGTGCGTGGTTGTGAACACACTGTGCTTAGGTGACATACTAGTGAAGAAGGTGACTAGTATATGATTAAAAACAAGTTAAAAAACACAATACAGCAGTATCCATTAGGATGTATCACAAAACCTAAAAGCGGTGTGTATGTTACTCACCTAAGGGTTAGGATAAAGGGGTGTCAACAGTACCCGGCGGAACTGGCATCGGGCATGAAGCCAATTTATTTGGGCTGAGGAAGGAAGTCAATGAGGATGAGTAACATACATCAAGCGATTCATATGGTGGATTGTTGTGTATGTGCCCCATTATGTCAAGTGGACCTAGTGATGTCCAGATTGTGTGGATGTTAGTCTTGCTCCACTATGGGTGTTAACTAGGAATGCAGATATAGCCCCAAATTTTTGGTATGGATCCTGAGTTGGCATTATAAACACTGGGTGAGGTGTGGGGTCATATCCCTGGAAGTGTGGTACTCCTGGTAGCAGCCAGCCTACAGTGTTGTATGGTTAAATGGTGGCAAACAACTTATCAATGCCCATTGCTCCTGACGATTAATTTGCCATTATTTATTGCGCTATAAGAATATACCGCCTTAATAGTAGACCCAGGTTCAGATGATAGTAAATGGCAAGTGACCGTGGAGGGATGGGGTCGGGAGGGGATATGCCGCTCAGCGTATGTCGGGTAATAAGACATACATCGTGCGCCGTTCATGCCAATCAAATGTGCTAGCGCAGAAAAAGCCCTCTTACTTTATGATTAAACCCTGCTGGTTTTTAAATGGTTATTAATTTAGATTATTTGGCGTACGGCGCAATATAGCCGTGGTCAGTGTGGCTCGCTACCGGCGGTGCCGCCCGTCTTGTGCTGCGGTTAACATTAAGGCCCCCGCACAAGCTATGGGGTCGGGGATCGGGGTTTGGGGAAGTTGCGTGGGTGGTGTGGTGGGAGGAGGGAGGGAGGCAGAAGGACCCTGGACCCTGAACCCAATGTGTTGAAGCAAGGTACCGATTGTAATGTAAATCGTTTCCGGATATGCCAGACATGGCGGGGGTCAGACTACAATGTAGCCACAACTCTCTCATCAACCCACACGGAACACTTACTTCCAAATGCCTGTGCCGGAGCCTGCTACACCTACCCTTCACGCCGGGTCCGGGTGGTGAGGACCCGGTCCTAAGCTTCAGGATTAAGTAAGAAGCCGGATTACGTGTAAGGCAGGAAGTGGTAATCACACCGGGTCATGTGATCGGTGTAATCAAGGTGGCGGCCATGATGGAGTGGTGTAATTTTACCAGCAAGAAACCTGTGATGATGGATCAAACCGTGTATTTCAAATTATCACAAGGGGGGAGTGGATGGTATTGAATTGGGCGGGGTCTGTCCCTAACCCGATATGTTACTGAAGGCAGAGTATTGCAGAATATTGCAATTGTGTGGAATATGGTGGTGTTATAGTTAACCCAATGTCCGAAGACCGATTAAACGGGGGGTCTGTCACATCTTAAGACCGTGTCCCGATATGTTCCTGGAAGCAGTGTACTGCAATTCAGTTACTGTGAACCCATCACCATAACCACAGACTTGACTAAATGAGCGAAAAGTGCAAAATTCTGTCCCCACCAACTGGTTCAGCACCAGGATTGTGGGTCCAATACTACCCCACCATGCACCACTGAATTGCAGTACACTGCTTCCAGGAACATATCGGGACACGGTCTTAAGATGTGACAGACCCCCCGTTTAATCGGTCTTCGGACATTGGGTTAACTAGAACACCACCATATTCCACAAAATTGCAATATTCTGCAATACTCTGCCTTCAGTAACATATCGGGTTAGGGACAGACCCCGCCCAATTCAATACCATCCACTCCCCCCTTGTGATAATTTGAAATACACGGTTTGATCCATCATCACAGGTTTCTTGCTGGTAAAATTACACCACTCCATCATGGCCGCCACCTTGATTACACCGATCACATGACCCGGTGTGATTACCACTTCCTGCCTTACACGTAATCCGGCTTCTTACTTAATCCTGAAGCTTAGGACCGGGTCCTCACCACCCGGACCCGGCGTGAAGGGTAGGCGTAGCAGGCTCCGGCACAGGCATTTGGAAGTAAGTGTTCCGTGTGGGTTGATGAGAGAGTTGTGGCTACATTGTAGTCTGACCCCCGCCATGTCTGGCATATCCGGAACGATTTACATTACAATCGGTACCTTGCTTCAACACATTGGGTTCAGGGTCCAGGGTCCTTCTGCCTCCCTCCCTCCTCCCACCACACCACCCACGCAACTTCCCCGATCCCCGACCCCATAGCTTGTGCGGGGGCCTTAATGTTAACCGCAGCACAAGACAGGCGGCACCGCCGGTAGCGCGCCACACTGACCACGGCTATATTGCGCCGTACGCCAAATAATCTAAATTAATAACCATTTAAAAACCCGCAGGGTTTAATCATAAAGTAAGAGGGCTTTTTCTGCGGTAGCACATTTGATTGGCATGAACGGCGCACGATGTATGTCTTATTACCCGACATACGCTGAGCGGCATATCCCGTCCCGACCCCAGCACTCCACGGTCACTTGCCATTTACTATCATCTGAACCTGGGTCTACTATTAAGGCGGTATATTCTTATAGCGCAATAAATAATGGCAAATTAATCGTCAGGAGCAATGGGCATTGATAAGTTGTTTGCCACCATTTAACCATACAACACTGTAGGCTGGCTGCTACCAGGAGTACCACACTTCCTGGGATATGACCCCACACCTCACCCAGTGTTTATAATGCCAACTCAGGATCCATACCAAAAATTTGGGGCTATATCTGCATTCCTAGGAGCAAGACTAACATCCACACAATCTGGCCATCACTAGGTCCACTTGACATAATGGGGCACATACACAACAATCCACCATATGAATCACTTGATGTATGTTACTCATCCTCATTGACTTCCTTCCTCAGCCCAAATACATTGGCTTCATGCCCGATGCCAGTTCCGCCGGGTACTGTTGACACCCCTTTATCCTAACCTTTAGGTGAGTAACATACACACCGCTTTTAGGTTTTGTGATACATCCTAATGGATACTGCTGTATTGTGTTTTTTAACTTGTTTTTAATCATATACTAGTCACCTTCTTCACTAGTATGTCACTTAAGCACAGTGTGTTCACAACCACTCACAGTGTTCTCACGGTCACTACAGTATCATTTGTTGCTACATACCTGCTGTAATGCCTTCCTTTGTTTCCCACTACTTTAGGTAGGAACAGTGTCAGACAGGTAGTACCACTAATGTGCCATGTTTAAACTGATACTTATGAATAGATCATGTTTAAGTAGATTGTAGGTTTTATATAGGTCCTGAAGAATCGCAGTTAATGAACTAGATGCGAGAAACATGTCGACCACACACTTTTTGCACCTGTAGCCTTGGTTTACTCTGGGAAACTATAGCTCCCACGGGTACCGGCTATCCTTGTTTTTACTTGTGGCAGGGGACCACCAGAATAAAATTGTTTCCGGTACCTTGAGGCACATTTTACCCTCACCCACACTATCTACTCTCTCCTGGCCCCTCACCCGCACTTCACCATAAGGCAGTTGGATAAAAGATCTCCGACAAAGAGCCCCTCTTTGAGGTGAGCCCGTTGGGCATTGCACCGCCTGCCCAACGAGGAGCATTGCCTATGATGAAGCATGACACTCGCAAGGGTGTGTGAGGCCATTATATCCAACAAATTGGATACCCAGGGGTGGTCGTCCACTTGAGCACCAGCCCCTCTCTAGTGACCGTCACTTCCCTCCCTTTCCCCACCCCTCTCTCCCCCCCTCCCCCTCCTTCCTCCCGTTATCCTTTTAGGAACAGCCCAGTCACTTCCTTGCTGTCTCCACCCTTGGGGCTACGACTGTGGCTGGACCTTCCATTCCTTTCCTTGTGAATGGTAATACCAGCCCTACTGGATCGCATTTGATCCCTCCCTTTCCCCTACTTGTTGCTACACAGTGATTACTAGACAAGCAAAGACACTGTAGTGCTAGCCCTCTGTGTGAAGTGAAATCACAGAACATCTTTATATATTATCATATACATATTTAACGTTTTGCCATATTCTAAATGCCAGCAAATAGTATGACTGCATCATTCGTTCATATTTTATGACTGCTCTATTCTGTCACAGGCTTAATTTTTTAGCTGGCATAAGTTTTAATGGTCGATATTTTGGCTGTGGCACTTTTTCACCTGGGCATAGCACCTATTGTTGCACACATTATTTGGTGCCTAGAAGTGATGTGTAGTTTTCTTAAACATATAAAAATCGAAGAATGCTTTAAACTAGTATATGATTATTTTTATAGTGCCAGAAAAATGATGTATGCATTGGCTATTACTGAAGTACTGGACAATTTTGTGAGTTATCAATTTCAACAGTATCTAACCCTGGCATGTTCAAGCCAATATCAAGAAAGTGTACATTAAAATGCTCACTTTAGAAAACTTAGGGAGACGGGAAAGGGAAGATCTTAAAGTGGGATTCCCTACTTCTAAACCTAATTTTAATCCAAAGCTGTTTATTTTTATTTTTTAAAGCTGGTTCACCTGCATAGTTGCACGTCACATCACGCACAGCCCAAAAAAGTGTGAACACCAACATTACGCAGCTGCACATGGGGAAGAATACTTAAAGGGAGCATTGCTTATAAGTCCCTAGTATATGATGCTAGAGGTACCCGGGGGCTAGTAAGTAAATGTCAGCAGTGGGCGACAGCACTTAATGGTGCCACTACTACAGTGACACACTGAAAACAAGACTCTAGGCTGCCTGCTGCAGCATAGTTGGGCAGCTTTAAATCTGCTGACTCGACAAGGCACATCGTTATTTTTCCCTTGTTAATAATTTCTTCAAGCCAAAACATTCCTTTTTAGGTCTCGTGACCTATCAATGCGCATGCGCATTGAGAGAAGCGAGACTATAGGGCTTTAAACAAAGTTTAACTAACTGTGGCGATTTGGTGCTGTGCCCGTGCGCTTTTAGGTCAATGTGCAAGCGCATTGACCTAAAATGCGCGTGCACATCATCAAATCGCCATCTGTTCCCAAAGCCACACTCCTCCCACCCCCCGCTCCGCCCTGTCTCCTTCCTGCCGTGTCGCATTTCTCCTCCCCCCTCCCCCCAGTAATGCCCTCCGTCTTGGCTTACTCGCTGCCTCCTCCCGCTCTCCTTAATCCGCTCTCCCTCCTCCCACACCCCCGCTCCGCCCCCTCCCCTGCCTGCTGTGTCGCATTTCTCCTCCCCACAGCAATGCCCTCTGTCTTCGCTCGCTGTTCTTTTAAAAACTACTCGCTGCCTCCTCCCGCTCTCCTTAATCCGCTCTCCTTAATCCACCCTCCCACTTCTTTTTTAAGGATTAGTGCCCTGAATGAAAGAGCTTTTAATCCTACTACTGCAAAATGGAACTTGTTACTAAAGCCAACTTTTTTCTCAGAACCTTGAATTTCTTCCCTGTTCAAATTTCTTTCTTCCTTCTTCTAGCCGCTTCTTGTCCTCGGCTTTATTTTATTCCCGCACCAAGTGCCAACTGACTGGTAATGCACCGCATAGACTGGTTATCATTCAGTCAGCATGCAGCACCCTGCGCACAGACTACGTCACTGTTGTTAATACCAGCCAATGAAACGAGCGGCGTGCTGAACACGTCATGCCGCTCTGAGCACAGGTTGGTTACTCTTCGACGTGCGTCCAGCGCGCCTGTGCAGCAGCCATATCCATTACAACCTGACAGTCCACATACCAGTGCGGGTGTGCAAACACGCATACACCTTCCTGCAAACGGCTCTGCCGTCAGAGCTGTCGCATCCTTTCCTGCTCTCTCGGGTGCTGAGCTCTGGTTCGGCACAGCTGCCTGCTGCTGTTGTCTTTTGAAGTGTGTTACTTGTGCGCCTCTGCGCCTGCCCCTGAAGGATTCACTTACTGTCCAAAGCACATGGGGTACAGGAGCTCTCCTTAATCCACCCTCCCGCTTTCCTTTGTTTCTAAATCCCCCTCACTCCTTCCTTCCTGTTTCTAACCCACCCCGTTTCTCTCACCTCTCATCACGCTCTCTATTGTGTTTTCCACCCTACCCGCTCGTGTCAAAACCCCTGCGCTGTTTTTGGACAGCTTGTTTTGCTTGCATGCATGGGCACTACGATGGCCCCTGGAGGTGCCAACGATTGCCTCCCCCAAAAACCAACCCCTGTGCTGTCTTGAGCCATTTTCATCCATATCGTTGAGAGGAATTTGCTGCGATTGTATGGGCATCTTTTCAAAGCTTGCTTCTATTTCCCCAACTGGACATATAGAAACCCAGATTTGTATTTTCTCATGTGATCTGTAAATGCTACTTGCTTGATGCATGTCTCTCTGCTAGAGCCGACTGGTAGTGGCGTGAAGCAAAATTGTGCCTACTCTCCACATGACACGGGTACGTACGTTGACAACCTCACAAACTTTTGAGGGCCAGGTCCCCGAGCAGAGCAGGGGTTCAGAAGCGCAGATGGGTGTGAGATATGGGCCCATCCTTCTGTCCCCTGCTGCACTCTCAGGCTCCCTGTCCCTGCATCTCACCCTTGCTTCACTCTTGGGCTCCCTCTCCGTGCTTCTCTTCCTTGCTGCACTCTCTGCTCCCTCTCTGTGCTTCTCTCCCCTGCTGCACTCTCGTGCTCTCTAGAGATGTGGCCTAACGACCAGAGCTGCCATCTAAGTCACGTAAATACAAAACATGTTACATTCCAAATGCTATAGGTGTCACATTCGCGAAAGTTATAACTATTGGCATTTAAAATGACAAAGCTATCCATTTAGCTATTTTAAAAACCAACACCTCAATAAAATATTTGTCATTTACAAGACCAATAGCTCCAACTTTTCTAATGCGAGACCTATTGCATTTCCAATGCTTGTTAATATTAGCAAGCCACCCCAAGGGAAGGCCTGGGTAGCCCACCAGCTAGTCTGCTTAATATTGAAAAGAAGGTCGTAGTATTTAACATGCCTTGAAAGCATTTGTTGACGATTTTACTGTAGCAAGCCCGGTGGTACCGTTGGCCAGCTTGGAGTTTTACTAGCCACCACGCTAAGTACTAACTTCCATTTCATACTTCCAAAGATATTACTCCAAGGTATCCAATTAATCATTTGACATCAGGTTAAGGTAACTTTTTATGAAAAGGTGACTTTTGAAAATCACCACTGTTGCCCAGACATTCAGTAGCCTTCCCTCTTTTTTGCAGCAGTTGTCACTTGAGACAACATGCTTTTCCCCTTCCTAGGAAGTGTAAAGTGCTCCTAGGAACAGGGAACAAAGAGTATTGCTGAAGGGTGGAGTTGTGACTTCAGCATGATGACAACCACAGATGGCCTAGTTCAAAAGAGGCTACTGCATTAGTGAAGCAAACGGCAGTCGGACCTTCTCCTGCTCCTTTGTTCATTCAGGCCAACATACTAGCATCTCCTCCAGAGGGAAACAAGCAGTTGCAGAACCAGGTTTCCAGGGGGAGTGGCTCATTTTGCTGGGTACAACCCAGGGGTGTGCTCAAAGCTCCTCACAGGTGAAGAAGGTTTCACCATCTTGGTTTATGGTAGAGTGGGGTATCCTAGGATTGTTTGAGGGCCAAACCCCCAGGAAAAAGTATTGTGGGAAAGGTAGCTTTGTGGGAACTATTGCCCCATTGGCAAACGAGTCCTCCCCTCCCACAACAAGAAGCCAGCATAAAAGTGGCAACTGACAACCACAGTCCTAAGATCACTGCTGGACTAGCAAGAAGAGGGAAGGGGGACTGCTGGGTCCAGGGAGCAGCAGGCCAAAGACAACCTGCACCAAGCACGGACTGCACCTGCTGAACTCAAGGGGCTGGCAAAGAAGACTGTGTCTGCTTTCCCCACTTGTGAAAGAAGAACTTGTGCCAGGTCTGAGGAAGTGACTCTATGGGCTAGGTAGCTAGCCCCCTCCTCAGTCCAGGGGCACAAAAGCTAAAGGAAGCCTGCACTTGAGAGCGCATCTGCTTAGGATCACCTGCTGGATACTGAAGTGCCAGCGGGGAAACTGAGTCCTGACTGACATGAGGTGTCCCCAAGTCTATGGGGCTCCTGGCCATTTTCAAAGTGAACCCTGGTCCTCGTGTATGAAAAGGACACTTGCCTGTATACAACCGTTGTAACCAGAGAGCAGTTGACCAGTGGCAATTGGACTCAAGGGGGCATAGTAGGAGATGAAGTCCTGAAGCTGGAAAGGACCCTGGGATGGACCCAGGAATACCCACCATATCTTCCCTGCAGCTTCTCAGCGTCCTACTTCCCAAGCTTCAGGACCTCGTCTTTGTTGGAACCACGATCCCGGTGAAATCGTCTGTGAGGACTTTTAGACTGCTGGACCCAACAGTTAATTGTCCTCCTGGACCTAACTGGTCCTTGTGACTGGCTCCCAGCCCATTGTAACCAATCCAAGAGAGGATTGGTAGTCATTTTAGCCAGCGGTTCATGAACGACAGTGCAGATTACAAAGATGTATTGGATCATAAAAGAATGTTTTTATCTTTAAAAAAATCATAGCTTCAGTTCCCCTCAATAGATTTTTGTCAGTATAGTACTTAAATTATGCTAAAAATACACTCTGTTTAAAAAAAATAAAAAAAATTGGGGTTGGATTTTTATTGTCATTTTTCTTACGTATCTGGTGTTTTGGTACTTCTAAATGCTTTACACTTGTTCCTTTGACTAAGCCTGACTGCTCTATGCCACAGCTGCCAGGACTGACCTAAGGGCTTACGTAAAGAAACCTAACGGGACCCGATAGAGATTGTGATATTATTACTTGGTGAGGTCTCACTACCACACCACATAGTAATCCACTTTCCTACATTGATCCTGGCTGGATCAGTAACAAAACAGAAATAAAAACGCTGCATGGTGTGCACGACTACAAAATGACACAGCCGCAAAAAGGCTTAAAATGTTTTTTTTTTAGCCATGCTGCATAGCATCAGGGATGCATTACAACATGGCTAAAAACCATCAGCAAAGCCGATAAGTCCTAAAGGCAAGGCCTATAGGCTTTGCCAATTATTCTTTTTCAAAGACTTCTCCAAGTGGAGGACATATATGGTCCCACTGGAAGAGATAAGGATCACTTGTTTGCCTGCTGTCTTACTAACATTTCAGCAGGGAATGTCTTTCTAACCTTGTTGAAAATGTGCTAGCCACCACTGCTGGTGAAGATCTGTTAGTCAAATGAAAGCACCTACAAAGAATAAGGCAGAAATAGAAGAACTTGACTCCTTTCAGCTCAAATTGTATATGATGTTTGTATTTAGATATTGATTAAATCTATGCGTTTGTGTAGGACAGATGAATGGATCAGTTTTTTAACTACCCGAAAGAACCCATTAGGAAATATGCTGTGGGTAATACTATGAAACTTACATTACAAATACTTAGGCGGCCTTTCTAAACTGTGCTCACAGATTTGCTTTTGCTGCTGTTTTTGTATATCATGTTATTCAATTGTTGCCAACCCACCTAAGTTACTGTGAGTGATTTGTAAGAATGAAATGGAAGTACCTATGTGAATTCACCTTTAAACTATTGTATTTCCTTATAGGTGTTTGATGACTGCCATGAAGGTGGTGACATTTCTCCTTCAAACTGTATCTACATGACTGAGTGGTTTGAATTTTAATTCTGAAAACAGCCAGAGCTGCCCCAAGGAAATCAAGCCAAGTGGTTAGTTATTACAGCGCGCAGCAACACCACTCAACACCTGGAAAACGAAGAAACTGGGGAATGCTTTGGTTTTGTGGAGTATGACATTACTTCTGTTTCGGCTATTTATTTTACGTTGGACACAGAGGAAACCATTTTACCATTTCAATGCTGAACATTTAAACTAGTGGATCAACTTTTGTTAAAAAGACTTTTTGGTGCAGATAGCCTTAAAGAACGCAATGGATTTATATATGAACTAATTACAACATTGCAAACACTGATGATGGGATTGAGATCTCATGAGCTAACTGGGTCCAGTTCGAATTTTACCTGTACCTCCAAGGTAATGAACTGTGAGCTGTAGCAGTTACAATGACCTTCTGTTAGATCATTTTCAGTTGATTATTGAATGGTGTTAAATAATACATTCAGGAGGCGCCTAGAAGGCGATTTTGAAACGTGCATGAATGAACTGGCTGCCGATTGCAATGTTATTGAGAGCTATTTCAACTGCCTTTCAGAAATGCCTTTCATTTATTAAAAGACTTTGTATATTAAGACATCAATACTAAGCAAGCAACATTTTTTTTTAATTAAAAGTGCTTTAGCTGACCAGGCAGAAGCACTTTCAGTCTATGTGTGCACTGCCAGTCGGTCAGCATTTTTCCGCCAAACATAAATCCCCAAATCAGGGATTTTTTTGGGGTGGGAGGTTGAAAGAAAACAACTTTTAGTTCTGATCTGATGAATAGGAGAGGTTTGTTCTCTGGCTGCTGGGCCACCATTAAGGTGTTGCGGACAGTGGACCTGGTGGACGCTTTGCAGTCAGAAACCAATCCCCACTCACACACACACACACACATCTCTAAATGAGGCACGGCCATAATTTTTGCAGAAGCCCAGTTAACAAAAACCTCTAAATGACCCACTACGGGGGGCGTGGCCAAGATGGCGGCCTGAGCGGACGTTCCAACGAGTGGCTCCCCGTCCCAATCCCCCTTTGTGCCCCTTATACTTAGCTAAAACCCCCCATCTGCTTGGTACACAACAATTCCCGCAGCCGCGGGAGAGAAGCGACCTGTTTGCGATCACCGGAGCTCCTGGGAGCCGCTCGGGCGGCACAGGTCGGCGCGGAGGAGGTGCGTCCGGGCTCCCTGGTGGCCCGCTGACTGGCTGCTCCCTGCTCCGGGGCTCACGGGTGCCCGAACGAGAATTGCCCTGCCAGTGACCACTGCCCGGTCGGAACTGGGACGGGTTGAGTGGTGAGCGGAGCGGGGACCCACCGGCACGGGCCCACCAGAAGCGTGCTGGCGAGCGGGCCCTGGACGCTGCACATTTAGGCCCCGGCTTGGGCCTGCCCGCGTGGACCCTCCGGTGGCCGGAGCTGCTGCAGATTGGCGCTGCGGGACGACTGCATCTGCCCGAGACGGAGCCATCGCGGAGGTGAGGAGTGCAGTGTGGGGCAGGCTTGGGGGGCCTGGAGATCGTGCCCCCGGCGGAGAGAGTGGAAGGGCCTCTCCGGCCTGCAGCCAAGGTGCCATGGGGGGCCTGAATCGGGCAGTGCGTGGCTGAACGGAGCAGCGTTGACTGGAGGGAGACTCCAGGGGCTGCTGTGAGGGGAGACCGCACGAGGTCCCCGAGGAGCACTGGGTCGGAGTGGTGGGCTCTGCCTGCGGAGATAGCGACGAGTCGGGGGCGGTAATCGAGCCCCCGGCGCAGGGCCTGGCGGGGCCTGCCCAGCTCCGGACCGCGTGTCGCACCTGGAGCGCAGACCCCGAGGAGTACAGACGGCCCGATAGTCCATACGAGACCCGGGAACCCAGGCAGCAACCCCGGGGGCCTCGAAGGCACTAGCTTCAGTGAAACGTCTGCCTGCGGAGGGCCATCACAGTGGGGCAAGGAGTGAGACGGGCCAGGGGGATCTGGCGATTGTGCCCCTGACGGAAGGAGTACAGGAGCCATCCCGATCTCGGGCCTGCGTCGGTGCATCCCTGGGGGCGGTGGTGAAGCGAGGCCGCACCTTGTCTCCGGGGAGCACCGGAGTGGAGTTGTGGGGTCTGCCCTCGGGGTCGCATTGGTTCGGGGTGCAGACATCGAGCCCCCAGCGCGAGACCTGGCGGGGCCTGCCCGACCCCGCACTCCGCAATATCATCGGGGTGCGGGCCCTGAGGCAGACTGAAGGCCCAATAGCACCTGCAGGGGCGGAGAAACCGAGCAGTGGGGCCCGGAGCTGGGAAGGAGCTGGCTACGGCCGGATTGTGAGAGTGAGGCCCGGGGAAGCAAGATCTGGTGCTCCGTGGGGTTCAGCCTGCCGGCCACCGGCAACACCAGAAGAGCGACGGGAGGCGACAAAGCCCCAAGTCTGTGACGGACCTACACACACGGACGGCAGAGTGTACTAGGTGGTGTTCACGGAGGGGGACAGAGCGCGACCAGTGGACATCCCATGCCAGACCCGCCCCGGACCGGAGATCGCCGGGGGACTCAGCTGACCACCCCTCCCGGACTCCGAGCCCTCCCACGCCGGCACAAGTGCAGACCTCCGAGGCGGGAGCGACCCTGCGTCACGCCATGTCGAGCTGCAAGGGAGGCCGGACGATCCACGACATGCTATCCAAGGGCACCCCCAAGGGGGCGAATAGTCTGGAGCAGGTGCAGCTGGCGGAGCTCCCCAAGGTACAACCGGAAGGAGAGACCCCCATCACAAGAGCCTTCATGGAGTCGCTTTTCAGCGCGCTTAGAGATTACTTTCAGTCCCTTAAACAGGAAATGGCGGGGGAACATAGGGAGCTCAGGCGTGAGGTCGATGGCCTGGGAGAACGGGTGGCGGCGGTCGAAGACTCAGTGAGCAACAGGAGCGGGGAGATTGAACTCCTGCAACAGGAGATCATCAGGTTGCAGGACCAGCAAACAGACTTGCAGGCGCACAATGAAGATCTTGAGAACCGCTCCCGTCGTAATAACATACGGGTCAGGGGGGTGCCATCTAAATCGGAGGGGAGCGACATGACGGCCTTTCTGCAGGAACTGTTCCGGAGCATACTGGGGGAGCCGGAGAGCTTCGAGGTCCGGATAGACCGAGCGCATAGAGTGGGCCCGGCGCACCGGGCTTCAGCTCCGCCGCCTGACATCCTGGCCTTCTTGCCTGACTACTCACTAAAGGAACACATTCTTCAACTGGCGAGGCAGAAACAGCCTCTTCAATTCCGGGGCTTCGGGGTGGCACTCTTTCAGGACCTGTCGGCCATCACATTACAGAAGCGGAGATCGTTCAGGGTGGTTACGACCTTCTTGAGGGACAAAGGGGTCCCCTCTTCAGGCTCATCTTTAAATGGGATGGGGCCCTCCATCAGCTCCGATCCCTACGGGACACTTTTTAAGATTAAGATTCACAGGGTGTTCCTTGTTGGGGTTAGGGGGGATCCGGGGGGGACCTGAGGGAGGGGTGGGCGGAGGGTAGGGTGGGAGAGGGGGCAAGAGGTGAGGGAGGGGTTGAGTTGCGGGCGAGGGAGGAAGGGAGGGGGGACGGCTTGGGGTTGAGTTTTTGGGGTGGGGGAGGGTACGGGGGGGGCCCTCCTTGTCCGGGGTCTTTTTCTTTTTGAAGTTCTCCGTACCGCCACACAAGATGCACTGCATAGCACAGGCCAACCTAACCGCTTAAGATGTCCCGTCCACTGCAAATTCTCTCCCTCAATGTGCGAGGGCTTAACAATCCCAATAAGCGCAAGGGGATACTCTCCCTCCTGGAAAATACCGCTGCTGATATATGCCTCCTACAGGAGACGCACCTGCTGCCAAAGGATCATCACCGCCTTAAATCTCGGTCCTTCCCCCTGCAATTTTTTCCTCAGCAGCTAAGAAGGTAGCAGGAGTAGCAATCTTGGTTTCCAAATCCTTCCAGGGACAGGCCTTACAGAAGGGAGCAGAGATTAAAGGCAGGCTGCTCATACACCGCTTCATGGTTGGGACACACACACTACTAGTGGGTTCTATTTATGCACCGAACGAGAGGCAGGAGAAATTCCTTCACACGGCGCTAAAGACAGCCACTGCCAACACGCACCCACACCTACTCCTGGGAGGGGATCTCAACATAGTGTTCCACAACACGGCAGATCGTAACAACCAGCGCTACGGACAAGTGGGGCACTTTCTAAAGCAGGTCACACTCATCTCTCAGACCTCGGCCTGGCTGACCTATGGAGACATCTTCATCCCACAGCCACAGCGTACACCTACTACTCGGCGGCACATAAGTCCTATGCGCGGCTTGATTTTTTTCTATGCTCTCCGCAACTAATCCTTCGCACGCAAGACGTGGACATCCTCCCGGCCTCCCTGTCAGATCATTCCCCGATGCTGGCATCTTTCCTCATCCCGAGTATGCCCGGTCCGCAACGGCATTGGTGCTTACGAGACACTGCTCCAGAGCCCTACTATAGTGGAGCGGATTTGGACCGCCATCACACAATTTCTCACTCACAACGCCAATAGAGATACTACTAAGGCCACCCAATGGGCCGCACTCAAGGCAGTCCTCCGGGGAGAATTAATCTCCATAGCGTCGGCTAATAACAGAGAACGTGCTCAGAAAAGGGCAGAAATAGCCCAACGTGTCACAGAGCTCGAGCAGATGCACCAGCGCACGGGAGCAGCTCGAGCGTGGCGCCAACTCTGCACAGAGAGGAAAATGCTGGCGGCCATAGACCAGGACGTGGCGGAGTACGCCGCCATACGTCTCCGGCATACCTACTATACCGGGGGAGATCAGTGGGGGAAGCTTTTGGCGAGTAAGCTACGTGAGCAATGCCAAAAGCAGGGCATCCGCACTATCAGGTATGATCGCGGTGAGCAGATCACGGATGATGCAGCTATTGCCACAGCATTCGGAGCCTTCTACGCCAACTTATACGCCAACTTATATGCGGCGGACACTCTTGACACACTAGCAAGCCAGGCATATCTGGAGAGTGCACCCCTCCCGTCCTTAAACGAGGCGCAAGCAGAGTTCCTTGATCGGCCTATCGGGCTGGACAAGGTGATATCGGCGATATCCCGCCTCAAACTAGGGAAATCGCCAGGCCCTGATGGCTACTCAGCGGCCTTCTACAAAACCTTCTGCCACCAGGTGGCCCCGATCCTACGAGACTTCAACACCTTTGACCAACCCGGTGCAATACCTGCGGACCTGTTAGAAGCGGCGATATCGGTTCTGCCTAAACCGGGCCGTGACCACACCCAGTGCAGCTCCTACAGACCGATCTCCCTCCTAAATATTGATCTTAAGCTCTACACTGGGATCCTAGCGAACAGATTGGCATCGTACATGCAGCAGTTAGTGGAGCCTGACCAGGCGGGTTTCATCCCCCAACGACAGACCAGCGAGAACACCAAACGAGTCCTCCATCTCATAGAGGTGGGGTCCCGGACGAGGCCAGGCTGCATGTTGCTCACCATCGATGCCGAGAAGGCCTTCGATAGGGTACACTGGCCCTATCTAGAACTTGTGCTGAGGCGATTCGGTATAGGGGAGACTCTCTGCACCCGCATATTGAATTGCTACCGCCAGCCTAACGCTACAGTCCGGGTTAACGGGCACACCTCTCCGCGTTTTCCAATAGGCAGGGGCACTAGACAAGGGTGTCCTCTCTCCCCGATCTTGTTTGCGCTCTACATGGAGCCGTTGGCGCTGCGGATTCGGCAGCATGACCTCATTAAGGGGATCAAATTCGGAGGAGACGTGCACAAGATTAGCCTATATGGGGGGGCGTGGCCAACTGCCGAGCATGGTGGCAGCCTGATCCGGGAGCTCCCCGCAGCATAACGGCCCTTCGGCAATATCCTTAACTTATCCGACCCTTCGCCTGCCCGAAGTAGCAACGCTGACTCCTGAACTGGTGCGGCACGCTCCGGTCTGATCCCGGAGCAAATCGGAGACCGGGAACTGCCCTGTTCGCCGCTCCCATCCTGCGGCCTGTGCCTGACTGGCTGCACCGGCCTTGAGTGCGGAGGGGATCCCGGCGGAAGTGCACCCTGTCCGGGTTCGGCGGAGTGGGCGGCCCCCCGCCCTTCTCCCCCCCCCTCCCTAGAGGCTAATCAGCGTGGGTCTCTCCAGCCCTATAAATTACACCTGGCGGCCCCTGGGTATCGGCGCCGCCCTGCACTGCTGGGCCGGGCGGTCTGAGGGAGAGATCAACGGACTACGCGGTCCGCGACCCTGCGACGCCGGTGGCCGCCATCTTGGATACACAGCCGGCACATATCTCCTGAAACCACACGGCTGGGACTGAGGGAGGTGAGGTCTCTAAGAGTGAGCGCCTGTATTTGACACCACGCCGAGGATTGAGGAGAGAGGGACGCTGCCCTAAGCCCCTGACCCCTGGCACGTCTGCCCGCGGTAAAACCGGCAGGGAGGGACTAGCGCCTGGAAGACGCGCGACGCCTCCCCAGGCTGAGGACGCCACATCATAGACACTGAGGCACATCAACCGGCTCTGAGGTGAGGAGTTTGCCACCACTCAGACATCATTGCACCTTGAAGGTCGCTTGGCCCTGCACGACATGTTCAATTGAACCCTGCATTCTGTCAGCGAGTGAGGGGGCAGATCGCTGTGCCACGCCGACAGGACACTCTCTGGCCAGGCGGTGGTTGGCCGGGTGTAGGCCACTCTACTGAACACTGTAGCCACAGTCCGGTCGATAGCTGGGGACGCTGTGCGGAGCGGTCTGGGGTCTTGACACCGGCTCAGAAGGACCTGATTATATACCCCGCCCCGGACCTACGGAATCAGCCCCGCGGCTAATTGAAGTGTGGTGCCGCAGGGACCGCTATACCAGGCCCCCCACATAATCCAGACGTCCCACGCCATGGCGGGCAAGGGGACCAGGAGCAACTCGACGCAGGCTAAACTAGATAAATTCGCCTACTCACAGCACGGACACCCCCAGGCGAGTGGGCGACATTCTGCGGGCTCTCCTCCAGACGCGGACGGGCCAGAAAAGTGACTCTGGAAGATGTAATGAGAACCCTAACGGCGGTGCAGACGACGGTGGGGTCCATCTCCTCAGAAGTCACCCTGTTGCGGGCAGACCTCCAGAAAATGGCCGAAAGGGTGTCCCAGGTTGAGGTGGTGACGAAAGCGCTGGTGGACGACACTTCAGACTTGCAAACAGCAATGGAGCGCATGGAAAAAGTCAATAAACAACTTCAGGAAAAGCTCGACGACCAAGAAGGACGCTCCAGGAGGAACAACATACGCATCCTTGGCCTGCCGGAATCAGAGGGGAAGGGTGCGATGGACTTGTACGTCGAGGACCTCATCAAAAATGTACTGCAACCGAAGGGCCTATCTAACTTCTTCTCGGTCGAAAGGGCGCACCGAGTACCTGGCGGAACACCCAAACCTGGGGCTGCACCGAGACCTGTACTGGCCAGGCTTTTTAATTTTAGAGACAGAGACGCAATCCTGCAGACGGCCAGGAATTCACCGCCTGTAAAGATCCAGAACTCGACTTTGGACTTCTTCCCGGACTACACGGCGGAGGTGGCCAGGCGTCGGAAATCCTTCACTGAAATCAAAAAGGCCCTGCGCGATAAAGGACTGCAGTACTCGATGCTGTTCCCCGCCAAACTGCGGATTGTGGCCGAGGGAAAGACTTGGTTCTTCGACAACCCGGAGGTGGCACGAGACTGGCTCGACGGATGGCGACAGGTGGGGCTTCCCCGGCGCCCACGAGGAGACCGACAAGATCGCCGCGGCGGCGACCCGGCGGAGCAGAGGCCCGTGGACTCTCCGCACGGAGAGGGTGAAGCAGAACTGGGATCGGATCTGGAAAGAGACCCATTTGATTCGGGACAGCCGGCTGCCATTTGAGTATAGCGTTGCCGACTCATTCGCGCCTTTGGAACACATTGAACTCTGGAGTTGGCAGAGCTGAGTAGGGTAGGCATTGGCCGGTGCCTGTAGGGGACTCACCGACCCCACGTGCAAGTAAGATAGTTGGGGACGGGTTTAAGCACTCTGCCAAGTTGGGGATGCGGGCGGGGAATTGTCCGTGGTGCAGGGGAGCAGGGAGGTGGGAGGGAAGAGGGCTTCGGTTGTTCTTGTTTTTGTTCTTTATGTACACGTTTTTGGTTCTAGTCATCGCTCACTTCACATATCACGCATCCATCCTAGATGGCGGCTCGCTCCTTGACAACGTCACACGCGCTCTGCAGCCACCCTGGGCCATAGCTTACTCCTCGTTGTCTCCGCGCTGGTCACCAGCGCATTGCTGGGGTTACCCCCGACACGATCCCATGGCTGATTTCCCTCAGACACTGCCCGCCAGAAACACCGCGGTAACGGTGGGGGTGCCCCCTCTGCGCATGCTCACATGGAACGTCAGGGGGTTGGGTGACAAAATAAAGAGGGGCCTAGTACTGCAGGCTATTAAACGACAGGGCCCATATTTGGTTCTACTCCAGGAAACGCACCTTACGGGCACCACCTGCAGGGCGCTTGATAGGCGCGGTTACAAGATGGTGACACATGCAGATTTTACATCAGGGTCCAGGGGGACGGGGATACTTCTGAAGAAGTCGTCACCCTTTATACTCACGCACCACACCACAGACGACCAGGGGTGCTTCGCAGCGATCCATGGCCAATGGGAAGGTACACCGCTTAATGTGGTATCAGTATACATTCCCGCGGCATTACACTCTGTGACGTTACCTGCACTGGGTAGATTCCTGCTAGACCTTCCTGAGGGTGACACGATTATAGGGGGGGACCTGAATGCCATCATGGACTCGGCGTTGGACGCCTTTCCCACTAGGGCCCGCTCAAGGGGTTCTTCACCGCTTCCTGACTTTTTGGAAGCGTTAGGCATTGTAGATCTATGGCGGCATCTCCGCCCCACAGCCACCCAGTACACCTTTTACTCTGCGGTCCACAATAGCCTGTCTCGCATTGATTACTTTTTGTTCCTGGGGGGAGGATTGGGCAGGGCTGACACGATCGACATTCTACCCAGGGGTATATCTGACCACTCACCAGTCACTCTCACCCTTACTACTGGGGAACACAAATGCGCAAGGATCTACCCCATCTATCCAAATTATTTAAAAATTCCTAAATTAAGACGGAAATTGAAACTAGCAACGACGCAATACTTTGCGGAGAATGGTGGCTCAGTATCCTCCCCGTCGATTCTGTGGGAGGCCTACAAGACCGTCCTGCGAGGGGTGGCGATCACAGCTATTACGGGTCACAAGCGTGACTCCCGGAAGGAACTCACGGAACTAGAATTAGCCCTCCACGATGCCAACACGGCGCACATGACGGACCCTTCCCCGGCCAAGACGCACACACTCAAATTACGACAGCAGCAATACCAGGCGCACCTGAGAACGACCGAGAAGGGATACATGGCGAACACCAAGCATAGGATTTACGAAGTAGGCGACAAGGCGGGGAAAATGCTGGCATGGCTGGATAGGAGAGAGGGAGGCACGAAGGGAATTAAGAGACTCGTTAGTACGGACGGCAGCTTCATATCACACCCAGAAGACATAGTGCACGCGTTAGCGCGTCATTTCCACACAATCTACACACCGGAACACACCGTCACTGCCCAATTGGCGGCGGCGTCGCTGGAGGGCATTGTCCTCCCCGGCATACAGCCGGAGGCTGCACAAGAGTTAGAAGCGGATCCCTCGGAAGAGGAAATCCAGTTGGCAATACATTCACTGCAATCGGGCAAAGCCCTGGGACCTAACGGCCTTCCCGTGGAATGGTACAAATCAATGGCATCTGACCTCAGTGGTCCCCTGCGGGACATGTACCTGGACAGTAGGGACCGGGCTGAACTACCGTTGGATCAACGTACAGCCACGATAGTAGCTATACCTAAGCCGGGTAAACCCCCGGAAGTCTGCACCTCATATCGCCCGATTTCATTGTTAAATGTAGAAGCCAAAATACTGGCTAAACTTCTGGCCAACCGCCTGATGCCACACCTGACTACCCTGATCCACCCCGACCAGTCGGGCTTTATGCCCCATAGGAGCACGGCACTGAACCTCAGGAGAGTTCATGGGGTAATGGCGAGATCTCACCTTCTCACTGAGAGGGCAGTGATCCTTTCCCTAGATGCGAAAATGGCTTTCGACCTAGTGGAATGGGAATACCTCTTTGAGGTGCTTGCACGTGTGGGCTTTGGACCGAAGTATATAGCCTGGATACGGCTATTATATACTAATCCGGTGGCACAGGTGATATCTAATGGCCATACCTCCCCGACGTTCCCATTGAGCAGAGGTACTCGACAGGGGTGTCCTTTGTCGCCCCTGCTTTTCGCTTTAGTGCTGGAGCCTTTAGCTATCCTGATCAGGCACACGCCCTTGTTTAGAGGCATTCAGTGGGAGGAGGGATGGGAGGACAAGATCTCCCTTTATGCCGACGATATGCTTATTTACATGGTCGATCCTGATAATGGCATCCCAGCCCTCCTAGACATTTGCAACACACATGGGGAAACTTCGGGCTATACCCTTAACTGGTCCAAATCCATAATCTACACACTAAAGGGCCCGGCGCCAAACCTACCGACCGACTGCCCTCTGGCGGAGCCGGTGACCTCCTTCAGGTACTTGGGCATTACCATTGTGCCCTCTGAAACAGATTTCTTCACTAGCAACCTCAAACCACCACTAGACCGACTGCGAGCTGATGTTAGACACTGGGCGACCCTGCCCCTCACCATCTTGGGGCACGCAGCCTTATTCAAGATGATGGCACTCCCCAGATTTTTGTATGTGCTGGAAAACACCCCGCATCTTGTCCCTCCACGTTACTTTACACAGATAGCGGCGTTGGTCTCCGCTCTCCTATGGAGCAATGGTACAACACGAATAGCTTACGATAAATTGGTTAAAAGTTGGTATGAGGGGGGAATAGCACTTCCCAACATTCAGATGTATTACTGGGCGGCTCAACTTAAAATAATTAACCAATGGATCCACGCCCCTAGACATGATCCGGCATACAGGGCAGATTGGGCACAATTGGGGTCAGACTCCATGCTGTCGGTACTGTATAGTAAACCGCAAATTAAACGTCTAAGCGGCCCGACGCGGCATACTGCTACCCTTTGGCATACAGCACAGGCACGACTGGGCTGGACGGGCAAGATAACCAAAATGACACCTCTGTGGGACACGAAATCACTGGGCAACCTTAGAACCTGCAAGGGCTTCACGCAATGGGACCGAATAGGTATCTCCACGGTGGGGGACCTTTGGGAGGGGGACACAGTGGTACCGTTCTCACACCTTCAACAACACTATGACCTCAGACCCACTGAAATGTTTCGCTATGTCCAAATTAGACACGCGCTGCTCCAAGCGATACCGCAGGACACTGTTCTGCCGGAATCCTCGCCGCTTGAAGACAGACTGTTAACGGAATATATGCACCAGAGCGCCACATCCCTCACTTACAAAAAATTAATCAACAACTTAAAAGACCCCACTGCGAAACTTAAGGAAAGATGGGAGGGGGAGATAGGTATGATGGATGACTCAGAGTGGAATGGGGCCTTGGCTTCACCGAAAGAAATAGGCATTTCAGCCAAATTTAGACTAGTGCAACTAAAAATCTTACATCGCATTTACTACACCAGGACACTGCTCCATAAAATACATAGAGCGCCCAATCCCTTTTGCTTGCGGGGAGGAGGGGACACTGTTCCACACACTCTGGGATTGCCCCGGGATACAGGGATACTGGACACAGGTTATGCGCACCATATCCCAGGCACTTGGGATTTCCATTATGCCAGACCCGCGTAAATGCCTTCTGAACATTTGGGACCCCAATGACCTGAACAGATATGGTATCATATGGGCCACACTTGCCATGACAGTATCAAAACGTGATCTTGCACAGAAATGGGGGGCTCCGGAGGTGTCCACTGTGGACAGATGGGCTGCAAACATGGACTGCCTGATGGTCACGGAACGAGCGGTGTATGTCCTTCGGGCAGCCCCGAAAAAATGGAATAAAGTGTGGACCAACTGGAATGTTTATAGGGGGGACATCTGTGAGCCCTTGCCGGAGGATGATGACCTAGATTCTGATGGGGAGGAGGAGTGATGGCTAAGATGGAGAATTATGCCTTGCGATATTAATTGTGATGAAAAGGGGGTTTCGTAGCGATGTGTCCAGTCACAGGGGCGAGGGAGCGTGGTTGGGTGAGGAGAAGTACGCACACTACTTAGGAGTGATGACACCAAGTTGGGGTATGGGGGGGAAATGTTTCTTAATATGTTCCGCAACTGTTTCGTAGGTTGGGCACCATAACACTGCTACTTTACTGGTACAGCTCAGTAGTAATACCTACTTGATGTATGGACTTACATGTATAGGCTTTAAGCAGACAAATTGTGATTGTGTCATAACAAAATGTTACTGAAGATGATTTTGTTTTACTGTTCCGTAAACCTGACTATGCCGAGTATATGTAATGTTCTCACTGAGTGCGCCACCTTTTATATTAATAAAAGAGAATTAAAAAAAAAAAGATTAGCCTATATGTAGACGACATTCTGCTCTCCCTGACAGAACCGATGTAATCCCTTAGGGCCCTCTTTACTGAGCTCCATACCTTCGCGACGGCGTCCGGTTTAAAAATTAATATAGAGAAATCAGAGGCTCTGAACGTATCTTTGTCAGCGGAGGCACTCGCCGAAGCCAAGGGTGAGTTTGATCTGAAATGGTCCGACTCCTCGAACCTTGTACCTGGGAGTACTATTAGCTACGACAGACGCCAACTACACCAGGCTCCGCTCCCGCCTCAACGAGGACCTTAGGAGATGGAAGCGTCACTCGCTCTCTTGGCTGGGGCGGATTGCTGCCGTCAAGATGACCCTACTGCCGCAATTCCTTTACGTGTTCCAGACCCTCCCGCTACGACCCCAATGGGTTGGCTCCAACGAGCGCAGTCTGATTTGGCATGCTTGATCTGGAACGGTCACCGTCCGCGCTTCAGGCATGCGATCGCAATACTCCCCAAACCCCCCCCCCCCCCCACCCCCCACCCCCCCCCCAAACACGGCGGGGTAGGGATACCGGATCTTACTTTATATTACCAAGTGACGCAACTTCGTACACTGGTGGAATGGCCCCAACTGGAGTCAAGTAAACATTGGCTCTTTCAGGACCAGGCAGTAGCTGCCAGACCCCTCCAGGGCATCCCATTCCTGCCTCGTTGCTATAGGCCCCCCAACCTATACGCGTCACGCATCACAAGCACGGTCCTGGAGGTGTGGGACAGGGTGGCGGTCAAACATGGCCTTACCTCGTTCCCCTTCCCGATGACCCCGCTCTTCGACAACCCCGATTTTTCCCCAGGCATGGACCCTAGGGCGTTTGCAGCCTGGAGGCGCACGCCCTGCAGGGACTTGGGACACCTGTTCGACCTGAACGGGATCCTTCCCTTTCAGAAAGTGAAGGAGAACTATGGCATATCGGAAGCGGATCGCCTACCCTACCTGCAAACTTGACACTGGGCTTTACAACCAACAATCAGACCAGGCGCACAACGCTTTCTCACCCCATACGAAAAGTGGTTACTGACGCGCACCTCAGATAAGAAACTGATTTCAGATTTATACCAGCAACTCCTCCTCACCAATAAATACACATACAACGCAGGGAGGGTCAGATGGGAGAGAGACTTGGGGAGACAGCTTACACATAAAGAATGGGGAGGCATATATCACAGGGCCAGGCACTCGGCCTATCACACCGGGCTCACCGAGACCTTGACCAAGGTGACCATGTACTGGTACCACACGCCAGAACGCTTACACAACTGGGATCCCCGCGTCAGTGACCGTTGCTGGAGGGGCTGTGGAGAACTCGGCACGTTAGAACACTTGTTATGGAGTTGTGACCGCCTGCAGCCCTACTGGAACTCCATCCTGGATGAGATAGGCTCCCATTTAGACACTCAACTTCCCAGGTTCCCAGCCTATGTCCTCCTCGGGCTCCCCAACACACTAATGTATCCCTTAAACTCCAGGAGGGGAAGACTTATAGCGATAGCATTAGGGGCAGCTGTCCAGAACATTGTGGCACACTGGAGGACCTCGCAGCCCCCCCCCCCCACACTCCGGCTGGTTACATTGAATGTGGATGATACTAGGGATGGAGAAGTTGTCACTAGCAAAGGCGGGGAGAGGAGAGGCGTTTGCTGCGCTTTGGCGGCCGTTTCTGACCCTACTCACGGGAGAATTCAGGGAACTAAGGTGCCCCCGGTACCTGCGCTTACTGCGTCTAGCAGACACCCCAATTGGAGAACCCAAAGCTTAGCCGCGCAAGCGGAATACCCGACTTGAGGTTTAACGTGCTTCCTCACATCTGGGACCGAAGGCTGTCGTATCGCACTTTGTTTTTCTTTATTCTTGCTTTGCTTAAATGGACAAGGAGGGGGCGAGGAATGGACGGGGAGGGGGAGGAGGGGGGGAGAATTCGAGATCTATATTCCCCGCGGCTGGAACCCTATCCAACAGACGCTGATTATATTTCTACTGCATCTCACTTGATGGGTGTTCCGTGCAAGTGGCTCAGCGCTGATGTACCGAATGTCGAATGTGGTCTCTTTGTTTTTTCTGTTTTGATGAAAATAATAAAAGATTTAAACCATAAATGACCCACTACATCTGGATAGATGCACTTACTTTAAATTGGTTAAATGATATGGCCCAACCGTAAAAACATGGTCCGTGGAAGCGCACTGATATGTAGAAGACATCAGCCTGTGCACGTGGCATTTCCAACCCTCGGTGTGGGCTACAAATGTAATTCATTATGAAACCGGTGAAAGCTTACCTATGCAGTATGCCATTAAGGCCCTGAAATCAGTGGCGGTGGAACGAGGGTTGTGGGAGGTGCTGCAGCACCCCCACAAACTTTAAAAAAAAGTTTAGCTCGAGAATGAATAAAAAAAGGTGCCCTTCAAATGCGTTTGTTTTAGCAGCTTTTATTGTGTTTTCAAAGACAGTCTGTCACTTAACCACTATGCTTTTAGTGAGATCATGTTATTGGCGAGCACCACTGCCTGTAATGCTGGCGTTTGTCACCCCGGGCAGCCTTGCACATACCCGTGAGCCAATCAAAGGTTGTTAAAATTACATTCTTTTATGAAGTGGGGATGTATAAGATATAGGTCTGCTTCATCCACATGCACACATTTTGACCAGGGACAGTGCAGGTGTGTTTGCCAAATGCTTACCCACAGTGGTTTTTGCGGCTAATTCCAGGAGCACTAGCCTCAAACCTATGGAGAGGTGATTGTGTGTGTGAGCGTGAATCTAGACCCAAAACCTGATTTCACTCTTCCTTGCAGTTACTTTCTCCCACATTCACTGACACCATGAATGGCAAATTGAGCCAATGACACATTTTTTTTAGCAAAACAACCTTCCTCATTGGCATTCTTAGTTTATTTGAGAACTGTGCAATTTCAAATAATCTTTGTGAATTATTAAAACAGGTAACAATTTACCACTCCACCTGCTAGAACTACCATGGGCCTCATTTATGAAGTGTTGCTGGGTGAAAACAGCAATGCAACACTTTTCAGTGCATCCTCCTTGCAACACTATGGATGTGCCGTATTTACTGTATGGCGCTCCATGTCACAAGGATTTACAGATACTTCAGTATTCCTGACGTATCTGTAGGTAGTAATGATGCATTGCTGGAGTGTGTCGCAAAAGTGACGATACTCCAGCAATAGATCATTACACATGGGCAAGTCCCATGTTAAAGGTGCTTGCGTCAGTCTTATGCCTGCTGTGAGGCAGGTGTAAGATTTTGATGTAGTTACGTCCTAGAATTGGCGTACTGAAAGATCATTGATTTCACTGCGCCACCTTTATGACCCCTTTCTTTGCGGAGGAATGCCCACCCTGCATGTATTATACCTGATGCAGGTATAAGGTAGCACACATCTTTACAAAGGGACACATCTGCTTATATGCGTCACTTTATAAATATGGTGCCACGTGTTGCATTATTTAGACTGCAACACCACAAAATGTGATGAAACAGGCTCATAAATTAGGCCCAATGTGTTTAAATGACGTTTGTGCACTTCAGGTGTTTATAAATGCAGCTGAAACATACGTTTTCGGACAGTGATTGAAAATTCAGGTAGTGGATGAAATAATTCACTCAGATGGTTCAAGCAGCTTTTGAACTGCCCCGACTAATTCATGGAATTCAGTATTTTGAAAGTGACCACGGTCCAGATATTTATGCAATTCAGCTCCAAGTTCATCGGCCACTTCCTGCTGTTCATTCCATGGGAGGAAAGGATCGTCTGTTGAAGCGAACTGCACAATGTAACGGCAGTTCGACTTTATCTTCTCCCACTGCCATGGACGATTAAAGTATCCTGGAATGAAACAAAACATACAATGTGAGGTCCAATTGTGTGTGTGTGTGTGTAATATAGCTGTGTTGTGTTTCGTGCAGCAAGTAACCTTGAACGGAAGCTAGAACACTTCATTTTCAACAGTATTTCCACAATCTAATGCAGGTTAGGGAAGCCACCATTTTAAGAAGTAAAACACAAGACAGTCGCCGTACAAGCATTGGCAAGAAGAATAATGTATGCAGAAATGTGTACCACGCATGATTTTAAGAAAAGGGCAGCATGTGATGCAATGAAAGCTTCTCTATCTGACTCACACTCATCTATTGAGGTGCATAATTCAGGCATGCGTTGTGGCGGCCTACTTTAAAATACTAGGCAAAGTAAGAAAAAAAGCTTTAACTGTTTATAGTCTACAAACACATAACATCAATACAAGGCAGACAGCCAGATATATTTTGTTGGATACTTCTAAAAGAAGATCTCTTGTGAATTCCCTCATGCACCAAACGGATCTGGAAAATTGCAACAGCACCTGCGTGCTGGCATCATTGGCCTCCGTCGTGACTCTGTCCCACCACTGGGCATACCTCAGAGCAGCATTTAGGCACCACTGATGTCCATTTCTTTTTTTCAACGCCCTTCAATGCAGGTCTGCAGCTCTGCAGCTCATCTTATACCATTTTCGGATCTTTATTAGGATCTTCAAAACTTAAAATAAAAGTGTAGAGCTGGGGTGTCCAGCCTGTTCTGTAATAAGCGCTATTTATGTTCAATGAAAATCATCCCGAGCTACTGGTGCTTTAACAGTGACCACATCAGACAAGTTTACAGAAGGGGCCACCGTACACAAACCGTGATCACCTCAGGGTATTCTGCAAGGTTACAAGCATTATTGTAAACTAAGCTTTGTCAATTGTAATGCCTCTGCATGGGTAATGCATAACAGCAAACAGTGCAAAGCCCCTGACACCAACCTAATATTACTAATAAGTCTCCCGAACGCCAGGGGGGGCGTGGCTAGCCAGCCATTATGGCAGACGGGTGTAGCTAGAGCTCCGGAGCATCCTGGGGTAATTGCCCTGACTAGCGCTTCTGGATGGTCCCTAGCCGCAACCGCGGTGAGAACTATGCGGTGGAACCCCCCTCCCCTTCCCCCGGAGCCTCCGTGCGGCGACAGAAAACGCAAGAGACCGCAGAACACTGGTGCAGAGCTTGGGCCTGTAGCGGCCTTCCCCGGGATTGAAGCCGGGGGCTGGAGTATAGGCTGGGCCCGGACCGGCCCGGATGAGCGAGAGCGGAAGCGCCTGGACTCGAGCCTGGGGGTCCCGCAGTGGTGCCCAGGTCGTCGGAGGGCTATCTGCATGCACTGTTGCTAATCGGAGTGCCAGCGCCGGCCAGACTTTGTGTAAGAAGGCAGTAATACTGGACGGTTGTCCCGGGGGGCCGGAGGAGACACGAGCAGCCGGCCTCGCTGGAGCGGAGGGGACTCGAGCCCATTGACTGCGTGGAGACCCGGGGCGCCGGACCCGGAGGAGAGGAGGGCGAGGCCGGTGACACTGAGGAGGGGGGCTCCCCCCTTCTTCCCCCCCGCGCCACCGCGTTCGCGGACCCTGCGCTGGGAGATGGCTGCAACGAAGAGGGAATCGACCCAAGGGAGAGTAGAGGCATAGCTGATGATGCGGGCTGCGCTTTTGGGGGTCAGGGCCCCCCCCTTCCCACGACCCATAATAGTGCGCCCTGATGGTATGGAGGTCTGATTCATCGCTGGACAATACTTGGAGAGCAAGTAGGTGGACTTGGGGCGGCGGAGAGTGGCTGCGAGGCCTCGGACACGTGGACTCGTCGTTGGAGAGGGGCGGAGGGCCCTTGTTGGAGCGCCTTCGCTGAAACTGCGCTGTGCCCTGCGCTTTGGTGAAACAGAGTCTGCGGAGCAGCGTGGGGAGGTGTTGTGCCCCACGGAATACCTTACGCTATAGTGCCTGTGCTGGGCAGTACGCACACAAAGAGAGTTGGACAATTCTTGATCTACCTGGCCATGGTCTGGAAAGGGCCGGAGGGCCGGGATGGCCCGGCCGCTGTGCAGCAGATCCAGGACGTCGAGGAGGGAGGGGCTCTGTCAGGGGTTGCTGGGTAGAACCCTGCCGGAGGGCAACAAACCGACAAACTGGACTTGATCCTGAAAGAGATTAGGGATTCCAGGTCGGCGATGGAGTCGCAGCTGGGGGCCCTTACCACCAACCTATCCCTGCTTAAAGCAGACCATAATAAACTGGCCGACAAGGTTAGGGATCAGGGCCTTGCGGTGGCAGACCTCTCCCCGACTGTGGCAGACCATACTAACTCTATCCAGCAGTTGCAGCAGCAGGTTGCCTCCTTGATGGACCGCGTGGAGGATGCGGAAGGCCGCAATCGGCGCAATAACATCTGCGTCATTGGCCTTCCGGAGTGCTGTGAGGGGACCCATGCAGCGGACTTCATGGAGCATTGGTTCCGGGACCACATCACCGCGGACGGCCTGTCGCCACACTTCTGTGTGGAAAGAGCACACCGCATCCCCACTGGAAGGCCTAGACTGGGTCGCCCGCCTCGCCCTCTGATCGTAAGGATACTTAACTATTGGGACAGGGATGTCCTTCTGCAAAAGGCGAGAGAGAAATCCCTTATACAATATGAGAACCGTCGAATATCTCTGTACCCGGACTATACCAATGTGGTACAAAAACAACCATCTTCATACCTGGAGGTGAAAAAGAAACTCCATAAGGCCAAGCTGAAGTATGCGTTACTGTTCCCAGCTCGACTAAAGATAGTGTATGACAAAAAAACGCATTTCTTCGAAAGCCCCACGGATGTAGATGAGTGGCTGGAAGTGATGGGCATCGACGGTAGCCAAGAGGCGACTCAGGACACATCCACTGGCGGATCGAGGAGAGGCTCGGGACAAAACGACGGAGACTCTCCGGTCTCAGAGAGGAGACCAGGACAAAGCGGACCGTCGCGGGAGCAGCAGAAGGAAGGCCAGCTGGGAGCCATTGCAATGGTGGGCAACTTTCGGGAAGATCAGGAGAAGATTAGCACGGACACAGACGACAGCACGATTCACTCTGATTCGGACCACAGCGGGATTTTATTCCCAACTGTCACACCCAGAGCGGCAGACGATATGCTGGACAATTGAGAGGACATATGGCCCGGCCTGGAGCAGATAGACCACTTGAAGACTTTTGGTATCCTTTTTGTGGCACCTGGTTGATGCTTGTAACTCTGGCATGCGGGGAGGTACCGGGGGGACTGGGGAACTATCTTTATTTTGCTCTCATGGGACGGGACCTAGAGAGGGCTCGATTCACTGCTGAGTGGGAGTTGGGGGGCGGGGCCACGTTGGTGTGTTGTACCCCGACAGATCTTTATGTCCCCCTGTTAGGGTCCTCCAGAAGGTAACTAAGAATAAGCTCCTGATAATAGTACCCCTAGGTCGGCGTACCGTTGAGCCAGCGGCACCCAGTTGGACAGTTAGGATGAATGGCATAGTGCTTGGCCACCCCCCCAATGGCGTATGCACTTGTGTTTGGATTGTTATGCTCATGATTTTCTTGTTCAGCTCAGCAATGTTATTATGCTGCGCCAAGTTAGTTCTGTCTTTGGAAGGGAAAGAGTATGTCTCCTGGTTGCCATTTACATTATGTGTTAAGAAGGGCATAGTAACACTCCGGGATCAAACCGAAGGTGATTATGGCTGACATACTAGGGTTCTATAAATTGGCTACCTGGAATGTGCGTGGGCTTGATGCAATACAAAAGAGACACCGGATCCATGTGTTTTTACTGCGACACCATACACAGATTACATTCCTGCAGGAATCTCATCTAACAGTATCCGAAGCTCATACACTTAGGAAGAGGTGGAGGGGTACTATTTATTCCACGTCCTACTCCGCCTTTTCCAGGGGAGCGACCATATGGGTCCGTCACGGGACACCCTTTGTAGAGATAGAGAGAAAGGTGGATGATCAGGGAAAGTACATCATGGTGAAAGGTACACTAGATGACACGTTACTGGTTCTCGGCAGCATCTACGCCCCAAATTTTGACCATGATACATTTCTTTGTAAAGTGGGATGGGCATTATCAGACAGGGTGGATATCCCCTGGATTCTGGGCGGTGATTGGAACATGGTGCTAGACGTGGGCCTGGATAGGTCGCACCCCCCTCTCCAGATGATTGGGGTAACTAGATTGTCTGAGACGTTTAAGGCCTGGGCTGCGGACTAGTGGACACCTGGCGTGAATTAAATCCGACCCACCAAGAGTATTCCTATTATTCCCCAGTACACAACTTACACACGCGAATTGATAGATTCTTGTGCTCCAGATCTCTAATGACCAAGATTAGTACCTCGGAATACTTAGTCAAAGCTTTCTCCGATCATAGACCTCTGACACTTGGCCTCCTCTGGGGTAGGGTGCCGTCCCCGGTGCCCACCTGGAGACTTAATCCATTGCTTTAGGAGGATGCCCCCTTTCGTACATCCCTGTCTGATACTTTAAACAATTATTTTCTTGAAAATTGTGACTCCGCATCGTCCAACTTAGTGGTATGGGATGCCATGAAAGTAGTAGTACGAGGTGCCGCTATTGGTCAGCTGGTGGGGGCCCGACACGAAATTCATAAGAGACTCTGTGAAGTCGAGAACCGACTGAAAGTATTGGAGGGGGAGGCAAGTGTAGACCCAGGAAAGAAGGAGAACTGCAAGCGGGAAATATAGATCATGCAGAACTATTAGAAACATTGAGGACCATTGACCATAAAGATTATTTACGCCGTCAACATGCCGAAGCCGACAGGTCGGGCGCCTTATTAGCCTGACTGGTACGGGATAGCCCGGACCCCCCGGTGATTACACAGATCCGTGACAGGTCGGGCGGCATAATACATACGCAGTCCGAGATCAATAGGGCATTCCACGACCACTTGCAAGCGTTATATGCTCCTTTCCCCACAGAAGTCCCAGATTGACTAGCGGGGTTCCTTCAGGATCTGCCCTTCCCAGCCCTATCACATGACGTACAAAAGGAGGTTGATGGCCCCATCACACAACAGGAAATCCATGCTGCTATCCGGTCCCTTAATCGAAATAAGACACCGGTCATGGACGGGCTCCCAGTAGACTTTTACCAGACATACCCTGAAACCCTGGTGCCTATCCTTGAAAAGGTATATAAGACGTCATTTGAGGAAGGTCACCTACCGTATCAAAGATGCAAGCTCTGGTCACATCCATACCAAAACCCGGAAGAGATATGCTCGAACTGACTAATTATAGGCCCCTCTGAATGCTCTCAACAGAGTACAAGATACTCAGTAAGGCCATTGCTCTAAGGATACAACCCCATCTCCCTGCCCTGGTACACCCGGAACAATGCGGCTTCCTCCCAGGTAGGAGTACGTCCCAGAACACGCGGAGAATCCATGCTCTTATGGCAGCCTCACCGCAAGAACTCCCCCAGGCTGGCTGTATAAAACTGGACCTCAAGCAAGCGTTCGACTCTCTGTCATGGACGTTTATGTTTGAAGTCTTGCGGCGCTTCGGTTTCCGAGATTCTTTATTAAAATGGGTGTGACTGTTATACACAGATCCCTCGGCCCGAGCACGTACAGGCCGGTACATTTCAGATAGCTATCCAGTATACAGAGGCGATAGGGCTGCCCCTATCGCCCATTTCGTTTGTCATAACACTAGAGCCCCTAGCTATATCCCTTCGGGCTCGTGAGGAACGGATGGGTATTTCAATTGGAGGGCAATGTTAGAAGAGCCATCACTAGCCTCCGCAGCAGTGTGGGGTTCTGGACGTCCTTGCCACTGCCCGTCATGGGTAGAATCGCTGTCTCAAAGATGGTCATGCTCCCCGCATGCTATATTATTTTGTTAATTTGCCTGTCATCCTCCCACAACAGATATTCAATACATTGAATACGATATTGATAACCCTCATTTGTAGGTCCGGGCGGAGACGTATCAGTCTCCGAAAGCTTCAACTAGGGACTAGCCTTGGGGGCACGGATATTACTATGCCAGTCAGCTCCAGTGGCTGGCGTGATGGGTAGCGGGCAGGAATCTGCACGAGATTAATTTTACAGCAGACCGACTAGCACGTGGAGAGTTGCGTTCTCTGTTATTGCCCAGGACCAGGGTTCCTCCGGATTGCCATCCTCTCCTGCGCACAGCCCTGTTGTGCTGGAGGAAGGCACTAGCATATACATCTACGACCGTGCCCTTCGCAGAGAACGTTCCTTTGTTAGGCATTCCAACACTGCAGGGTAGACTTAGTCAGCTTAGGCTACGGCCCTGGACGGAAGCTGGGGTGGAGGATGTGGGGGCCTTTTTTTGGGAATGATGCCTTATTGGATCACGACTCCTTTCTGCAAGCCACGGGGGCGCCCCAGAAGTTATACCTACTACACGCTACAGTATCACACTACATAAGACATACCTGGGCTCCACAGAGGCTTAAACCTGCGCAACACGAATTGGTTCATTTACTCTACTATCTGGGGTGGGTGGCCATTTGGTACGGTGGCTTTACACTGGGATTAGAGAGCATGCAGCTACTCCACTCACCACACTTACTGGGCACAGGGCACAGGAGAGGTTCTATCGGATAGGGCCTGGCAAGTTGTTCTTGAACATCCCAGGAAGGTGTCCAGGAACGTTAAATTTAAATTCATCCAGGTTATGGTGTTGCATAGGGCGTACCTTACCCCCAAAAGGCTGCATCGAATGTTCCTAGACTCTCCCCACAATTGCCCTCGTTGTAAGGAGGACGAGGCTGGCTTTCTTCACATGCTATGGGCATGCCCGCGACTATGAAGTTATTGGGGGTTGAAATTTGCCATATACTGCGTACAGTCACTGCCCTGCCGGTGCCAGAGGATGCTCTGTATTGCTTGGTGGGGCATCGTAAACGTCCTAAACAACATAGGGCTAAATTGAAACTCCTAGACCTGGCTCTGTTATTAGCAACCAGAGTTTTAACAATGAGATGTAAGTCCCCCAGACCTCCTGGAATATCAGTGTAGCAATCTGACCTATTGAGATGGGGTAGGGCGGAGGGTGCGGTCTTGAGACAGGAAGAGAGGAGAGGACAACAGAAGCATCCAATCGCACAAGACTGGGAAATTATGCTGTTAGAACTAGAAGAGATGGAATTGTCACCATCACAGGCAGATGGGATGTAAACGAAAGAAGAATACAGTATGTGTTAGTGCGCGCAGTATAGGAGCACAAGACCCCACAAACGCGCAAGTTTTGTCTTCAGTAAATCTTCACAATATACCAAGTTAGCTCAATATCATCGTTAAGAAGTGTTATTCTTTCGATTTAGTATGACCAGGAGACGTACAGGGTAGGGGTCGGGGGTTGAGGGGGGAGGGATGGATCAAGGGATCGGCCCATTATAATTTTAGTGATATTAGGCTTGTTGGAAACACGGTGTATTGCATAATGATGATTACGTAATTGATGCTGTCACACAACATAACTAAAAAGACTATGAGATATTATGCTTTCCTGCTTTTCCTTAAGATATGGTAAATGTCATGCCGCTACTACTAAAAGCCGATGTGGTTATGTTGGGGAGAAAAAGTTAAAATGACTGTATTATGTATTAAGTGAAAGTGATATGCGGTATGACATACTGTGCAGTCGAAAATAAAGAGTTTTTTTTAAAAAAAAGTCTCCCGAACGCCAAATGATTTATCAGGCACATGTCCACAACACCGGTTTATGAGTTCTGTAAACACACACTGTCTAGAATACACAGTCTTAATTTTGGTGTACATAAATGAATTAACCAGTCAAAAGTAATTCCCTTTAGAAACCAATCCAGTCAGAGGTTGCATGAACAATTCAAGGAATTGTTCATGCAATCAAGGAATTGTTCATGCAATCCAAAGGGACAGGGCTCTGCGAAAAACTTACCAGTCAAAAATAATTCTGTTCGAGAACCACTATATTATTATTAGGGAAGATCGGCAAGATCGGCTTCTAGTTCAGACCAGCAAGGCCTGGGGAGCTTCCCCTTTACAGGAAAGCAGGAGCAAGCCCAGAGCAACCAGGCAAGCAGTGTTGTTTCAAGGTGATGTCTTCAGGAGGGCCACTAGCCAACGGGCTGGCAACTGCAAAGATGCGTTGAGGAGAAATGCAGGCACAGGCCCCACGCGGCACTCGTGGAGTGTGGAGGGCTGAGCTTCGGTGCACTTACGGCTCGGGGTTGGGGCTTTTCAAACCCCAATGCACAACTTCGAGGACGCCTCAGAAGCTGCACAGTTAGCAAAAAGCAGGTTTTGCAGGATGTCCGGTCCCACGTCTCTCGTGTCCGCCACGGGTCTAAGCTTTGCTGTGGGTCGGAGTCAGAGAAGTCTGAAACTCCAGAGACTGCGTCGCTAGGTCGTCGGGATCCGGCTGGAGCGTCGACGAAGTAAACCGGCAAGTTAATGGTGGTGCCTGTTTGCACAGGGTGGTCACTCCTTGACCACAAGGGAGATTCTTCAGTCTTCTAGTTGCAGTAGAATGTCGAAGGTCCAGAGTTTCGTTTCAGAGTGTCAGTTAAGGATAATCTAAAGTCTCTAGACTCAGCTCCTACCTATATACTGATTTGAGGGGCTGGATTACCTGCTAGGTCCTTCCTATGGGTGGGACCTGGAAAGGGGGTGATTACACCCCTTTCCCTTTGTCCAGTTTTGCGCCAGAGCTGGGGCTGGAGTGCCCAGCAACTGGTTTGTACCGGGCTATGCATGGGGCACCTTGTGTGCCCCAGGCAGTGTCTCATTTAATTCAACCCACCCTGCCCCAATACACAAGAGCCTGTCTGGGGAGGTGCTCGCACCTCCAAAGGCAGGAAACCTATTGTCCAGGCCTCCCCTGCCGGAGTTTCGTCCAGCAGCAGGAGGTCCGACTCGTGTCTGTGGCAGCAGCATCCATTTTGTGATGCTGAGGCTCTGTTTAACTTTAACCGGGTAAAGCCACAACTACATGTCTTCTCCCTCTAGAAGGGTGGAATGGCGGGGAGGGGGGGGGGTAGTATTCCAAAGCGTATGACACCTTACACAACATGTTTTGATAAAGCCAAACCAAAGTTAGCAATAACCGCAAGGATTATAATGCACTTAAGAGTATATGGTATGGCTATATCATAGAACAGCTAAAAGGACATGGTTCTGAAAGCTGCTGACAGGCTCAGCTCATAAAACCAAGCACTCTGCCACCAGGATTGTTAAGGCCTGCCATAGGAGTGACTTATAGGTATATATTAGTCTATATATAATGGTAGGTCTTCCTCTCAAATGCCCTGAGCTTTGCAAAGGTCACACAAAGCAGCTCTTTACCATCCGGTTTAGAAGCCTCGAGGCTGCTTGCAGTTTTTTGGATCCATTTCTTTTCTTGATTCCTTGCTTAATTCCCCGACGCGTTTCGAGGCAGAACGCCTCTTCCTCTTGGGGGCTGCACAGAAAAAATGAATGCCTCACCAGTTTTGTCTCAGTGATTATTTTATTGAGAACATCGCCTCCATGGGCGTGGCACACAGTTGCCCAATGGCATGATGGTCCGTGTAGTTCTTGGGGTGAGTATTATATATAAAAGTTCATTTGAAAGTTCATTGTCTCTGTGTTTTTGTTAAAGCTTATTATATCCTTAAGTAGGCTGGATTTCAAAAGCTGCAGGCTTCGTTTTGCCTAGAGCTACATGCTTTCACGGAAAGAAAGGGTTTCCATCCTAGCCTTTCCATATAGTTATCGGAAATGGTGCTCCTCTGCCACGGCCAGGACTGCCGTGTGCTTAATCTTCCTCTCAAATGCCCTGAGCTTTGCAAAGGTCACACAAAGCAGCTCTTTACCATCCGGTTTAGAAGCCTCGAGGCTGCTTGCAGTTTTTTGGATCCATTTATTTTCTTGATTCCTTGCTTAATTCCCCGACGCGTTTCGAGGCAGAACGCCTCTTCCTCTTGGGGGCTGCACAGAAAAAATGAATGCCTCACCAGTTTTGTCTCACTGATTATTTTATTGAGAACATCGCCTCCATGGGCGTGGCACACAGTTGCCCAATGGCATGATGGTCCGTGTAGTTCTTGGGGTTCTCGAAACGCGTCGGGGAATTAAGCAAGGAATCAAGAAAAGAAATGGATCCAAAAAACTGCAAGCAGCCTCGAGGCTTCTAAACCGGATGGTAAAGAGCTGCTTTGTGTGACCTTTGCAAAGCTCAGGGCATTTGAGAGGAATATAATGGTAGGTATAGGAATACTATACCTAAGCAAGGGGTGATTACACGACCTTGCCCCAGCTGAGTGATCAGCCAGTTGTGTCAGTTTGGATGGCCAGCCAGGGGTGGCATAATACATGCTGCAGCCCCTGGTAGGCCTTGGATGCACCTATGCCCTGGGTACCTATGGTACACTATACAGGGGCTCACAAAGGTGACCTAATACCCAATTGGATATGTACCTAAAGTACATGGTGTGAATTTAGAGAGAACAGCTGGGCTGTGGGTCTGATTAGCAGGCCCACAGCCACACTAGAGTCGAAAAACCAGTGGATCAGTGCAAAAAGTGGGGGTGAACATAGGAAGCAGACCCTACTCTCCTACACAGGAGAGCTACTAAAAGCTAGGCGGAGAGCTACCAGTAGCACATGAGCTACTTGTTGGAGAAGTCTGGTGTACAGGGTTTAAACCTGTGCCATTCTTCTCATAAGTTGATACAGTAACAGACCTCCATGATGTCTGTCTGCAGTGCCTTGGCACCGAACTCCACTTCTAGTCCTGCGACAAAGGTTCCCTTATGCATTTGGAGGCCATCCGTGAGCGACAGACCAAACATTACTTCATCCAACACAAGAAGCCAGGCCTGTCCCATTCCAATTTGTGAGGTTGTGCCTACTACGTTTCCTGGTTGCCATCATCAAGTTAGTTAACGATTAGTCCAAAAGAAAGCATAAACATCTAAGCAAGGCTCTTCATATCCTCAGGAAATCCCACATGCTGTGCACTAATGGGGCCAACCCAACTCTGGCGTACGGTTTAGAGCCATTTCTAGTTTTTCAGCCGATACACACTGAATTCCCTGGGCCATGGTTGACTCTGCATAAAAATTGCAGCCCTCAAGGCGACCATGCTACAACTTTTCTGGATGATTTTGGATCCCTTTAGCATGCTTTAGGGTACCGGAGATCCGTTGGGGCACCCTTTTGCTTCCCATGTGGATAGGCTAGATCCTTCCCCGGCACCAACTAATTCTGTCTGGCCTCAGTCTTTTATGCCTCTGGACCCTGGCTGTGCATCAACACCTAGCCCACCAATTGTAGTTATACCAAACCCCGGACGGCAGCAAGAGTGTTTTCCCTCATACCATCCATTTTCTCTCATAAGCACCGAAATTAAGATTTTTGCCGAAGTCCTTGTCAGGGGGTTGGTGTCCTCGCTAGTCCACCCCAACCAGTGTGAGTTCATCCCTTACCATACCAAAAGACATTAAATTCGCAGGGTCCATGTTGCGTTACCACAGTTCCAATTCCTTAATTAGCTTGAAGCGCTATGTCTGATGGCTAGATTCAGGAGAATTTGAGTAAAGGAATATCATCTTACATTTATAACTCTGCTGTACACCAAGCCAGTTGCAGGGGCCTCATTAATAGCCGGGTATCAGATTGGATTGTGGAACAGAGAGGGACGTAACTAAGCTGTCCTGTTTCTGCTGCATTTTGATGTAGCATAAGAGCTGCTGGCATTCAAGTTTCTGGAACATCATAGTCACCATGGCTTGAAGTTATCTTGGTGGCAGAGTTCACACCTTGCTGTATGCAGACTACATCCTCCACTTTTTAAATAAAAAAACATTATTGCTAATTTAGGTTTGATAATTCGGTGGGTGAGAAGATTCCTTTGCCCATGAAGGTCTTTGAAATGTTAAGAAGGTCCCTAATATGACTGTTGAAAGGAAAGCAGCCCAGGTGAAGTGGGAAATATCTGACCTTTCTCTATGACAGGGAAGGGCTAGCAGTTCCAGATATGGAGGTTTACTTTTATGCCTCGCAAGCCAATTTTGCTATATTGCTCTTTTATCTTCTCAAATTTGATAGTTGAATAGAACATGTCTATAAACTGCAGACTGTATCGGCTGCAACAGTGTGACTGCCAACCACATTTATTTTGCCAGTGGGTGCCACGAGTTGGTCTTGTTGTATGCTGGGCCAGATGACAGAGCATTTATGGCTGTATTGCCCAGCACTTCCATTGGCGAACAACTCAAGACTCACTGGAAAGCAGAAAAAAAGTCATTAGCTAAAGCTGTCTTAAAGGAGGTGAGGCAGTTACAGAGGAAAACTTTCTATTCCTGTCACATTACACAGAAAACAGGGTGGATGCGAACTAATCATGCTTAAACACGCAAACTAATCATGCCTAAACACTATAGATTGAAATGCACAGTAAAAGAGGCATACCCTAAATTCCCAAATTAGCCTGGGGAATGTGTACCTCTGATCTAACTCATTTGTATATCTGAGAAAAGGTGCTACTTCTGGAGATTGTATAGTTTGGTGATGTCTGCTAGAGCTGCAGAGAATAAGGCTAGTAGGACATTGGGTTGATGTAGGGGAGAAAATAAGAGAACACTGGTGCATACAAACGCCAAATGTCTCTAATAACGGCAGAGAAAACAAGCTTCATTTTGAGTACTTGTACCAGTTTTAAAACAGTATGATGCCTCAGTGAGGCCAGGTTGTGATACATATCGCCCCAAACATTCCGAGATTTATGTTTATTGCCTGGGGTTTTAGGAGCAGGAGTTCAGATGGTTGTCTGAAACATTTGACTATGCAATAAGTTCATCAACAACTACGGCTTTGTTGGTGTGTGTGTGATCCCCGATGGAGCAGGAGACTGATGGCAATGGCTCTTGTGCTGGTAAAACCAAGGGAAACCATCTATCAGTTGTGAAGGACTAGCTCATATACAAGTATATATAATCACCATGTCGAGATTTGTGCCCATGTCAACCAGACCAAAGAACATTTGGTCTCCCTTATCCACATGTCTGGCTAGTATACCACATGGGGACTGAAGTTTGCCAGGCAAGCCAGTCTCCTACTGGGATATGTGCCATACGGCATGTTGACTGCATTCAAAGACCACCTGCGATGCCTAGGTATAATATTCATGATGTATGATCTAACCTAGAGACTTATCAATCCGGGGTTTGGGGTGATGGGCTGTGCAAAAAATATGCAACTTCTTTAATCAGATGTGTACAGATAATGATTACAGCATATAGGTTTCATTGTGGTTTCTGTTCCAGTTGGTGGCTGTCTATTGTTAAATGAATAAGTTATTGGAAACCTGCATAAATACAACTTTTTAAAAAGGCCCAGCTGAAAGTATTTTGAACATTTATACTAAAACATGTTTATTGTGATGCTGGTCAATATTCCTAGATAACAGCTTGAAAGTGTGGTCATATAATTCATTTTATCCTACAAAGTATGTTTATAGAGTGTGTTTGATGAATAAAAATAGATTTTTTTAAATGAAAAACAGATACAAGCGTACAATTTTGGCACAGGGAAAGCAAGTGATGAAACTAAAAAATACCCAGTCAACACAGTTAGCAAACGCTATTGGGAACGCCACACTGACTTTTTGCCCTGTGGAGGAAGGAAGGAGCTGAGCTGACATCGTCGAGGGAAGGATTGACCAGCAGCTTGAGGCTGCACATCCGTTTTTTGGCCCCTGCTGGGTGAGAGAGTGAGAGACAGGGCTGCGAGCACTGGGTCCGGGACTCGCCTTCCCAGGAGTCCCGGCTTCCCAGAGGCCAAGTCACCTGGCCCGCTCTCCCTGACCGCCCCGCCCAGCAGAATCAGGTGAAAAGGATTCTGCCCGTTTAGGAACCCGGGAACGCCACACTGACTTTTTGCCCTGTGGAGGGAGGAAGGAGCTGAGCTGACATCGTCGAGGGAAGGATTGACCAGCAGCTTGAGGCTGCACATCCGTTTTTTGGCCCCTGCTGGGTGAGAGAGTGAGAGACAGGGCTGCGAGCACTGGGTCCGGGACTCGCCTTCCCAGGAGTCCCGGCTTCCCAGAGGCCAAGTCACCTGGCCCGCTCTCCCTGACCGCCCCGCCCAGCAGAATCAGGTGAAAAGGATTCTGCCCGTTTAGGAACCCGGGAACGCCACACTGACTTTTTGCCCTGTGGAGGAAGGAAGGAGCTGAGCTGACATCGTCGAGGGAAGGATTGACCAGCAGCTTGAGGCTGCACATCCGTTTTTTGGCCCCTGCTGGGTGAGAGAGTGAGAGACAGGGCTGCGAGCACTGGGTCCGGGACTCGCCTTCCCAGGAGTCCCGGCTTCCCAGAGGCCAAGTCACCTGGCCCGCTCTCCCTGACCGCCCCGCCCAGCAGAATCAGGTGAAAAGGATTCTGCCCGTTTAGGAACCTGGGAACGCCACACTGACTTTTTGCCCTGTGGAGGAAGGAAGGAGCTGAGCTGACATCGTCGAGGGAAGGATTGACCAGCAGCTTGAGGCTGCACATCCGTTTTTTGGCCCCTGCTGGGTGAGAGAGTGAGAGACAGGGCTGCGAGCACTGGGTCCGGGACTCGCCTTCCCAGGAGTCCCGGCTTCCCAGAGGCCAAGTCACCTGGCCCGCTCTCCCTGACCGACCCGCCCTAATTACTGACGCCTATAAGAATTGGACCAACACACTGCGCGGGAGCGCGCGGGAGTGCCCGGGGCTAAGCCCGGGCAAAGGGCGGGCCCTCTGTGGCCCTCCGAGGCCCGAGGAGACTGGGCTGGGCCACAGATCTTGGCTAGGCGTTCTGAGCTTCCCCTCGCAATTTCATTTGGTACTTCCGGGTTATGTCCTGCCGGGAGACAAGAAGCATGGCCGCCGCAGGAGCTAAAAAACTTACCGGGACACTGGATGATTTTATTACCCGCACACATGCACTTATTGATGAGGGGATAATTCTCATGGATAGGAGAGTTTCCCAAGACCTGGCCATGGCCAAGCGTTCCTCCCTTGGCCATATTGCTGAGGCTCGGACACCGAAAATGGATTCCCGGCGAGAAGCACAGGTGCTAGTACACCATTCTGGACCTAACACGGACTTGGACGCCCCTAATCTCGCCCAGGATTTGGAGGCTTCACCTAACTTACACATATTGACCGAGAGTGGAACGCAAAGAAGCGAAATAAATGTTAGTAACCCTACAGACATTTTAACAGAAAGAGCGCGGATAGAAGGGGCAATCCCTAAAAAATGTAAAACTAACACCTTAATAGCTGTGAAAGGGAAGAAGGCCATTACTCTACCTAATCTGTGCATTGTTGAAAAACCCTCAGACAGTCTACCTATCCCCACAGAAGGCCCACCTCCTAATAAACCTGGCCTATTGCTGAGTCTTCCAGAGGACACTGTAATTGACCAAAGTCTGGAAGAAATTTTGGAACTCAGCGGCCCCACGGGTAACTCATTAATAACATCCCCATTGGAGGAGCCGGGTTCCACCTTAAATAATACAGTAATCTGGAATATGTTAAAAGCTTTACTAGAACCTATAGAGGTAAGACTACGCTGTCTGGAAACGGTTTTAAAAAACATACACAAGGACATAAGTGCCCCTAGTTTTACCCTAAATAATAAGTCTATTCAGGCTACCAATTTACCTAAATCTACAATGGCTCCTAATAAAGCGTCGGAGACAAACAACACGACGACTAAGAAACCCAGCAGTGCCTCAAACCAAGTAGGACTTATAACTAAACCCCCTGTTGTAGAGCAGATTAAAAAAACAGATACTAATCCCATCTCATCTAAAAACAATACCATCCCCCAGCCCATACCCAGCGTCAGTTTATCCCAGGCGCCAAAACTGGATATAGAGGATAAGGGTAAGGTTAGGAATCGTAGAAATATTCACCTTCCCCCAGATGCCGCACCTTATGTGGTTATTCTTACCGGAGTTACAGAACTCCGGTCGCCAGAAGAAGAATCATACCAGGCACTCAAAAATAAAGTCTGCCACTGGCTAGCGAACAATTATCCTCTCCCAACAAATATATCAGCTGATATCCTAATGATAGAGAGGGCTCCCTGGGTAGGACGAAATAAGAAAAATTTGCAGGGGGATTGTGTGGTGGTAACTTTTGAAAAACCAGAGGCAGTAGATTTTATTTGTAACAACAGGGCCCCAAGATATCAGGCGAGTAGGGTTACTGCCAGACCCCTCTCGTATTTTTATCTTCCCCACAATCAAGTGGATAATCGCTGGAGTTGGTTTAAAGGCTCTCACGATAGGATTTCAAGACAAAGGTCTAATTTCCCTTGGGATATTCAACCCCCAGTGAGGGAGGAGGGCTGGGATGGGGGGTGGAATTTGGTGGGGACTAGGGGAGGTAGACCACGTCAAGGTGGTCCCCCGCATGGCCCTCAACTCATCCATCCCTTTTTCTATCAACAACCTCAAAATGGCCCTTCTAATCCCCTGTACTTCCCTATTGCAAACCGCTTCGAGTGCCTTTCAAACACAGACTGGGTGGATTGACATACTCAGGGTTCGCCAGGGGAACATGGTGTTTGTCGAAACCTAATAAGTCCCTGTAAGGATGTTTCCATATTGGCACCTATAACAGCTATTTTATCCCCCATACCCGGAACTAGCCTGACGACGAGAGAGAGCCGGGGTGCGGGTACAACGACCGCCCTTAACACAGACCTAGCACTCTGTAATGTCCTTACTTGGAATGTGGCAGGTTTAAATGCAAAGGCCTTGGACCCAACATGGCAAAGTTTTATTGAAAAACATCATATTATAGGGCTTCAAGAAACGTGGGTCACAACACAAACTTTTTCCCTGGATGGTTTTTGCAGCTTTTCCACCCCGGCAGTTCCAGGCATAAGAGGAAGAGCAAAGGGTGGTTTACTCATCCTGTGCTCCTTGGATTTAGTAGGGGTTTTCAAAAAAGTAGATACCGCTTTAACAAATGCTCTTGCGGTAGAATGGACTCTCCCCAATTCAAAGACGGTTCTCTTGATTAACTTTTATAACTCAAAGGAGTCCGTCATTGTAAATGAACATTTAATTTCTTTATCGAATTTTTTGTCAGCCTATAGGAGTGATTGCACCACCCCCTCGGAATTGGTTATTCTGGGGGATTTTAACATACACCCCTGTGAGGGGGGCTGTTTTAATGATAGATATGGGGGGATATCACCCGAAGCTATTCCCCATTTTGAACACACTCCAGAGGGCGAGTACCTAGAGTTCTTTCTAGCGAATCTAAATCTCTTCGAATTCGACCAGGGCATTAGTGAGCCGAGAGCCCCAACTTTTGTTGGAAGAGATGCCAATACAGTTATAGATTATATATTTGTTTCAAATGGGGTCTTGGCAAAGGCATATGAGTACAGTGTAGTTGACCACATCTCATCGGATCACCATCCTGTTCTCTTGTCCTTGGATTTAGATTGCTTCCGTACTGACAGTCCGCCAAGTATGGCAGCCATAAAGGATCTGAAATCTAAAGAGCAGGGAAGGCGTCTGAAATGGGAGATGATCGTCCCAGAGGATTTTTTTCATGCAATTGCCCAAGAGTCTGAGGACAGCATGGCAGTATGCTTGGATTCAACTGCAGAGGGCCCTAAGGTCTTGATAGCCTTCGAAGACATCTGCTCTAGGATCAGTAAGAACTTGGAACGAAGGTCGGTTGGGCAAGGGAATATAAAGACCCATAAATGGTTCAACAAGGAATGTTCGAGGGTCCACAGTGCTCTGATGAAAGCCATTAAACAAAAACCCAGAGATAAGTCCTTAGTGGCCAAACTAAGGAGGGAATATAAAACTATAACCCAAAAACGTAAAAATCAAATTAAGGAGGAAGCATGGAATAGCCTACTATCTAAGGAAGTCCTGAGAGACAGCAAAAAGTTTTGGGCAATTGTAAATCAGCCCTTTTTTTCCGACAATGGGCAAACGGATTTAGACTGCGTCATAGAAGATAACAGATGGCTAGCCCATTTTGGCAAAATCTATGAGTCTACAGCCCCTGCCTTAATTGACAAAACCCACGACCATACCAATCTGGTCATGGACTTTAACATCATGGAAGTTGAAAGGGCGATTAGAGAGACCAACAAACATAAGGCCCCGGGCCCTGATGGGGTACCAGCAGACCTCTATATACAGTACCCACAATTCTGGTCCAAAATTCTATCTAACGTTTTTAATGCTATCCCGACAGCTGGCTTCCCATCCTCCTGGTCTACCTCTATAATTGTGCCTATATTTAAGAAAGGAAATAGGGCGGACCCGGCCTGCTACAGACCAATCTCCTTGCTGGACTCTGCCGTCAAAATCCTAGGCAGAGTCATTTTGCACAGAATGGAGGATTGGCTGGAGGAGAGCGGGATCCTTTCAGACCTGCAGTACGGGTTCAGGGCACATAGAGGGACAATTGACCAATGCCTGAACCTTCATTTAATTATTAGTAAATACACTGTGGTGAAGGGGGGGCTTCTTTATTTGGGATTTATGGACTTATCCTCAGCGTTTGATTTGGTTAATCGTCAAAAATTATGGACCATTTTACACAACTCTGGATTGGACACTACTTTGGTTAGTTTTTTACATGACCTTCACTCTAATTTGTTTGCAACGGTTAGGGCATCAAGGGACGGTAGGTGTACAGCAAAGTTTAGATCAGGGAGAGGGGTCAGACAAGGGTGCATCTTGGCCCCTCTACTCTTTACACTGTACATCAACGCCTTGGGGAAATTTCTGAACACAGCCACCCTGGATATTCCGCGTATGGGGGGCCTACCTATTCCGGTCCTCCTATACGCGGATGACGCTGTTCTTATAGCGCGGACTGGCATAGGGCTTCAAAAACTTTTGGACCATTTCGGCCAGTTCATGGAAGCCCTTGATTTAAAAATTAATTCTATCAAGTCCCATGTTATGGTCGTTGGTTCGCGAAAGAAAAACATGAAGATCAGATCTTTCAGCTCCAATAATTCACCAATTTCAAGGGTGCCCTCCTTTTGCTACCTGGGCGTCACCTTTGACGAGAGAGGAACCTGGAAGCCACAAATGAAACTCAAGGAAAATGGAGTAATTAGGTCAACAACAGCACTTCTGAGCTTTTCAAAAAAATTGGGCTCGAAACCTATGGAAGCAATGACCAGGATTTATAGAGCCAAATGCTTGGCAATTGCTTCCTACGGGGCAGACATTTGGGGCTATGTTCCAGTCTCAGGCATACAAATTGCCGAAAATAATTTCTTACGGGCCTTGTTGACTCTCCCGAAATCTTCCCCCACACATTCAACGCATAATGAACTAGGTATGGGGTACGTTACTGATCTTCTAAAAATGTCCCCAGTACTTTGCTGGATTAAAACCTGGACCAATGAAGAAATCAGTCTGAATCACTCCATCCTTAAGGATTGTATATCTCTAGATAAAGCTCTTACTATCCCGTGGCTAGCATATGTTAGAGCGGCATGTGCGAGCCTAGGGCGTCCGGAAATGTACTCTCTTCCGCAACATCTCAAAAAAGAGGATGCAAAGTGGGTGAAGCAACATTTTCGATCTCTGTTGGAAGGCGAAAGAGAATCGGCTGAAATTAGTAAACCTACAGTCAGATTACTTTTTCAACTTTCCACTACTACAGAGATGGAACCCTATTTAAAATATGTCACAAAGCCCTACCATCGATTTCTGCTCATAAGGTTCAGATTTAATTTGATCCATCTCATCCTTGGCACGTATACAGATTGGGGTACTCCAGAAAATTCTCCTCCTTGTACATGCGATTGTTTCTCAACACAGGACACTCTGCATCTGGTTATGCTGTGTGAGCACTATCTGGTCCTGCGAAAAAAAATTCTTGTGCCCATTTTAAAACCTTTAAATTTCGTTCAGGTACGGCCAGCATTACTATATTTACAGATGTTGAACTCAGTGCCAGTCGCTTATGGCGTAGCCTGTTTTTTAGTAGCTGCCACCAGACAGAAAAGAGTAAGAACTGCCGCACTATCAACTCATGAAAATTGATTGTTAGTATATACTCTGGTGAGATTTATATACTGTTATCCTTAGGTGTTCCCTGTATCTACCAAATCCCTTCTTATTAACGTCCCCTTTTCCTTTGTTTTTAATTAGGAATGCAATCAACTCTCTCTATTTATTTAATTGTTTTTTATATTATCTTTGTATCATGTACTGCTTTTATGGTTTTAATTAACCGAATAAAGTTTTTTGACTGACTGACTGACTGCTATTGAAGTAGTAAAAGTACTTCATGTTAGTAGTTCTTAATGCGCACCCTCATACACCCATGGTAGCAATGAAAGGCTCAACTAGCTAGACAAAATATAAAGGGGGGAGATTTCCCTCCATAATAGCTTATATTGGGTGCAATTTTTGTTTCACGGAATTCATGAAGAAGTTTTTCTCAAATACTAAAAAGGAATAGCGGAGATAACACATGACTGAGACTGCAACAACCAAGCAAACACAGCAGTCATCATCAAGTACCAAATGTCATGACCCTGGAAGTATTCTACATTCCAGTTCTGTGAAAGGATGCCTTAGTCTCTGAAGAACAAGTTATTTAACTTCGGTAACGCCTTATATGGTAGAGACTATCTAGCCACAGATTATTTACCTTACAATAATCCCCATGCGTCACATTGGATCCGGGATTGTTTTCATGAACAGTACCCCTGACCGCCGGTAGCTGGGCCATTTGCCTCATAGCGTCATTCGCCCCAGAAGTGATGTGCCTGGTGTCTATACAAGTGCCACCCCAGTATGCTGACGTCAGTTTCTTTTCACTATTTTACACGCCAGGAGCGCAAAGCCTCGACAATCACTGACCACTAGTGTGTGAAACCAGGGCCCTGAAAAGGGAAAAGCCCTATACCTAAAAATCAGTTTGCAGAGTGGGGCAGATGGGTGGGTGGGTAAGGAATCTACAGCTAGGCAGAGACTCTACCAAATAAGGCACTACCAAAAGGAAGTAACTTTTTTATCTGATAGAGATTTCTAGCTGCAGGCTTCTTACCTTAGAATAGATACCCAAGCAATACTTTCCTGAGGTGGGTCTGCAAACCCAATTTAGACGAGAAAGTCCTGCAAAACTAAACAGGCCCTACTGTCCAGGCAGTAGTGCTTGGTGAATGTCTGCAACAAAGCCCACATTGCAGGCTGACAGGTGACCAGGACCAGTATTCCATGCGCCAATGCAGTGGTTTCAGAGTTTGCTCTCATGGAATGAGCACACAAGCCCTCTGGGGGTAGCTTATTGATAAAAGCATAGCAGATCTTGATACACAGCACAATCTATTGGGAGATGGTTCGTTTATGCGCAAGCTTCCCTTTCTTGGCTCAGACATACCCCACGAAGAGTCGATTGTCCACCGAGAACGGTTGTGTGCAATCAAGGTAGAAAGACAATGCTCTTTTTGGGCCCAGCCAGTGGAGTCTCTCCTCTTAGAGGGTTGAGGCAGAGCCTAAAAGGTAGGGAAGGTGATGGACTGGCTTACGTGGAACAGAGTGACTACCTTCGGCAAGAAGGATGCTTGAGTCTGAAGGACCAGTGTGTCTGTGTAAAAAGAAATATATGGAGGCTGAGATGACAGCCCTGCAGTCCACTGACCCTCCGGGCCTACTGCCTTCTATAAATTAAAACTGATAAAAAAAAAGAATCCCTTATCTACCTGAAAGTGCAGGTAAAACACTTGTCAGCACTCTGGTACTTTACTCATTGGATTATTGCAATGGTTTATTTGCAAACGCACAAACTAGGGTCATCAATAAAATGCAGACAGTGCAAAATGACGCCGCAAGATTGCTCTCCAGGACGGCTACATTTAAACCAATCTTGCATACCATCCGCAATTATCACTGGTTGACTATAAAGAATCGCATCAAATTTAAAACCTTATGCCTTGCCTATAAGGCATTACACAAACAGGGCCCTCAGTTTCTTGCGGAACAGCTTACCGCCCACTGCCCCGCAAGACAACTTAGATCTGCGGCAGCTTCTCAACTAGTGATACCACGCAACAAGACTGTTTCCTGGGGAGACAGACGATTTGTGGTCACAGCAGCCAGACTCTGGAATGTTCTCCCACTCCAGATTCGGTTAAGCCAAACTCTTTTGCAGTTTCGCAAACTGTTGAAGACATGGCTGTTCAACCAGTAATCGGCCCGAATCGTGTTCTGAATTTCTAGCGCCGAGACGCCCACGGGCATTTGTTTGCGCTTTATAAATGTCAAAAATAAATAAATAAATACATTTTCACCAGAAAGGCCATCTCGATGGTGAGGAGTCTAAGAAGGCAGTTATGAAGTTGTTCAAAGGGAGCACACATTAGAAAAGTAAGAACCAAATTGAGGTCCCATTGAGACAGAAGTAAGAGAACTGTAGGAAATGTGCTGAAGGCCTCTAAGGAACCTATTTACAATAGGGGACTTTAAAAGGGAGGGCTGATCTGGCAATCGCAGAAAAGCTGAGATAGCAGATAAATAACTCTTTAGCATGCCCAATGCAGAGCCCAGCAGGGATAAAGTAAGACCAAACAAAAGAACTTGAGGAAGGGGTGCAGAGAAAGGGTCAACCTGCTTGTCTGTACACAATGCAACAAACTTGCTCCAACGGCCGGCATACACGCCGAGCTGCCAAAATGACATTACAGACTTCAGGCAGAAGGTCAAAAGCTGCCAACTGTCACTGCTCAATCTCCATGCATCAAAGCGCAGCATTGATAGGTTTGGGTGAAACCCCCTTCCCTGCTGCTACAACAGGAGATCCTTCTAGGGGCTAGCCATGATCAGAGGACCAATGGACATGCTCAACAGCTCGCGATACCAGACTCTCTGAATCCAGTCTGCAGCCACAAGGATGTTTTGGGCCTGGTTGTTCCTGATCTTCTTGAGAACTTTGGGCAGAAGTGATATTGGCAGAGAAGAGTACAGGAGGCCGGAGCTCCACTGGAGATTAAAAGCATCTCCAAGCAAGAACAGCCTTGGAAACTCCCATGCACACAACTGCTGACATTGCACGTTCTTGACAGAGGCAAACAGATCTAACCAGGGTTCTCCACACTGCTGAAAGAGACCTGAGTTCGGCTGAGTTCATCCCCTCTGGCGGTCAGAGCCTGCCAGGTGTCGAACCATTAGGGACATTTCCTGATGTTCCAGCCATGTCCAGGGACACAGGCCCTCTTAACAGAGGGTCCAAGACCCCACCCTGTTGGTTTCAGTATCACATATCGGTGGTGTTTTCCGTGAACACCTGCACTAGCCTGCCCTTGTTGGAGGGTAGAAAGGTTTTAATGCCAACCTGATCGCTCAGAGGTCCAACAGATTGATGAGGAGTCTGTATTTCGCAGGAAACCAGTGTTCTCAAATCTCTCCACCTCTTCCAGATGGTCGCATCAGCCCAGGAGTGACACGTTTGTCACTACCATCAGATCTGAATGGGGAAGGGAGAGGGTGTCTGCTGCTGACTTAGATGCAGTTTGTCAGCTATCACTGCAGATCTTTTTCAGTGCTGTCCAAGATCTGGTCCATGTCAGAGAGATTCTCCGAATGCTCCACCCACTGGAACTTCAGGTTCACTGCAGAGCCTGCATATTCCAGTTGGCATGCTTTACCAGCCCAGCATGCTCAAAGTAGGTTTTACCGAAATCAAGGAGGGAGGATGAAACATCAGTGTCATAGCCCTAATTTTCATGGGCTTGCCCCCTGGGTTGGATAAGTCAGAAACTTTACTGTGTCCTGAACAGCTTTGATTAAAGGGTGCATCAGAGAAGGGATCAGGTGTGACTTTGGTATGTTGAGAGTTAACTCTAGTGAGTGCATGAGGTCTGCTGCGATGGTGGCAGACAGTCGCCCTATTCAAAGGAGCTCCTGTGCAGGGCTTGAACCGGGCCCCAAATAGGACGTCCATCAGGACTTTGTTAAACGGGAGAAGCAGTTTGGATGGGGTGACTCATGTCTGAAGCACATCTGTCAAGACATTAGTCTTTACAGCCACAGTAGGCAGCAGATGGTCTAGGACCTCAGCCGCCCTTCTCACCACCATAGCGAATAAGGCTCTCTCCTCCAGAACCACTGTAGGAGGAGAAATTAAGCGAGTATCTAGGGATGTATATAGTCCACTGATGTCTGCCACTTTCTCACACCAGGTGTACTCGTTGACATCTAGGGACTGGTATTCATCAGGTTCCAGTGGTCCCTCCCAATCATCATCAAAGTCCTAGCCCAAGGAATAGGGTAAAGGCAGCAGCCTGGCTGGTCTGCGCCTAGTTGGCGCCCGATGACGCCCAACCAGCTCTGTGTCGGAGTGAGGAATGAGTATAGGCACCGTGCCGGTGGCAGGGATGTCGGCAGTGGAGTCAGCAAAGGTCGAGGTGGCTCTACCTGTGGTGCTCTCGATCCATTCAAGGGGCCAAACTGGCGCCTTTGGCGATTCTGCCAGTGGAAAACCAGTAGGGGCCCCTACTGAGCCCGCGGGGCCCAAAGGCTCTCCAGCAGGTATGGGCTGCCCAAAAAGGAGGTGCATGGGCCCAAAATTCACGTAGGTGGGTAGGGGTCATTCGGGCTCCTAGAAACTCTGGGAGGTGCGGACACTGCCCCGGCGCAGACTCAACCATGGAGCTAGGCCTCTGATGCCGATGCTCCCTTGTCTCATCGGATGGAGCAAAGACATAGACCTATTGAACTTCTTCCTCTGCTTCTGCGACGTACCTAAACACCCAGATGACCTCGAATGTGATGACGAGTGGCTCCGTGACCGATCCCAGGACATTCCTATCACCTGGAATCGAGACTATTGTGGCTCACATATCTAGCAGCAAGGACCCTGAGAGACCGCTCCCTCAAGGCCTTGGTGTCCATGGCGAGAAAATCAATGCAGGTTTTGGTGCCATGGTTGCGCTCTAGGCACTAAAGACAGACATTTGTCAGTGACAGGCGCCACAGGGCTTGAAACCAGCCTTCCTTGTGGACATCCTTGCCCCACCAAAAGACAAAGTCTAAAAAAATCAGTCGACAAAAAATCATAAAAGAGTCAGCCAAAAAGGACTGGGGGTAGCTCTTCTCCAGATCTGCGCTAACTGGCGCGTAAAGAAAAAAAGTGATGTCAGCATGCTGCGGTGGCACTTATATAGACACTGCGCACACCACTTCTGGTGCGGACAACACCACGCGGAACCGAATGACAACACCTACTGGTGCACAGGGGTACTGCTCATGAAAACATTTTCAGATCCAGTCTGACACCTGGGGATTAATCTATGGTAAGGTATCTGCAGCGGAGAGAGTGTGGGGGGCTCGGCACACTAGAACACCTACTGTGAAGCTGTGAACGCTTACAACCTTACTGGACCTCAATCTTAGACTTAATAGACATGCACCTAGACACACAACTTCCCTGATTCCCCGCCTATGTGCTGCTTGGCCTCCCTAACACCTTGATGTACCCCCTGAAGTCCATGAGGGGGAGACTTATAGCGATTGCATTGGAGGCTGCGATACAGAACATTGTGACACATTGGAGGGATACTCAACCCCCTCTGCAGCTTGGGTGGTTATATAGGCTTTGGATGGTACTAGGTATGGAGAAATTATCGTTGGCAAAGGCAGGGAAAAGTGCGGAGTTTGCGGAACTCTGGCGGCCGTTCTTGACCCTACTCACAGAGGAGTTCAGGGAGCTGAGCTGCCCCCGCTACCTGTGACTGCTGCGACTGGCAGATACCCCACTGGCAGACCCTAAAACACAGTCAGATAGGAAGAAAGCCCGGAAGTGAGATACCTTCCAAGAAACCCTTGAGGTGATGCTAGCCTCCTGCTGTGGGAGGGGGACTTGTTGGGGTTGTTTTCCTTTGGTTTCTGACATAATGCATCCGAAGATGGCTCCTGACCCTTTATTACGTGGCCGGCCCGGTTGGGTTGTAGGCGGCTTGCTGTGTATAACGCAAATGTAAGGAGCCCATTACAGACCTGCCTACATACCGGTATTATCATTGATGGGCCCGTGCCACTTCAAACGCGAGCCACTGTACCGCTTGTGATGTCTTTTTTTCCCTTTTTCGTTTCTCTTAAATAAAAAGATTTAATACTAAAAGTCTTTATGAGATTCACCCACTTAGAATAGTCAAATGATTGAGTGCCATGTTGAGCTGAATGTGTTGTCTTTTCTCTAAATTCACCTCCTTGCTATGCCTTCACACAGTTTTGCTTTTGCTGTCAAGTATACACTTCGGCTAAGCACAGAACACAGCTAGCCCACGACTGCCCTTCCAATACCTAGCCCATGACTGTAGATTGAACAGTTAACTATCTTAGTTGCACGACATATCTCCTTGTATATAATGTGACTTTTCATTTGTCTTTTGTTTGAAAATGCTAACAACCTCAAATTCATAGGTGTTAGGTAATCTTGGTAGGAAAGAAGACGTGGTTCATTTGATTCCGGTTAACCAAATACCCTGGGGGCAGATTTGAGATGTGAAACAATCTGGTTGTCCATGCCAATGAAATGTACATTTCTGTCTGGAATCACACTCCCTTCACACCTTAGGAAGGATCAATACGCCAGCTGGCACTTCAAAGTACAAGGAACACAACGGTGGGAAGAGTGCTATGGGGCCTGCTACGAGGAGCATCTGTCTTAATTGCATCTTTCCCCATTCAGAAGGGAAACTAGCAAGACTAAAAGGAGCATACTCACTTGCCAGCCACAGAAGGTGCCTAGGTTCCTGTAAGCTGCATAAAGAGCACTCAGTTTTTTCGAAACTTTTACATTTCCCATTGGATAACATTCAACACTATTTTTCTTAAAATTCTGCATGGGGTATTTTGCATTTTCTTAATAACCTTTAGTTCTCATTTATTCGATTTTCTTCCATATAGTTTTATTACAACTCTTTTTTTCAGTTAAATGTGTGTCTACATCACAATCTTTAATTTCACCAAGCACCCTCATTATTGTTGACCCATCTAATCTAACCATTCTGCTTTAATGCCTCAGCACCACTTGTTGCTAGACGGCGTGAAGGCAACAGGGCCCCTCTTTGGCATCAAACATCAGTACAAGGTTCCCTGTAGAGTACGCATAGTATTGAAGGCCAGTTCGGTTAAAAGTCGCTGGACTGTCAATATCGGTGGACATATTAATTCCCTATTTTCCATACGCATGAATGTCAGACGCGAAAGCCAAATCATCAAAAAACACTTTCTCTATTGGGAAAGGTGGACTGTGATTCTCTCCACTGCCATCATGCCCCAAAAATTACAGCTACCATATCTTTATGGAGGATCCAGAGCTTTTTCTGTACAATGTACAGTAGCCCCTAATTTCGCAAAGTGCAATAGCTGGTTGGTTCGTTTACAAAAATTAATATCCATTTTTCCCACCATACCAGCTTCAAACATGGGAACTAGCACAGCAAATTCCTGAGTTGGCAACTCCCCCCCATCTCCCCAATGTCCACCAGTATGCCCTTCCAGAAAATGTTTATTATTTTAGGGCAAACATGGTATGTATTAGATCTTTGTACCTTCTTCTCAGAATTGCCTTCAGCTTTCTCCTGAGATGGCAGGGAACATATCTTAAGCCTAGCTAGTGTCAGTTACGGTCACTACTTAACCTCCAATGTAGTATTTAGGGGTGATGCACAGCTAATCTATTCTTGATGATACCCTCCCGAAGATTCTTCAGCTAGATCATGCATGCCTACAGTTTTGTATTTTCAACTACCTAGGTTATGACCATTTAACTTTATACATACATACACTGTAAAGGTGTTTTGATAGTTGCTGCACACATAACATGTGCATTTTCTCTTGGAAAGGCCTGACTCTATAGACTCAAGTGTCCTAGGATGCATTCCAGAAATGAGTTTACCTTGTTTTTAGATTATTTGGGTCGTGTGGAAGGCAGAGTTATAGCTCACATGAAGACTTTGACTTTTCTCTTTCATAGCCTCATAGTAGCAAATTTGCATTTTCTGCATGGTAACCCCTAATATTTTGCCTTTTTCTGGGCCCTAGTTTTGCTTGTATTGGGACTCTGTGCCCTGTGACACTGCTAATCTTTGCCACATCGCCAAATTATATTAAAAGAAAAGGGTCACACTACACAATGGGATTAGTGTGCTGTCAATGAAATAAAACCCTAAAGCTACTTCACTGTGTAGGCCTTGCTGAACAGTCCTTGGTAGAAATAAAATCTATATTTGGTATCTCAGCTGGGGAAAATGCTAGAAAAGTGCTGCAACGTTATTTTCTTCTTAATTTTGCAAATCTGATTTAATAGTGAAATCATTATTTTTGATAACTTAAGTAGAGAAGTGCCTTTGTATAAATATGCTTTAAGCATAAAACCAGTTCTCCCACTTAATATATCTTCAGAGCGAGAATAAAGATCATTGGCTGGGATAGTTAATGACTGGCTCAGAAGACAATAACATACCACGGAGCATAGGACCAGCAAATGGGTCTTAATTGCAGACCACTTAGCAGAGATTAGCCAAAAGAGCTGCTTTAGCACTTCCTCTTGAGTTCAAAATGGCAAAGAGACTTCTCCTATTCATTTCCATGCGCTGCCCAGACAGCCAGGCTTTAGTCACTGTAGGAGGAATAACTCATTTTGCCCCATCAGATGGAAGAAGAGCGCCTCGAAATAGGGGATTGGCTAACCACCTGAAGGCAGGCCTGTCTGGTGGCAGCTTGGTTCTGCCATCTTGAAACAGGGGCTCCTGGGAAACTAATTTGGACTGGGTGATGAGATTTCTTTAATAACTAGATTAAGCACAGGATAAAGCTGGCACCTCAACAGCAACTGCCTAAGTACATTTCTGGACCTGGGAAGAGTCCATCTGAAGAAGACAAGATGGTCGAAGACTCCTGTCGGAAGAGGAGGACTCACTTGAAGACATCTGGTACAATCCAATGACAGGACCTGCCCTCCAAGGGGCAAGCTGTTGGCCACCTGTTTACCTGCTCCAGGGACACAAAAGCAATATTGATGCCAAGAAAGCCAAGCTTACCACAGGGGACTGGACACAGCAGGAAACCTGGCTGCAGAGAGAAATCGTGCACAGGCCCCTGCCCTGAGGAACTAGGGGTTGCAGAACTGACAAGAAGTAACTTTTCAAGCAGCTGGAGACTAAGGGGTCCATTAGAATCATGGGCGGATCGCCACCGCTCGCATGGCGTTGGCGATCCACCCGTGATCCGACCCCGCCCGCCACTCATTTCCCCCGCCATATTACTATGGCGGGGGGTACCGCGGTGGACGGAAAGACCGTCCGCCGCTTTTCCGCCCGGTCAATGAGTTAACCGGGCGGAAAAGGGTTTAATATGGTGGCGGTGTCTGTTAGACACCGCCAGCCATATTACCATTGGTGCGGTAACATGCCTTTTCCGTGGTGGCATGTGGGAATAGACTGCGGGGGCCCGTTGCGGGCCCCCAGGGACTATGGGTGTGGGGGGTGTGCATGGGGGGTACCTATGGTTCACCCTGCAGTTCCATGCACAACATGGCAGGCACCGCACAGTGCCTGCCATGTTGTGCATCGAAGTGCACGACATGCCTTCCTGGCATTGTGGCGGGCGGTGCTGAGTGCACCGCCCGTCACAATGACAGGAATGCAGGATGCGCCCGCCACTGTGGCGGGCGCATCCTAATTGCCACCACGGGACCCCTGCTCTTATGGCGGGCGGTCCCGTTTCCCGATAGGATGGTGGGCGGACATCCTAATGACCCCCAAGTATGAAGATAACATCTTTGACTGTGGTGACACCATTCAATCTCCACTGCATTTCAGTTGAGCTAAAATTGCAACTAATTCCCAGTCTACCGCAAACTGTTGTTTTTCAATGCCACTTTACTTTTTCTCAGTACTTTTTGCCCCCAAACTTTCAAAATACATATCTGTGGCTCCCCTTAACCTTAATTTAACAATCGAAGTATATTATTGCTCATTAAACATTTTTTTTCTAAATCGTTTCTGATTTCTTTTTGTTGTGTTCTTCACTTTAAACCTGTTGGTACTGCTTGAACTTAACCCACATTTTTCTGAGGATTGCCTGGTACTTGTGCCACAGCTATTACAGGTTGATCAGAGATTCTTTCAGAACTCTGTTCTGACCTAGCCACAGTTGGTTGAGGTACCCCGCTCCCAAATTAATAACCCCATTCCTTACACTAATGTTCTTAATGCCTACAACTTCATAAACCCAAATGTTTTGCTTCAGTCATGAGTATAGAAAGAGCCCACTACAAAGAAAGGCTCTGCAACTTTATAATGTATCAATAATAGATGTTTTTAGAACATGAATCACAAATGTAAAGAGGAGATCGAAAGCACTATCTAATCTACACAGTTAGGGGCAAAAGGTAATGTGTAATACTCTAGGCATCACATATCCTGTCACAACCCGAACAAAGCTGGTAAAAAGTTCAAAAGCCTGCAGGACAAACCACAAGCATACATACTGTGAAAATTCTGGAAATCATCTTATATAGGTTAGTGCTGTAGGTTCCAAATTCATTGAGTAAAAATCCAGTGGAGGCGGTTATAGAGAAAATCTAAAAACAACTCTAGCAAGAACCTGGAGGCCACATAACTCCCATAATCAGAAGAGATGGCTCCTCTGATGTATTATATACCCTGCCATTCAAGTAAGCTTTCTCTCAATTTCCTCGTCACTCTTTTACTCCTTTAAAGAGGTGATAGGATCACTCCTAAAAAACTACAGATAGTAAAAGTACTAATGACCTCTTAGTCCTTTTGACATATAGGTTTTCCTTGAGGTCCCCTCAGGCTAATTCAGGAGGCTTAATCTTCAATGTCCACAAGGTCCACTTCATTGCTAAAGTGACGAATACAAAGAACATGACAGACTTGGAAGTACAAATAAAATAGAAAATCCAAGTCACCTCCAAATACAGTATAATGGAGGAAGTGAGTGCTGAAATTCCTGCCTGTTTTGAAAAGCCTCTTAAGACTGGCCATTATGCAACACACACAGTTCTGGGACAGTTAGTCTTATTCCCATGGTGGGTGGGATGGAGAGTCAACTGAAAAGTAATAATTATATGCCATAGGATAAAGCAGTGAGAAAACACAGAACTCCACATAACTTAACTACAAGTAATTAATTAAACAAATTCAAATAGGATTTTCCATTGCTTGCTAATCCCACACAAATTAGTTGCCTGTAACAGGAGGCACAAAACTGCAGTACAGGGCGAAAAACAACATATATTACTTCTGCTTCTATTTCGACTTGGAAGGCTCCATTTAATCCCATAGAGAAATACAGCTGCAACTCCCATTTGCTTCTTGAGGCAAGCGGATTATTTAGAATAAGAGGAACATAGTCTCAAAACTTTACCAAAACACAATGTTGTTAAGGCACCTGAATGTGTATCAATGCAACAATGTGTGATGACACCAACAGCACAGTAAGAAAAGAGAGGCCATTGTGTCAAAGAATACTTCCTTTAACTAAAATTTCTGTCCAAGAGATAGTGTGAACTTGCACACATTGACAAGAAAGTCCAGATTGAGAGGAGTATAGAAAATGAGTTCAAATTTGAGATGTAAAATAAATAAGCTCCGAGATGTTTTTCTTCTAGCTAGAGGTATACATGAAACAGTCACAAGCGTGATGTAACCACAGCTCATACATTTTCTTTGAAGATGAATTGTTAGTAGGGACATCTCCTACATAGCAAGTCCAAAAGTAGGACCTGAGCCCTGCTTCTTCCTATGCCCAGCTTTTGCCTACCTTGATACCAAGCCTGTAATACCCTACTAGGTGCTAGTCCATCATCGATATGGATTTCACCACTTGCAAATGGAGTGCAACCTTTTGAGGAACTGAATTATTTTATTGCATGTGCTGCAAGTGTTTCTTCAAGGAATAACAAACAATTCAGGCAGAATCCAACTTCAAAGGTTGGCCAAGGGTCAATATTTACAGGGCAAGTACACCAAAGGATAAGTGAGTTTATGCACACTGTTAATAGGTAATGTGCATGAGCCCTGAATAGGACAGAGTGAGTGTCCCATTTCCCTGATTTCTCTTAGCCCTGTGGGTGTCAAAGCAGTAGCATGGTCCAAAGGCTAATCGTCTGGGTCTACCTAGCGAGAGGAGGGAATACCAGTGTGTGCCTGGTTGTCCTTCACATCATGAGCGTGTGACTATCAAGAGACGGAGAGGTGTGCCCAAGATCTACCCAAAGAGAGAATTTTCTGATCATTAAGCCAGACGATGCAGACTGCTGCAAGGACCTTTTATCTCCTCTGCCCCAAAAGTTCAGAGAGGCCCAATTGATAGTAGTTCATGAGGGTGCTAAGTGGACTCTGGTGTCTATTTAGTACAAGTGGTCTTTTGCACTAGAATGGTGCATTTTTCACAGACAAGAAAATGCTGTGTGCCAAAGTGGCATTACTGGGTTGGTCGGTGCAAACACTCCCAGGGTTTGCTCTAAAGCCTGCCTCATCTAAAGATAGCTAGATTAGGTTTCGCATGAAAAACTAGTACCTGCTTGAAGCAGGCTCAAACGAAGAGTAGTGTTCCTTTCTCAAAGTACAGATGCATTGCATGTGTGCTGCAGTGCAGAGTACACATTTAATATGTGGGAATCTTCTGTGTGTCTCTACACATAGGAATTTGTACTGGAGGAGAATGCTTCCATTACAAATTCTAGGATAGGCCCAAATGCTCATCTCTGGCAGCCTTGATTGAGCTCCAGCACTGGGGCATCAGGAACTCTCTGTAGACATGTGCTTAGTTCCCTCCATCACCCCCTCAGACACCTCCGTGCCGTTTTAGGTGGAGAGCAGCTTGTTTATATGGACCAATCTACAACGCCTTCTAACTACCCAGGGTTCCCTGCTCTTTTTTGCATAATTTATGAGGCACTCTAAGCCTGATAGGACATTGTTCTGGACCTGTACTAGTGTCTACATTGTGTCTCAACAAAGCTATTTCTCGCTCACATGCAGTAATAAGAGTGAAATACATGTGAGGGGTTGCTTTTATCCATTCCTGGTTGTCTTGGATGATTTTTACCAATCCAAAGCAGTATTACGGTGCCTGGAATAGTGAAAGGCTTTTGTATTTATTTCAGCTCCGCGTGGATGGCACTTGCTAATCCAATGTTTTAAAACTCTTCTAAAAAAAAACAGACATTAGAAGTGAGTGGAAGTAAAAACTTTGGTAGAAGAACAGACATTTGAGGTGAACAGATTTGGAGTGTTCTGGTGTTTAGGAGTGTTCCATATAAGGAGCTAGCTGCTCTCCACCTGAAAATGGGGAACTATCCAGGCAGTACTTCATTTGAAGGGGGAAAAAGTGCCAGGTTCATCATCATGAGACCCCTGCAGCTTGCATCACCCATTGCCCTTGCTGCCATTGATAGTACCAACAAAACTAACCATCCCACTCCTGCAAGTGTGATAATTCCGATTTTTGATATACATTAAAAATTACAAATCCCTGCTGCTCAAGCTATTCCAATTTCAATCTTTATTTCGATCTAGTTAGATCATAAAAGATATGTATACAATTTAAAATCAACATACACTCAATAACGAGTAAAACAAGATTGTAAAAACCTTACAGTAGATGTTTTTTAAAAGAGATAGCAATGCAGTCTAATAAAAATCATCTGTACATTTCATTTTTCATAAATCAGTAGCTGACTTAATAAGACGAGTGCGGATGTGCCACATCGCTGTTAGGAATTTTGCCACCGCAAACACAACCGGGGGTGATAAATTCGTCTTTAAGATTCTGTACGCTGAAAGATGGTCACCAAATCCTAGGTTTTTTTAAAGTGGGATAAGCCAATACCTCCTAGCTCTGTGGTAGGTTTTACAGAAAAATATGACATGCAAGTCATTTTCCTGAGGATGTGTGCATGCCGGGCACTGTTCTGTGGGCGAGGGCTGGCCCCAATGTTTAGTAAAAGCCCTGAGGGGAAGTGTACCATAGTGCCACTGCAGAAACAGTTTCCTGGTCAGGACGGGACTAATGCCATCAAGAACAAGCTCTAGGTAATATGAGTCTTTAAATTTAATGAATAAGTCAGTGAGGGACCCCTCCCGTATGCTTTCTACTGTTACATATAAATTTCGCTCATAGAAATCCCTTGACAGGAGTTTACGTGGGATCCTAGAGCATGCGTTTCCCGGGTCTAACCATAGTTCTGGTCTTCCTAGGCTCTCACAAGTTTGTCTAATGTATCTCAACCAGGGAATATGTAAGGCGTTTGGTAAGGATAGAATCTCTTGGAGCTCAGTCATGTAGTTCGTAAGTTCAGGCGTGCTCCAAATTCGACGCCAGAAAGTGATTAGTTTCAGTCCCAGCTCCTCTGAAATTGGTCTTAAACCCAGATCTAATCTCAACGGGAGAAGCGGGGTACTAGAGGGTAAAGCTACCAGCTGTCTAATGAATTTATTTTCAGTGGACAGCAGGTTTTGGGCTGATGTATGACCCCACAGTTCCCCCCGTAGGTAACTGCCCCCCTTGCGTGCATTTTATAGATTTGGAGCACAGGACCAAGGGGTTTATAGATTGACCTATTTACCATCCTGCAAATGCCTCCAGTTAACTGTGCAAGTTTCATGATTGCCTTAGTCCGGTGCGTATCCCAGGTCATGTTTTGATTGATAATCACCCCGAGATATTCGATACTGGATACCCTCTCTTGTCTCAGGGTACCTATGGTGGGATTGGGGCGGGTTGAGGAGGGGGGGTTGAGAATCATGTATTTAGTTTTAAGGGCGTTGATCTCAAGCACCCGCTCCACGCAGAAAGTCGTGAACCCATCCAAGACCCGTTGAATTCCCATAGGGGATTTGGACAGCAGCAGGGTATCGTCCGCAAACATAATGGCGGGCACCCTGCTGCCGTTGAGCTTTGGGGCATCGATGTCACCTATCCTAGTCAGATGGGCGATTACCCCGTTGACAAAGAGGCAGAACAGGGTCGGTGCAAGCACACAACCCTGTCTCACCCCCCTGTCAACGGGGAATCTTCCAGAAAGTGCCCCATTCCTACCGCACCTGGCGCGTGCAAAATTCCCCTGATGCAATCTTGTCAAGATCGAGAGGATATCAGCCGGGATACCCAGCTCTGCCAACACAGTCCATAATCTAGCTCTGGGCACTAAATCGGAGGCGGCACGTAAGTCCACAAATACTGTGTACAAACTGCCACCCTCGATTACCGCTGTCTTCCAAAACAGCAGATTTAAACGAAAAATCTGATCCATGGTTGAGACCACCCCTTCTAAATCCTGCGTGGTAGGGACTCAAAATTGCAAAATCCTCTATCCAACTTTGGATACGGTCGAGTAGCAGCCTACCAAATATTTTCTGGGGTACGTCTATGAGGCTAATAGGCCTGTAGTTGGCTGGGAGCAGAGGTGACCCCTTCTTAAATATCGGAACAATCTCTGCGCCCAGCCAAGTACTCGGAACCTCCATACCCCTCAAAACGGCATTGAATAAGAGTACCAAATAAGGGGCCCACACGTCGGGTTCCTGCTTGAATAAGTCACCAGGTAGACCGTCTAATCCCGGCGCCTTACCTGGTGTCAACCCTGCAATGGCGGCTCGCACCTCCATTTCTGTGAAGGGTTCCCCATCCGGTGAACCGCCAGTGATTGGTTGCACTTGATTTAGAGCCCCATTATCAACCATGTAGAGTGACTGGAAATGATCCTGCCAAGCCTCTGCTGAGATATTAGGATCGATAGCCGAAACTGGCTCTTCGGACCCCGTGTTGACGATACGCCAGAATATGCGGGAATCCCTGCCAACTACTGAGGAGGCTAGGTTTTCCCACTTCTCCTGCTCCCATTACCTCTTTGCATGGGCGACCAAACACTTCTAATCCCTCCTGATCTGAATCTCAGATTTATCACTGCCCGCCTTAATCTTATAGCTTTGGGTGGCAGATATTAGTTATTTTATTGAATACTGACAACACAGGCTAACACAAGTGACGGTGCGGAGCACTGGCTCAAATCAAGCACTGTATCCAGGGTTTCCTACTTGTTTGTTTTGTAAAATCTATGACGCACTTCAAACGTGTGTGTGTGTGTGTGTGCGTATGTCCCAGCAGGGCCGGCTTTAGGCATGTGCAAGCTGTGCACCTGCACAGGGCCACCAAACCCCAGGGGCCACCACGCCAATATATATCCTTAATATATTAATCCTCTGAGGATGGATACATATTTGCGTGGTGGCCCCTGGCAGGGATTTGGCGGCCTCCGGCTCTATTCCACTTCTAAACACCCTGACCCCCTCCCCTCTTTACTGGCCTGCGCGCTCCGCCCCGCCCGGACCCCCTCTTCCGGGCCCCCTATCTACGCTCCCTGCCCAGGGCCACCATGAGCCTAGAGACGCCCCTGGTCCCAGGTTGTGGGGCCGGCGCGGTCCTGTAGGGGAGGGGGTTAACTTTGTCACACCCAGACAAACACTATCTTTGTGGAGAGAGAATATAGAATATATCCCGGTTTCTAGTCCTTAATCTAGTTAGTCACCCTAAGTAGGTAAAAAGCTTCCACATCTTTAAGACATTAATTTTTACATTCTGAAGAGGCCTTAACAATTTTACATGATGTTTGTTTCACGATTTACATGCCAAGTATTTTCAAGACGTGGGCGGGCATTTACAGCCAGTCCAAGCCGCCTTGTACCCCCCCCCCCCCTCCATGCAATTGAAGGACTTACCACTCTTCCGCTCATTGGAATCGCCCAGATCTGACGTGTAGGCGGACACCAAAATAATAGCGAACACCTCGTGCGTCTCGGCATACCTGGGGAAATGAAATTAGAGTCAGAGAAGTCGCACAAAGGGCGTCAGTCACCTGAGGCTGCACAGATATAATATTTCCGAAAATGTTGATTTCTAAAGTCCATTCTTTGGGAACAGTGAACGAGGATTGATTTGGAAGGAAGTGCGGACTCGTTTCAGGGCAGAATAATGCCGTGCTATCGGGTGCGCCTCAAATAAAAGATGCTAAACCTCCCCCTCCCAAGACCAGGTTTAAGAAAAAAAGCCAGTCGCACCTGTGCTCACGGGACAGCTATTTTGACTAAGGAATGCGTGTAATTTAATTACCCTTGAGCCGGAGCACAAGGCCTCTTGCCTCGCCCTATGACGCACGTGCTCACGCTCACGACAAAACACAACTTTTAAGCAATGGCGTAGGTGGACTTTATGGGACCCAAGCAACAGAAAACAGAATCACACCAAATTTCCATCACTCTCCATATGGCCAACGCCTAACACGTCAAATATTGTCTTTGAGGCACTGTCGATTTAACACATTGCATAGGTTTGTGTATGACGTGTATGGTCGTGTGTGGGATTGACGTTCAGCCTTTCATCCTCACAGACACAGGGATTTTTTTTTTTTTTTTGCTGAGTTTTATATAGCGCGAACTAGAACCGAACCGAATCAGTTATCAGAGCGCTTTACATAGCACCAGTTACGTTACATGAGGACACACTTTCATTTTAGGCACGGGGAGATTAAGTGATTTGCCCAGAATCACAGGGGGTTTTTGGCGTCGTTACCGAGTCTCGAACCCAGATCCGTTAGCCGTTAGGCCAACCCCTCTCCCCATAAATGGGATGACAAAAGTGTGTGGGGGAGGGTGTGGTGTGTGAGAGCGTAGGGTGGCCTACATAATCAAGGCGTATATTAAACAAGCAAACTAAAATTCCCTTAGAGTGCTACTCTACCCATACATTTGCATAGATTCACAATTATAACTTGCAGAGGTGACCATTGCTCTGTGAGCTTTAGAGAGACCAACAATTGAATGCTCATGTCGTATTCTGAACACTTTTTTGACCCTGACAAGCACTGTGCGAAACTCGCACTGACTTCCGCCTCTGCTCAATCTTATCCCATAAGCACCTAGATGCGAATCAATTCAAAGCATGCACTATACAAGAATACTATCCTGCCTCTTCCCAGGGTCAATCAAACTACTACAGTGAGTTGGGTAACATTAATGCCAAGAAACCGCACAGGGGAGCCTGCGCTCTCCAAACAGATATTACATAATATACTAGGCAAACAAATTATTTAAAAAAAAAATGTAACAAACATGGCATTTACCTCATGGCAGCAGCCGCACCAGAACTGTGTCCAATAATTATAGTTCGCTCATCACACTGCAGCTCCGATTCCATGAAAGGTAGCCAAATGTTTTCCCTTGCTGTATCTGAGGTTTAGAGCGAGAAACTAGTTATTTTAGTATTTTTCATCATCGTGTAAATGTACATAGCATGAAGGAAAATGCACTGACTTGTAGTCACCTAACATATGTAATCTATAGCAGCCTGAATAGCAAACAATCATTGGCAAAGCCAATAAGCCTCGCCTATGAGAGCTTTTGGCTTTGCCAATTTTTTGTAGATGCTTTGCAGTGTGGCTACAACTAATTTAAGAAAGCACTATTATACAGCCAGAGCTAATGTGTTTTTTAAGTGCATTAAAGCTAGATGCATCATAGTTTTTTAAAATTAATATTTTTATCCATGCTGCACAGTACAACACCTATCCAGCATACCGACAAAAAATCGCCAAAGTCGGCAATGCCCATGCTTGTACAGCATGAACAAAAGGCAATGGCGGAGCCAATAGTCTCAAAGGTGAGTCCTATTGGCTTTGCCAAGGCTTGTTACGTCTAGGCACAACACCCCAGGGATTCTGAGCAAATCATTTAATTTCCCCATGTGTGAAAAAATATATGGTATTTCTAAATAAAATCCTATAATATGTAGACAGCAATTGCACCCATGTCCATGTCCTGGTGAATACATTTGGAAGCAGAAAACATCTGTTGTCACACTAAAAGCAGATGACATCTGTTGTCACTATAAAAGCAGATAACATTGGTTGCCACAATAAACATTCATTTCAAAGGAGAAAAGGGCTTCTTTGAGGTGCATGTGGTATACTAAAACATAGCTACAATGGCAAGCGGTTCAGGAGGACTGGGAAGAAGAAATATTAAGAGTACCTAAATCACAGTTCGAATAGTGGAGGGATAGCACTCAAGCTGAATCAGTACTTGGTCCATGCTCCAGCCGAAAGTAGAGAAAGTGAAGCCAACACGCATTTGCTAATTAGTAAGCAACAAATAAGAGTGATAATGAAGACAAGCAATGCTAAGCAATGTGAGCCCCTTGCTGTACACAATAGCTCTCGCAAGCGAGAGCACATGCAGCTCATGCACCGTCACAGGTAAGACCTACAAACAGGGAACTGTCAATTTACATTTCATGTACATAGAGCAGTGATTGCTACTGAGCAGGTCCCACTGAGCAAGTAACTAGATGCATAGAGCGGGTCTGTAAGTAATGAGTAAGTAAACTGGAAGATCAGTGGTTCCCCAGCTACAGAAACACTTTGATCAAAATGGGCTACTTGACATATGTCAATCATTTCTTGAACCGCCTGCAGCACAGAGGAGACCCTATCAGATGTCTCTGGTAATGTCAAACACAAGCTAAGGGATGCATGGCAATCATGGAGCTTCTAGGACTTTTCTCCAACATATGATACAGTGGACCATAATATTCTAGTTAACAGGCAATAACTAGTGGACAAGGGTCCAGAGAGTCGAAAATACGTGTTTTTAATCCTTCTGAGCGATAGCCTCAGCACTGTGAGATTGGCCTAATTAAATCCCCAACAGAAAGACTGGTGGGTGCAGTTCCTCGTAGATCCCCACTCTATCCCCTACATTAGGACTCTTTACCACATCATCTGCAAGAGAGGCTTGAAGTTTTAGCACTACATAGACGGCAGATAGTGGTCGATCACAGACCTTTATTGGGTTACTTTGGAGAACTACAGACCACCAGAAGAAAAACAATAGGATAAATCACAGACTTCCTTTCAGCTAAATAACCAAAAACTGAGCTAATGCTGCTCGTTTACTCCAAAGTAGACTCGTCGTCAATTCTTGTTCTGTTGGGGAGTACACAACCAATCGTCATCAAAGGCAAGACTTTAATATTACTTTACATCCTAATCTCAGCAATACTTTGCAAGTGAATTCAGTTCTCTGTAGCATTCCCTTCTCCACAACACCCTCCTAGGAGGAAATCCACCTTATTTTGTTTCCTCTTACATGCATAATCGTTGGAGCTCTAGTCAATTCAAAAAGAAAATGGAGGGCAACTCAACAACCCCTTGTAAACTTGGATACTAGAATAAACTAAAGTAAACAGCATTTTCAAGGGTCTTCTACATTAATTATCTGCTAATCTTTGTCCAGAGGATGGTCTCATGTATACGTACAAAAGAAGGCTGAAACGTTGAAGCACATTCCACTATTATTATTTAGATCAATAAACATTGGGACATACCCTACATTGCAGTGGTACTCTCTCCAGGAATGTTCCTTGTATTAAGCGTGGATTACATACTTCTGTCTCAGTAAATCAATTTATGGAAAGATGTACACCTGACATACTGGATAGATATGCGATTCTTGTTGCGTAATGAACCTCTTGGAACCCCTTGCTTTAATACAGACCAATTGACCATAATTACATAGCTGGTACACCTGTTTCTTCATTTATTGTTCTCTTGTCTGCATTAACCTGCAATATCAGAAATTGTATCGATTCCTGTGAATTTTGTTCAAGGGGTTATAGATCTCTAAGTCCCTAAGTATTTAATTACAGTATTGTGTTGTAAATGATCCTCTTGCAGGCCTTTTGCTTTTGTTAATTCTAGTTAATCCAAGGCTCGATTATGCCACTTTCTTGAGCCTGGGCTTTAACAAAATATTGGTGAATACGCTACAAGTGGACAAAACGCCACAGTTCAATTTGGGCTTGGCATCAACTTTGGTTAGATGTTGATGGAATAAGGCAACAAACATAATTAACGCAAGAATACAGAGTCCTCTTCCGCACTTTACTTCTGCACTTACTTAGGCTCCACTCCTCTCTACTTTATGGACAATGAGGCTGGCGAAGGGGCGATGTTAGAGCTCTCTCCCCAGGGCTTTTCAGGTGGGTGGTGTGGCTGAAGAAGCAACAGTATGATGAATGGTTGGGGTCCATAGGGGACGAGGTCTCTGACAGTTGGGCAGAGAGGGTAGATGAAGGGGTCTTTTTTGCGGGTAGATCTAGGGAAGGGTTACTTTCAGGCAGAGATTGTCCCAAGTATTCGAGAAAAATATAGTCTGGGAGCCTATTTATGCTATGGAATAGGCTAAGGCGAAGGATGTACTGGAAGCACTGATATTGGAGGACACAGGTAGATAGGTTTTTTTTTAAAAGTGTACTTTTCCAAGGGATATAGAGCAACAGAAATCTACTTGTCCCACCAACTGCCTAATTCGTTTAGATGGGCCCTAACAGGTGCATTATCAGTCTATTGGAGCCGCCAAAGTAAACTTGTTGCTGTTTACTCCCTGCCTTCCAGTAGTGAGGGGTGGGTAAACTCTTACAGAAATGTATTACTTCCCACATTGCTCTCACCAAAGGTGTTGAATCATACTCCTGGTCTATCACTTTCCATACCTCTTTCACGGATTCCTTGTAATGGGTGTTGGTCCTTTCCTTCTGTTCTCTCACAATACAAGCTTCATGCTCTTCCTCACTTTTCTTGTCACAGATTGGATACCCTTTTGAAAACCAGTTTCTTACCACACACTCCATTCCATGCCACTTCTCCCACTCTAACACTACAGGATTACCCCTTGCCCTCATATCGTCCCATACATTAAAAGTTTAATTCCCCTTTCTCCACTCTGTCCTCACAGACTTCATGCTCCTTACTCTCCAATATCTCGCCTCAACCCGAAAACTCTCCCTTTTGCTCTTGCCAACGGCTCCAAATCCTTTGTCCTCCACTCTTTCCCCACTGGCTACCCGGACTTCTTTGGCACCTTTTAGTTGCCTGGGCGACTAGAAATTCTGTTGGCACCTTCCACTCCCTACCTGAAATTGTGTGGGCAATTGCTGGGTTGACAGTCCTGGAGGCATGCTGTAAGTAATAGCGCTGGTCAAGTCAGGAACATGGGGTGCTTAATAATGCAACTTGTGTAGTGAACACAAAATGTAAAATAAGTGAAATTACCTTTCATTCAAGCACAAGTTACTTACCTTCGGTAACAATATATCTGTAAGAAACAGTAGTTAGTATTAGATTCCTTACCTTAGAATATCCCCAGGCGTCAGACTGGATCCGGAAATTTTTGCGTAGCAGTACCCATGCGCGTTGGTAGGCGTCGTTCGTGGCTCCGCGTCCGTCGTCGGCGTCGTGGGCGCCGTGATGACGTAGTCGGAGTACTTAGACGCTGCCTCCGTGCGCTGACGTCCGTTCTTATGCACAGGTTTTCAGCGCCAGAAACGCAGAGCCATGATAAAAACCAACACTGGTGCCATGAAACTAGGGCCTTGAAAGGGGATGACCGTAACCCTAGATATCTGTTCACAGAACGGGGAGGATGGGTGGGGCGGTAAAGAATCTAATACTAACTACTATTTCTTACAGATATATCGTTACCGAAGGTAAGTATCTTGTGCATCTGAAAGAAACTGGTTACTATTAGATTCCTTACCTTAAAATAGATACCCCAGCAATACCAGAAAGTCCTGGAGGACGGAACGGCCAAAGAAGCCATCCCTCCGGACTTGGCTGTCCAGGCAGTAGTGTCTTGCGAACGTGTGCAGCGAGGCCCACGTAGCTGCCTGACATATGTCCTGCAAGGGGACTTCCCGGCCCAGGGCAGTAGTAGCCGCCGTGGCCCGAGTGGAAAGGGCCCTCAGCCCAACAGGAGGTTCCTTCTTAGCCAGACAGTAGCACGACTTGATGCACAACATGACCCACCGAGAGATGGTCCGTTTGTGCACCACCCGTCCCTTCTTAGCGCCCCACGTAACCAACAAAGAGTTGGTCATCCACCCGGAACTGGCATGTGCGATCCAGATAGAATGAGAGCGCACGTTTTGGGTCCAGACGGTGGAGCCTCTCTTCCTCTTTCTAGGGATGCGGAGGCAGAAAGAAGGTGGGCAAGATGATGGACTTCCCGACGCAGAAGGCTGTGACTACCTTGGGCAGGAAAGAGGGTCTCGTTCGCAACACCACTTTGTCCGGATGGACAGAAAGGAAAGGAGGTTTAGAGGAAAGAGCCTGGAGCTCACTCACTCTCCTGGCAGAGTTGATGGCAACCAGGAAAGCAGTCTTCAGAGTAAGAAGGCGAAGAGGACAGTTATGAAGCGGCTCAAAGGGAGCGCACATCAGGTAAGTCAAAACCAGATTCAAGTCCCACTGGGGCATCACGAAAGGAACAGGGGGAAACATATGAGTGATGCCCTTCAAGAATCTGTTAACAATCGGGGACTTGGACAAAGAAGGCTGATCAGGAAGCCTCAAGAGGGCGGAAAGGGCAGAAAGGTAGCCCTTGATAGTGCCCAGAGCAGAGCCCTGCTGGGCAAGAGAAAGAAGGAAGAGGAGAACCTCAGAAAGGGGGGCAGAGATGGATCCACATCCTTTGCTGTGCACCATGCCACAAATCTGTTACACCTGCAGGCGTATACCGACTTTGTGGAGGGACGCCTGGCTGCCAGAATCACATTACAAACTTCAGGAGGCAAGTCAAATGGCCTCAACTGTCGCCGCTCAATCTCCAAGCATGGAGGTGGAGACTGGACAGGTTAGGGCGGAGGACCGTCCCCTGCTGCTGCGACAGAAGGTCCTCCTGAAGAGGCAGCCGAATCGGGGGATCGACTGACATGCTGAGTAGCTCGGGATACCAGTATCTTCGTGCCCAGTCCGGAGTCACAAGGATGACTTGGGCCCGGTCGCGCTTGATCTTCTTCAGCACTCTAGGCAGAAGTGGTATAGGCGGAAAGGCGTACAACAGACCGCAACTCCACTCGTGACGAAAAGCGTCTCCGAGCGAGTGCCGCCAATGCGCAGAACTGATGACATTGCGCGTTCTCTTCTGTGGCGAATAGATCTAACCAAGACTCTCCCCACTGCTGAAAGAGGTCTTGCGCCACATCCGAGTTCAGACGCTATTCGTGATCCATCATGCACCGACGGCTGAGTTCGTCCGCCCTGGCGTTCAGGGAACCTGCCAGGTGTTGAACCACCAGGGTCACGCCCTGATGTTCGAGCCACTGCCAGAGGCGCAGAGCCTCCTGGCATAAGGTCCACGACCCCACCCCACCCTGTTTGTTGCAGTACCACATGGCGGTGGTGTTGTCCGTGAACACCTGCACTACACTCCCCCGGACAGAGGGGAGGAATGCCTTCAGTGCAAGCCGGATCGCCCGCAGCTCCAGAAGGTTGATGTGGAGCCGGGACTCCGCCGGAGACCAGAGGCCTCGGATCTCCGCCTCTCCCATGTGGCCCCCCAGCCCTGGAGGGACGCGTCCGTCACAACTACGTGCTCCGGTTGAGGTAGGGAGAGGGATCTACCGCTGACCCAATGGCGGTCCGTGAGCTGCAACTGTCTTGCAGTGCCCTCCGAGATCAAGACATGGTCGGACAAGTTGCCCTGATGCTGGGCCCACTGAAACTTCAGGTCCCACTGCAGAGCCCGCATCTACCACCGGGCGTGATGCACCAGAAGGATGCAGGAGGCCATCAGCCCCAGAAGCCGCAGCGTCAACCTGACCGAGACTCGGGATAAAGGCTGAAAGATCGGAATCAGAGCCTGAATATCCCGAGCCCGCTGTTCGGGAGGATAAACCCGAAACTGCGCCAAGTCTAGAACCGCTCCGATGAAGAGGAGCTTCTGAGAGGGACACAGGTGTGACTTCGGCACATTGATGGAGAACCCCAGCAGGTGCAGGAGGTCGGCCGTAGTCTGGAGGTGGCAGACGACTGTCTGGAGCGAGCCCGCCTTCAACAACCAGTCGTCGAGGTAGGGGAAGACTGAAACCCCTAACCTGCGCAGATGAGCTGCGACATCCGCCATCACTTTCGTGAACACCCGTGGGGCGTTGGTAAGGCCGAAGGGGAGCACGGTAAACTGAAAGTGCTCGTGGCCTACCGTAAACCGCAGGTAACGCCGGTGGGCTGGCAGGACGGGGATGTGAAAATAAGCGTCCTGCAAGTCCAACGCTACCATCCAGTCTCCAGGGTCTAGGGCAGCTAAGACCTGAGCCAATGTCAGCATCTTGAACTTCTCCTTCCGGAGGAAGCCGTTGACGTTCGGTAGGTCCAAGATAGGGCGTAGGCCCCCTTTGCCCTTCTTGGGTACCAGAAAGTAGTGGGAGTAACAACCACACCCTACTTCTGGCCCAGGAACGCGCTCGATGGCCCCCTTGGCCAGGAGGGCTGTGACTTCCTCTTGCAGAAGTTTCAAGTGATCCCCCGACACGCGTTGGTACTGCGGTGGCATGGTTGGAGGGGACGCCTCGAAGGGGAGGGAGTAGCCCCTTCGGACGATTTGCAGCACCCACCTGTACGATATGACAGTGCGCCAGTGGTGGTGGTGATGGCGAACCCTGCCCCACACTGGCGTCACATGGGTCTGAAAGCTCGGACTAGGAGGGTTTTGAGGCGGATGCTGCAGGGGTAGGTGTGGACTGGCCTTGCCGTTGTCCCCGACCGCCTCCACGGCGGTTTCCACGTCTGCCACCGCGCTGGATGGTAGTCTGCGGCCCGTGGCTGGAAGGACGTGTGGGAGCGCCCCTTCCTTGGCCACGAAAGGGGCGAAAGGCAGCCGTTTGCTGGCGCGGGGCCGAGAGGCCCAAGGACTTTGCCGTAGCCCTGGATCCTTAAAGCGCTCAAGCGCATGATCTGCCTTGTCGCCAAAAAGGCGACGGCCATCGAACGGCATGTCCATAAGTGTGTTTTGGACATCAGCCGAGAAGTTGGCAGACCTCAACCAGGCGTGGTGACGAATCGCCACCGTCGTTGCCATCGCTCTGCCTAGTGAGTCAGTAGTGTCCAGCCCACACCGGATGGAATAACGTGCCGCATCTCGACCCTCCACAAGGGCTTGGCCGAGTTTAGCCCGGACCTCCACCGGGCATTCTGGCAGCAGGTCCGTGACCGTATCCCACAGAGAGTGGGTGTAGCGGCCCAAGAGGCATGCAGTGTTGACTGACCACAATCCTAAACTCAGGGAGGAGAATACTTTCTTTCCGTATTGCTCGTACCTCTTGGATTCCCGGTCGGGGGGAGCCGACGGGAATGCGGTCTGGGAATTAGAGGCCTGGATGACCAGGCTCTCGGGGGTGGGTAGACAGAAAGCAAAGGTCGCCCGTAGCCGGGCGGTGGCGCCTGGCCACGTTCCTATCCACAGGCTGACCTGTAGCGGGCTTGGACCAAGTGCCCAGAAGAAAGTCTGATAAGGCCTCATTAAACGGGCAGCAGAGGTTCAGCCAAGCTTGCCTGCGGTTTAAGGACCTCAGTGAGGAGGTTAGTCCTCACGGCCGCGACGGGGAGCTCAAGGGCCAAGGTCTTGGCCGCCCTCATCAGCACCACGCTATAGGCAGCCCCCTCCTCCGTAGCCACGCTAGGAGGGGAGACAAAACCAGTGTCGGGCGAAGTGTCCAGCCCACTGGCCTCCCCAAGCTCTCCAGTCCAGTCCGCAGAAGACTGACACTCACGTGCCAGAGGGTCCTCAGACCCCTCCCAATCCCCCTCGTCACCCATCACCTGGTACTCAGGCTCAAAGGATGGGGCAGGGTCGTAGAAATAAAAATCTCCCATCAGTGTCGAGAGCGGCGCCGCTCCGACGCCGGACCCGAATCAAGGGCAGGACCAGGGACGGCGGCGTCCTGGGACGGCGCCGGGGGCGACACCCTTGGGGCCGGCGAGGTCGTGAGGTCCAGTGGGGCCCTGCGGCGTCGGGGCCAAAGCCCCCGACAACGCCGGGGCCGAAGCACCCGGCCCGCGTGGGGACCCAGTTGGGACCGCTTGGCCCAAAGGCGCCGCGGAACCCGACGAAGGAGCGAGCGATCTCATGGCCATGAGGAAGTCATCAATATCTCCCGGCATCGCGTTCTGCCCAGGGACCGGCGGGTATGGAGCAGGCCCCGACACCTGCGGCTCCGGCAGAGCTGCTTGGGCGGTGTCGCCCGAACCCCTGGCCACATCGCGCGAGCGTCGGGGGAGTCAGAAGAGCGATGGTGCCTCTTCGACTTCTTGTGCCTCTTACCTGAGGACTTCGAACCCGAAGACCGATGACGACTCCCGGAACTGTGTCGACTCCGGCCCCGCAACCGGTCCCTCGACCTCCTTCCGGACCTCGACCTCCTTCCGGACCGGGACCTCAAGCGGCGCGGGGCGGACTGCCAAAGCTTGAGTCGCTTACGGGACCGCTCCCGTCTAGCTTTAGACGTCAGAGCCCGGCAGTCGGAGCAGGACTTGTCGTCGTGGTCCGGGCCTAGACAGTGCAGGCACCGGCGATGGAAGTCGGTACCCGACATCAGTTGGTTGCAGTTGGTGCAGGGCTTGAACCCGGGCATCCCTACCGACACCGTCGGAGTCGATAGACTTCGAAAATAGATTAAAAAGGATCGTAAAAAGTTAGTCAAAAATTGACTAGGGTACAACTTTTTCCGGATCTGCGCTTGCTGGCGCGGAAAAAAGAAGAACAGAAGTCAGCGTGCGGAGGCAGCGTCTAAGTACTCTGACGACGTCATCACGGCGCCCACGACGCCGACAGGCGCGGAGCAGCGGACGACGCCTACCGACGCGCATGGGTACTGCTACGCAAAAATTTCCGGATCCAGTCTGACGTCTGGGGATATTCTAAGGTAAGGAATCTAATACTAACCTGTTGCTTTCAGATGAACACACACTACCAAAGAGAAATGTAAGGATGTTAATGGACATAAAGCGGGTGCAAGTAGATAATGCTAGTGCAGGAGGATGTAGATCAAAAACAGCCAAAGCATCACTGGAGGAGACATACTTGAGTGATGGAAATGAGCAAGTAAAAGGCAGGTAGTTACAGCACAAAGGAGTAGATCAGGTGGGAGAAGATATCCTATGTGTCAGAGAAATTGCACAAAGCACTGGTGATGGAGAATCATGCTAACACTGCCCCATACTGGCTATGGCAGTGGTGAGAGTGGCTATTCCAGCAGCAGATTAGCTGCATCAGTGAGAGGATGGTCACGAGATAAGTACCTGGCACTCGAGCATACCTGAGATGGTTAAGCAAGATAGGGGGGAGGGGACCGACCCACCAGCTGTGCTCTGGTTAAAGTGAAGAAGAGCAAGCAGCATTGGGGAGAGTGGGAGGGCTAACAGGAGGGAGCATAGAAACAGCTCGAGAGACTTGCAAGTTGAGGGATGTCTTGAGAAATCAGGTGTTTGGGGAGAGGTAATTCCACCCACCATATTTTTTTTACTTCCTTTTCCTCAGTGGAGTAAGGCTAAGCCACAAAAGTAGGGATGTCATGATAATTTCAGTGAAAAGGGAAGTGCTGTGTCGAGGTCAGAGGCAGAAGTACCAGAGGGTGGGGGGTAAAAACATCTGGCAACAAAAAACACAACTAGGCAGATCATGTTGTGCAGGGAATAAGGAGATCCGATAGTCTTGCAACAGAAGAAGAGCAGTTGACTGACCCAAGGCAAAAAGGGTGACCCATGCAAAATATGTAGACGGCCAGGCGTCTTGCTGCTGACAGCTTTTGGGATCTGCAGGTCGCAGTTCAAATCCCATCAAGGCAATCACCGGTTTCCAGCCTTTGAATTCAGAAATTCATCATCATCTCTTTTTTATAGCTCATAGAAACTGAAAGTGTGGTTAAGCACTATGTGAAAAACATTATCAGAGAACGGTAAATAGCGGTAGAGGGCAAGGGGACACAATTGAGGACAAAAAAGGAATGCTTGGTGAAAGAAGTGAAACGTCAAGGGTGCATTGCCAGAAAAACTAAAGGACGTAATGGTAAGCAGAGTTGAAACCAAGCTATTTAGAAATAAAAATGGCGCACAGATCGTGGAATGGATAGATAGGAGAAGAAGCCTGATTATATTGGGACAAAGAGAGAATAGGTAACTTGGCTAGGGCACAAATGCTGACACTACAGCAGCTACCTGTAGGCCAAAAGAAAGTACTATGAAAATAGAGGCAGAATCTAACCAGCAAGATTAGTGGGTCTTGGAGTGGCATGCCAGGGTGCCATGGTAATGGGTCCCCCTGTTGTGTAGTTCCTATAAAAAGTATACAGGATCTGCACGTTTAGACAACACACACTGTAGGATTGGTGTCAGACGAACTCTGATCACCCCCACCGGGTGAGTTGGCCTTTTGTACCAACTAGCTCACAGTGCCACTAGAATCTCCTCTTACCAAGGAGAGAATAGTTCCTGGCAACCATCGAACATGACAACACTGATCCCTCAGAACCGTGGAAACAATATACTACCTTTCGTTCAGTCACTCGTGCGTACTTAGTCTGTCTCAGAGAAATACACAGAACAAACAGGCTGGGTTTTTTAATAAGAATTTATTGAACAGTTGTTATTCTTATGTAAAATAGATGAGCTGCAACAACCGCTGCCAATATAAGATATAAATGATTAGCGGTAGGATAAAGGTAAATAGATGGTATAGTTCTACCATCTTACTATAATCATGAATACATACGAATATATAAACACATGATAAGAGATGCCTGCCTAACTAGATGTACCCAAGTGTACCTAGCATGTATGTAGGTGTTAAGCCAATAATCCCTCTAGGAATTAGTCAACCCCATTACCTGAAGTAAGAGACTATGGTACCCCGTCCTGGTGTTGAGTTGGACACCCCGCAAGGGATGTTTTAGACCATTGCAAGCTGGAGTGTCATTGTGCAGGAACCTCAGTGTCTCTGGTCAGTGTGTCTGCCGGGAAGTCTTGGTCTCCTCTGTCTTATCTTAGCAAGATGTGATGTGTATATATATACCCATAGGACTCCCCAGGGGTCCTACCTTGCTGTATTACTGTGTCAGTCTAAGGATGACGTTGGGCATGAACTTTGTACATACATTTTATGCAGGAGATGGTAGTCCTGCTGTGCTTCAATGGATCGTCGAGCATAATGTATGAGATTTCGAACTAGGGTAAACCTGCGTTCTGAATGCAGTGTAATATTTAGGTAAAAGGTCCGTCCCTGTAAACCGTGACAAGTGTAATGTAGGGAGAGAATATAGGGGAAGGGTAATGAGATTACCAGGGCCTATATTATGATACCTATATGGAATATAACACTGCATCCCCCAGTTTGACAGTCTAAAAGAGCTATATTTGTGGTGCTGTAGACTGCCCAGACTCTCAAACCCCAGTGCCTCTACACCTGCTGCACTATCGATAACTATGATCTGCATGTATTAGTTCTGTGGTGACAACTAGTGTGATCTGCCTGCCACAGGTTTAAAGGCTGGAAAAATAGACTATGCCTTCCATCTTTAGTAGTCAGTTAATGTTGTACCATTAAATTGAACTATAGCAAAGATGTATTCAAAACGCTTAGAAATGGGGGTATGAGCTATGTTGAAAGCAAGTTACTAATAATTGCAAAGAACCATATGAATGTAAGGGAAGTGCAGTATAGAAGAGAGAATGGTGCTCTAACTTATGAGTGATGAGAAATGTAATACATTTGATAGGTGTGGGGCGGAGGCCAAGGCTACGTAAAGGCCATTATTATTAGCGAAAGATCTGAGAAAGACAGTTTGAAAAAGCAGGTGGCACGGGGCAGTGAAGCCATTGGGAATGAGCAGACGAAGTAGCAGAGGGGAACAGTGCATACAGTCTGGCAGAAGAGAGTCAGATAGGGGATTGCAATCTGTGCATCCAGTGGTCTCTGTGGCTCTAGAGTGTGGATTACAGTGATGAAGCAATGTCCCACAAAGACGAGGGCGTGCAAGGAGTATGCTGGGGAGAGAGGGTGTTTGGGAGATTGAAATGAGAAGTGAGGGGCATGCGGGAAAGAAATGATGATAAAAAGGGACTACTATGAGACAGATGGAAGGCATCAGGGAAACAGCATACGGCGGGCCTCTTTAACTGTAATGAATGGAACAGTGTCTCCCCCAAGACCCATTTTCTTGAAAAGATGTCTAGAGCTGGTTTACTCCTGGTAGAGAGGAGGCAGTGGGGGTTAATGCCCGAAATTCTGGTTTATAAATGCCCTCAGAGGCAAACTATAGGAACCATGCTAACAGCAGCTGGCAGTCTGACTAGTGTACAGAATAAACAGGTAATACAGCAAAATCTGCATAGTTCATAGATCACTTCAGACATCTAGAGAGGGGTGCTCTCCATTATTTTTTCACAACATAATTTTATTGTTGACAGTCAATATAAAAAGTGGGCCTTGCAGGGTACCCAAGGTATGTATACAGGATGACATATACAAATGTCAACAGTTTCAACAATGTTATAGTATTGATTATACAAAACATACATTGCAAAGAAATATGAGAACAAAAAGAAGAAAGAAGAAACAACTGCGATACATTACCTCCCCAGGGGTTGGGAGGGGGGGGGAGGGATTCAGAAGGCTCCAGATATAGTCCCCCGTAATCGCCCCACCTTTTCCAAATTTTGAAGTGTTTTCAAGGGCATCCCTTCGCTTCGAAGACCGGGAGTTCCAGGGCCGTACAAAAGTCTAGACCCTCTTCCATAACCCAAGCGACGGTGCCAGTGTCAAGGGGCGTAAAGGAAGGATCCCCAAGGACCCCTAATGGGCCCCACTACAGGCATAATTAGGAGGCCCAGGCAGGAGCGCGGCACCCCAGGGAAGCATCCAGGGACTCCCGGGGTGTAATCTGTGTCGAGGGGGACACACACACCGACCTTAGGAGAGCTCCTCAGCAGCCACGAGAAGCTCCCAGGACGCCACGTGTCCGCTGCGCAGCACAGTGAATGCCACCTCATATCCAGGCAGCCGGGCCCAGTTCTGCCGGTCACCAAGTCCGTCGGCCCTGACATCCTCAGGCAGAGGCTCGGCTGCGCGGCCACAGCCCAGCGCAATATCGTCACCTTCACTCCTGGGGCCCGCTCGCAGTTAGGGAAGAGGCAGGAAGTAGCTGCAGCGGTCACTGGATCCACCAGACAGGCAGGCGACGTGCAAGACCAGTTGTGGGGAACATACGGCAGCGTAGCGCTGCGGCTCTGGTGCACTCAACCCGCAATCCTCGGATCAGATACGGCACAATCTCCGCTCAGGTCATCTTCAAGCATTCCTTGCATGCCCGTCAGCAGCTCCCGGGTACAGCCTGGCCACGGTGCGTCGGAGGAGCCGGGATACAGCACAATGAGCGCCCAAACTCAGAGTCCCTGGCTAACAATTGGCGTCACAATCGGGCCGGTCCGGCTTCGATTCGGCCGTTAGTTACCCCCACGGTATGGCTGGCTCATAAAGGCATGGTGCACAGGAAAGTGGGGGAAAATATGGGCTGATGGCACAGGATATTAGAAGGATTTACGGCTGGCCTCCGGAGCTTTCTAAAGCGCGTCCACCATGTTGGATCGCTTGGCCACAACCGGGTGCTCTCCTGCCGAGGAAGTTGCAAGAAAGTGGAGGAGGTGGGGACTCAGTGGGAGAAAGGGTTGAAAAGGAGGTCAGACAGAGACAGCAGGCAGATGGCTGTGGTTGGAGAATTCTATGGTGGGACCGGAGGCTCGGATTATGCTTCTCAATCTTTACTATTAAAGAAAGAGCAGCCAATTACAAACAATAAATCACAACTATATATCCCATGATGAACTACGCCTCCACAAAAATCCACCAATCATATACTGGCATATCCTCGAAAATAGAGAGGCACCATCTTTCCTGCCTCTTTATTTGCTACTCCGCAGTTGAGGTAAGTACCTCTCCATTTTGTACATCACTCCATATATATTTGCTACTGAGTTTAATGTATTTAGCTCATTACGCTTTCAGCACGGTGTTGGTTAGCTTTCAAATGTTTCTTTCACAAGTTTTTTACTCGTCGCAGTGCTACCGCTCTTCGGTTTGCTTCATTACCCTCATTCGGGTGCATGGTGCACCTCACTTCTTCCCCACTTAGCTGTCCCGTGGTCACGTGCAGCCACAGACTGGATGCAGCCCCTCAGGAGCTGGTTGTGTGTGTAGCCAAATTGGGCTACAAGTGCATTCCTTTTGGGACTTTGCCAGTATTTCTTTCTCTCGCGCCCTTCGACTCCCCATCATCACACTGGTACCTCCTACCCCTGGGCTTCGACAACAGGGGATGATTGCAGGCTAATAAACTCTTGGAGCACGCTCTGTTCCTCCAGATACTGGACTTTGGTTTTTATAAGGGATTCTTCCCTGCTCTAGAGACAGGCTAATTTTGGGACTGCTGTCCTGCTTCCAGCTTTAGCTGCCACTTGTCATCGTGAACTACAGAGTCCATCAGGGCTGTAATAATACTTTGATTTCAAGCTCTTTTAAACCCTTCCCTCTTTTTTTAAAAATAATTTTAAAGATCCTTGCTTCCCTCTGGGGATTTTGATTGTGATGCTTACCCTTCCTGTGGCCATGTCTGATTATGAAGCATTTGATCAGGGCCTTGAGGCTTATGGACGTCATAAAGATGAGGATTATTATTATGATGAGGGCCTGGAAGAAGTTATTAATAAATCAGTCAAGTAATCCCTTGATAAAGCCCTCCGCTCGGCCCTGCGACTTATTTCAAAACGACTTGATGAGCTTGCAGGTTGCCCTTCTGCCCCCTTTGCCTTCTCTGTCTAAGGTCCCCATCTTCCTTCTTCTACCCCTTCTGAAATCTAATCTTGCTCGCATTCGGATACCCTTACTAAAATGTCCCAGGGCGCATTTAATGACCATGCCTAGAGTGCAGGGAATCGGACGGCCCCCCTGAATTCCCCAGTTACTCCTATGGATACTTTTATAAATGGGGGACCCTAGTTGGCAAAGGTATACACCTTTGTCCAAATAGGGACCCTTGCTTCTAGTCAGGGTGAGGGGTTACACTCCTAAAGTAACCCCTGCTCACCCCCTTGGTAGCTTGGCCCGAGCAGACAGGCTTATCTCAGAGGCAGTGTGTAAAGCGTTTGTGAACACATACAGTAATACAGTGAAAACACTACAAATGGACACCACACCAGTTTAGAAAAATAAGTAATCTTTACTAGACTTAACAAAAGACCAAACGACAAAAATCCACAATACTGTAATCAAAATAAGTCTTTAAAATGGTAGAAATAGCTTCGTTCACTTTAGCTTGTAAATGTAACACTTTACTCTCACAGTACCTGGGATGCGTAAATCAAAACAAACAAAAGGGTCGCAGGGAAGGTAATGCGCCATTCCTTACACTCAGGGGAGTGGATGAGTCAGTTCCTTACTGCTGCGCAGGGGAGTTGAGGCTCGCTTCCTTACTCTGTGGGCAGTTGTCGCGTCAGTTTCTTACTGCGATCTGATGCGATGACGCTCTGGTGCGATACGACAAAATGGTGTCTTGGTTACGGTGCGACAACATAGATGTGATGTGTGCACGCCCAATGGCAGTGCGGCGACTCGTGAACTTCTGAGCTGCGACAGGCCCTGCGACACGTTTCTCCAGTGATGAGAAGGCGACCTCTGTGGCGGCATCACGCTTCTCCAGTGATGCAACGCGCTTCGGTGATGCGATGGAGACAGTGGCTGCACTATTTTTCCTTGTTAAGTTGCGGTTTAAGCTCCCAGCGACACGCAGTGTCTTAAAAGGTCCAGCACAACAGCAGGCACTTCAATTCCCAGCAAGGGAATTCAGGGGCAAGCTGGTGGGGAAGTCTTGTATCCCTGAGACTTCAGGCAGGAGGCAAGCACAGTTCAAGCCCTTGGAGATGAAACTACAGACATTTTTCTCCTTTCTTTGGCAATGAAGCAACCACTGCAGGCCAACCCCCAAACAGCACACAGCACAGGGGTAGTCTCCTTCAGTTTCCTGGTTCTTCTCCTCAGCAAAGGGTTGTCTTGATTCCCTGAAGTGATCTAAAGTTCTGGGATCTGGGTCCCCATTTTTATACACACAAATCCTTTGTCTCTGAAGGCAGAGTGTGTCTGTACCTAGTCCAAACCAGTTCTGGGTGCACTCTGCCAGTGCACAACTTCTTCCTTTGTCAGTGTGGGCCAGGGTCATCAGACGCACCACAGAAAGTGGAGCCAGCATTGTGGAAGGCAAGTAGAGCGCTATTCAGGCCCAGGTGCTACTCCTCCCACCACTCCAAATGCAGATAGGTCTATTCAGCCCTGTGCCGACTCACCCAGGCTCCTGGAGCCACCGCGGCCCGTCACTCACAAACCAGACATGAAATTCACAAACCTATCAGAGGCATGCTGGATGGTGAGGCAAGAAAATACCTACTTTCTAAAAGTGGTATTTTCAAACATATAATGTAAAAATCCCCCTCACTAAAAGATGTATTTTAACATTCTGAGTTCAAGCATACTAAACTCGAATTTCTACCTACTTCCCTGAGTCAGTAAGGATTATAAGATGTTATAATCAAACTGCCCATTCTGGCCTATTGGAACAGGTAGCCTTTCAATAGTAAAAAACGGAATTGGCTGTAATTCACTATCAAGACATGCTACACACATTAGGGCATGTCCTACCGTTCACATACATGGCACCCTGCCCATGGGGGTAACCTGGGCCTACCTTAGGGGTGACTGACAGATAGAAAAGGGAGAGTTTAGGGACTGGCAAGGGGTTGCACTTGCCAAGTCGACATGGCAGCCTCAGGCTGCACACAGGCTCTGCAATGGCAGGCCTGAGCCATAGTTTACAATCTGCTCCGGTGGGTGGCACAATCAGTGCTGCAAGCCTACCAGCAGCATTTGATTTACAGGCCCTGGGCACACGCGGTGCACTGTACTAGGGTCTGACAAGAAAACCAAATAATCCAATCATGGAGTCCCTAATCCATTACAATACTTTACAATAGGAAGCACTTACACTTTGGCACTGATTAGCAGTGGCAAAGTGCCCAAAGCATCTATACCAGCAAAAACATAGCAAAACATAGGAGGCAACAGTGAAAAAATGGAAGGGAGACCCACGCCAATGGTGCCAGGTCTAACAGATATTGACTACTCCTCTTCTTCTCACAAGTCCCAAGCTTCTAAACGCTTCAAGAAACGCAAGCAATCCCATATCCCTTACCCCCCCCACCTTTCACATTTGAACCTTCAGATATTGTCCAACCCAGGTCCTCACATTGAACCTCTACTCCTGCGGTTGCCCACCAAATGCAACGTATGTATATGAAGTACAAGGGAACCCAATTTGATTTGGTCAGGGACCTTGGGAGCTAACTCATTATAAGAGACAGTGGTCCCTGAGTTAGTAAAGAATACGGCTGAAATCAATATTGCGCCAATCTAGTTTGAAATGCTCTAAAGAGAGCATGGTTCTGCCCTAGAGAGTATCTACTTGAACCCAAAACTAAACGACCACTTAACCGCATAGTTTGCGTAACCACCTTTTCTCCAACCTTACATAAATTACGCAAAAGCATACTAAAACATTGGAATGTCATCAACGCAGGCACTCTTAACCTAGACCGCCCCGTTTGCCTTCAGAAAACCAAAAACATTAAGGACGACCTGGTTAGAGACGCACTACCTAGCTCTTGAAGTACTGGGACACCCCATGATCACTGGGGCCTCCCTCAGTTAACAGGGCATGCCAATTGTGGGAATTGTACAGTATGTAGATTCACAGCTGATTGCAAAGAATTTGTATTTGGAAATATTAAGACCGTACTCAGAGAATTCTCTAACTGTAACACCTACAACGTAATTTATGCCATCTTATACCCATGCAACAAGATCTACATCGGCCAAACGACACAAAAGGTCTGGATCAGGATTTGGATACGAAACAGAGGGAGAAGGAGGAGTTCAGAGACTAGGTCGTCCTCCAACAGGCTTAGTACATAAATGGGAATCCCACGTATAGGGTCCCGGGACCTAGCTCAAGTGTAGGTGACTGACCCAATTGATCAGTGTGACCATTAACAGAAAGAAAAATTTCTTTCTAGTGTCCCCTCACTCACCGGGGTTGCCCCACGGTGACATGCTTCATCATTGGGGCCATCCCAGTTCTCTACGAAAAGGGGCGTGCTGCGACTCACGAACTACGCAGGAGCACTTAAGGGTGAAAGACTAAGTGTAGTGCAAAAAAGGTGGTGGAGTGGGTGTGAGTGAATTAAAAATACAGTGCTTAGTGGGCCTCAACAAATTTATTTTGCTCCTAGGCAGGTATATTAAAAGTGGGGTGAGTGTCACTGTAGATCAACCTTTAGTGGGGTTGGTTCAGTGAACATACAAGGTCAACATGTTTCATGCTACCCCTAGCATTTCTTCAGGACCATGCAGGGACCAGCCCTGCATATGCCACTCCTACGTCCCTGGATAAGGGAGCAAAAAATATTTGAAATAATACACTTAATAATCAAAGCATGCGTTCATACTAGAAATACATACGTTTGTATCAGATTGATGGTGCTGTAAAAGAAAGCATATCATTAGTAGCATTCAACCCCTCCTTATGGGAAGGGACACATAGTATACTTTCATACCGCTCACATTCGGTGCTATAGTTGATGGTTGCACCATATTGGTGCGTGCAGGCTGCCATGCCACGTGTTTGTTCAATAAAAACTGTGCTGTGTGTTTGTGAATTCACACATAAAAACAAGACAGGACTTAATGTGACCAGGACGTTAGACACATAAAACATATAGTAGGTACATAGAAATAATGTTCTCGATATTTACTTATTAAAGTGCATAATAACACTTCATGGTCTCACAGGGGGGGTCGATTTCACTTATGGGACTCACTGCTGTTGGATAATGTAGAGAAAAGGAAAATATGAACAACTTGAGATTGATAGTCAACCGATCGCAAAGTAGGGCACATTGTCCTTTCTGATGTCAAAATACGGCGTTCTCAAAATGCAGCGAAGATAATTTACTTACTTCCTACCTGGTGAAAGCGCTCGGTCATACCTAAAGGTAGCCTCCCCGGGACCGCATCTTGCTCGTCTGTTGCTCGTGTGCGGTATAAACTAGGCGGACTTCCGGGTTCCTCCCTTAGGACCGCTAGACCGTGAGGTCCCGGCGGCCATATTGGAAGTGTGCTTTTTTGCGGTATAATAAAGAGTATTGAAAGAGTTGTACTCGTTAGCGGTTCTGCGAGCGATAGTGAAAGTAATATCTTGTGGTTTTAATGCGGGATGTGGGGACAAATTTTGAATCCTTGCGTAATGATGATTACTTAATCCCATTGACGACTGGAGAGTCGCTTAAGATGATCCCTGCTAGTAAAATACTTTATATTGAAACCCACTGTATTGGGTAAGTCTATAAATGCACAGGCATCTCTAAAACAGGTATTTGGAAGGCAGTTATAATCATTGCTATAAGCCTTCAGTTGCGAAGGCTAATAGTTATGCGCTGTTGGTGTCATGGCGCTTGTGTAGACACTACATGTCACACTCAGATGGTAGTCAAACAGATATTATGCCTTAGTTTAGTGCAGACGGGCTGTATTAGATGGTATTGTTGTACATTTAGAACGATAGTGGAGTAGGTCATCCTAATATTGCAAACTGATTTAAATGGTGGCCTTTTAATCACAGTGTGGTATTATAAGTTTGCTAAGAAAAAAATGCCTGATATTGTGTAGTTTCTACCAGAAGCAGCAGGTGAGGGTTTAAATCAGGATCTCAGGACGTACCTCGGGAGAGCTAGGGAGGTAGTCTAGTTCCTAAAAGCACCCCAAGGGATATCATCATTGAGTCCCTGGGAGTCTGTATGAAGTTTGAACACCCACCTTTGTTCACGTTCATGGAGTATCTTTTCTTGGTTTTCCTTGGCTTTGACAACTTCCAACACCACCCACCTCATGTCATTGGGTGTATGGTTCATTTCAATGAAATGGTTCGTCATTCGTGTTGTCGCTCTTTTGCACCTGATGTTACTCCTGTGTTCAACTATTCTGGATCTTGAGAACGCCGTATTTTGACATCAGAAAGGACAATGTGCCCTACTTTACGATCGGTTGACTATCGATCTCAAGTTGTTCATATTTTCCTTTTCTCTACATTACCCAACAGCAGTGAGTCCCATAAGTGAAATCGACCCCCCTGCGAGACCATGAAGTGTTATTATGCAATTTAATAAGTAAATATCGAGAACATTATTTCTATGTACCTACTATATGTTTTATGTGTCTAACGTCCTGGTCACATTAAGTCCTGTCTTGTTTTTGTGTGTGAATTCACAAACACACAGCACAGTTTTTATTGGACAAACACGTGGCATGGCAGCCTGCACGCACCAATATGGTGCAACCATCAACTATAGCACCGAATGTGTGCGGTATGAAAGTATACTATGTGTCCCTTCCCATAAGGAGGGGTTGAATGCTACTAATGATATGCTTTCTTTTACAGCACCATCAATCTCATACAAACGTATGTATTTCTAGTATGAACGCATGCTTTGATTATTAAGTGTATTATTTCAATTATTTTTTGCTCCCTTATCCAGGGACGTAGGAGTGGCATATGCAGGGCTGGTCCCTGCATGGTCCTGAAGAAATGCTAGGGGTAGCATGAAACATGTTGACCTTGTATGTTCACTGAACCAACCCCACTAAAGGTTGATCTACAGTGACACTCACCCCACTTTTAATATACCTGCCTAGGAGCAAAATAAATTTGTTGAGGCCCACTAAGCACGGTATTTTTAATTCACTCACACCCACTCCACCACCTTTTTTGCACTACACATAGTCTTTCACCCTTAAGTGCTCCTGCGTAGTTCGTGAGTCGCAGCACGCCCCTTTTCGTAGAGAACTGGGATGGCCCCAATGATGAAGCATGTCACCGTGGGGCAACCCCGGTGAGTGATGGGACACTAGAAAGAAATGTTTCTTTCTGTTAATGGTCACACTGATCAATTGGGTCAGTCACCTACACTTGAGCTAGGTCCCGGGACCCTATACGTGGGATTATCACTCATGTACTGGATCAGGATTTGCCAGCACAGGAGCAGGCTGCATTGCAACACACCAAATGCCCCACTGGTAGAACACTTCCAAACCATGGGCCATACTGAGGACGATATAGGCTGGACAATAGTAAGCGTGGTCAAACTGCCCCCACGGGGAGCAGATCTCTCCCAATTGCTGAACAAGGAAGAACTGAAATGGATCCTGCGTACTGGCAGTATCCACACAGGCTTGAATCGCCTTGAGGACTGGACAACATTGCTGTAATGACATACTGCTTGTCTTGATTTTTTCAGGTACCCACAGACCATCGCTATTACAGACAAAGCCTATTACGTCTGCTTGGCAATTCACTGTACATACTATGCCTTTCCATGTCACAATTACAGTTTATCTCTCCACTGTCACAATGTTTTTAGAACAATCAGCTTTCTACCAGATGTGCTTCACGAACTGACTGCAATGCATCTAGACCACTAAGGTTATGGACTTATTTTGAATATTCACAGTAAATAAATCGCTTCTCTGCTTATATTTAATCTATGGACGCCTTCTGATCAGCCTTTATGCTTAAAATGAATGCAATGCATTTGTGCTTTTTACACCACCAAGTTATGCACTCTATTGGACTAGTTCCTTTTTCAAATATGTTTCTGTTTCACTGTTTATATTCCTTTTTTTTTGTACGCAGTCATTATTTCTTCCATGTTTTTCTCGACCCCTGTGTCGTCTCCATATCCCCTCCCTTCGCCTCTCATACTCCTCTCCGGCACCGTTTCATACTCTACTCCACTCCAATATGACCGCTTCCCTACCCTGGTCACATGACCGCTTGTCATGCAACGCACAGCGCCTTCACTCGTCTTCACTGCTGTTCGGCCGCGCCCCTACCGAGGTCACATGACCCACTTACCGGTCCCATGACACGGTCTCCACACACATTTACCACGACCATTCCCGGTCTCCTCATTTCCGGATCGCATTCACGCCAGTATGCCGCCTTCACTCCATTGAGAGGTAAGCGCTCCTTCACCGACCCCCTTTCACTCATTTCACCGCCAGGCACGCCTGAATAGATCTACCAGCACCTGTCGTGCCCCGTTTTTTTAGAACAAAATCCGCATTGCAGGCAATCCTAACTGCCGACCCCGAACGGAATTAAAGACCCCGCAGGCAGTTCACTGTCAGCGCCGCTGCCGGCTGGACTTCCAGCCCCTATTGATTATATCTGATTAGGTGAGCATTATTACCATTGCACCCACGCCCCTTCTCAACCTTCGCCGCCAACCTCCTTGCAATTTCCGCATTGCTTTACCAGGTGCACATCCTACGAATGGTGATCCCTGCAACCCTGGCACAACTGCGCATTGTCTTGCCCACACGGCAAAACCACAGGTATCCACGATCTCTGCTCGCTTATCATTGCTTACAGGCGACCACACTGTTTTGAAACCACGCCTTGTCCTCGCATTCTAAGTCACCCTTGATAGCAGAAGCCTTCACCCACACTCTTGTGGTTCCCGCTATTCACATGATAATAGCACTATCTTTCAGCCCACAACTAATCAACCTAGGGAACTTACCCAGCCGGGTTCCCTAATAAGCGCGCGGGTTGCAGCAATTCTGGGATGCACAATGGCTGTCCTTTAGATTCTCTGGCTTGCGTGAAGATTCTGAATCCTGGTATAATTATTTCATTCAATGTGGGTGCTTGTTTGCATTTCCCGGAAAAATTGTTAATTTCTTTCCTGTCTTTTAGCAGCAAGACCACCAGCGTCAGTCTTCCCGAGGTACAATGAATTGCTACAACCTGCACGCTTATTAGGGAACCCGGCTGGGTTTCCCTAGTAAGTATTTTACTTCACCTGCACACGGTTGATCACATGCACAAAGTATACTCTAGCCAATTCGAAATCAGATGTCCCACACACCGTAGGTCCTGAAGAGACCCTATATCCATACTAGGGTCGAAACGCCGTCGACAATTGAGAAAAAGCGAACCATTGCAACTGACATTCTATCATCATATAGATGTTATGTACTTGAAAAATGAAAAAAGATAGTAGTCGCTTTTTATGAATCACAAAGTGTATCTGAAACCTCACACATATTGTTATATAAATGTTTTTTTTGGTTCATAATTTCACTTGGGACACACTACACAACTGTAAATATTTCTTGTAAATCGTTAAAAATTGTTTTTCACTGAAACATTTATTTTGAATACAAACATTGAAGAACGTCATCAGTGTGTCCATGTGTCTTTCTCTATCTGACATCTCACCCCAATCCCTGCGTATATACGCGAACCTTTCGCCAATTCTTGAATCAGCATTTAAGTATCTTCCCAATGGACCCACTGTTGTTTCTTATAATACTTAATCACCCAGGCTCGCTTGTGAGTAGGGTCCCTTGTTTTTACTTTACGAGTAAATAATTTCAGGCCAGCCTCATCTGCTAGTCACGACCTCAATGATGGCAGGCTGATAGGTATGCATCCCACTGTATGAAGGTTGCTAAAAGGTTTTAGGGTGGCTAACCCTCCAAGGTCTCAATTTTCTCAGTTATGGGAAGTGAATAACATTCTGTCCTTACCTGATTCCTGGCCTGACAATTCTGACTTATCATTGAAAAAACTTTCAGCAAAATTGACAATGCTTTTATGTTTGATTTGGTGTCAGAGGGTGTCAGATGTACAAGCTCTTGACCTTGCAAATAGGTTGTTTTCTCCGGAAGGTGTTTTGTTTCTTCTCTCTAAAAGGACAAAGACTATGTCCAGGTACACTGACTACCCGGCTTTCCCCACAATGCAAAATTATGTGAGGTAAAATGTTTAAAGGTGGACCATTCCCCCGTCACCATAGAATTTACTTTAGATAGAGGGCGGCAGCCATTTCGATGGCGCCTCTCTACATGGCACCTTCAAAACGAGGACTATCAGAAACACATGGGGGAGGCCATTGCCCACTTCTTGGTGGAGAATGTTGGATCTCTCACAGATGCGGGGACGGTGTGGGAGGCCCTGAAGCCCACGCTGCGGGGAGTAGACATTGCGTGTGCGTGGCTGCGCGCCGGCACTGTAAAGCGGACTTACTCCGTGCCGCGGCAGACATTGAGGCCCTGGAGCGCTGCTGTAGTATAGATGGAGAAAGCCAGGTGGTGGGGCAACTTCTCTTCGCACAGCAATCCTATGCGTCCCTGCTACTGGATGAGGCACGTCAGGTATGGTTGGCGACGCGCAGCAGGATTTATCAGTGGGGGAATAAGTCAGGAACGATGCTACATCGGCTCTGCCAAAACACGTTCCAGGTGCAGACCCTACCGGGGATCCTGGATGATGCTGGGGACCCGATCACAGACCAGAGGGAACTGGCTGAAAGCTTTGCGACATATTACGCGGATCACTATGCCCCGAATGAGTGCCTCCCGGCAGACATGGTAGGCAAATTTATCGCAGATTAGCCACCACGAGCGGTGTCAGAAGAGGTGCGTGAGCGCCTCGAGCTCCCATTGACAGCGAAGAGTTGGGAGGGGCCCTGGGAGAACTTGATACTGGAAAGGCCCCACGACCGAATGGGTTTCCAAGCGAGTTTTACAAGAAATACCACCTACAGCTAGGTGCGCATTATAGAGCGGTACTGGAAGAAGCCAGGGAACAAGGCTGCCTCCCCGCAGATTGGAGACATGCTGAGGTGGTGGTGTTCCACAACTGGGCAGGCCCCCGGAGCAACATGCGCCGTACAGGCCCATATCTCTCCTAAACGTAGAGGCTAAGATTCTAGCTAATGCGTTGGCTAACCGTCTCCTACCCCACATTGCGGGGCTCGTCCACCCGGATCAGGCCGGGTTCATGCCCAATAGAGCAACTAGACACAATATTCGCAGGGCCCATGTGGCGGTGGCGGCAGTTCAAGATGCCGGGGTGCAAGCGGCACTCCTCCTAGTGGATATAGACAGGGCCTTCGATTCACTGAGCTGGGTCTATCTGTTTGCGCTTCTGCCTCGGCTTAATTTGGGGCCTCATTTCCTGTCATATTTGCGACTCTTGTACACGGACCTGACAGCCTCAGTCAGGGTGGCAGGGGCCATTACCCCTCTGGGGGTGTTATCTTACTTCCATGCTCCTCATTATATTTACAGCGCGCCTGTATTTTCCATCTCTAGGTCCCCTGCCAATAAATTGAGATCCAATCGTCCAATATCTTAGGGTGTAGTTTTGGACTTTCGATCAACAAACTCCATTAAGGAGATACCTTTTTTTTTACCCATTACTTTTTTTTATTGACTTTTGTAAGAAAAGGCAGTAGAGTGGAAATAAGTAACCAGCAATGGACACATCAATTAATTTGCCAAAATGGCAGAGCTATCCAGTCTTGCAGAATGGCAGACATTCACTGCCGTAATAATACAATAAAAAGGAACAAATAATACAAAAGTAATAACACCAAAGCATTAACAGTTAGTGTTACCACTGAAAGGAAGTCGGGAAAAAAAAAAGAAGAAACCTGTATGTAGCAGGGAGGCGGAGGCGGGTACGGATACGGACGATATCTGCCGCAAGGACTGGTGGTGTACTGACTTACCTTCCACCTCTTCTCTGTCGCCGCCTCAGGACACCTGGGAGTCGGAGTCCGAAGATTGGTGGAATCAGCAGGCTCTGACCGCGAGGGATATTCCTTTAATAGGGCCGAACGCTACGACGAAAGCACCTCCCCCTGTGACGCGTTCCTATGCGGAGTGGACACCCTCGAGGGAACAGGCACGCCCCTTGATGACGCGCGGACCATGGGAGTGGTGAAAAAGCAGGAAGTAGAAGGAACAGCGTGTCCCGGCACCTTGGAGGAGAAGAGAGGAGAGCGAGGCGAGAGCGTGGAGATAGCAGAGGAGAAGAGGACGAGAGGAGCTGTGCCAGGAGGCCCACGATACCGCGCAGCACCCAGCCACACTCAAGGAGGAGGAGGAGTGTGGCTCTCTCAGGTGCGTGACCATGTGTCAGACTGGTTGGGGAGGCGGGGAGCAGCAGTGTGAATAGTGTATATAACGTCTCCAGCCTACCCTCCCGTTCATTCCCTTTATCCCCTTACCTGATCTCCTCCACGATTTCCCTCCACTAGTATAACTTTGTAGAAAGTAGCACACGAGCCCCGGTGTCCTCACTCCCCCTGGTTTCCCCATTTGGAGAACGCTACTGTGAGCAACCCACTAAGAGGCTTTCTCTCTCTCTCCCCGCATGTGGCGCTGGAACCCAACTAGAGAAAGAGAACGGGTCTCTCCAGAGAGGGAAGAGAGATGGACGAGTCCCCCGAAGATCGCGAGACCTAGCTGCCACCTTGGACCCTGCCGCTCTAGCCCGAGAAAGACGGACGCAAAGAAAGAAAAAACCTTTATTAAAATAAAACCTCAGTTACCCCGCTCTGGTCTCCGTGTCCCTCCTTCTGAACCGCCACAACTGGTGTCAGAAGTGGGATCTGACCCTTCCATCCCGATACCAGAGATATACCAACTAATCCAACACATAATAAAGGGTCAAGAGAAGCTGGAATGGGTGGTAGAACGCCAGATTACATCGGCCCAAGCGGACCGAGAGGCGTTCAAAGCAGCCATGACTGCCCAGATGGAGGGACTTCAGAAGGCGATGAAGGAACCGGGGCCACCCCCCTGCTGGAGAAAAGAGCCCCAGTACCCCATCCGTCTGGCGTATCGCTACAGAAATACAACCCTGGCGACGACCCAGACGCTTTCCTGACCAACTTTGAGAGGGCCGCCAGAGCATGCGGCTGGCCGGAAGACAAATGGTCGTTCTTTTTGGCCCCCCTCCTCTCGGGCGAAGCCCAGGCCGCATACCAGGTGGTCAACCCTACAGGGAACACCCCCTACCCAGAAATAAAGACTCTTATTCTCGATCACCTGGGGATGGACTCGGAAGCTTACCGGGTCCGGTTTCGGAAAGAGAAGGGCCTGACAGGTGAGAACCCGAAAACTCTGTTCTTTCGACTGAAAAACGCTGCTGATAAATGGATCAAACCCGAAAGTAAAACCAAGGAAGAGATCATGGATTGCATTTATCTCGAACAATTTATGGAGGCCTTGCCCTACGGGACCCAAAGATGGTTGAGGCAGCATGCGGGACTTACCCCGGTTCAGGCTATCGAAATGGCGTCTACCTTTTCTCGAGCCCAACCAAAAACTTACCAGTGGGAACCTGAGAAACCGAAAGTCCAGCCAGCCAACAAACAAGAGAAAAAAGGGAAACCCGGACCAGAGCCCCCCAAACCAAGACCATACAAAGCAGAGTACCCAGTGCTGAGGGGACCCCAGTGTTTCGATTGTGGAGAGTGGGGCCACATTGCGTGCATGTGCCCGAGGAGAAAACCCAGCGAAGAGCCTATGGAAGTGGGCTATGCGCCTAAAGCAGTGATGTATACGGCAGAAATGGGTCCCTCATTTTATGTAAGGGTAAAGATAAACCGGAGGTGGGTTAGGGCTCTGCTAGACTCAGGCTGAGGACAGTCAGTAATTCAGAAATCACTTGTGCTGCCCCACCAGCTCATTCCTGGTTCCCGGGTTTTTATACGATGTGTACACGGGGATGTGAAGCCCTATGCTTTAGCCCAGATCCTAGTACAACCAACGGGTAGAAGCCCTTGTGTAATAAGAGTAGGGGCAGTCGACACACCTCCCGAGGACTTAATTCTCGGATTGGATAACCCTGATTTCATGACCCTGTTTCAGAGCCAGACAAAGGGACCAGGTGGGAAGACATCAGATACCCTTATAGCAGCCGAACCATGGGTCCTAGATCGCAATTTTCGTTTTGCTCAGGCAAATGACTCCACACTTTTCAACGCTTGGGAAGCCACCCACGCTAGCCAGGGGAACCCTCAGGCCCCGTACCCCAGGTTCATCATAGTAAACGACCTACTGTACCGGGAGGGAAAAGAGGGAGACCCCAAACAACTACTAGTGCCCATGGACTTCAGGGAGCAGGTCCTGTACTATGCGCATACACACCTGACTGCCGGACATATAGGTGCGGAGAAAACCCTGCAAAACATCCTTAAATGGTTCTTTTGGCCTGGCTTGTACAAGGAAGCCACAGCCTTTTGTAGGACCTGCGAGGTTTGCCAGCGGAGGAACTTACAAAGACCCCCGGCTGTCCCCCTACAACCGATGCCGATCATAGGCCAGCCGTTTGAGAGGGTTGGCATGGATATCATCGGACCCCTACCCCGTTCATCAAAAGGGAACACCTATGCGTTAGTGATCGTGGACTACGCTACTCGCTTCCCAGAAGCCTTTGCACTCAAATCACCGACGTCCAAAAACATAGCGGAAAAGTTCTTAGAACTGTTTTCTCGAGTGGGGTTCCCCAAAGAGGTCGTAACCGACCAAGGAACTCCCTTTGTTTCCAAACTAATGAAGGAAGTTACCCTGATGCTGAATATCCAACAGATACGCACGTCTGCGTATCATCCCCAGACTGATGGGCTGGTAGAGCAGTACAATCGCTCCCTCAAGTCCACACTGAGGAAAATGCTCTCCTTGGAAAACCAGGAATGGGACAGACTACTCCCGATGGCCCTAAATGTATTACGGGCACAGGTCCAAAGCTCCACAGGCTATTCTGCTTTTGAGCTGCTCTATGGCGACAGCCCCGATCGTTGCTAGAAATAACCAGGGAGACCTGGGAAAAGGAAGAACAAGAAGAGTCAAGATCCCTTCTTGAATACACCCAGCACCTACGGAGTAAGATAGGGAAACTAAGGGACCTCGCTTACTCCAACATCGAGCGTAGTCAGCAACATCAAAAGAAGGCTTATGACAGGGGAAAATGGTGGAGGACCCTCAAGATGAGTGAATGGGCGTTGGTTCTCCTTCCCACTACTGCACATAAATTCCAGAGGGAATGGAAGGGCCCGTATCAGGTTGTTGGAGTACTCGGAAAAACTACATACAGACTCCAGATTTCTCCAAACAGGAAACAGTGTTTCCAGTGGCTAGGTCCTACCCCCAGAAATGCCCAGTTTGGTATGCCGTCCTATGTAGAGGCCACCACCCTGGAGGCGTTACCCATAAACGATGAGATCAGCGCCCCCATGAGACTAGAACTAGACGCCACACTGACACCTTTCGCAGACCGGTTCTCCGATCAACCGGGTTGTACCACTCTGATCGAACACAGAATAGACACCGAGCGAGGGAAAAAGATAACCCTAAGACCCTATCAGATTCCAGCCGCAAGACGAGAAGCTGTAAGAAAAGAAGTACAAGAGATGTTGCGACTAGGAGTGATCAGACCATCTCGTAGCAGCTGGTCATCCCCGATCGTGATGGTTCCTAAACCAGATGGGTCCACTAGGTTCTGTATGGACTTTAGGGCACTCAATTCCATATCCTCATTTGATGCATACCCAATACCAAGGGTAGACGAATTGATCGAACGCATTGGGGAAGCACGGTTTATAACCACGCTAGACCTCACCAAGGGGTACTGGCAAGTGCCCCTCCGGGAGGAAGACAGACACAAGACAGCATTCTCGACAGATGAAGGACTCTTCGAGTTCAACGTGTTGCCTTTTGGGCTGCACGGAGCACCGGCCACCTTTCAGAGGTTAATGCATAAGATACTCCTACCCTTCCGTGCCTTTTGCTCGGTCTACCTAGATGACATAGTCATTTTTAGCGGGTCCTGGCAGGAGCACTTAAACCACCTACAGACCATCCTGTAGCCCTAAGGGACGCCGGGTTATACATCAATGCCAAGAAATCGAAAGTCGCCTACGGCAAAGTCAAATATCTGGGATATATGCTAGGTGACGGAGCTATAGCACCCCAAGAAGAGAAAGTCAAAGCAATAAGAAACACACCGTTCACAACCACTAAAAAGGATCTGAGGGCCTGTCTAATTTTGCAGAGGTAGCCAGTCCCTTGATCAACCTCCTTCAGAAGGGAGTTAGCCCAAAACAGATACAGCACCCCCCCCCCCAAAGAGGCAATAAGGGCATTCGAGAATCTGAAGGAGGCCATTACGACCAGCCCTGTCCAAATAGCCCCGGACTTTAACAAGCCCTTTCTAGTTGCCACCGATGCTTCTGACGGGCTTGAGCATCCCATACTATATATCAGCAGAAAACTTCACGATAGAGAAAGGAAATACCCAACGATAGAAAGGGAATGTCTGGCAATACGTTGGGCTGTGGAAAAACTGAAGTACTATCTGGAGGGGAAGCCCTTTACCCTTTTTACAGACCATGCTCCACTACAGTGGATGTACAGACAGAAAGCCCAGAACCAGAGGGTTTTGAGATGGTTTCTCTTCTTACAACCCTACTCCTTCACCATACAACACAAGAAGGGCAGGGACCATGGCAATGCCGATTACCTTTCTAGATCGTGTTCTCTCCCCGATCGGGAGCATCCAGGGGGGAAGAGTGTAGCAGGGAGGCGGAGGAGGGTACGGATACGGACGATATCTGCCGCAAGGACTGGTGGTGTACTGACTTACCTTCCACCTCTTCTCTGTCGCCGCCTCAGGACACCTGGGAGTCGGAGTCCGAAGAATGGTGTAATCAGCAGGCTCTGACCGCCGAGGGATATTCCTTTAATGGGGCCGAACGCTATGACGAAAGCACCTCCCCCTGTGACGCGTTCCTATGCGGAGTGGACACCCTCGAGGGAACAGGCACGCCCCTTGATGACGCGCGGACCATGGGAGTGGTGAAAAAGCAGGAAGTGGAAGGAACAGCGTGTCCTGGCACCTTGGAGGTGAAGAGAGGAGAGCGAGGCGAGAGCGTGGAGATAGCAGAGGAGAAGAGGACGTGAGGAGCTGTGCCAGGAGGCCCATGATACCGTGCAGCGCCCAGCCACACTCAAGGAGGAGGAGGAGTGTGGCTCTCTCAGGTGCGTGACTGTGTGTCAGACTGGTTGGGGAGGCGGGGAGCCGCAGTGTGAATAGTGTATATAACGTCTCCAGCCTACCCTCCCGTTCATTCCCTTTATCCCCTTACCATATCTCCTCCACGATTTCCCTCCACTAGTATCACTTTGTAGAAAGTAGCACACGAGCACCGGTGTCCTCACTCCCCCTGGTTTCCCCATTGGGAGAACGCTACTGTGAGCAACCCACTAAGAGGCTTTCTCTCTCCCCGCACGTGGCGCTGGAACCCAACTAGAGAAAGAGAACGGGTCTCTCCAGAGAGGGAAGAGAGACGGACGAGTCCCCGAAGATCGCGAGACCTAGCTGCCACCTTGGACCCTGCCGCTCTAGCCCGAGAAAGACGGACGCAAAGAAAGAAAAAAACCTTTATTAAAATAAAACCTCAGTTACCCCGCTCTGGTCTCCGTGTCCCTCCTTCTGAACCGCCACACTGTACCATCCTTGCTCCGAACAGCATTCAGGATGCAAAAGCTCTGGTTTCGGCTTCCAGAGAACTCCCCATTTGAGGACACAGTACCAACTGTATCCCACGGTAGTCTGCCCAGCACTCCCAGATTTTAGAATATTTCTTAGGACAGCCCCTATCGGTGTAAACAGGACATACGAGGCCCAAGCAGCAATCCAAACCTTCCCTCCAAGCCTACAATGAGGGAGCCTGAGCCTCCTTCCAGGCCCTCGCAATGTCACACTTGGCTACATAAAGGCCCAACCACAAGAGTGCTCGTCGGTATCTATTTCCATCTATGCCAACAAAGATGTGCAATAAGGCACAGCTAGGAGATCGTGGCAAGAAAAGACCGCACACTTCCTCTTAAGCAATCAAACACCCCGCTCCAGAAGGGGGCAAGAACGGCCCAGCCCCAGACGGTATGTACAAAGTCTCCTGTTAACAATCTGACAGCTCAAACAGATGTCCAATGCTACAAGGCCCGTCCTCCACAACCTCTTCCCCCTGTATAATTTGATAGTGGTGTGCTCATTAAACTGTAGAATTGGCACTGTTGGATGGAAGGTTTAAAGGGAGGCCTAGGTCAGGCAAAACTGACAAGGGGGTGAACTTTGTGTGTTTCAGCCCAAAGAGGTGTTAAGGCTTCAAAACAGAAACCGAAATAGTCTAAGAAGTTGATGGTGAATTGGCAGACTTCAGTGCGTGCCCGGTGTTGAGATCAGGTATGTTCATAGGCAACAAAGAAGTCTCAAGAGTACCCTCCACTGGGGGGCGTGGCCTGGACGCATGGCGGACTAGTCGAGTTTGCCAGAGCTCCCGCCAGTGATAAGTTATCCGGCATACATCCTGCACATCCCAGACGCAACAAACACCCCCCATAGGAGTGGAAACTGACGCTGTTCCACTGAGCCCACTGGCAGCTAAAAATAGTCTCCAGGGTCTGCGGTAGATGGCGGAGAAACTATGACGTCAGAGACCTTGGGTGCAATTTTGCTGTGAGCCTAAACTTGCACAAATAGTCCTGGAGCTCCGGTCGCCCGACAGGAGGTGTGGCGGACAACATCGGGGGACGGCGGCGAAGTACCGTAGCGAGGCATTTAGCTCCGGGGAAGGAGCCATGCACGGGGCTCTTGGGCCTGGAAACTGAAACCTGACATGCCGCGAGCGGATGTATGACGTTACAACGCATACTTTTACAACACATACCTTTACAACGCAACATCCATTACAACGCATTCCATTACAACACATGCCATTACAACGAAAAACTACCTTTACAACGCATTCCACTACATCGCATACTACCTTTACAACGCATTCCATTACAACGCAAAACATTACATTGCATGTAAGATAAGTATTGGATAGTGTAGGGGTAAAAATTACTATTCTAACTCCAGGGGGTGCAACAGTAGGGTAAGGGTTGGATAGTGTAGGGGTAAAAATTACTATTCTAAATCCAGGGGGGGTGCAGCAGTAGGGTAAGTGTTGGATAGTGTAGGGGTAAAAATTACTATTCTAACTCCAGGGGGTGCAACAGTAGGGTAAGTGTTGGATAGTGTAGGGGTAAAAATTACTATTCTAACTCCAGGGGGTGCAACAGTAGGGTAAGTGTTGGATAGTGTAAGGGAACTATGTGTTGTAATGCTATGCGTTGTAATGGTATGCGTTGTAATGACTGCGTTGTAATGAGATGCGTTGTAGTGGTATGCGTTGTAGTGTCATGCGTTGTAATGGGTGCGTTGTAATGACTGTTGCGTTGTAAAAGTTTCGTTGTAATGGTAGTGCGTTGTAAAAGTTGTGTTGTAAAGGTTGTTCACCCCGCGAGCGGCCGTAAGGAGACACTGGAGCCGCGGGCTCACAGTAGCCCAGATTGGAGGACGCCGCAGACAATCAGCCACAGAGGTGAGATGATAGGAGGGACACACGCTGTTAGCTCTCTCCCCGCACTCCACTCGAGCATTATAACCAGTACGGAAGAGGAGGAAAGGCTGCACTCCCAAAAAGCCCCCCCTACAAGAAGAGTGACCTTGTGCCAAACGCTACTGCTGCCCAGATTGGGCTTACTGAGAGGGGCGGACCTGGCAGAGACCTTCAGAGGTCCGCTGGATTAAAAGGGGAGAGTAAAGAATAAAAATGAGATAATAACAAGAAGGTGGCGGAACAAATCAGGAGCCAGGCTGGGCTCCTGGGCCCACAACAACAGAACAGACTGCATAGCCAGCTCCATAGTGGAAGCGTGGAGACGCAGTTGGGCCTCACAGCCGTGACTGCCTGAGACGTGCCGCAGGCGGCGAAGGAGACCATGATACTGGGATTGATCGATGCGGTGGGTGTTACAGAGACATTGTTGGTTTCAAGCCCCGAGTAAAGTGGCGGTGAGCTGATCTCCGAGGTACCCAGATAAAGCAACTGAGTGATTCGAGCATATCTGGGGGGGAGAGAGCAAGAAGTGACCTATAGCGGAGTAGCCCTTCGGCAAAGTGAATATTGGACTCTGGCTGGGCCCTCTGGACCTGAACTTAACTGGCAAGATTGTGAAGGAGAAGACCTACAAGGTACAGGCCAATAAAATCTCCAACTATGCACAGAGGAGCCCTGAGGAGACGGGCAGGAGGGCAGCGAATCTAGAACAGGGAGACAGAACGCAACGTCTTACGGACACAACTCCATCATTGGCGGAGATTCTGGAATCGATCCAGTCATACAGAGAGGATATGGTACATAGGACGGAGGCCGTTTAAATAAAGGTGAATCTCCTGATATGCGATCTTCACAAGGTCTCGGCTAGGACAGCCGGCACGGAGCAAAATGTAGAGACTATGAAGCAGGAGGTCCGCTAGCTCAGGGACTCTATGGTGCGGTTACAACAAAGGGTGGTGCAGCTAGATGAACATGCAGAGGATGCAGAAGGCAGATTGCGAAGGAACAATCTGCGCTGCATTGGTTTCCCTGAAAAGGCAGAGGGGCGGGCCGCAGATCACTTTCTGGAGAACTGGATTGTTAACGAAATGGCCCGCAAGAGACTATCTACGTTCTTCAATATTGAGAGAGCCCATAGAGCTCTGGGCCAGCCGCCTCAACCGGGAGCCCCGACAAGAGCGATCATAGCCCGCTTTTTAGGTCTAGCCGAGAGCAGCACGCATGCGCTGCTCTAGGAAAACGACCTATAGGAATCGCTCTGGACATTCCGGCCTAAGGCTTGCGCTTACTAGCAGTGTCCTGAGAGCGCGCGCCTGTGCACCACTTGTGGGACGCAGCAGCTGCATTTCCGGCTGCACTTGTAGTGAGTGTCTTGTGACCGGGCCAGGAAGCTGTTCATGTCTCCTGTGCGACTGGTGACATTATCAAATGACGAGCTGAACTTTACTGGTGCTGTATTGCGAAACCGCATTACTCAGGCTGCCGGCTTTTTCGGACTGTATCTGAATGTATATTTCAGGGGTAACACCTGCAGCATCAGTTGGTCCCCGGAAAGCAGCGCACAGATTTATGGAAAGGTCAACATTTCTTTGGAGAAAAGAAATTCCTGGTTTGGAGTCCAAACGTAAGAAACTGCAAAATAACTGAGTGACGTTTACAGGTTTTACTAGCTTATCTGACATATAAAGCAAATCCAGAAAATGTTTTGTGTACTCTATTTTAAGATAGTTTGCAAAACAATACTGTATGCTAGAAACCACCAGGCTTCTATCCTGACTGCACGGTGACGTGTACCGGTGCGTGTGATGTTTTGTTCACAGAAGACACTGCGCCGCTGGAAGAGTTAAAGAGAGAGGACAGCAACAATGCAGCCAGAGCTTTCAGGCCTGTCTCCACCTCACCGGAAGCCCTCTGGCCTGTCCCAGTCTCACAAGGATCTCTCTGGCCTTTCCCCAACTTACTGGGTGCTATTTGTCATGTTCCTGCCTCACTGGGTCCCTCTCTGGCCTTGCCCCCCCTCGCTGAGGGCTCTCTGACCTGTTCCTTCCTCAGCGGGACGATACAACCAAAGCACATGTGACTCTCTTTAATGAAATTAAATGTTATTTTCTAAAACCCGTAAATAGAAAGAGGGTGTGTGCTTATAGAGCTGCTAAATGGTATAATCATGATTGCAAGGTGGCACGAACCAACTTGGGAGCCGCGATCAAGAACAATAATTTGGGGGAGATTCGATTTGCTAGGAAGCACTATAAAAATTGTATTGCTAAGGCGAAAAGAGATTGGGACGAAGCCCATTGGAACAAGCTGAAATGTGCAAGTGATCGTAAACACTCTAGATTATTTTGGCACATTGTCAAATGGGGTCACGAAAGGTCTGAAGAAGCAAGTAATAACAATGTCCCACATGACGCTTGGGTCAAATTCTTCAGTGAACAGTACTCTACTGGGGATCAGTCTGTAAATAGTATTTGCCCTACCTATTTGTTTGCAGAAGACAACATCTTCGCACAGAGTGAAGTATTGTCTGCCCTTAAAACTGTACATAGTGGCCGAGCTCCTGGCATTGATGGGGTCCCAGCGGATGTTTTTCTAAATGACACTGGAAGGTGGAGTAAATACATTTACCTACTAATAAACAACATTGCCAAGGGTGCAGAAATCCCGGTATCATGGCGGGGTGCTGTAATCATCCCTGTATATAAAAAGGGAGATCGTGCCCAACCTTGTAATTACCGCCCAATCAGCTTAATTGATACTGTTCAAAAAATTGTGGGGCGAGTGATTATAAACAGTTTGCTTGATTGGGCGGAGGACCACAATATTTTATCTCCTTTTCAGGCTGGGTTCCGCAGGGCTACTAGCACTGTGGACCAGGTCTTCCGCTTTCAACTGATCCAGTGGAGGACCGTGGTGCTGGGTGGAGGCAGTCTCTATGCAGCATTTGTTGATCTGCGGGCTGCATTCGACCTGGTACCACGGGCAAAATTGTGGGAAGTGTGTTGTAACTTATATTTCCCTGCTGCTCAGCTTGTATGTATGATGTGTGGAATGTTAGATGATTGGAATGTTGATGTGCTGTGAATGTCAGTTGAGTGAGGGCTGAGCAGCAGGACAGCTGCTCCTGATGGGGTTTCCTTAATATCTTAACTAACTAACTTAAATGAAGTAACTTAATCAATCTTACCTGAAGTATCCATCACCTCTTTGAGTACTACATTTTGGCGACATTTGGGGACTGTTATGTAAAGAATCAACGCGTGCAAAAGAAAAAGACTATATAAAAACTTCATTCTGACCAAAGAAAGATGGGAAAAGGAATAAAGATACTGATGAAGAGGAAGAAAGAAGACTAAAGGTAAATTTAAGTTTGGATGAACAGTGCGTGTGTAACCCCGTCTGGCAAATAAACCCCATCAGTGACCCAGACATCGGTCGCCCTGAAGCCAAAGTTTGCCAGATTAGATTTGTTTAATTTACCAACAGCAGTGTGGAGTATCACTGTAGACTACCAAAAGATCAGTATATGACATCTTGATAAAGAAAAAGACATTAGCTCTGTGACTGTAACTGTCAGAAAGGAAGAGATTAGCGCTGGAGATTAATACTGTCACTGTTTAAAAGAAAATAAAACTTTATCAAGGCAGAAGAAAACAGTGGCTGAACTAACGCTATGACTGTTAAAAGGAAAATAAAATTGTGGCGAGGCTGAAGAGATTAGCGCTGTTACTGTCTAAAGGAAAGTGTGCTCTGTGACTGTTAAAAAAGAAAATAAAACTGTGGCAAGGCTGAAGAGATTAGCGCTATTACTGTTTAAAAGAAAAGTGTGCTCCAAGCAGAGAATGGACCGAGACTGATTGAAACTGTGAAGGAAAGTTTTTTTTGGGAAATTAATTAAAGCGTAACTTGAGCAGTAGAAACCGTGACATCAAAGCATCTTTTGAAAGTAAGATAAACGGTGGCTCGAGCAGACAAACACGAGCCTGACTCACAGTTGGAATCTTCTCCATGATATCTTTCGAATCAGACCTTCAGCATTGTGATTCTGTCGAGAGCTGGATGTTGGCGTCACAGCCGGAAACGGCAGTGATGCAACGATGCTACGTGGCAGGCATTTTGGGAAAATATTTCGTTGCTAAGCAACGCGTCTCTCAGAGTCATCGCGTCGCGTCTCACAGTGATTTACAGAAACATCGCGCCTCAAAGAAGGAACGTGTTATTGACACAAAACTCGGTGAATGAAGCGGTAAAAAGAGGAACAACGTGGTTTGCAGCGTCTTGCTGAAGCATTGCGTTACCGTGAAAGAACGTGATATTGAGACAAATCTTGGTGAGTGGAGCAGTTATAAGTTCTGTTTACCTAGTGGAAGAGGAAGGGAGTACCTCAGTCTCAGCTTAAGAAACGAGTTGGAGAAATATTAGACTCTACCTGTGGAAAATAAGTGTAATTCGCAACGAAGAACTTTACTGTCCAAATGATGAAGAGGAACAAAACAGTATCTGCAATGGAGAACCATATTGTCATCACGACGCTGAGGATACTCTGATGAGACATTTATCGCTGAATATCTCTTACAGTACAATGCCATGGGTGCTTGAGGATGGGTGAAATTTGCTGTAGTGTGTGAGTAGAGATATAGGAGCGGTTTCACTTTTGGCTTTGTGTATGAGTAGAGATCTAGGGAATGTCTCATATTTTGCTTCCTGTGCGAGGGCTATATTGGTGTTGGGGATTGTTTCTTTAGGAGTTGTTACACAACTGGGGTTGTGTGTGAGTGTCTCTAGACGTTAGGCAACTCATTACTCATGCTTGTAGGAACTATGTAATATATAGTCACCCCTTGGTTGTGTTGTTTGGGTGTTGAAGTTTATTTAGCAAGAGTTGTTACACAGCTTATGTTGTGTGTGAGTGTATCTCGACTCATTAACTCATGTTGGTAGTGGCTAGGTGGTAAGTGGTCACTTGGTATATGGTCACTCATTAGTTATTTGTAGGCCATGCTGTACATGGTCACTCTTTGGTTATTTAAGGACTATGCAGTATATAGTCACTCATTGGTAATTTGAAGACTATGCTATATATAGTCATTCATTGGTATCAATGATTGTTTCACCAGAGAGTTGTAACACCACAATTGGTGTTGAGTGTGACTATAGGTTCGCTGTGTGCACCTGGTCACTTGTTTTTTTTTTTTTTGAAGACTATGCTGTATATGGTCACTCATTGGTTGTTAGAGGGCTATGCTGTATATGGTCACTCATCGGTTATTTGTGGGCCATACTGTATATGGTCACTCTTTGGTTATTTGAGGACTATGCTGTATATGGTCACTCAGTGGTTATTTGAGGACTATGCTGTATATGGTCACTCATTGGTTATTTTGTTTTGGTATCAATGATTATTTCACCAAAGAGTTGTTACACCACAATTGATGTTGTATGTAACTGTGGGTTCGTTGTGTGCACCTGGTTTCCCAGCTACCCATGAGTTTGCTGGTGCACGTGTAGTGCCGAGGTGTGCTTGTGGTGAGTGTATGTTTTTCCCGTAGTATGGATGTGTCATACGAGTACTATCACATATGGTGTGCGCGTTGTTTCCTGAAAATTTTGCATTAAGTTAGTTCCTTTGTACCTTGCTTCTTATACTTGTCTGGCCAGCTTGTATAATTAGTAGCATAAGGATATAGGATGAAGATAGTTGTTAATGTCAGGAAACAATGCGCTGCGGGAATTGTTAAAATGTATTGTATGAGTTGTTAATGTATACTTTGATACATTGTTTTTATATCTTTGACTTTGTGTACTAGAATGCATCTTAATGACAACTGTTTTATTGCTTTATACAATTGTACCCATAACGAAGGGAGATATGTTGTAACTTATATTTCCCTGCTGCTCAGCTTGTATGTATGATGTGTGGAATGTTAGATGATTGGAATGTTGATGTGCTGTGAATGTCAGTTGAGTGAGGGCTGAGCAGCAGGACAGCTGCTCCTGATGGGGTTTCCTTAATATCTTAACTAACTAACTTAAATAAAGTAACTTAATCAATCTTACCTGAAGTATCCATCACCTCTTTGAGTACTACAAAGTGCTTGCGGCTCTGGGGGTTCCAGGGGCCTTGCTGACCTTGATCATGAGATTGCATGAAGGTACTTATGCCAAAATTCAATGGGGTGGGTACGGAAATGATACTGTCGAATTTCCTGTTGAGCGCGGGGTTCGACAAGGATGCTCAATGGCACCAACATTGTTTACCCTTTTTATTAATGGCATTGTCCCCCGCATGCAATCACAGGTTGTGGATGCTCCCTCTCTCGCAGGTGTAAAAGTTCCTATTTTAATGTTTGCCGATGACACCTTAATTTTATCTAAATCCCCAAGTGGTCTGCAAAAAGCATTGGCAATATTTGATACGTTTTGTGGTGATCACGGTCTGGAGGTGAACGCTTCTCAGACAAAACTCATGGTTTTTAATCCTCATAGAAATTTTAAATCCAAAATTACCATGAGTGGACACAACCTAGAAGTTGTAAAATCCTTTACATATCTGGTGATCCTTATCTCCAATGATAATAGATGGAACCAACATCTAAATATTGCAGTATTAAGACATAAGCAACTAGCTGGTACCATCATAAAGGAGCATAGGAAATCGCTGACCAAACCGATTAAACCACCCTTGATCATATATGAGGCAAAAGCAATTGGGTCAGCATTGTATGGGGCTGAGTTGTGGGGGCAAGAAAACCTGCAGGAGCTCCAAACATCTGAGAACAACTTCCTAAGGAAACTTACAGGCACCCCACAGAGCAGCCCGCTTTTGCCTCTGAGATACGAGCTTGGCAGGAGAGAAATCTCGGAAATGGGTAAACTACGACCGATCTTATATTGGCGTAGGCTTTGGACTACACCTGAGCTCTCCCACTACGCGGATGGGTTTGTTGATGTCATTAAAGCGGATCGTTTTAACAAAATTAGATGGTTTAAATCACTAAAATTTGCATTATGTGAACTAGGACTAAATGAACTATGGTCTGATCCAGCTGGGTCATCATTCCCCTCTAAGTCAATCCTAAAAAATATATTTTGGGAGCGGGTTGCAAATAAGAGTTTGCTCAGTATTAACAACGGGTCCATGACTACCACCTTTCTCGAGGTTAAACTGTTCCCTACATATGAAATGTATTGGGATTACATATCGAAACCCATGGATAGGAAACTGTTTTTTCAACTAAGGGCTGGCTCTCTCCCTCTCCGCAAATTAACATCTAAGTGGAGAGAAGGAGGACCAGCTACTTGCCCAGTTTGTGGGGAAGGAAATGAAACACTTGGTCATTTTTTGTTCTCCTGCCATGTATATTCTGCTCCAAGGCGAGTTTGGTTGGCACCTATGTGTAGGAACTTGGGTACTAAAAGTAGTATGGTAGCTTTGCGTATTGTTAGATCTACTTCTTTGACCTGGATTATAATTGCGACTGCAAAGTACCTGGGGTGGGCGTGGGTAATTAGGCAGAGATTGCTAGTAGGGTAACTACTCTCTGCCTAGTTGATCAGAGACTGCTAGATTATCTATTCTCTGTATTGGCTCACTTTATGTGTCATTTCGGATTGAAATTTCATTGATTTTTAGCATTGATATTGTATCTGTTTTTAACCTGATTCTTAACAGTAATGAACTTTACACCTGTGACTATGCAAATTCTGCTGAATTATAATTGTTTTTTACTGTGATATGTGCTTATGTCAAATATGACCTCTGTAATTTAATTGTTTTTTATTACGTGTTTGTATGTCTGCTTTTATGAGTAACACTCGAATAAAGCACTTTTGAATTTGAATTTGAATTTGAGTGTCTTGTGACCGGGCCAGGAAGCTGTTCATGTCTCCTGTGCGACTGGTGACATTATCAAATGACGAGCTGAACTTTACTGGTGCTGTATTGCGAAACCGCATTACTCAGGCTGCCGGCTTTTTCGGACTGTATCTGAATGTATATTTCAGGGGTAACACCTGCAGCATCAGTTGGTCCCCGGAAAGCAGCGCACAGATTTATGGAAAGGTCAACATTTCTTTGGAGAAAAGAAATTCCTGGTTTGGAGTCCAAACGTAAGAAACTGCAAAATAACAGTGACGTTTAAAGGTTTTACTAGCTTATCTGACATATAAAGCAAATCCAGAAAATGTTTTGTGTACTCTATTTTAAGATAGTTTGCAAAACAATACTTTATGCTAGAAACCACCAGGCTTCTATCCTGACTGCACGGTGACGTGTACCGGTGCGTGTGATGTTTTGTTCACAGAAGACACTGCGCCGCTGGAAGAGTTAAAGAGAGAGGACAGCAACAATGCAGCCAGAGCTTTCAGGCCTGTCTCCACCTCACCGGAAGCCCTCTGGCCTGTCCCAGTCTCACAAGGAGCTCTCTGGCCTTTCCCCAACTTACTGAGAGCTATTTGTCATGTTCCTGCCTCACTGGGTCCCTCTCTGGCCTTGCCCCACCTCGCTGAGGGCTCTCTGACCTGTTCCTTCCTCAGCGGGAGTTCTCTGGCCGTCCGAGCCTCACCGGGAGCTCTCTGGCCTGTCCCCGCTGCACCAGTTCCAGCTTATTGACCTTCATCAATTCATCGTCTCCAAGTAGCTGGAGCGTAGCTGGAGGTGCAAAAGTTGGCTGACTTTTGTTTCTCTTCTCAAAGGATTTAAAAGCAGCAAGTTTTAGTTGCCCCAACTCCAAATGGTAACTGATAGCAAGGGCATGTCACAGGTGCTTGATTTCTCGGTTGTGTACTTTCTCAACTCTCCTTGTTAGTTGTGTTGATTGGAGTCTGCCTTGCTGTTTGTACTGGTCTGTTTTTGCATCCTGTGCTTGTGGGATGGAGGAGGAATGCTGGTGTTATTGTACAGATGCTGTGTGTCCTTTCGGTAGATCTTCCTGCCCGTTTGTTCCCTAACGCCTGGTGTGCAGTGTTCTGTAGGATGGAATGCTGGGACTGGCTGTCGCAAGGGAGCCTCCCGCTGGTGTGTGCAACAAAAAGGAATTTGATTGAAGAAACTGCCAGTGCACAAGGCCATGTCATGTAATCCGCAAAACCGTAGCAGCAGTCTTCAGCCTGGTCTGGACCCAGAGGGAGGCGGTATCCATGCCCGTCTCACAGAAGAGGCAAACACAGCATTGCACTCATGGTGGCTTCAGAATTCCAAAAATACATTATTTGAGAAGCAGGGCTGGAGAGGGGCTTAAGGAGTGGCAGGAAGGGAGAAGAGTGTGGATTCTGAGAGGGTACTTAAAATTCAATATACTGTAAAATTATACTTTTTTTAAACTTTAAAACAGAGATGAGAGGGTGTGTGTGTTTCTGTCTGTATGTTTATGCAAACAAAGCGATACAAAAGGGGATGATGGACGGAGCGTTTGAGCAAATCAAACACTCACCCCCAGTCAACTGATCTGGGTTTAATCCATCACCATTCTTTAGCACACTCAGCCACCCCAGTTCAGACATGGTCATATGCAAATCAGTCTGACCCTGTGCCTCATGGGAACAGTCCAGCCCGAACTGTGAAGCCATGTCTTCCCTGGACCGGAAACAAGCATCCTGGGACCGGTTTCGGATTCATAATCCTCATCAGCCAGGCTATCTTGAATCCAGTGGCCAAGTAAGCAAGGGACTCACGTCTGAGCATGCCCTGCCACACTTAGGGCGAACAAAGCGATACAAAAGGGGATGATGGACGGAGCGTTTGAGCAAATCAAACACTCACCCCCAGTCAACTGATCTGGGTTTAATCCATCACCATTCTTTAGCCCACTCAGCCACCCCAGTTCAGACATGGCCATATGCAAATCAGTCTGACCCTGTGCCTCATAGGAACAGTCCAGCCCGAACTGCCAAGCCATGTCTTCCCTGGACCGGAAACAAGCATCCTGGGACCGGTTTCGGATTCATAATCCTCATCAGCCAGGCTATCTTGAATCCAGTGGCCAAGTGAGCAAGGGACTCACGTCTGAGCATACCCTGCCACACTTAGGGCGAACAAAGCGATACAAAAGGGGATGATGGACGGAGCGTTTGAGCAAATCAAATACTCACCCCCAGTCAACTGATCTGGGTTTAATCCATCACCATTCTTTAGCCCACTCAGCCACCCCAGTTCAGACATGGCCGGGCTGAAGACGGCTGAAATGCCAGAAACCGGTCCTCGGAAGCTTGTTTCCGGTCCAGGGAAGGCATGGCTTGGCGGTTCGGGCTGGACTGTTCCCATGAGGCACAGGGTCAGACTGATTTGCATATGGCCATGTCTGAACTGGGGTGGCAGAGTGGGCTAAAGAACTGTGATGGATTAAACCCAGATCTGTTGACTGGGTGTGAGTGTTTGATTGGTTCAGATGCTCCGTCCATCACTTCCCCCTTTTGTACCGCTTTGTTCGCCATAAGTTGGCAGGGTATGCTCAGACGTGAGTCCCTTGCTCACTTTGCCACTGGATTCAAGCAAGCCGGGCTGAAGACGGCTGGAATGCCAGAAACCGGTCCTCGGAAGCTTGTTTCCGGTCCAGGGAAGGCATAGTTTGGCGGTTCGGGCTGGACTGTTCCCATGAGGCACAGGGTCAGACTGATTTGCATATGGCCATGTCTGAACTGGGGTGGCAGAGTGGGCTAAAGAACGGTGATGGATTAAACCCAGATCTGTTGACTGGGTGTGAGTGTTTGATTGGTTCAGATGCTCCGTCCATCACTTCCCCCTTTTGTACCGCTTTGTTCGCCATAAGTTGGCAGGGTATGCTCAGACGTGAGTCCCTTGCTCACTTTGCCACTGGATTCAAGCAAGCCGGGCTGAAGACAGCTGAAATGCCAGAAACCGGTCCTCGGAAGCTTGTTTCCGGTCCAGGGAAGGCATAGTTTGGCGGTTCGGGCTGGACTGTTCCCATGAGGCACAGGGTCAGACTGATTTGCATATGGCCATGTCTGAACTGGGGTGGCAGAGTGGGCTAAAGAACGGTGATGGATTAAACCCAGATCTGTTGACTGGGTGTGAGTGTTTGATTGGTTCAGATGCTCCGTCCATCACTACCCCCTTTTGTACCGCTTTGTTTATGTAAACAAGCATTGGCATAGCCAATAGGTCTCGCCTTTGGGACCTTATAAGTGTTTAGCCATGCAACAGTTGATGTTGTTGCACCAAGGATATTGTGCTGGATAACTAAACACTAATAAGGTACCAAAGGCGAGACCTATTGGCAATGCCAATACTTGTTTAATTACAGGGACCGTGACATTATCCTCCAGGCCACCAGAGCGAAGGGACAGCTAACGTATCAAGGTCACTCTGTTGCGATTTTTCCTGACTACACACTGCGGGTTCAGGAACAAAGGCAGACATTTCTGGCAGAGAAACGCCGGCTGTGAGAGGCTGGGCTGAAGTATAATTTGCTCTACCCGGCCAAACTGCGGGAGGAGCACAAAGGAAAGTGGTGCTTCTTTCAGACGTCATAGGCGGCAACGTCATGGCTAGATGACACGGGCCTGTCAGATGCGAGCCGGACGCTTCGGGGGGGATCTGACAGATCCTGGCAAGGGAGGGGGCATTCAAGAGATGGAACCCGGTCCGCCCGGAAGTCACAAGAGGAGCGAGACAGCAGTCCAGGACGGATCAGAGTACATTCAGACGGATCAAAACAGATGGAGGCGGGCCAGGATTCAAAGGGAGGATCACAGGATGTAGTGCCGGACACCCTCCTGTCGAGGGAGGACGCAAGCTGAGATGGGACAATGGGACTTAAACATGCAGTATCAGATAAGTGGTTGTAAAGTTTGCAGTGGAAAATCTGTAAAACAATGGGATGTGTTGAGTATTAGAGTTGTCACAACCGGCGGGAGGTCTTATTCATGCCCCTTAGGGACCGGGTCGCAGTCTGGGAGCTAGAGGCACTGCCACACACCCAAATGACTGTCCGGTTGCTTGTAGGTTTGTTAGGGTGAAATTCTGGCTCGCAAAGTTACAAGTTCATGGGGCATATGTATCATCCTTTTTTTTTGTCGCAAACGCTGCGCTTCGCAAAAAAGCAGCGTTTGAGACTAAAAAAACGGAAAATGCGATGTATGATGAAAATCGCATCGCAAAATTAAGGAATGGCAAAATTTGAGATTCCTTAATTTTGCGTCAGCATTTAAGGATTCACAAATTGCGATTCCTTAAATGCTATGTATGAAGCACCCAAGTTGTGCGATTTCTTATTAAGAAATCGCAAATTACCACCAACTTGAAGTTGGTGGTAATGTGCGATTTCTTTCACAAATGTACCTTTTGGCATTTGTAAAGGTGCCATGTGGTGCACACACATGCCCTTAGGGCATGTATGTGCGCCATATGCGCACACATGTAAATTTCAGGGGTGCATCAGGGTGTCCTTATGAAACCTTTGCACCCTTGAAATTATTCTCAATTTGCGATTCTCAAATTGTGAATCGCAAATTGAGAATAACTTCCCATTCATTCCTATGGGCCTCCTGGCCCATAGAAATGAATGGGAAAGTATTCCTTAATTGTGATTCGCAATTTGCTAATTGCAATTAAGGAATATTAAGAAATCGCTAAAAAATTGCGATTTTTTACATACATACCTATTTGCAATTCTCAAATAGCGATTTCTGAAAAATCGCTATTTGAGAATCGCAAAGAGGGATTTTCATACATATGCCCCCAAGTTAACTTGCTGTGGTGCTACAGAGCCGCTGGAGCTATAATTATTGTTCAGTTGTAAATTGTTTACTTAAGGGGTATGGGGAGACTAAGGCAAGCCCCGTCTTGCCGTGTAAGGGAAGTATGGTGTGTAGCCAGGTTGTCCAGGGGGTGGAGGGATGTTTACTTAGTTTCAAAACTTGGGATAGGTCTGATGTCCTTGAAGATGCAGCGGTTTCTGTTCAGGTTCGATGGAGTGACAGTCCAAGTCCACACACAGTCTGTAAAAGGGGGAGTAGTAACAATGGGAGGACGATGGGATAATGTGTCGGGTTGGAAATGGGGTCTACAACTTTGAAATTTCGTACATGAAATGTTTGGAGGTTGGCTGCATTTGAGAAACGCAGAAGGGTATAAGCTTATTTGAAAAGATATAGAGTGTCAATAGCGTGCCTACAGGAGACTGTGTGGGGAGATGCAAATCCTTGTATGAGACGCAGATGGAGGGGTCAGTTATACGCCACATCCAATTCAGGTTTTGCAAAAGGTGTTCTGGTCTGGGTGCCACCCAGGGTTCACTTCAAGTGTTTAAACCAACTAGTGGACCCAGAAGGAAGATATGTGATTGTGCAAGGTACATTGGAGGGAAGGGATTTGTGCATCATTAATATTTATGCTCCAAATATAGATTACCCACATTTCTTCCCGTCTGTCATGGCGGTAGCCATGCCGTACATAAGAGAGGCAATAATAATGCTTGGGGATGTAAATTGTGTCACAGATGGAAACCTAGACTGAGCCTCCACGATTGCACACCAAACCACATATGACTGGAACGTGGACGGACATGCTTAGGGAAATACAACTCACGGACATATGGAGAGAAGGTAACCCCACACAGAAAATATTCTCATGCCACACACCAGCTACTAACACATTAAGCCGTCTGGACTACTGCTTTGTCTCACCACCGTTAGCTCAAGAATTTAAGGGGGAATCATATCAAGCAAGATACATTTTGGATCACTCTCCAGTTTTGATATGGTTTGAGGGCCAAAGATCTAAACAGGCTATCCCTACGTGGCGCCTTAGGGCGGAGGCATTGCTGGACCCTCCATTCGAGAGGGCGGTATCGACGGCATTAAAGAAATACTTTGAAGAAAACTGGGGGTCGGCCTCGAACAGAGCATATGAATGGGATGCCATGATGGTGGTCCTTCAAGGGGTCTGCATATATACGGCATATGGGGGAGGCAGCAACTAATAAAGGATATAGATGATCAAGAACGTATGCTGTCCAGGCTCGAGGAGAGGCTACATGAAGCCCCACAGAAGCGAGGGGAGTGGTGCGAAGCCAGGGCTGAATTGTTAGCGGCATGGAAGCGTCTAGAAAAGCATGACTACATGGCATACCAGCAGCATCTCCACCGATAGGGAGCTAAGTAGGGGGCCATGTTAGCCAGATTACTGAGAAGGGAATTGTCCATGGAACCAATATTAACACTTCGAGATGGGCCTGGGAAACCAGTGTACACGCAAAAGGTGATCACGGAAATGCTTGCTGGGCACTTGGCCAACGTATATTGGAAGGGTACAGAGCCTTTGAGTATCGCAATTGAGGAGTTTCTGTCATTAGTAGAATTACCGCAATTGGTTGGAAGAAACTCTAGGGGGCCCGATCACGAGAGAAGAGATACTGGGGGCTATTAAACGCCTAAAATCAGGGAAATCGCCCGGGAACGATCGGTTACCAGCAGAATTTTACCAACAATTCACACCGATATTAGTAGACAGATTTGAGGAGGTATAGAACGAGGCACTTCACCCACGGAGATTGCCGGACTCTATGTGAGAAGCCTTAGTGATAATGATCCCAAAACAAGGCAGAGACCCACGGCAACCAAATTCATACAGACCGATTTTGCTCCTCAATATAGATGTGAAGGTGACGAGCGGCATTCTGGCAAGCAGACTCCTCCCCATATGTTGCACCTGATCCACCCAGATCAAGCGGGATTTATCCCATGGCGTAACACCATGCTCAATCTGAGATGATTAGCCCATGTGTGGCACAATCCAGGTATAGTGCAAGGGGATCATGCCTTAGTCCTCCTAGATATTGAACAAGCGTTTAATTTGGTGGTTTGGCCCTTTATATGGGCAATACTGCAAAAAATAGGAGTGGGCCCAGGGTTTAATAAGTTGGTACAATTACTTATACACTACCCAGTAAAGGGTGAAGGCAGGGTAGAATTTCAAGGGTGTTCCAACTGGAGAGGGGTACAAGAAAGGGCTGCCCCCTATAGCCCCTGATATTTGCTATGGCTATTGGAGCCAGCGGCTTGGGCGCTCAGAAATTGGTTGAAAGAATGGGGTATCAAAGTAGGGAATACTAACCATGTGGTCTCAATGTATGCCGACAACACTCAATCCCTGTTTTGCTGGCTATTCTGGAGGAATTCGGAAAGATGTCTGGCCTCCGGGTGAACCCTAAAAAATCGAAACTACTGCCAATGGGGTGTTTAAATTGTCGAGGTGCCCGGCGGACACGCTAGCGGAGGTAGGCTTGCCCTGGGCGACGGACCCCCCTAGATATTTGGAGATTAGACTGGAACAGCCGGCTAAAAGGTTCCTGAAGCTCAATATAGGCAGAGTGGTAGAAGGGATTAGTGGCTTGGTGCGATTCTGGAGGGACTTGCCCTTATCTCTTATGGAAAAGGTTACAATTCCGAAAATGGTTACTTTACTGAGATGTTTGTATGCACTGCAAAATTTATTATATAAAATTACGCCCAGCATTTTTAAAGAACTAATCACCCTGATGACAGACCTGCTGTGAGGTACCAAACGCAAGCATGTTAGTCTCTCTACAGAGACCCTTGCACATGGGTGGGGTGGAGGTCCCATGTAATAAACACTACTAAATGGCAGCACAACTACACCATTCGATCCACTGGTTGGATGATCGGGATAACTGGGAGAGAAGACTGCTGGAGGGGTCATATGTGGGAGGTTCCCCATCGGAATTATTAATGAGAGGTAGAGGAGTCTCCGGTGCATCTACGTACCTTATTAGACATGTTGATCCGTATGTTGAAAAAGGAGGATGCCTGTCAATGGGGGACTTATATCAAAACGGGCAGTTTATCTCACAGGAGAGCGCAGAGACCTCCTTTGATCTAGGCAGTGGACAGTACTTACGATATGCAAATATCTTGCTGGTGGCCAGGGAGATATATCCAACATTCCCGGAGGAACCGCCAGTAACGAGAACTCTACAGGTGGTGATGTATATGGTGCAAGGACGGCATATTATAACCCACCTCTACAAAGAGATTCGTGAGGACCTACCAAGGAAACCACTTCCCTTACAGGCGAGATGGGAGGAAGCGACGGGTGACCACATAACAGAGAAAGACTGGGGTAGGTTTCATGAACGGGTAAAACAGGGTTGCTCAAATGCCCGCTATAAATGATTACAATATAAATATGTCCATCAAGCCTATCTCACTCTGAAAGTGCTCAGCAAAATTTACACAGAGCGCTCAAGTGAGTGCCCCAGATGCCGTGAGCTAGAGGCGGACTTCCTGCATGTGGTGTGGACATGTCTGTGGGTGATAACATTCTGGGAGGACATTCTTCAAAAAATAAAATATGCCTTGGGCTGGGAGGTACCCAGAGAGATGCGGGTCAGTAATACTGTGTCTCCTCCCAACCCCAAAAAACAAGAAGTTGATCAGGAAATTTGTGATTCTGGGCTTAATAGTAGCTAAGCAATGCATTGCAATCGAATGGCAAAAAACTACGCACTGAAGTTCGATAGATGGCTGACAGACATGTGTGAATGGGCAACTGCCGAGAGAGTAAGAATGAAACAAGTTAAGAGCGACGAAAAATTTGTAGATGACCTCCAAGCATGGGCGGTGATGATAAATGACCTACAGCCCCCAACAGTAGCGAACTCACAGACTGGGAAAACCAACTCACAGAATTCACAAGATATACGAACGTAGGATAATTGAACAGACAATACTTTACATAGACGGCAAGAAATACAGGTGTCCAACAGGGGGGTGGAGGGAGTTACAGGGATAACTTGGCATTACAGCAAATAAGCAGGAAACATCAACATTAAGAGGGTTTTATCCGAAATTGGGAGATACAGTCTAAAATCTGCATTGTCAGAGAACTATGTTGTAACTTGAAAGGTGCAGAAGTATGTAAAAGGACTGGCGGATCAGGTACCAGTTGGAAGAGCTAATGTACAGTCTATGCTCGGCAATGATGTTACATGAATCTTTTGAAATGCCAATAAAGTTTATTTTTAAAAAAAAATAAAGAGTACCCTCACTGGCGTTATGGAGGGGTGTGTTGAGGTACAGGTGGAAGGAAAGTTGTGGAAAGGAAAATATATGGCAGACATGGGTATGGGTACAGAAGAGGGCTTTCGGTGCAGGTAGGATACAAAATGGATGGTAAGACACATACGCTGGTGGGCAAGGTTACAGGATAAAAATAGCAGGGGACAAAAAAAGAGTAGAAAAATTAAACTTAAAATCATGGCATACATGGGAGCGACTTAGCCCTTGATGTCTACCCAAAAGCAACATTGGCAGAGTGATTATGTGGAGGTTTTTTAAATTGTTATGCCGGTAAGTGAGAAGAATGTGAGTTGTTGGGATGCCCTACAGTTCCAGTCACAGTCAAAAATTAGACTGCAGCATTTCTCATCTGCTACAGCATCTATTGTCAGAAATATCCTGAGAGACGTTTTGGTAAGTCAAAGACACACTCTGGTTGAATGCTTAAATGTAGCAGTTTATTTCTTGTTGAGCTAATGTTGTTAGTCACCCCAGGCTCCTCGCAGGCAACTTTATAGCCAACCCAAACCACCCCAACGTTCTAAGAACCTAGTACTCACACAGGTTCCATAAAGTAACCTAAAATGAAGAGCCTTAAAGGATACGCCTATCTATACACAAACCTACAGCACAATAAATTTAAACCATTGTACTACGATATTACAGACGTGATGCGCTTTTTAAATATGGAAAATGCTACTTACCAGTATGCATCTGTTCTTGGCATGTAGAGCTGCAGAGTCGTACACTTTGCATTAGATCGCCACCTGGTGTTGGCCTCGGATGATTGCAGGTTGTTGTCTTCTTGGAAGAAGTCTTTGTAGTCACAAGATAGGTGACTCCTCCCTTGGACAAGACTGCGCATGGGCATCGGCTCCATTGTTAGATTGTTTTTCGCCATGATGGGAAATGATGGAGTTAGTAGAAGTAAAGAGAAAAAGGATGTCCATGCGTGTGCATCTAAGCAAGATGAAAACTGGAACGGATACAAGTCCCGGGGAGGCGGGAGGGCGTGTACGACTCTGCAGCTCTAAATGCCAAGAACAGATGCATACCCCTAAGTAGCATTTTCCGTTCGAGGCATATGAGCTGCAGATCGTACACTTTGCATCGATTGTGCAGCAGTGTCTCCCCTAGCGGTGGTCGCTTGTATCCGTTGCAGTAGTTTGAAAGAGTGTTCTAAGGACAGCTTGGCCTACTGCAGCTTGCTGCTTAGCTTGCACATCAACACAATAGTGTTTAGTGAAGGTGTGTGGTGTAGACCATGTTGCTGCCTTACATATGTCCTCTAGTGGTATGTTTCCTAAGAAAGCCATAGAGGCTCCTAGTTTGCGAGTGGAGTGCGCTCTAGGAGGAACTGTTAGTGTACGTTTAGCTTTTTGATAGCAGATTATTATACACTTTACAATCCACCTTGCAATCCCACTTTTAGAGATGGGGTTGCCTTTATGTGGAGGAGAGAAAGATACAAACAACTGTTTTGTCTTTCTGAAGGATTTAGTCCTATCTATATAGTATAAAAGAGCTCTTTTAACATCTAATGTGTGTAAAGCCCTTTCTGCTACTGAGTCTGGGTTTTGGAAAAACACAGGTAACTCTACAGATTGGTTTAGGTGAAAAGGAGTGATAAACTTTGGGAGAAATTTTGGATTAGACCTAAGAACCACTTTAGGATGTATTTGAAAAAATGGTTCTTGTATAGTGAACGCTTGTATTTCACTTACTCTTCTGAGAGCGGTAATGGCAACAAGGAAAGCGGTTTTCCATGTTAGGAATTGCAGTTCACATTTATGTAGAGGCTCTAAAGGGGGTCCCATGAGTCTTGTAAGGACAATGTTCAGGTTCCATACAGGAGAAGGTGGTAACCTGGATGGGATTACTCGTTTTAATCCTTCCATGAATGCTTTGTTTGCAGGTACTCTGAAAAGAGATAGATGCTGCCTGTTTTGTAAATAGGCTGCAATTGCTGCAAGATGTAGGCGTATGGAAGAATAAGCCAAATTAGACCTTTGTAGATGTAAAAGGTAACAAATGATATTTTGGATGGAAGCATCCAGTGGATCAATGTCATTATTTTTGCAATAGATTGCAAATCTTTTCCATTTAGCGGCATAACACGCTCTGGTAGGGGGTTTCCTAGCCTCTTTGATGATATTCATACAGTCTGGTGGTAGGTTTAGATAACCAAACTCTAAGACTTCAGGAGCGAGATCGCCAAATTCAGTTGGTTTGGGTCTGGGTGTCTGATTTCTCCATGGTTCTGTGTTAACAGTGATGGTGTGAGCTGTAACTTTTGATGTGGAACCAGAGAGAGATCTAGTAGTGTGGTGAACCACGGCTGGCGTGCCCATGTGGGAGCTACTAGTATCAGTTTGAGAGACTGTTGTCTGAGCTTGCGCACTATTAGTGGAATGAGTGGGAGAGGCGGAAAAGCGTATGCAAACCTGCCGGACCAATTCATCCATATCGCATTGCCTTCGGACAGTGGGTGTGGAAACCTGGCGGCGAAGGTTGGGCATTTTGCATTGTCGTGGGTGGCAACCAGATCTATGTGTGGATGCCACCACCACATTTGGAAGAATGGCTGAAGAACTTGTGGATGAAGTTCCCATTCGTGAATCTGTTGTGACTGCCGACTTAACAGATCTGCTATCTGATTGTGAACTCCTGGAAGGTGTTCTGCAAGCAGATGTATGTTTTGAGGAATGGCCCATCTCCAAATGTTCTGTGCGAGCTGGGACAGTTGCAGAGAGTGTGTCCCCCCCTGTTTTTGTATATAGTACATGGCTGTCATATTGTCCGTCCGGATTAAGACAGCTTTGTTCCGTACTTGAAGTTGAAACGACTTGAGTGCTAAGAATATTGCTAGCAGCTCTAGATGGTTGATATGGAACAGTTTTTGTTGGTTGTTCCATTGACCCTGAGTCGTATGATGTAAGAGATGGGCTCCCCATCCTCTGAGGGATGCGTCTGTAGTGAGCACTACTTGTGGAACAGGCTCGAGGAACGGCCGCCCTCTTGTTAAGTTTTTGATGTTCCACCACTGCAGAGAGCGATGTGTGCGGCTGTCCACCAACACCAGGTCTGTTAGTTGCCCTTGAGCCTGGTTCCATTGTTGTGCTAGGCATTCCTGTAATGGTCGCATTTGCAATCTTGCGTGTGGTACTATGAAGATGCAAGATGCCATCAAGCCTATTAGTCTCATGAACACTCTGGTTGGAGAGAGTGTTGTTGGTGAAAAGTGGAAACTAAGGCTTGAATGCTTTGTTTCCTGGCTGGAATGGGATATGCTAGGGCTGTTGAAGTGTCTATTGTAGCTCCTAGATACTCATGTATATGCGAAGGTTGCAGGTGCGACTTGGTGTAGTTTATTGTGAACCCCAAGTTGTGCAAGTTTGAATTGTCTGATGTGTGTGTTGGACACATTGGTTGAATGATTTGGCTTTTATGAGCCAGTCGTCCAGATAAGGGAAGACATGAATCTGCTGTCTTCTGAGATGTGCCGCTACTACTGCTAAGCACTTTGTGAACACCCGAGGTGCTGTTGTGACTCCAAAGGGAAGGACTTTGAACTGATAGTGCTTACCTTGTATTACAAACCTTAGATACTTCCTGTGGGCAGGATGTATAGGCAGCATAGCCGGTTGCTTGATGAGCGAGGCAAACACTGAGGGGAAGGGATCTATGCATCAGGATGCAAACTGTTTATCGGAGTTTCAGCCTTTATCCTCAGAGGAGTTTAGTAAATTGGCACAGGGTATCTACTCTGGCTCACCTTTAGATCCCCTCCCACATAGGATCTGGAAAGAGTATGGGGAGGAATTGTTTCCCACTCTCCGCCTCATTTGCAATCAGTCCTTAACTACCGGTGTGGTTCCCACCAAATGGAAACAAGCCTTGGTGTCTCCTCTGCTGAAAAAACATCCTTAGACCCAGAATGTGCAAAAAACTATAGGCCCATTTCTTTGCTACTGTTCCCCCCAGAAATTGTGGAACGTGCTCTTAGCACTGCTCTCTCTGCATATTTGGAACAAGCTAATGTACTGGAGGAGGCACAATTCTGCTTTCGACCAGCGCATGGGACCGAGTAAGCATTAGTGACGGTCATAGACGAGCTTCGGAGGCGGACAGACAGGGGTCAGGCAGTGGCATTGGTCCTGTTTGACCTGCCTGCTGCCTTCGATACTGTAGATCACAAACTCCTGCTGGATAGACTGAGTGGGGTCGGCGTGAGGGGTTGCGCCTTACAGTGGTTCCGCTCCTTTCTGCAGGACAGACAGCAGGCGGTGTCTCTTCCTCCATTTCAGTCTGCTTTCTCTGATATACAGCATGGTGTGCCTCAGGGCTCAGCGATCAGCCCTATTTTGTTTAATGTCTATTTAAGACCTCTAATTGATGTTATTAAATCACACAACATTAGCACAGTAAATTATGCAGATGATACTCAGTTGATCCTATCTATGGAGGGTGAGAACGCGACCTCTGGGGAGGTATTTCACGAGTGCCTTCGGGATACAGCTTCCTGGTTACGAAAAAACTCATTGCAATTCAATGCCGGAAAGACAGAGGTGATTTACTGTGCAGCATCTAAGATTCCCCCCGCCCCCCTCCCTGACAATTTCTGGCCTCCGGAAACGCTAACGGCAATACAGCCAGTGCAAACAGCTCGGAACCTGGGCTTTATATTTGACAGTAGACTTACGTTAGAAGCTCAGGTAATTAAGACGACGGCCTCTTGTTTTGCATTTATCCGGTGTCTCCGAAAAAAAATTCCTCTACTCCCTTTTCAGGCTCGGGCTCAAGTTGCACGATGTACAATACTTAGCAGGCTCGATTACTGCAATGCCCTTCTGCTAAATTCTCCGGAATTTGTGCTGGATAGATTGCAGAGAATCCAGTCAGCAGCTGCCAAACTAGTAGTGGGTCTTCCTAGAAGATCCTTGGCATCTGCAGCCCTAGCAACACTCCATTGGCTCCCCTTGAGACAGAGAGTACAATTTAAATCTCTCTGTCTGGTATTTAAAGCTCTTCATGAGACCGGTCCCCTATCCCTGCGTTCAAAATTTGACTGGTACACTCCTTCTAGAAGTCTTCACTCCTCCTCGGCAAGACTGTTGAGGATACCTAAATTTAGAAGAGTCAGAATGGGAGGTAGACTGTTTGAAGTTGCAACTGCTAAGCTCTGGAATAGTCTGCCCTGTGAAATCAGACAAATTCAGGAGCTACTCCCTTTCAGAAAAGCCATTAAGACCTGGCTATTTCCTACACTCTAGTGCCGCCATACAATACACACTCTCACTCCTTGAGCTGTTCAGCGCCAGGATGCCTGCCAGGCGATAGTGCGCTTTATAAGTTCCATAAAATAAAAAAATAAATGTGAAAGTAGGCGTCCTTTAGGTCTAATGTTGAAAGGAAATCGCCCTGCTGCAGTAGTGGGAGCACTTGTTGCAGAGTGATCATATGAAAATGATCTGACTGAATGTACTGGTTGAGTGGCCTGAGGTCGAGAATTGGTCTCAGTGTCCCGTCCTTCTTGGAAATTAGAAAGTACAGCAAATAAACCCCTGTTCCTTGTTCTTCTAAAGGAACTAGTTGAATAGCATCTTTTTGTAGAAGTGATAAAACTTCTTGTTGAAGCAGAGGCAGATGGTCTGTGGACATTGGACGCTGCCTGGGAGGTATGAGCGGAGGGGATATTAGTTTGCCTTCTGTATAAGGTCTGTTGCCTGATCTTTATACTGGTCTGGCAGGTGCTCAAGTAGTTTCTCTAATTGATCATAATGAGCCCTGTCGTAACGAGAGAGGAGGGCTTGTGTATTTGCTATACGCCAAATATTTGTAGCTTGTGCAGCTACTCTTTTACTTGACACATCAATAACTTTGGATTCCTTGTCAAGTGGGGGCGCTTCACCAGAAGTTTGAGAGTTTGCCCTTTTCCTAGCATTGGGCACAACTAATGAATCTAGTGGTAGGTGTCCTTTAATGTAGACTGGATCTGTGGGTGCAGGCCTTTATTTCTTCTCAATTCTGGGATTTACTATTCTAGTGCGTACAGGATCTTTAAAGATTTCTGGAGCATGCTTAATGACCCCCTTAATCATAGGCAGAATTTGAGCAGATTTTTGTGAATTTTCAAATGTATCTAGGAGAAAATCTTCAATGTCATCAGAATGCATTGGCACTCCATGGTAAACAGCAGCTCTGTTTATGAGATGACTAAAAGCAATATGATCTTCTGGAGGAGAAGGTTTGGTGGGTATGACTGTGGATCAGGAATGTCGGGCACGTTTTGTGGGTTTGTAAAATCCCATGGTACATTTGTGGGGTTAGAAAAATCCCATATACCATCATCCTCAGGATATGAATCAGGTTCCCCTATATCCTCCCCTCCACCTATATCGTATTCATCATCAGTATGCTGAGGTGAATGTGATGATACTGGAGAATGTACAGGAGAGACTTGAGGTGAAACTTGAGGAAGAACAGGAGAGGAAGGAGATGGAGGGTGCATAGGAGACGTAGCACAGTCCTTTTTCTTGGCAGGTACTACAGGTGTGGGTGGAGTATCTGCTGGTCTCTTTTTATGAGGTATAGCACCTACATGACCTGTCTTTGGGTTTATGTAGATCTTCTTTTGTCGAGGATCTGGTGTAAAAAGTTCTTCCTCATCTTCTTAGGCGTCGATTTTTTCGGCTCCGGCGGAGGTTGCCTTGTATCTTTAGCCTTGGGAGGTGGTAAAACGTCCTGTGGCAAAGTTTTCGGTGCCGAAGGTGTTGTTTTCGGCTCATTGGGCGTGGTCGAGGGTTTATGAGCCTCGGAATCAGGCTTCGTGGGTTTCGGCACTGAAGAGGGTGTTTTTGGTGCAGAAGCTGGTCTCGTCGGTTTCGAGGCGTCGGACGCTGGCTTCGATCTTTAGGTTTAGAAGTGGACGGCTTCGCAGCCGGGACTTTTTTCGGTTTCAGCACCGGTGAAGTTTTAGGTTTCGGTGCCGGTACGTCTTTAGGCTTCGGTGTCGAAGGATCTTTGGGTTTTGGTGCCGAAGGAATAGGTGGAATTGGCACATGCGGCTTGCTCGGTGTCGAAGCACCGGAAGGCTTAGTTAGTTTCTTCGGAGCCGGGCCGGAAGGCGGGGCTTTTGAAGCAGGTATTGGGTCTCGACTGGGTCCTTTGGGCAGAGTGCTGACCTTTGCCTTCGGTTTGGGCAGTGTATGTGGTGCAGGGGCAGTAGTACTCACACGCTGACCCGATGGAATGGAGTCATCTGAGTCGTCTGCCTCTGATACGATCTGGAGATCAGGCGAATCTTCTTCGGGGACGAGTGGAACTTCGTCGTCGAAGATATCTTCCGGTTCTGGGGCTGATCTCCTCATTTCGTGTCGACGGGCCCTCCGATCCCGGATAGTTTTCTTCGTTCGGAATGAGGCACAAGCTGTACAGGTCGACTCGTCGTGTTCCGGTGATAGACAGAGGATGCAAACCTCGTGGTGGTGGCTATGTGGGAACTTTGCTCGACATTTCGGGCATCTTTTGAACGGAGTTCTGTCCATGAGGTGTAGGCCGCAAGGCGTCGATAGGCCCAACGGCCCACGTCGATGACCGGAATGGAGCGCATGACGTCGAAAGTTATTGTACTCTATGTCGAAAGTAGTTTAGGACGTTTTTGCGCTTCGAAGTTGCTGAAAAGTGTTTTTCTAGCCGGAGCGGAGAAACTTTCATCTGAACCCAGTGGCGGAAAAAAACAATCTAACGATGGAGCCGATGCCCATGCTCAGTATTGTCCAAGGGAGGAGTCACCTATCTCGTGACTACAAAGACTTCTTCCAAGACAACAACCTGCAATCATCCGAGCCCAACACCAGGTGGCGATCTAATGCAATGTGTACGATCTGCAGCTCATATGCCTCTAACATAGATGTTATCCGAAAGGTGCAGATAACTTTAGGGGTAGTATTAGTATGGGTACAGTCTGACAAGGAATTCAGAGCACGGTTGACGCTGAAAGGAAGTAGGAGGAATTGAAATAGGATTTATGGCTACGTGGAGGCACTGTTCACCTAGATGCCTACAACTAACAAGGCCATTGGTTTCTGGTATTTTACTGGTCCTTTCAGGGGGGCGGCCCACACACATGGAGGGGTGGGTAGATCTGGGTGAGGGTCAGTTGCACAGGTGGAAGCACGTTGGGCTTTCGTCAAAGGTATGTGCAACAGGGAGTATTGCAGTTTTAAACATGAATGTTCAAAATGAATGTTCCTTTATGTAGTGCTTCAGTCAAGGCAGGGTTGGGATTACAAGGACTTAACTGGGATTTGGTCAGTCACAGAAAGGAAGGGGCAGAGAAAGTAAGGGTGCATTGGGGAAGAGAATGTGCTTGGGTTAAGGTAGTTGAATGGAAAGGTGGAATGCTGTTATTCATTGCAGGAAGATGCAGAGTCACGGGGGGCTAAGTCTGTATGACAACATACTGAAGTGTCTTTACAAAAATTGCAGGAAGAAGCAAGGGAAGGCAGTATGAAGGGTCCCTTTGATGATTGGCTATTGGAGAACTTTATTGTGTTCTTTGATTGGGGTTGCATCTAAAAAAAATAAAAAAAAGTCATTTCCGATTAATACAACACTTGTGGTGGCCAGAAGGGCAGTCTGTGAATGATTACAATCCAGAAATGCTCTTGTCTGTGCAATATTCATCGGCAGACAATGCAGCCAAATTGGTTAAGAGTGCTGAAACTGGAGCGTGCATGGTGAAATGCGATATAATATCTGCTTTTTGGCTGCTGCCAGTTTATTTTGATGATTATGATGGAGGAGTTTGGTGCGCCTGTGGTCCCAAAATAGATGGCGGGTCTAGTGACACCCTTGACCTTTTGAGGACTAGAGATGGACTCTAGGGCTATGGAAGTACGGCTACCAAGGGACAAGAATATGGGGATTATTGTTTTGTAGGAGCAAATGTTGGAGAAGAAAAAGGTGCCAGTGTGGTCTATTCAGATGTTGTTATGACACTTGAATTTCATATGTTGGACTGTGAGGACAGGCAGGACTTTTTCTAGACTATTTCTAAATGGCTACGACTAGTATTGGCCGGTTAGTAGCTGCCACATCACAGAGTAAGACTGTCTGCACAAGTGAGGGCAGATCTGAGGATGTGGTTGGCAGTTTTGAGACATTTCAATGGCGTGCGTTTGGAGAATTATATAAACAAAGCAGAATGGAATGTACAATTTTTTTCTAATGCAGCTGGTGGGACAGGTTTCGGATTGCATTGGCAAGAAGAATGGTGTGCAGAGCCGTGGCAGCATGCTGGAAAGCATAAGGGCGAAGTATTGCATTTCTGGAGTTTTCATCCCCTTCGTGGTGACTTTAGTGTTGTTGGGGACAGTCTTCAATACAGTATTCAATACAGTAAAGTTTTGTTCAATGTTGGCAATATGGTGTTAGTTCACAGAGTGAAGAGTGAGCTAAAGATCTGTAGGTTTTTCAGAAGCTGGGAGTGTTTGTTTTATGCTGCTTAATTCAACATTGTGTTTAGAGCCTGGTATGTGCCAGGGGTGGATAATGAAATTGCAGATGCGTTCTCTCATTTGCAGTGAAAGAGACTGCATTATCTGGCACCTGAAGTAGATACATAGAAGACAGAAATGCCAGATGATTTGTGACAGATTGGGCAGTGAGGATAGCACAGTAGACTGAACAGTCTTTGGCCTCATCTACTGTAAAAGCATGTTGTTAAGCTTAGCAGGAATTTGCGGCATCAGGTGTGCAGCATCGTGTAGGAGAGGTTTATTCTACAGTTCAGTCATAGGAGAATGTGGTGAATTTCATTATGTTTTTCATTGAGAAAGGTTTTCAGCTCTTATATTATCAGGATAGGTATGGGCAAAGTGGTCAATTGTTCCAGACCCTTCCCTCCAAGGGACCACGGGGTAAAGTGAAGGGGACAATCAAAATTCCTGCCATTAAGAATGTTGTTCGTAAAAACCAACTTCTTTTTCTAATTTGACAAGCGAGCATTCTAAACAGAATCTTAGTGGCAGATTTACAAAGTGTTTGCTCTGGGGGGAAGTCATGTAGAGTGACGCAAAGCAGCGCACAATCTTGTCAGAGTATATAGTTTCCAGAGGAAAAGGTATTTGCGCGCTGTCTTTTTCTCAGCACAAATCACTCTTTGTGCTGTTTTGCGCCACCTTGCACCAAGTGACATTACTTAGTGTAAGAAATTGGGTTATTGGTTGAAGGGGGGTGAAAACCCTACTCAGGCAAAGACTAAAACAAGGGTAAACCACAAAAGTCACTAAATTATCCTGTGCTTAACCCACAGGTAGCTTGGCAGAAAAGCAGTCAAGCTTAACTTAGAGGCACTGTGTAAAGTATTTATGCAGCACACAAACAGTAATCAAATGAAAACACAACACAAGAAAAATCAATTTAGAAAAATAGGATACATTGTATTAAATAAAATGACACCAAAATAAATTATATCCAATCAGTAGCACCGCAGTCATTAATTCTTTTTAGCAAAATCGAGCGCCTAAAATATCTAATCAGTAGCACCGCAGTCATTAATTTTTTTTTAGCAATATCGAGCGCCTAAAAGATCAAAGTGCCAACCGCAGGATCTGGTCGTGTGGGATCGAGACGAAATCAAAAGTTAAGGCCGACTGCGATGGAGCACGGGTCGGATACACAAGGTGGATTTGGTGAGATTTTGGCTTACCTTTGGATTTAGAAAAGTCCAAGAGCAGGCAGAGTTCATGGGGCAAGGCTGCAGGCTGTACTCGAGGAGGAAGCGTCAGGGAGCTGCTGAACGAAGTTCCAGTTGATGATGACAGTAAAAAACTCCAAGTGGGAAAAGCTAGATTTCTTGGCCAAGGAGGTTGCTGTTGATGGAGCAGGGTTTAGCGTAAATAATACCTGCTCGTATTGAACCCTCATTAACATATATTAACAGTGTGCTGTGAAGATTGTTATTAATAAATGCTAAACTATGGGGAAATGTTTTTCCGCATATGTAAAATTAACTTGTGAAATAATGCATGAAAACTAGGCTGCATTTACTCATGGCTTTGAATAAAATAAAAAGACTAATGCTGCTTTTGTGCACGTAAATAATATTCTGCTAGGAATAACATGGGTTGTGTATGGGTTAGTACAACGCTGGGATGGTGTGCAATGACATTACACTTCATGAAAATAATAATGTTATGTTCTTGTTTTTATTGTAGAGAAAGGCGAGCATGGGTTACTTTCCTGAATGCCAGTTTGGCGTTAATTTTGCCATATGAAAAATAAAAGAAATTAAATTGAGCTTTGAATGAGGAGAGAACGCAAAGCATGAAACTGACCTTCGCGATGTGCTGACTGTCTGCCAAGGTTGTGGAAAGAGAATGCTGATAAATAAATGGAAGTGTACAATTTACTTACAAGATGGCAGAAGCAAACAAAGAGAGCGTGAAAGAGTTGATACACTGGATACATATAACACTCTACAGGAAATAAGTGCTGCGTTTGTGTTGAAAATTGTTTCCTGGGTAGAATCTAACATAATTCTAAATGTTCAGGACAATAGGTCACTTAATTAACTGATGATGATAAGAATGGTGTGACAGAGCCATCCCCGTCCTTAGCCAATGAGAGTTGGAGATTTTACGAATACTGAAACAAATGTGAGTTGGACATTTAGGTTTTAGGGTATAATTGAGGTGCCTTGGGGTTGTAGGTTCGGCTGGTGTTAGCTTGTGGGAGATCGTCACTGTCGTCGGTTTGCTGTTTCCAGATAGAGGCCTTCCTGATTCCTGACTTAATCTTTGCCACTCAACTCTTCTCGAGGGGTCCCGCTACCCTTAGGCCTGAGGATAGTTTTCCCTGTCTCCTTACTTGGGTTAGTATAGATAATCTCCTGAATTTGCATAATTATTTGCAAATGTATTTTGGCTCTGAAATTTTTCTCTCTTCGCCTATCCACTCCTTCAATGCATTGCTATTTTGATATGAGTTTGTTTCTATACATTGCTAATGTTTTCTCTCCCTGATAATTCATGAGTTTGCTTCTGTGTGTAACTGTACTTGATGAGCATTCATTTCACATCATTACGATAAACATACATAAAATACATACTGAGTCTGTTATTATTTAGCAGTTATTTATAGGTATTTAATTATTGTCAGTAACTTCTCAACTAATACAATGCATCGCCAAAGTCATATACAAATTGAAAGGAGAAATGCAGGTTCTGTAATGCACCTTAGTAAGTTGGGAATAAAATTGCATCACACTGAACCCCAGCGTGAAGGGATTAGTTGGGTAGTATAAATGGACTTAGGTTTATGAAAATGTATCGATCCCTGATCGCTGGATCACTGTCATTGAAAGGGAGGCAGTCGCCGTCGAGGCCGGTGAAGATTTTTACCTTCAAACTTAGACAGCTATTCAGAAGTTGAAAACCTTCAGCGAGACGAAGCTGCAAGCTGTAGCCAATGAGGGCTCCACAAGGCTAGATTTGTTTTTTAAATATATTTTTATTGACAAACGTGTATACCTATACAGAAAAGCAACGGGTGAGACATCCGATTACATCAAATACGACCATGTTTCAACATCACCAGAGAGTATTTCTGGGTCTTCTCGTCAGTTGTATACCGTAGTGCAGCGCTCTCAGATTCAGGCTGATTTCAAAGATTGTCTTTTCTCACGGTAAATCAAAAGAGAAAGTACAGTTACTAAACTAAAATGTTCACTCCCTTTAAAAGGCTCGCCACAGTTGCAATAATCGGCACTGTGTGTCATGCGTATGGGTTGTAGTTGTGTGTTGGGTATTTATGGGACTGCGTGCTGTGAAACAGGTGGGGTCGGGGTTGTAGTTTATCATTGCATGCTTGTTTGTACTGTAGCAGCTCAGATAGGAACAACAGTTGGAGGCATCTATGGAGGTCTAGTATCATCGGGTGAGGTGGAAGCTACGTCTTGCAGGGTTGTATCCCAGTTTGTGGCCAGTGTATATTTCCACAACCAGCGTTTCTCCTCCCGGTGTAGAACAGTGCTCTCTATCTGTGCCCATCTAGCTACCTTCGCCTCCCACTGCAGTAGCGAGGGATGTAGAGGTGATATCCATTTCATTGCCACCTCGTGCTCTACCAGAATTACGGCGAGGTACTTGAAGCGGTTGTCCCTTTTTTAGGTTTAGGATGTTGGAACAGGATTAGAAGACATTGTTGTGCTGTTTATAAGCTATCTCTTATCATTGTCCGAGCTACATTTGGCAGTACTGCATTCACAGACGCAATAATTCCGTAGTAACTGCATGTCCAGGACATGTGTGTCATGTCAGTTAAACCAGCTTTACAGAGGGGACATTTGTCTGGGACAAGAGGGTAAATCTGGTGTAGGCATTGAGGGGTCATGTATGCCTTGTATAAGATGCAAAATTGAATATATTTGAAAAGGGAGTTGCAAGGCATCATACGAGGGCTTTTAGCGACTCTGCATTCTGGAATGTTTATCCCAGGACATCTTTCTATGTGGTTCGAAGTTTCGACAGCGCCCTCAGGGTCTCTCGCAAACTCCGGGTATTGCAATGACACCAGGCGTCTACCGTGTCTCACCGAGTGGAGCGCAAATAGTAGTAGCAGGTTTTGAGTTGCTTCTGAGCCCAGGGCTTCCAAAAGGTCACCCACTGCGCCCCGCAAGTCAAAGAGGCTCTGCTGGGGGGTGGGGGGGAGGCGGAGTGATCGTATCGACCAGGGAGGTCAGGGCTGGACATTAATTTCCCCTCGCTAAAAGGGTCAAAAAGGAGATATACCAGACATCATACCGGGTTCCAGAGTGTGAATCATCTGCCTATTGGAAGCCCCCTCAGTGTGAAAAGCGGGGAGTAGGGTCGGCAGGTAGCAACCCAGGGAACCACAGTTTCAGATATTCCCGGGCCGTCCTCATAAGGAGTGATTACTAGCTTCCTGGTCGGTGATCTAAGAGCTGCAACTGGTTAAGATGGCCTTGGCCGAGCTCTGTCCGAGGAAAGCCCACCTCGTCCACATAGTATCCTGCCAGCGAAGCAGAGGGCCACTCACTGAAGTTGAGCCGCACGATCATAATGAGTAAAGTTCGGGACTCCCATTCCGCCATGCAGGGGGGAAAGTTCCAGCGTATGAAGGTTGACCCGCCTCCTGCCACCACCCTAAATTAGCATGAGCAATAAGGACTCAAGATCACAGTGTGGGGATAGTGACTGGGAGGTTGAAGACAAGTAGAGTGATCGGGGTAGCCTCAGTTCCAAGAGAATACATGACCTAACCAAAGTTTCTCGCGAGGAGATCTCCTCCCTATGATAGATTTGTAGCCCAAGATATCTCAACGTAAGGGAGGCCATTCATAAGGCAAGATACAGTTGCAGGGAGGTCCAGCTGAAAAGGTCTTGCTGCTGCGAAGCAGACTATAGCGGGAGCTACCGCAAAGTCGGGCCTACCAGCAATGCACCTGTGGATGGATCGGTCGTCATGTAGGTAGGTCTATATCTTCTGTCTGCTCTTCTGGCAACTTTTTGTGAAATCTTTCGAAGTCCCAACATTTAGGATTAGGCAGAAGCAGCACCTCTAACATTACTTTCAAGACTCCAAGATCTGGGAGGTACCACCTTGGGGGTTAGAATCCACTCCAACAGAGGCCAGGTGCAAGGTTCAAGGTCTCTGGAGGTTGTTATGTCCTTGTTGCTCACAAAGAGGCCAACCAACTACCCCTTTGAGTCACTTCTGGTGGTCATGAGTTTATGAAGATAGTGCAGTTCTCCTTAAAGCAGCAAGACAGGCTTCAAGCAGCAGGGTTGTCCTCTGGGGAGCAAAGAAGGCCTCTAGCAGCAGGGAAGTCCTCAAACGAACAAGGCATCCCTTCTGAAGTCTAACTGGTCCAGGAGTGTACTGAAGAGTGGTTCGGAGGGTCCACCATTAATATCTGGTACCAGCATTAGAAGTGGGGGAATTTCCGGGGGGCGTGGCCAAGCGGTCCACAATGGCGGACGCCCACTAAGTGAGCTCCAGTGTCCCACTCGTAATCCTACCTTCATCCTGCCGCATCAGCCTGTATCCTGCCCTCACTCTCCCGACTCCGCTGTCCTCTGTACCCCTGTCACTTGGGGAGGCTGCTGGATCCCGATAAGAGCTGCAGTGACGAAGTGGTGACGGCCGGCTAGCGTGACCTGGCTCGCGCGGCATCCCAGCCTCTCTCGGCCTGACTGCCGGTCGGGCCGGACTGTATGAAGGCAGCCCGGTCGGAGCAGCAGACGGATAGCCAGAACGTCCGTGGTGGAATTCAAATCTGAAGAATAGCGCTGGTCACCTTTGTGGCACCCGGGGGCGTGCAGCAGGCCCACTGCTGCATACGGCCTGCTGCTGGCACTGATACATTTCCTCCAGACCAGTGACCCTGGAGGCCTGCCGTGTGACGTAGTACACGGAGCAGAGACAGAGGCAGGCAGCGGACTGCAACGAGGTGAGCGGGGCCGTGCACGGAGCCGTAGATTTGTTTTCTGGCTAGGGAGCGCGCACACGACAGGCATATCGACAGGTGGCACTGAATTTCACCATTTTGTACTAACACTAACTAACGTCTTCCTGGCACCACCGGCATGTTGATTCCGCCGTATGTTCCCTTGAGCGAGACGGCTCCCTGAGACAGCGGAGACTTTGGAGGCTCCCTCTTCCCTTCTCTTTCCTCTCCTTGACTGCTGCAGAGATCCAGACGCCCAGAGAGCTCATTGGGACGTTGTGCCCCGACTTGATTCCTTTACCTTGATCCACCTTCCTGGACTACTGGTGCCCGACCCCATCCTGGAGCTCCAGTCATAGGTTAACTTGGGCACAGGGCGAATCGCTTGGTACCGACTCTGCAGCCCTGACGGAGGTGGTAGCCTCCTCATTTTCTTTCGTGATTTGTGTCCTCTCTGGTTGGTCCATGGGCTTGGACCTCTGCTCCTCTGAGGCCTCAGTGGAGCAGGCAGCTGTGACCTACATTGCTCTTCACCTGTGTCCTACATCCTTACAGCTGAGACGATTGCATACAGTTACCTTCTGGGACTGCCTTCACGCAGGAACTACATGACTCAGCTGGAGAGGGCTGTGTGGGGGTTCCCATTAAGGGGGCGGATGGTGGCAGCACATGGAAGCAGCCGGTCTAGGTCCGGTGTGGCCTGTGTTGGCTACCCTCACACCTGCCTACTGCCCGCCTTGAAGACAAACAACATCAATAATAGTGGCACCGGGGGACCCTTCGCTCCTCGGAAGCAATACTATTATAATTGCGGTCTACAACGAGCTCGTCCTACGTGCCAATTCCTATAGTTCTACATCTCTACTACCTGACACAGTCTACTGTCACTCAGAATGAACCGAGACAAGCTGCAGGCTACTAAGCAAAGCACGCTGGATTGCTATGCGGGGCGCAGACAGCTGAGCCAGCAGCCCTGTCCTCTACCGGCCCAGACAATGCTGCACTGATGGCGGAGATAACCCAGTCTCATGATGCCTTAGAGGCCAAATTCGGGGCGGTGGGATCGGACATCATGCTGATCCACCAGGATCTCCGCAAGGTGGTTGACAGGATAATCTAAGCTGAGACCCGTATATCTACTACAGAGGACACAGTTGCATCTTTCCAAAAGAGGGTATCCTCCTTGGAATCCATCACTGAGGGTCTTGCGATCAGGGCAGAGGATGCTGAGGGCAGGGCTCGGAGGAATAATCTTTGCTTTGTGGGCTTTCTGGAGGGCTGTGACAGCAACAACATGGAGCAGTTTCTTACCACATGGCTTGCGGAATGGATCCCTCAGTCATTTCTGTCCCAATGCTTCATTCTCGAACGTGCTCACTGCGTCTTGATGCAGAAGCCTTAGCCCGGGGTAAGACCTCAGCCCATTATCGCCAGGCTCAACTTCCATGCTAGGGATGCCATACTTGCACAGGCCAGATTGGCTGGCAAACTCCACTATAACTCTCATTCCATTTTCATTTTCCCAGACTAGACTAGACTGGTGCAATAGTGCAGACAGTCATTCACAGCCGTGAAGGCCCGGCTCCGAGACTTGAAGATCCAATATGCCTTGCTTTTCCTGGCCCGGCTGTGGGTTATCTATAAGTCACGAACGCTGTTCTTCGATACCCCTGAGGTGGTCTTTGCCTGGGAAAATGAGAAGCAGAAGTTTAAACCGCATACGCCGCCGTCTATTGACTCAGAGTCATCCTCCGGAGAAACCGCATAAAAGACTGTCTAAACTAACAAGCATTGGCATTGCCAATAGGTCTCGCTTGTGGGACCTTATAAGTATTTAGTTTTGCAGCACAATATCCTTGTTGCATAATCGGATATTGTGCTGCAAAACTAAATACTTATAAGGTCCCCAAGCGAGACCTATTGGCAATGCCAATGCTTGTTTCATGTTGTAGGGGTGACGGTGGTTGGAGCAAGTGTGCCTCTTCTCCTTGCAAAGTATCTTTGCTGCCAGTGTATTTCTGCTATAGGTTTGGAGACGAGCCCATCTCCGAGATCACTGTGCGAACTTGCTACTCCAAGAAGTTTTGTGTTTGTTGATGGTGTGTGTCTGCTAGTTTATTTTGTGTCTGAGTATGATTTTGGGTTCGTGTTTTTGACAGTTACGAGTGTTTGATATCTGTATGTTTGTGTGTGTGTGTGCTTTTAATGAGGGGGTGTCGGTGCTTGTGTGAAAGTGCCAGTGTTCGGCCCGGCTGCTCTTTTGCTGGGGCAGAGTCTGGCCAGGAAGGTAGAAGACACTGTAGGCTTGACTGTCCTTCAGGGAATGGCGTTAAGCAAGGAACGCCAGGCTTGAGGAGTTTGTTTTACCAAAGTTTATTTATGTAAACATGAGGAGTCAACAAACGGTCGGGAGAAGAGCGTGCAGTTTAAACAAAGCGCAAACTGCCGGAAGGTTCAACAAGACAGACAAGCATCTGTGACACAGTCAAAGTAGGAGTCGTGCTTTCCAGGCACCCATGAAACAGTACGTGACGCAGAAGCACTTAAGAGACAGTTCATACCCCATAAAGTGGGAGAGATTGAAGAGCATTCTGGCAAATGCCTTTCACAGATGCAATCGCCATGATTCAGGCAGATATACACACACGCAGTCATTGAAACATTTGCACTACAAAGGGAGCCATGCATATCAAGTAAGTGGAAAGAGCACGTACTTTGGAACAGTGGCATCGACCCCTTGCCTAATAAAGCACAAGCCTGGGCTCTCTGAATGCAAAAGAGGGAGGGGTCACATTTGGATTTGCTGAGACCGACAGGATATCACACATGATGGGTACACTGAGGCGAGACATTTGTCTGGAAAAACAGGCTCATCTGCCTTGTAGCCTGTGAGGCCCTATGTTTGACCACGGATCGATTCACATTAACTACTGATGGAAGCCACATGGGGCCAATAAAGTAGAGTATGTGGCTTATCAACCAGAGCTGCGAAATTTGGAACTAAGTTTATTTACCAACATGACTGGCACAAAATAGATCGGCAAATAATTAAACAATTAAACAAAAAGTATATGTAAGAGCTTTTCGTTTAGCAGAGCGCCCGTCAGTAAATGCAGTTGCCCGAATCTCCAAAAAGATGAAGAAAAGAAACAAGAACGAAAGACAGGCCAAAGCAGGGTGAAGGATTCGAGCATGAAAAACAAGGCAGCGCTGGGAGGGGGGCTGGGCACGAAGGAAGGAGAAATGTGAGTCACGGCGGCCGTGAAGTGTGAAGCAGATCCCTTTGAAGCTCTCGGAGGCAGGAGCAAATGGTAAGGGGAGCTAAAAACAAGAGCGGCCGGGAAGCGGCCAGGAAACTAAGTACGGCCGGCCACATAATTAGGGGAGGAGAAGTGTGGCAGGCAGATGTGCGGCCTGGTGAGGGGGCGGGAATGCGAGCCTGGTGGGGGCAGGCGGATTACGGAGATGCTCGTGCTTGTGTGGTCACGTGACCCGCTTTGTGGCCACGTGACCTCACATGCACTGTGAAGAAACGCCAGTGGTTTCACTAGCCGATCGAGCACTTGAATTCGATCCTATCCATTCCTGCAGAATGGGACAGGCTCGACCTAAAAAGAAATCGAACCGTAGATCACGCTCACGGCACAGATCCAAACTGTGGGAGGCATCTAGCTCCCAAGTGAATGAAGACGAACATGAACTAGCACAGTCACACAACGGACACGGAGGTTATGAGTACGATATATGTTTGGCTGATGTAACCTTTTAGGACCTCCGTGGGACTTACCCCTGGTGACTCTTTTCTCAGTATCTGAGAACATTATCTATGCATGGGGATAGTTTACTGGAGACCCATTGGTTTGGGGCAGCAGTAGAACCCCGACCGCAACAGATACTTCAACCGTTATGAGGTATTGGGTGGGGTGGGAGGGGGTGGGAAGGGGTTTAACGAGGTGTGTTGCTGTATTTTTCTTCATGCCTAAGATTTTCATGCCGTGCGACAAGCCATGTTCTCTATTTATGCTCTATATCATACCATATGTTAGACCCCGCTGGTTGACTCCACGTAGTGAGCTGGAATATACGGGGGCACTGGACAAAATCAAGAGAGGGGCAGTTCTTCTGCAGGCTAAACGTGCTTCAGCAGATGTCCTGCTGCTGCAAGAAACTCACCTTTTGGGTACCAGGGCGCCATGCCGCTCTCGATTTGGCTATATCCAGGTCTTCCATGCAGGATTCACCAGGGGATCCCGTGGGGTGGCAGTCCTTATTCATCAGAGTCCCCCCTTTATGCATGCTAAAACATGGTCAGACTCCCAGGGCGGCTATGTCGTTATGACCGGTACGTTATATCGGGAGCATGTTACATTTGTTAGTGTTCATGTGCTCCCCCACTGTCTGAAACGTTTGTGGAATGCCTGACTAGAATTATGTTGGATATTCCCAGGGTCCTCTCTAATATGAGCTGTGACTGAAGTGACATCTTGATACTAGCTCAGGATAGATGGAGATCGGGTGGTGAACTAGAGCCACTCAGTGACACGCGACTACAGACACTGGTGCGAGATATGGGCTGGGTGGATACGTGGCAAAACTTACACCTGACAGTACAAAGCTACACATACTACTCTACAGTGCACAATTCGTTCTCATGTTTAGATTATTTAATTCTACCGGCCACTTACTATTATCGGACTGCGGATGCAGATATCCTACCTAAAGGCCTCTCAGATCATTCTCCAATAACGTTGACATTGCGGCTGGACATGGCCCGCCCTACCTTCCGATGGCGCCTTTCGACGTGGCATCTTCATGATCCACAATATAAGACCTACATGTATCAGGCAGTGACGGCTTATTATACTGAACATTTGTGAACTGTGAGCTCTGCGATGACCATCTGGGAGGCTATGAAGACAATCCTTAGGGGTGCTGACATCTCTTTCTGCGTCACTTAACGAAAGAAGCATCGAGAAACATTGCTTCAGGCTGAAGCTCAAATACTTGATCTAGAGCGACGAAGTCGAGATGTAGGCGGTAGACAAACTCGCCGCCAGCTCCTCTTTGCGCAATAAGTATACGCTAATGTTCTGCGGGACGAGGCCAAGCAGGCTTGGCTGGCCTCACGCTGCTGAATATATCAGTGGTGGGACAAGTCGTACTCTCTCCTACATCGCCTGTGCCAGCGGGCGACTCACCCACTGCCAACACCAGGTATTTTGGGTGAGGATCGCCAGTCGATGACGGATCCAGCCCAGATTGCGTCCAGCTTTGAGACGTATTACGCCGATTTATATACCCCTAATGATGATTACCTGAATCTGTGATTTCTTGCTTTATAGAGGATCTACTCCCCAAAGCCCTATCGGATATGGCACAGGCAGACCGGGATGCTCCCTTAACAGCTGAGGAGCGGAGTGCGGCCCTCACAGACTTGCGCGCTGGCAAGGCTCCAGGTCCTAACGGTTTCCCATGAGAGTTTTACAAACTCTTTCAGTCCCAGTTCGTCACTCACTATCTGGAGGCGGTGAACGTGGCCCTCGAGGAAGGGAGATTCTCGTCAGATTGGCGACATGCCGAACTTTTGATATTTCTTAAACCCGGCCGAACCCCAAATCAACACATCTTACCGTCCCATATCACTGCTAAATGTAGAGGCTAAACTTTTGGCCAAAGCCATAGCCAACCGTTTCCATCCCTTTATGTTCGACCTGGTTCATCCGGATCACACAGGCTTTATGCCTGGCCGGGCCACCTGACACAATATCTAAAGGAGGGCCCATAACGCAGTGGCAGCGATCGACCATCTGGAAGGCCCGGCTGCGCTGCTGCTGGCTGACAGATAGGGCATTTGATTCCCTGAGGTGGACGTACCATTTTGCTCTCCTGCAGCGTCTTAATCTTGGGCCACGCCTTCTGTCCTATATCCGGCTGTTATATACGGATCTCACGGCTTCAGTTAGGAGTAGTAGGTGCGGTCTCGGAACCCTTTTCTATAGGGCATGGCACGCGTCAGGGATGCCCTTTGTCCCCCTATTTTTTTGCGCTGGCACTGAAACCTCTGGCCTCATAGGTCCAGATTGACGCACAGGTTAGGGGATCTGAATGGCCAGGCGGAATATCATATTGGATCGCTCTTTATGCAGATGATACCTTTTCCTTTATATCAGAGCCACGGCAAACAGGACCACGGTTGCTCCGCATACTACAGATAATCGGAGAGACCTTGAGATTGTATGTTAATGCCCGGAAGTCTATACTTTGGCCTCTGCGTGGGAGCTCTGAAATGGTCACATGGGCTGCGGAAGTCACGATAGCTACATCAGGATTTAAATATCTTGGGGTTCATCTGGCTTCATCCCAGTCGGTGTCAGGGGATAACAATATGACCCCCATCTGGCTGCGCACCCAGACTGAGATTAAGTCATGGACTCGTATGCCCCTTTCCATATTGGGTAGATCGCGATTTTTAAAATGGTGTCACTTCCTCGCCTTCTGTATCAGCTGCATAATCATCCCTTTCCAATACCACCCTCCTGGTTCCGACAGCTTAATTCCAGACGTAGCCGTTTTCTATGGAATGACCAGACCGCTAGAGTTATACTCAAAATATGCTTTCGGTCTACCTAGTGTGAGGGGATAGCGACACCAGATATCCAATCGTATCATGCAGCATCCCACCTCTTAGTGCTCAATGATTGGTGGTACGGCAATAGAAATAATCTGGCGTACCAGGTGGAATGATGGCTCATGGGTAGCATGGGTAGCACCTTGCCACACATGCTCCTCCATGCCCCAAGAGAGCTCTGTCAGCTTCCATCTGCTGCACGAGTGGTCTTTGGAGTATGGAAGCAATCTCTGCGCAGAATGGGGTGGTGGTGAAAACTTACAAGAGAAACACCTCTCTGGCAAAGTGGACTTGTGCCACTCGGATATCATTGGTATCTCCACATTGGGAGACGCGAAGCGCGGCACAATTCTGAAGTTCTTTCAGGAGCTCCAGAGGGACTTTGAGATGCCGCGTTCTCAATTTTACAAGTATTTGCAATTTTGCCACCCTTTAACACCGTATATAGAGACCCTAGAATCAATCCCAGAGTTTAACCCGATGGAGGCGAAGGTCTTTATGGGCAATTTGGGTGACCACCAGACGGTCAAAATATATCAATCTCTTGTGATGAATCTCTCTACAACCCTGGACTCACTCCGGGAAAGATGGCAGGTGGATCTTGGTCCACTAGACAACGACGACTGGACGAAAATACTATAATCTCTGCAGGAGCTGCAATAGCGTCACGCCTAAGATTCCTTCAATTGAAATATGTACACCGTGCCTATTTCACAAGATAAAGGTTGTGGAGGGCAGGTCTGATAGCTTCCGCCACATGTCTCCGCTGTGACAATGCACGTTTATACATACTATTTGGGAATGCACGGGGCTCAGTAGATTCTGGACTGGGGTAATAGCCTTCTGTCAGAGGTACTGGGGTGGGAGATACCCCACATCCCCAAGGCTTGCACTGCTGCATGTCATAGAGGAGATTGGTGGAAATGTATATAAAAGGCATCTGCTATTTCTGGGCCTTACTCTGGCCAACAGGGATATAGCCAAGGCGTGGAAAGACTTGACCCCACCTAAGCTTGGGACATGGAGGGCGAGTCTGAATTGGTGTATGAACATGGAGCAACCTATATTTAAGCCACGAGGCTGCCATCAGAAACATTCCAATATCTGGAGACGCTGGGCAGATTTTCATGGTCTTATTTTAGAACCCCCTTCACCAAGCTGGACAGATGCTGAGATTACTGGATGATAGATCAAGGGTACAGGAAAGGATGCAGGGATCTACTTTATATGAGAATTGGCTCGCAAGGTATGTTAAACAGATTATTATGTTGTACATGACACACTTGGTTATAAAGTTGTAGGCTGCTGTTTACAAGCCCAAAATGTTTATTTTCTTATTTTGTAACTGTCATACAAAAGTCACCAAAAGGATTCTTATAATGCTGACCAGAAATAATTGTCTTTCTCTAATTCGAGATGAGACTGTTTTATCTGCTGACTTAATAAAACTGTGTTTTGTAAAAAAAGAGGTGGGGGAATTTCCTATGCTAACCCTTTCATCTCGTTCTGAAAGGTTTTTCTCCTGCCAAGGCTGCAAGAAGTATGGGGTAACAAAAGAGTAGTGCTGGGTGCCTTTGTGTGTGCTGGAGGCAAGCTCTTTGAAGTGTACCCACGGCCTATGGACCTTTTGGGGTACTTTAGAGGTGACTTTTATGTGTTAAAAATGAAGGTTTAGGCCTGGCAACAGGCTTTTGCTAGGTCCAATTGCAGGTTTAAAACTGCACTACATGCTGCAATGGCAGACCTGAGACAAGTTTTAAAGGGCTACTTAAGCGAATTGCACAATGAGAGCTGCAGGCCCACTAGTAGCATTTAATTTACAAGCCATGGGTACAGGCAATACCATATACTAGGGACTTCTAAGTAAGTAAAATGTGCAAATCAGGTGTAGGGCAATTTTACTAAGTTTTAAAGGTAGAGCACAAGCATTTTATCACTGGTTAGGAATTGTAAAGTGCAAAGAGTCCTAATGACAACAATAACAAATTCTGATAATACGAGGGGTGAAGGTACTTAGTTTGGGGGGGAAGGTCACACCAAGAAAGTCAGGTTTAAAACGTAGGGCCTGATTTAGGTCTCGGAGAGACTCCCGTCATTCATCCGTGGCAGTGGTTCCTAGTACTCTATCAAGCTGACAGAGTCCCGCACGTCGTATTTAGAAGCAGGCTGGCAGACCCATCGTCTGCATCGACCAGCTGTCTTTCGTCACATAAGAGGCACACCTCCGTTCACGCAGCGGACTCCTTTACTGGCTAACAGTACTCAGTCACCGTCAGGCGAAAGGTTTGCGCCAAGTCTATTTAGATTTCCCTGCTGTGCTTGCGTTGTCCTAGTGGCAGGTTCCTGATGGAGTGAGTCTCTGGTGGAGTGGAGACTGGTAAGTACTACTTGTTAATGCGACACTAAAAATATGTGTTGTGGTTGCTTTAAAAATACATGAAGGTAATGTGTTATGCCACTTTTTGTTTTTTGCATACAGCATAGCACACAAACAACATACACACACAATTGGATGTACACCCACAGGTACCACAAGCACAACACCCACAACCACCACAACAAACAAATATATTTTATTTAAGTGTCAATACAGGTGTGTTCCTTTTACATTGATAAGCTTAAAATGAACACTACTGATTTACACATAAGCAAATAATTGCATATAAGAGCAATGTAAAAATACACGAGGCCAAAGCAAACGTTAACACACAATACATAGTACAACAAGTGAAATAAAAGCTTGACTTAGATTCCAGAGACAACTGAGTTGATTATCATTGCGGTCAAGTAGTTGCAGCAAAGAAAGGACTTGGACAAAGGGTTCAAAACGGTAACAGAAGTGGAAAACAGAAAAAAGATACGTTTCTACCTCATTTCCTTTGATTCCGCCAACTCAAGTTTGGAGGTGTCCCCAAAACGGAAAGGCCTATTGTGATTGGGCCTACTAATAATCTTCGGTAAACTCCCTCCGAGAGCCACTTATGCCTAGGATGAGGTCGATGCGGGAGGAAAATTCTGGCGGAGGCAGAGGCACTCGAACAGACTATCATCCACAGACCTGCCAAAGTCTAAATAAAGCAAGAGGACCGCCAAGTAAGTGGGTGGTGAAACCGTTGATAAAGTGACGGCCGAACCAGATCCACCAAGATCAGGCCTTTAGGTTTAATTTGGATAGATAAATGAAAGTACCCATGAGATGTAAAACTCAACTATTAAGAAAACCAGACAAGCCTTTGCATCAAAAGAATAATTCCTCTTGGAAGCAGGTGCAAGTCTGGAGAATGTTCCATCATTAGACTTTGACCCAGAACAAGAGAGAGAAAGGGACCCAGAACAAGAGAGAGAAAGGCAGAACAAGGGGGAAGAAATTGGAACAAAATGACAAAAAACTGTGACAAAGGGAGAAGGTAGGGATGAAAACGAAGTTGCAAGAGTGACATAAAGAAGGCAGGAAGGATAGGGTAGTGGATGAAGAAAGCATCAAGTGAAATGAAGACCAGACAGTCTTTGTATTTGACACCTTCAATATTTGGCAGGCCAGCAGCTGACTTCTGAGAAAATGTTTGAGCACCAGCGCTTAATATTTTATAAATTATGCATTGGGACACTTGTTGCATTCGGGCTTAGATTACATAGCTAACAGTAAGAAGAACATTCGTATACATTTCATGAATGGTAGTGAAAGGCACCTATTAGAGGTATTGAGAGCCTAGATGGAGGCTAGCAGACGGAATAGCTTTCTGTAGAAGTACAGGCTAAGTTCAATGTTTTGTGATGTTCAGGATGCCATTGCTTGTAGCTGAAACTGAGTACATTGGCAGCTATTATATAATACAGAAGCCATCTGAAGCTCAGGAAAGAAGTAAAAGACTAGCTCTTCCTGAGCTAAAGATAACAGCTTCATCTGGCACTCAGACATAACCAAGCATTGGCAAAGACATTAGACCTTAGTGATTATGTGATGCATCCCAGATGCTGTGCTGCATGGCTAAAGAAGGGGGGCGCATTTGACGCAGCTGGTCACATCACAGGTGTTTTTTTCTTTTTATTTACCCAAGTTGGATCGGTAAATAACAATCAAGCATGGAAGTGTTTTTAGGTCTCGCGACCTATCGATGCGCGCATGCGCATCGAGCGGAGCGAGAATTCAAGTGGCGAAAACATCATGAAACCACCAGCTTTTTGCTGGCGTTTTCATGCAGTTCACATGAACCACGTGTTCAAACATGAACGCGCATCAGCCTCCCTCCATTTGCCGCACAGCACATCAAAGGGCTTCGCCCAGCGGGCGCTCTGCGGCTTCTCGGCTTCTCCTCCCCTAATTAGTCATTTTCGCCGCTCCCCTGACCGCCGTGTCGCATTTCTCCTCCCCCCTCCCCTTCTCTGCCTTCTGCCTTCCTTTCCCGGCGCACGCATTTTTTTTTTTTTTACAAGCAAGCATGTTTAGCGCCACGCACAGTTTTGGTGTTCATAGTTTTGTTTTCTTGAAGCCTTGCACTGTATTTCCTTCCGGAAGGCTTTTTTATGACTCACGCATTTTTTTTTTTTACAAGCAAGCATGTTTAGCGCCACGCACAGTTTTGGTGTTCATAGTTTTGTTTTCTTGAAGCCTTGCACTGTATTTCCTTCCGGAAGGCTTTTTTATGACTCGCACAAAAAGCACTTTTTTTGTATTAGCCCCTTTCTCTCAGACAAGGTGATAAAAGCAAACACTTTTTGAGGCACAATAAATCCATTTTATGTCATTTCTGCGCTTTTAGTTGTACAATACGGGCCCACTTAATCCCCCCCGCACTCCCCCCTCCCCTTCTCTGCCTTCTGCCTTCCTTTCCCGGCGCACGCATTTTTTTTTTTTTGCAAGCATGTTTAGCGCCACGCACAGTTTTGGTGTTCATAGTTTTGTTTTCTTGAAGCCTTGCACTGTATTTCCTTCCGGAAGGCTTTTTTATGACTCGCACAAAAAGCACTTTTTTTGTATTAGCCCCTTTCTCTCAGACAAGGTGATAAAAGCAAACACTTTTTGAGGCACAATAAATCCATTTTATGTCATTTCTGCGCTTTTAGTTGTACAATACGGGCCCACTTAATCCCCCCCGCAATGGGGCGCATTTCCTGAAAGTGACAGTTTCACAGGTACGTGTTAGTACTGACGTCAGCGACCAACCAGAACACCTCCATAATTAAGAACGCTGCATGTTGTTCCATAGCTGCAGCGACGACAGTGAACAAACTCAAGATCATATCCAGTCATGCATGATACATTACTGGGGAGTAAAACAAGCATTGCCAATAGGTCTCGCTTGTGGGACCTTATAAGTATTTAGTTTTGCAGCACAATATCCTTGTTGCATAATCGGATATTGTGCTGCAAAACTAAATACTTATAAGGTCCCCCAAGCGAGACCTATTGGCAATGCCAATGCTTGTTTTAATGGGTGGTGAAAGCACACTAAGGGCGGGGGGATTGTAGAAGCAACACAGAGTAGATGTAAGCAACATGGAAGGCATGTGGGTGGGCAGAAGCAGCACTGAGAACAGGGAACAAGTGCACAACACATAAAGAGCAACGTGGACCACAGGAGTAGAGAAGAGAAGCACATGGCGAGAGATCAATATTGAGAATGGAGAGAAGCTCATAGGTGAAAGAGCAACACAGAGCTGGGCTGCGGGGGAAAGGTATGTACATAATGGGGACAGGTAACACACACATTCATTAGGAGTCTAACTGAAAAGAAGAAAGTAGTGTTTCAAAAGTAAGCAGTGGAAGGGCACAAGTAATGAGGCCATGCTGCAGGGCAGGACAAACACAAGAAGAGGAAGGAAAGCCCACACAAGTTAATGAATAAAAAGCAGGTAAATTAGAGTGACATTAAAGTCAATCAATGGTAAGCAGTGGATGGGTTCTAAGCTCACTGGAAGCTGACAATGGATATTTTCGCAAACAGAGAGCTTGTGCTTTATGGTGGGTGGACCTAATAAGATCAACAATTGAAGTTAAAGCTGCTCGACTTCCGAGCCCAGCAGCGTGGAGATTCTCGAACCTGGTTTGGGCTGAGGCCGAGAGCACTACGCTTCACAAGGAGGTAAGGAAACTCTAACAATACCCTATTGCGATGGAGTGGGACACTCTACTATTGCGTTTCTGGGTGCAGGATACACTCACTATGGACCCATCTCAAACCTCACTCCCTCCTGCCTTGAGAGCACACTAGACATTCGGAGCCCCCGAGCGGGTATCCCTTCTGCGGTCCTCGGCCCCAGACCATGCGTAATCCCAGGCCCTCATCTGCCTCGCTTGGCACACATTATAGCGCATCCTTTTTGGCTGTGTGAAGCATCACCACATTATTGCACTCCGCACAAGGAAACCTTCCCTCTCCACCCTGACATTGCAACCATGTCTTGCCAGCTTGCCCCCCCTTTGTTAATTTTCCTCCTCTTCATGATTAGGCCTTTAGTGGATTGACCCGTTGACACCCACCCTCCCGCGCATATTCAACCTTTTTGGGCTGGCCAATGATACTATTTTGCCTACTTATTGTATATATATATTTGCCACAATGTGATCCTCTGCAGCCAGTTCAGCGCTCCACAATGGGTGCTCAGCGTTAGGGCCGGATCCTGGCCCCCAACAGTAACTCCTTCACAAAAGACACGGCACTCTAGAGTAGGTTACTCAATGGTATTTTATTTTACCACACACCAACTCAACCAGTGTGTTGGTGTGTGTGTGTGGTAAAATAAAATACCATTGAGTAACCTACTCTAGAGTGCCGTGTCTTTTGTGAAGGAATATATATATATATATATATATATATATATATATATATATATATATCGAATAGACAGATTTCTTACATTTTGAAGAATCCACTCGAGCACAGTAGTTAGATGCAGCGTGTTGATTTTTTTAAGACATGCAGCAAGTCAAATACCCATTTGGGTATTTGACTATCAACACGCTGCATCTAACTACTGGGCTCGAGTGGACTCTTCAAATTGTAAGAAATCTGTCTGTTCGAGTTTTACGGGGGTCGCGACCTCTTCTCGAGCCCGCCGCCATCAAGTGGCAAAGAGACTCGCGAATTTTGCGTTATATAAATCCACCTAATCCAAGTCACTTTGTATCTAAGAGGAATGGCATCCAGTGCTCAAATAAATCCTGTCAAAGAGTGCTGGCATCTTGTAGAATCTTCATATAGTCCACTCTTGCAGAAGCCGATCTCGTCCTTCACAGTAATCAAAACACAAACACCCTACAGCATTACAATTTCTATGAGAATAACTGCATTCTGCTGCCTTTTGGCTAGGTTCACACTATACAAAGACCACAGGCTTACATACAGGATGACTTTAATGCAGACTATTCAAGCGGATCTTGGTCTGCTCCAGACCAAAGTTTCACTGAGTGAACATCCAAGTTGCCGTATGCAGCACATGAGGTGGACTAGAAGTTTTGTCACCATGCACTCAAGATGGGACCTCCAGAGTAACTCATAGCAGCCGGTTAACATAATCTGAGCTTGCCTTAAATCTCACACCTCCTTTCTACATCACACTTTAGCGCTGCAGCCGAAGACACAATAAGAGCATCAGGCTTGTCACTCATGCATGACATAGACAAAATGTTACCCACTTAGGCACACAGCAAGTACAACACCCCCAACTAGGCACTTTTCCAAGGTGTCGTGTGGTATGTGTCTGATAATGCGCTTCAGTTCCCAAAAGGGTATGAAACACTTTACAAACGCAGGTACAATCATTTCCAAGTCAGTATGTAAAGTAAACCAACAGACAAACACACACAATGAGATCACAGTCAAATATTTACTAGACAAACTGAGATTCTATCTTGCGCTGCTACTAATGAAGGAACCAGTAAAAGCACATTAGAGGTGAACTCCCACAACAATATATTGTGCTTCCATGGGTATGAATTATACACAGAAAGTAGATACAAATGCACTGTGGAGAAGATGGACCCTGTGCCCAATTCCTATTGGGTACCACAAGCACAGTAGAAATAAGTGCAGCATTGATCAGATTAGGTGGAGGCTTTCAATATCTCCTTCCCCATCTTGACAGGGGAAGAGGTGTCTTTATTTGGAGTGGAAGGACAGAAAGCAAGTTTAGACATAAGATAAAACATATTTAGGCGTCATGATGACAAAATATAAGCATGCCAGCTAGCATTTCCAGTTCTGTCATGCAACATGGAGTGATGTGGCATTGCCAATCACACTATATGGAAAAATAGGCAGTCAAGGCCCAAGAAGATACACACGTTTAAAACATAAAACTGGGAGACCATATCTGAAATGAGGTCACTCACTGGTGCAGGATTCTGGAGACATATAGGCAAAGACAGTAGACTTACATGGATCTGGCATATCTCGAAGGAGGCACTCGAAGTTGGGTATCTGTTGGGAAAGCACATATTTTAGAAAGAGAAAGAACGCACTGTCAGAGTACATACAGAAAGACACTAATAACTTATTTTGAGAGGTAAGTAACCTTTCTGCAGAGCGCCTCTTAATTTGCTTCTGGAGATTTTGTACCACCTGTAATCTGAAACATTATAAACTAATATTAGCCAGTATAATCTTTACATTGACATGTCCATATCTTTCCCCTCATACCTCGTGTCATGTTCTTGAAGTCCAGTAAAATGCAAATCTGGTCCCATTCAGATGCCAAGTCTCCAGTACGTCTGATATTGTAATACCATTTTTGAGGAGGTATGCTTATCTTCTTCATGGTTTACACATAGTAAAATAAATACCTCCTATCTGGCTACTGCATGCCAAAAGCACATACGCAAAGTACAACAGGATGAATGAACCAATGGATGGCTAGAGAAATTGTAAAGTGCAACCGGCCAATCAAATCACCACTAGACACAGTCAGATCGAGCTACATCACTGACTGGTATGGCCAAATTGTAGGTAAAAAACAGAAACGATTTCAGGGCTTTCTAGGAAGGAAATTGTTTTTCAGATTCCTCGTATGGGTGAGGGCAGTCGCACAGTTCAGCACCAGGAAAGAACAAGCTCGTCAATGTTAGTGTTTTTGTCTGCGGTGTTTAGTATCGGCAAAGAATAAAAACAATTAAAACAAGCATTAGAAATGCAATCGGGCTCGGATTTATTTGAGTTTGAGCTAATGGCATTGTAAATGCCAATGTATTGTTGCTATGTGTTATGGAGTGTGTTCATGTGGTGTGTACTGCCAGTGATCTCCTTGTGAGTGTGAGAATATTGCACCGTTACTGCCTGTGATGTCCTTCTTGTGAGTGTGAGAAGCTTGCACCTCTGCTGCCTGTGGTCTCCTTGTGAGTGTAAGAAGCTTGCACTGCTGCTGACTGTGATGTCGTTCTTGTGAGTGGGAGAAGATTGCACCTCAGCTGCCTGTGGTCTCCTTGTGAGTGTAAGAAGCTTGCACAGCTGCTGCCTGTGATGTCCTACTCACTACTCTACTCGACTCACTACTCGACTCACTACTCGACTCACTACTCGACTCACTACTCGACTCACTACTCGACTCACTACTCTACTCACTACTCTACTCACTACTCTGCACTCACTACTCACTACTCACTACTCTACTCACTACTCACTACTCTACTCACTACTCACTACTCTACTCACTACTCTACTCACTACTCTACTCACTACTCTACTCACTACTCTACTCACTACTCTGCACTCACTACTCACTACTCACTACTCTACTCACTACTCACTACTCTACTCACTACTCACTACTCTACTCACTACTCACTACTCTGCACTCACTACTCACTACTCTGCACTCACTACTCACTACTCTGCACTCACTACTCTACTCACTACTCTACTCACTACTCTACTCACTACTCTACTCACTACTCTACTCACTACTCTACTCACTACTCACTACTCTGCTCACTACTCACTACTCACTACTCTACTCACTACTCACTACTCTACTCACTACTCTACTCTCTACTCACTACTTTCTACTCACTACTCTGCTCACTATTCACTACTCTGCACTCACTACTCTGCTCACTACTCACTACTCACTACTCACTACTCTACTCACTACTCTACTCACTACTCACTACTCTACTCACTACTCTACTCACTACTCACTACTCTGCACTCACTACTCACTACTCACTACTCTGCACTCACTACTCACTACTCTGCACTCACTACTCACTACTCTACTCACTACTCTACTCACTACTCTACTCACTACTCTAACTACTCTACTCACTACTCTGCACTCACTACTCACTACTCTGCTCACTACTCACTACTCTACTCACTACTCTACTCACTACTCTACTCACTACTCTACTCACTACTCTACTCACTACTCACTACTCTACTCACTACTCTACTCACTACTCTACTCACTACTCTACTCACTACTCACTACTCTACTCACTACTCACTACTCTACTCACTACTCTACTCACTACTCACTACTCTACTCACTACTCTACTCACTACTCTACTCACTACTCACTACTCTACTCACTACTCTACTCACTACTCTACTCACTACTCTACTCACTACTCTACTCACTACTCTACTCACTACTCTACTCACTACTCTACTCACTACTCTGCACTCACTACTTTACTCACTACTCTACTCTACTCACCTCACTACTCACCTCACTACTCTACTCACTACTCTACTCACTACTCTACTCACTACTCTGCACTCACTACTCAACATTCACCTCACTACTCTACTCACTACTCACTACTCTACTCTACTCACTACTCTACTCACTACTCACTACTCAACTCACTACTCACTACTCTACTCACTACTCTACTCACTACTCACTACTCTACTCACTACTCTACTCACTACTCTACTCACTACTCTACTCACTACTCTACTCACTACTCTACTCTACTCACCTCACTACTCTACTCACTACTCTACTCACTACTCACTACTCTACTCACTACTCTACTCACTACTCTACTCACTACTCTACTCACTACTCTACTCTACTCACCTCACTACTCTACTCACTACTCTACTCACTACTCTACTCACTACTCTACTCACTACTCTACTCACTACTCTACTCACTACTCTACTCACTACTCACTACTTTACTCACTACTCTACTCACTTCACTACTCACTACTTTACTCACTACTCTACTCACTACTCACTACTCACCTCACTACTCTACTCACTACTCTAGTCACTACTCTACTCACTACTCTACTCACTACTCTACTCACTACTCACTACTCTGCACTCACTACTCACTACTCACCTCACTACTCTACTCACTACTCTACTCACTATTCTGCACTCACTACTCTACTCACTACTTTACTCACTACTCTACTCTACTCACCTCACTACTCTACTCACTACTCTACTCTACTCACCTCACTACTCACTACTCACTACTCACCTCACTACTCTACTCACTACTCTACTCACTATTCTGCACTCACTACTCTACTCACTACTCTACTCACTACTCTACTCACTACTCTACTCACTACTCTACTCACTACTCTACTCACTACTCTACTCACTACTCACTACTCTACTCACTACTCACTATTCTACTCACTACTCACTTCTCTACTCACTACTCTGCACTCACTACTTTACTCACTACTCTACTCTACTCACCTCACTACTCTACTCACTACTCACTACTCTACTCACTATTCTACTCACTACTCACTTCTCTACTCACTACTCTGCACTCACTTCTCTACTCACTACTCTGCACTCACTACTTTACTCACTACTCTACTCTACTCACCTCACTACTCTACTCACTATTCTGCACTCACTACTCACTACTCTACTCACTACTCACTACTCTACTCACTACTCTACTCACTACTCACTACTCTACTCACTATTCTACTCACTATTCTACTCACTACTCACTTCTCTACTCACTACTCTGCACTCACTACTTTACTCACTACTCTACTCTACTCACCTCACTACTCTACTCACTACTCTACTCTACTCACCTCACTACTCACTACTCACTACTCACTACTCACTACTCTACTCACTACTCTACTCTCTACTCTACTCTCTACTCTACTCTCTACTCTACTCTCTACTCTACTCACTACTCACTACTCTACTCACTACTCACTACTCTACTCACTACTCTACTCACTACTCTACTCACTACTCACTACTCTACTCACTACTCACTACTCTACTCACTACTCTGCACTCACTACTCACTACTCTGCACTCACTACTCACTACTCTGCACTCACTACTCACTACTCTGCACTCACTACTCTACTCACTACTCTACTCACTACTCTGCACTCACTACTCACTACTCACTACTCTGCACTCACTACTCTGCACTCACTACTCTGCACTCACTACTCTGCACTCACTACTCTACTCTACTCACCTCACTACTCTACTCACTACTCACTACTCTACTCACTATTCTACTCACTACTCACTTCTCTACTCACTACTCTGCACTCACTTCTCTACACTCACTACTTTACTCACTACTCTACTCTACTCACCTCACTACTCTACTCACTATTCTGCACTCACTACTCACTACTCTACTCACTACTCACTACTCTACTCACTACTCTACTCACTACTCACTACTCTACTCACTACTCTGCACTCACTACTCACTACTCTGCACTCACTACTCACTACTCACTACTCTGCACTCACTACTCACTACTCTGCACTCACTACTCACTACTCTACTCACTACTCTACTCACTACTCTACTCACTACTCTACTCACTACTCTACTCACTACTCTAACTACTCTACTCACTACTCTGCACTCACTACTCACTACTCTGCTCACTACTCACTACTCTACTCACTACTCTACTCACTACTCACTACTCTACTCACTACTCTACTCACTACTCTACTCACTACTCACTACTCTACTCACTACTCTACTCACTACTCTACTCACTACTCTACTCACTACTCTGCACTCACTACTTTACTCACTACTCTACTCTACTCACCTCACTACTCTACTCACTACTCTACTCACTACTCTACTCACTACTCTACTCACTACTCTACTCACTACTCTACTCACTACTCTACTCACTACTCTACTCACTACTCTACTCACTACTCTACTCACTACTCTACTCACTACTCTACTCACTACTCTGCACTCACTACTCAACATTCACCTCACTACTCTACTCACTACTCACTACTCTACTCTACTCACTACTCTACTCACTACTCACTACTCTACTCACTACTCACTACTCTACTCACTACTCTACTCACTACTCACTACTCTACTCACTACTCTACTCACTACTCTACTCACTACTCTACTCACTACTCTACTCACTACTCTACTCACTACTCTACTCACTACTCTACTCACTACTCTACTCTACTCACCTCACTACTCTACTCACTACTCTACTCACTACTCACTACTCTACTCACTACTCTACTCACTACTCACTACTCTACTCACTACTCTACTCACTACTCTACTCACTACTCTACTCACTACTCTACTCTACTCACCTCACTACTCTACTCACTACTCTACTCACTACTCTACTCACTACTCTACTCACTACTCTACTCACTACTCTACTCTACTCACCTCACTACTCTACTCACTACTCTACTCACTACTCTACTCACTACTCACTACTTTACTCACTACTCTACTCACTTCACTACTCACTACTTTACTCACTACTCTACTCACTACTCACTACTCACCTCACTACTCTACTCACTACTCTACTCACTACTCACCTCACTACTCTACTCACTACTCTACTCACTACTCACTACTCTGCACTCACTACTCACTACTCACCTCACTACTCTACTCACTACTCTACTCACTATTCTGCACTCACTACTCTACTCACTACTCTACTCACTACTCTACTCACTACTCTACTCACTACTCTACTCACTACTCACTACTCTACTCACTACTCACTACTCTACTCACTACTCACTTCTCTACTCACTACTCTGCACTCACTACTTTACTCACTACTCTACTCTACTCACCTCACTACTCTACTCACTACTCACTACTCTACTCACTATTCTACTCACTACTCACTTCTCTACTCACTACTCTGCACTCACTTCTCTACTCACTACTCTGCACTCACTACTTTACTCACTACTCTACTCTACTCACCTCACTACTCTACTCACTATTCTGCACTCACTACTCACTACTCTACTCACTACTCACTACTCTACTCACTACTCTACTCACTACTCACTACTCTACTCACTATTCTACTCACTATTCTACTCACTACTCACTTCTCTACTCACTACTCTGCACTCACTACTTTACTCACTACTCTACTCTACTCACCTCACTACTCTACTCACTACTCTACTCTACTCTACTCACCTCACTACTCACTACTCACTACTCACTACTCACTACTCACTACTCACTACTCTACTCACTACTCTACTCTACTCTCTACTCTACTCTCTACTCTACTCTCTACTCTACTCACTACTCTACTCACTACTCACTACTCTACTCACTACTCACTACTCTACTCACTACTCTACTCACTACTCTACTCACTACTCTACTCACTACTCACTACTCTACTCACTACTCACCTCACTACTCTACTCACTACTCTACTCACTACTCACTACTCTGCACTCACTACTCACTACTCACCTCACTACTCTACTCACTATTCTGCACTCACTACTCTACTCACTACTCTACTCACTACTCTACTCACTACTCACTACTCTACTCACTACTCACTACTCTACTCACTACTCACTACTCTACTCACTACTCACTACTCTACTCACTACTCACTTCTCTACACTCACTACTTTACTCACTACTCTACTCTACTCACCTCACTACTCTACTCACTACTCACTACTCTACTCACTATTCTACTCACTACTCACTTCTCTACTCACTACTCTGCACTCACTTCTCTACTCACTACTCTGCACTCACTACTTTACTCACTACTCTACTCTACTCACCTCACTACTCTACTCACTATTCTGCACTCACTACTCACTACTCTACTCACTACTCACTACTCTACTCACTACTCTACTCACTACTCACTACTCTACTCACTATTCTACTCACTATTCTACTCACTACTCACTTCTCTACTAACTACTCTGCACTCACTACTTTACTCACTACTCACCTCACTACTCTACTCACTACTCTACTCTACTCACCTCACTACTCACTACTCACTACTCACTACTCACTACTCTACTCTCTACTCTACTCTCTACTCTACTCTCTACTCTACTCTCTACTCTACTCTCTACTCTACTCACTACTCACTACTCTACTCACTACTCACTACTCTACTCACTACTCTACTCACTACTCACTACTCTACTCACTACTCTGCACTCACTACTCTGCACTCACTACTCTGCACTCACTACTCTGCACTCACTACTTTACTCACTACTCTACTCTACTCACCTCACTACTCTACTCACTACTCACTACTCTACTCACTATTCTACTCACTACTCACTTCTCTACTCACTACTCTGCACTCACTTCTCTACTCACTACTCTGCACTCACTACTTTACTCACTACTCTACTCTACTCACCTCACTACTCTACTCACTATTCTGCACTCACTACTCACTACTCTACTCACTACTCACTACTCTACTCACTACTCTACTCACTACTCACTACTCTACTCACTATTCTACTCACTATTCTACTCACTACTCACTTCTCTACTCACTACTCTGCACTCACTACTTTACTCACTACTCTACTCTACTCACCTCACTACTCTACTCACTACTCTACTCTACTCACCTCACTACACACTACTCACTACTCACTACTCACTACTCTACTCACTACTCTACTCTCTACTCTACTCTCTACTCTACTCTCTACTCTACTCACTACTCACTACTCTACTCACTACTCTACTCACTACTCTACTCACTACTCTACTCACTACTCACTACTCTACTCACTACTCTGCACTCACTACTCACTACTCTGCACTCACTACTCACTACTCTGCACTCACTACTCTACTCACTACTCTACTCACTACTCTGCACTCACTACTCACTACTCTACTCACTACTCACTACTCTACTCACTACTCACTACTCTGCACTCACTACTCTGCACTCACTACTCTGCACTCACTACTCTGCACTCACTACTCTGCACTCACTACTCTGCACTCACTACTCTGCACTCACTACTCTGCACTCACTACTCTGCACTCACTACTCTGCACTCACTACTCTGCACTCACTACTCTGCACTCACTACTCACTACTCACTACTCTGCACTCACTACTCACTACTCTGCACTCACTACTCACTACTCTGCACTCACTACTCACTACTCTACTCACTACTCACTACTCTACTCACTACTCTACTCACTACTCACTTATCTACTCACTACTCACTTCTCTACTCACTACTCTGCACTCACTACTCAGTACTGGTAGTACTGGTGGTGGTGGTGGTACTGGTAGTGGCAGTGCTGGTGGTGGTGGTACTGGTAGTACTGGTGTTGGTAGTACTGGTGGTGGTGGTACTGGTGGTAGTGGTACTGTTAGTACTGGTAGTGGTAGTACTGGTAGTGGTAGTACTGGTGGTGGTGGTACTGGTAGTACTAGTGGTGGTGGTAGTGATGGTGGTGGTGGTAGTGGTAGTACTGGTGGCTGTAGTAGTGGTAGTACTGGTGGCTGTAGTAGTGGTAGTACTGGTGGTGGTAGTACTGGTAGTACTGATGGTGGTAGTACTGGTAGTAGTGGTGGTGGTTGTGGTACTGGTAGTACTGGTAGTGGTAGTACTGGTGGTGGTGGTGGTACTGCGGTAGTGTTAGTACTGGTGGCTGTAGTAGTGGTAGTACTGGTGGCTGTAGTAGTGGTAGTACTGGTGGTGGTAGTAATGGTAGTATTGATGGTGGTAGTACTGGTATTACTGGTGGTAGTGGTGGTACTGGTAGTGGTAGTACTGGTGGTAGTGGTAGTACTGGTGGCTGTAGTAGTGGTAGTACTGGTGGCTGTAGTAGTGGTAGTACTGGTGGTGGTAGAACTGGTAGTACTGATGGTGGTAGTACTGGAAGTACTGGTGGTGGTGGTAGTACTGGTAGTGGTAGTACTGGTGGTGGTGTTACTGGTAGTACTGGTGGTGGTGGTGGTACTGGTAGTGGTAGTAGTGGTAGTACTGGAGGTGGTGGTACTGGTGGTGGTAGTACTGGTGGTGGTAGTACTGGTAGTGGTGGTACTGGTAGTGGTAGTACTGGTGGTGGTGGTACTGGTAGTGGTAGTACTGGTGGTGGTACCGGTAGTGGTAGTGCTAGTGGTGGTGGTACTGCTGCCCGTAGTAGTGGTAGTGGTAGTACTGGTGGTGGTGGTACTGGTGGTGGTAGTACTGGTGGTGGTAGTGGTACTGGTATTGGTAGTACTGGTAGTGGTAGTACTGGTGGTCGTGGTACTGTTAGTACTGGTGGTGGTGGTAGTTGTAGTACTGGTGGCTGTAGTACTGGTAGTACTGGTGGTGTTGGTGGTACTGGTAGTGGTAGTACTGGTGGTGGTGGTGGTACTGGTGGTGGTGGTGGTACTGGTAGTACTGGTGGTGGTAGTACTGGTGGTGGTGATACTGGTGGTGGTGGTAGTGGTAATGGTAATGGTAGTACTGGTAGTGGTAGTACTGGTAGTGGTAGTACTGGTGGTGGTGGTACTGGTAGTACTGGTGGTGGGGTTAGTGGTAGTACTGGTGGTCGTGGTACTGTTAGTACTGGTGGTGGTGGCAGTGGTAGTACTGGTGGCTGTAGTACTGGTAGTACTGCTGGTGGTGGTGCATGTATCAATGAGTCTAATTTTTCCTAATGAAATAGCCATTGGCATTACGTGAGACACACAAGACATTTGTGAATTCCCTTTGTAACCGCGGGAAGGCTCCGTTTTCCCTGATTATTGCGTATTCACGTTTTTTCCACAAACTTTACAATAATGATGACTGCATGTAAAGTCTTTTTTATCTGTTATTTTATAATGTAATGTAATAAGGTGATTTTATACAACTGTACTTAAATTGTATGATGTACTTTTTATGATTATCTAAAAGTTAATCGAATAAAAGTTTTTGAACAGAACAGATGACTGCATGTTAACTCTGCGAGTCAGGCTTTAAACCCCGTTTTTTAAACCACAGACAAAAATAGTGCAGCGCAGCGTGCGAGGAAAAGAAGGAAATGGGGCCCTTTGGAAATGAGAGTATTCAGGAAACACAAGAACTACAGTGTGGACGAGCATGTATGAGTCATCTTCTGTGAGCCTCGCCTGCTGCCTCTCCTCTCGTCATTTTACATTGAACGCGCTCACCGCTCAGACCATCTGGATTGCATTACACGGGCACTCTGACAGCTCCTAATTAAGATTAATAGTCTGCCGTGCGCGTAACCGCACAGAATATGCCAACATGGCCGCCTAACATTACATATGCCCTATGGCATCAAGACTACTACAAACACAGCACCGCGACGACCAATCACCATTCAGATAAGAAAAAAAAGCTCGCGCACTAAGGAATGTTTCTTTCCAGAGCCCTAAAGAAACTTTTTTTTTTTCTATAACAATAGGAGCTCGGAGCTCCGCCCCACTTCGTGGTGACGTAGGCCGAGCCCTAAAAACAAACGGGGTTAGGGGTGCGCTTAGCAGCCGATGAAAATCGATGCTACCTGAAGAAGCTCCGTCTTCCAGCTAACTTCCTAGTCGATCCGTACACTAATCCGAAGGCATAAAACATTTTTAAGCAGTAGGCGATAAATCGGAAACAACGACCTACCCGATGCACCTAATTTGATTCTCGGCGGCCCGCAACCGAAGACACCACAGCGAAAGGAACAAGTGCGGCCTGACCTCCACCATACGCCGGGGCTGGAGTTGGCGAGTACCCGTCTGCAACGAGTGCTCTGGAGAGCGACCAGTGCGCTGCTCTGGCAGCGGAACACGCCGACCGGGACTCAACACGCTGGCACCCAGGCAAGCACCCCTGGCGGAAACAAGTAACGGACTGGAGCAGTTTGGGCGTTGTTGAGGCGTCGAGGGTGAGGAAGGGTGCAGCCCTCACTGTGAGCGAGACCCGGCGCCGAGTTTAAGACCTCGGCCCATTGACATTCCACCAGCGGCTTCATGCAAGGGACCAAAAATAAATACAAAATCAGCAGCGGTGGTGTAGGGGTGGCTACGCCGCGTGCATTTGAACCTTGACGGCCATCAGCTGAAGACACAAAAGTGGACATAACCGGTGCGGCCTGACCTCCACAATAAGCCGGGGCCTGGCATTGGAGGGCGACGAGGGCGCTGCTCTGGCAGCAGAGCGCGCCGACCGAGGATTGCCGCGGTGACACCCGCGTGGACACTCCCAGCGGAGGCAAGTCAAGAGCTGGTGCAGTTCAGGCGCAGAGGAGACGACAACGGTGAGAAAGGGCACAGCCCAAACTGATGGCGGGACCCGACATCGGGTCTGATACCGGGAACCAGAGTCCTTCCACCAGAGAACTCACGCAGCTGGCCCAGAAGACAAAAAAATAAAGTACAGTGCAAATTTCAAGACAGCTGGGAGCACTTAGACGCGCTGGGGCGAGGCATGCACTGAAGGCGCCAAACAGAGGCAATAGCGGTGGGTCGGCCTGTGGCGACGTCCCAGAGACCCGAAATATCCTGGCGTCCCCCCCTCGCGGGGCATGAGTGATGGACCTTGTAACACACATCGAGACCGGTGATACCCAGGTGGGCGGTCAGCATTGGAGGCTCCCCCCTATAGCTCCGCACCGTGCTCTCCAACGCATCGCGCAAGACGCCTCACCACTACCTGAGCAGTGCGTCGGATCTGGGATGGAAAACCCGAAAGGCCGGGTGTGCCCCACACAGCACGCAGGCAGGCAGCGGTGAGTACCACCTCAGGTTTTACCTGGCACTTTGTAGTGCAGACCCAGGTCAGCCCAGCAAGGATGGGAGGCAGGAGGCAGGGGCCAGAGGTGTTCGCAGCAGGCGACACTTGAAAAGTACACCTACACCAAGAATCAATCTGAACACATGGACCAAGACCCCACCCAGACAGCGGGCCCTGTAGTAACAGAGATCTGAAATCACACTACCAGACATTATGACCACCTTAACTAATGTCCATTCCTTCCTAGACGCCCGTATTGGGTCACTCTCAGTGGAACTCTCATTGATTAGGGCAGATTTTCAGAAAATGACTGCCAGAGTGACGAAGGTCGAGACTACTACATCAAACCTCACTAACGAAACGGCTGCTCTAAAAAAAACAAGTGAGCCAACTGGAAGCGGACAACAAGATAATAGCTGCCAAACTCAACGATCAAGAAGGGCGTTCGAGGCGTAACAACATTAGACTTATTGGCGTGCAGGAACGGGCAGGAGAAGCAGCTCTGGACGTGCTAGTTGAAGACCTAATAAAGAACCAACTCCAGCCACGAGGCCTCTCCAATTACTTAGCTGTTGAGAGAACTCACCGAGTCCCAGGTGGGAGGCACAAACCAGGGACTCCACCGAGACCCATTCTGGCCCGCAATTTCTGCTTCCGTGATCGAGATGTGATTCTACAGACAGCACGTGTCGCTACCCCGATACGCTTTGAAAACACCACAATAACAATCTTTCCTGACTACACAGCGGCAGTAACGAAGCAAAGACAGGGTTTTCCTGGCAAAATTGAGGGTAGAAGCCGAAGGAAAGACATGGTTCTTCATGACGCCTGAAGAGGCTTGGGAATGGATAGAGGGGTAGCGCCGAGCCCTAGGTCCTGGACGATCTGGTAGGAAATATGGGCAGCAATCGCATGACAAAGTCCCAGAGGAGCCAGAGGAAACTGGAACACAGGGAAGGTCGCCGCACACAGGCGGAAGGGAGTGAGACACTTTGCGCCGATAGTGGTCTCCAGAACTAATCCATCCAATTAACGACTGGCGCTAATCATAGAGAGAACAGCAAACACAGCCTTGCCGTGCTGGGACGACTCCCCGTATAGACATTCAGGAGGCACTGGGACGACCGCCTACCCACGGATGATACCATAACCACATTTGATAGCTATTGTATGCAATGGAACTCTCATGCTCATAAACCTAACTTTTTTGCCGACAAGTTATACCGTAGACATGGAGAGTGCTGGGAGGGTCTCAGGAGAACTCTCCCCCTCCAAGAAACTGGGGTTGGGAACTAAGCGCTCTGCAAGTTGGGGAGGCGGGTAGTTCTAAGTCAGTCATGCAGAGAGGTTGGTGGACGGGAGGCATTTATTTAGCTTTATTGTTGTTTTGGGTCACGTGTTTGACAAAGTTTATGCTTCACTCTCAATGCTTGCAAACCATGTTTCGGATGTATCACTGCGCAGCTTGCCATTACCTACTTATAAGATATGACAGAGACGACAAGGATGGTTGACAATGTGCCTGTCTTGACGACGGCGTCCCATGCACTTGGCTCCCACTTATCACTGCTCATGTGGAATGTTAACAGACTGGGTGATAAAATAAAAAGAGGGTTGGTCCTGCAGTACCTCAAACGAAAGGCACCAGCAGTGGTCCTACTCCAAGAAACGCACCTGGTGGGATCGGCATGTAAGGCCCTAGATAGATGGGGGTTCCAGATGGTAGCACACTTAGAGTTTACCTCAGGCTCACAGGGTGGGCATTTTGATACAGAAGCAAATGCCACTGATTATTAAGCTGACATGGAAAGACGATCAAGGACGATTAGCGGCAGTTGCTTGCCTACATTCCGCCGGAACTAAACTCTATGGCGCTCCCAGCTCTTAGCGCCTTCTTACTTGCTCTCCCGGAAGGAGAGCTTCTGATGGCCGGAGACTACAATGCCACCAATGACTATGTGCTTGACCGCCATCCCCTGAGGGATCATAGCATCACACCCTCCCACTCTGCGGAATTTCTTGAGGCCCTCGGTTTTAAGGACATCTGGCGTTTCCGCCATCCCTCAGAGCGACAGTAGGTCTTCCGTTCTGAGGTACATAACAGCCTCTCCAGGATTGACTACATGCTCACACTAGCAGACAGTCTGGGGCAGATACCCCACATAACCCATCTACTATGCGGCATTTCGGACCATTCCCCCATTCTGATGAAATACACGTGCCACATTGCAGCCCGGGAGTCGCACCTTCGGTGGAAGATACGGCTCGTGATCTCAACTTGAAAAAACAAGGCTACAGGGCATATATATGGGAGGAAGTCAAGACCAGACTCATCGCCACACAACACAAAATCTATGAGGTGGGTGATAAGGCAGGTAAACTCCTGGCCTGGCTAGACAAACGGGACTGGGCTAGTCGGTGGGGTGACTCGCAGCAAATAGTGGATGCACTAGCACAACACTATAAGGCCATCTACACATCGACCTCCTCCACTACGGTCGAAGAGGCACAAGCATTCATAAGAGATATCCGTATGCCCACATTAGCGCCGGCACTGGAGACTGACCTCACGCTAGATGAACTATTGACGGCCATAGGAGCTATACAATCGGGGAAAGCACTAGAGCCGAATGGTATACCCATAGAACTCTACAAAGCAACAGCAAACACTATCGCACCACATCTCCTAAAGATGTATGAAGCCAGCTTTGAAGCAGGGAAGCTGCCTAGAGATCAGCGCACTGCAACAATAATAGCTATTTATAAACCCGACAAGCCAGCCCTGGAATGTGCATCTTACCGCCCTGTAGCTCTCCTCAATGCAGAGGCCAAGATACTCGCTAATATACTCACAGCTCGATTGACGCCCCATCTTCATACGCTGATACACCCAGACCAATCAGGGTTTATGCCAGGAAGAAACACCGCCCTTAATTTACGACACCTCCATAGTGTTGTGGCTCGTATATCCACAATCCAAGAACCAACGGCCATTCTATCCTTAGATGCACGTATGGCCTTCGACACGGTCGAATGGCCCTTCCTGTTTGCCGTCCTTAAGAATTTGGACTTTGGACCCACATTCTGCGCCTGGGTTCAACTGCTCTATACGAAACACCTAGCTCATGTAGCCGTAAATGGTCATGTCTCCACCGACTTTCCCCTAGGCTTGGATCACGTCAAGGATGCCCCCTATCCCCGCTTCTATTTGCTGTTGTACTGGAGCCATTGGCAGCCTGGATACGATGGGACCAGATTATCCGCGGGCTCCACTGGGTGGAGGGATGGGAAGATCGCATATCACTATATGCGGATGACGTGCTGATATATATGGCGTCCCCCAGAAGCTCCCTCAACAGCCTCCTAAATATCTGTGAACTACATGGCAGGTACTCTGGCTATACTACAAACTGGACCACATCAATCCTCTATATTCTGCAGGGCCCCACCGCAACTTCCCAAGGGATGTCGCCTACAAATCACGAGGGAGGGTTTTACATATCTGGGAATTTATATTACCCCACGCCCTGAGGTGTTTATGGAAAAAACCTCCTTCCACCTTTGACAAGGCTCCGCCAAGATGTGAAACAGTAGCAATCCTTACCACTGACTCTGCTTGGGAGAGCTGCACTTTTCAAAATGATGGCACTCCCAAGGTTCCTTTATGCCTCGCAGAACTCCCAGTTCTGGTCCCAACATGCTATTTCAAGATAATAGCAGCGGCAGTGACCAACCTGCTCTGGGAAGTGAAACCGGCCCGAATAGCCAGGACCAAATTATTCAGGAGATGGTATGATGGCAGCATCGCCTTCCAAACATTCAAACTTACTACTGGGCATCCCAACTAATAGTAATAAATCAGTGGCTCTACGTCCCTCAAACGGATCCTGCGTTTAGATCAGACAGACACAGCTTGGGGATGGGGAGTGATGAGGGCTCTTTACACCACAAAGCGCAAACCACCGTTAAGGGGGCCCACAACACACACAATCCAGATATGGCACAGTGTTCAGAAAAAATGGGATGGGACGGTGTTATAACGCAGATGACCCCGCTATGGGAAGCACAGAGACTGGGCAGGCTAAGCACCAGCAAAGGTTTCAGACGCTGGGACGCCATCAGAATCTCAACGTTGAGTGATCTATGAAGTAAGGGCGAGGTTTTCACATTCACCAGAGCAGTACGAACTAGCACCCACAGAATTATTCAGGTATATTCAAATAAGGCATGCACTGAAAGCAGCGATCTCAGCGGGAACTACACTCCCTTAGGCCTCCCCCTTAGAAGATCGATTCCTGACAGAACATATGACCAGAAAAGCCATTTCTTTTACCTATAGCAAAATCATTAATAATCAACCAGATTCCACGCAATCCTCAGCGAAAGGTGGCAGCACGAAGTAGAGGACCTTGACGATACAGACTGGCAAGAGGCTCTCTCCTCTCCGCGTGAAGTAGCAATCTCCTACAAATTGAGATTAGTGCAATTAAAAATACTGCACCTCGTTTATTACACAAGGGTGACTCTATACAAGATATGGAAGGCAGAGAAAAAACTCTGTCTATGACAATGCGGGTCAGATGGTACTTTCTACCATACGTTCTGGGAATGCCAGAGGAAGCGGCCTACTGGGACACAGGTTAGTGGAGGGACGGTCCCACCAGAACCCAGAAGGTGTCTCTTAAATATTTGGGAACCGATTGACCTTAATCACGCAGTACAAGACTGGGCAACGTTAGGTATGATGTTTGCCAAGCGAAACATAGCCAAACGCTGAGAATCCCAGATTGGCACCACATATCGAGAGTGGTGTGGGGATATGGATGGAGCTATGGTGGCAGAAAGGACGACATATTTATATCAGTCGAGGGTGCCGCAAGAAGTGGGAAAGTGTGTGGGGAAGGTGGAACACCTACAGGCGGAACATCTGTACCCCGCTCAGAGAGTCAGATACAGATTTGAGTTGATTTGGGTGAAACTGGGGCAATGTATGATGAAGTCGTCGACTCTGATTGTGATTAATGTGCAGTTATTGCTGAAGTCTTATTGTATGAAGCAACGTGCTGGGCGTGCCAAGAAGCACTTGTAATCATATGGTATTGTGGTTAATCTGTACTCAATAAAAAGTTTTGGGGGAAAAAAACACAATGACGCAGCCGCTGTTGAGATTTTCTTTTATGTTTTTTAATGGACGATCTAAGATAGCATGCGCCACTCAGAGAGGTCTATAGTAAAACAAGCATTTGCAATGCAATCGGTCTCGCCTTTGGGACCTTATATGTATATAGCTATGCAGCACATTAGCCAGGGTGCTGAAACATCTACTGTTCTTTAACATGGAGGGAAAATAAGCACCAAGCTGCGTGATACGCCAGGTATGGGCACACATGGAGAGAAATATTGCCTTTCAGCAGGAAATTGTATAGTCCAAAGCTCTGTATTTAATATAAAATCAGGGCCTTCGGTGGTCATATCACTGAAAATACAAGATTTGAAAAAATATTATTGTCTATGGGTGCTCATAGCAGACAATTTCTATGGACTGGAATCTAGGGAATGCTGAAGTAATATTGGTATTTTACTGACCTCTGCTGGTCGTTTTCTATTAGGACAGTTAAATAGAGGCAGTTGAACAGAAAAAAAAGTCCCTAAGCGGAAGGAGACAAGTCCTAGGGATGATCTCCAGAGCCCACACAGTACATACACATATAAGTATATATTAAAGTGTATACAAGAGGTCTTGAATGCTCGACCTAAAAATTAATTAGAATTGCGCCAAAGCGCTTGTGTGGAGGGTCGGCAGCAATTTGCTGCCTGGCCATCTAAAAAAAGATATTCAAAGAAAAGGACGGTGCTGTTGCACAGGTGAAGCAGGTGTGGGAAGCGGACTGAGGAAAGTAACTGGGGGTAGCTAGAGGGCACAAGGGAGAGAGCTACATACATGTAGTTGGGGGACAAGCATATGAGGGAGACCGCAACAAAGGGTCAATGGAGAATCACACAAAGGAGACAAAAATCAAAAGTACACAGGAGAGAAAGAAAAGCAACCATGAGAGAGAACAGAGCACAGGCGATGGGTATTTTTTGTGCGGGAAGGGACACAAAAGGAAGAGAGCTGGAACACACATGCACTCTGATAGAGTGCTTAACCACAAAGAATAAGCATTGGCAAAGCCTTTGGGAACTACTGGCTTTGCCAATGGTTTTCAGAAATGCTGTGCAGCATGGGTAAAGAGAATACAAAAGAAAAAAAGGTGCTGTGTCGCATCTGCAGCAGCTGTGTCATTAGGTCGAAGCCTGCGTAGGCTGCGCTTGCGCAGTCTAGCAGGGGAGATCTTATGTTTTGGAGTGTGGGGGCTTGAACCCGCCCCTCTTCTCCATTGGCTGGCTTCCTAAATGGAGGCCAGCCATTGGAGGAGAGGGGCGTCACTCCGTTTAAGCCCTGTCTTTTTGGGATTCGGGGTGTGTTTTTTACTTTCTTTCTCTCCTCTTCCCATTGGCTGGAATTTTACCTTCCAGCCAATGGGAAGGGGAGAGCACGAAAAACAAGCCCAGTATCCTAGAAAGGACCGTGCGTTTCTCCGAGGCATTTCTGCTTGGCCTCGGAGAAACGTGGTGGTGTTTCCGGAGCTGCTCGGCTCCGCTCGCCTCCCCCCCTTCCCTCTGCCCGCAGCCCTCCTCCGTCCCGCTCTCACCTCCCCCCTTCCCTCTGCCATACTTTGGGACGAGTTCGCGCTGCCGACTCTTGTGCTTCGCCCCTCCCCTTGCAGCTGCCCCACGTGTCTTCCTCCGCACGCTGCTGCCGGTCAAACCCGCAGAAAATCAAAGTCCAAGATGGCGGCTCCGTGGGGAGCCCGGGCGAGGAAACGAAGTATCAGAACCATGGACCTCTGTACATCTGGAAGTCCAAGCCAGGTAGGCCGGAACCTGCGCCCGGGCGTGTCCTTGTATGCCAGGCATGGCGGCTGTCGGCCCGCCGTTTTGTTCATGCCTGCGCCGGGAAGCCGGTGACACGTGGATGGGCGCCGCGCCCGCCTGCTGCACCACTCAGTTGAAAGGGGCCTGTGTGGCTACCCGCATGTCGCCTGTGTCTACGGGAGAAGTTGCCCTTCTCAGTGGCCTCCTAGCACAGTCTCGGCCTAAACAAGACTCCGTGCCGGCAGACCAGGAAGTCTGAGGCCGGCCCATGGAGATGACACGTGGAGTTTGCCGCACATGCAGGAGCTGGGCCGTGAGAAGGAGGGGTGTGGAAGGGTCGTGTTTCTGTGGCCTTCGGGCGCAGAACCAGCCTAAATGACACATGCAGAAGGACCATGCGTGACAGGGGCAGTTTGTTACTCCTGCACTGCCAAGCTCTGTCTGCTATTACAGTTGTGAAGGAGTTGCCATGTGAATAGTTAAGTGTATAATAAGAAACCGCACGCATTGTGCCTATGGGTAATCAAGTCAAAGTCTTGTAAATATCACTGGCCCGCTCATATGTATGGAAACTCAAAGATGTGGAGGCTCCTTTTAAAACGACTATGCACTATCATCTACGTGTGGTGGGATGGTGAAAGGTTTCAATGCTAATAGGCTCTCTTCTTTCTGAGTGACATAACGCTGGACAGTCAGGTTTGAATATCAGAAGGAAACGTAGTGTCCAATATTTGTAAAAGAAAAAACGTTCTGTACTGAAATCATGTAATTCTAGGATGGATTGTTTTTGATTCTTGCGCTAATGCAAGGGGATGAATTGCCCGCTTTTAAATTGTTTTGGGTTATTTTGGAGAAGCGTGGTTGTTTGTCTGAGGCAGTAACGAGACACCGGGATTTCCTTGTAAGCAGCTGTCATGGGGAGTTTGACCCCATTGGAGTAGATAAATTGCCGTTTACCACTGCAGAGACTTTGCACCTGGTGTTCCGCATAGACGTTTTGCCACAGTATCGACACAGCTGCATTACATGGCAAACAGTTATACGGAGTATTAAACTTTCGTCACTTCTATAACGCAGTTTTAAGGGTGGAGACGATTTGTCATGAATGACCTGTGTTATTGTTAATGTCAGTGCAAACCACACAAACTGCTTTTGTTGCCAGATATTGCCGTGACTCTAAAGTTAGGGTAGCTGACGACCTTAATATATATTAGTGATTTGGGGCGTCACCAGGTAGCAAGGTGTCAAAGTGTGGTTCTGTGTGTGTGTGTGTGTGTGTGTGTGTGTGGTTCTGTCTGTGTGTGTGGTTCTGTCTGTCTGTGTGGTTCTGTGTGTCTGTGTGGTTCTGTGTGTGTGTGGCTCTGTGTGTGTGGCTCTGTGTGTGTGTGGCTCTGTGTGTGTGTGTGTGGCTCTGTGTGTGTGTGTGTGGCTCTGTGTGTGTGTGTGGCTCTGTGTGTGTGTGTGGCTCTGTGTGTGTGTGGCTCTGTGTGTGTGTGGCTCTGTGTGTGTGTGTGTGTGTGTGTGTGTGTGTGTGTGGCTCTGTGTGTGTGGCTCTGTGTGTGTGTGTGTGTGGCTCTGTGTGTGTGTGTGTGGCTCTGTGTGTGTGTGTGTGGCTCTGTGTGTGTGTGTGGCTTTGTGTGTATGTGTGGCTCTGTGGATGCAAATGCAATAGGTCTCGCATTTGCGAGAGATTAAGCTATTGGCATTGTAAATGACAATGCCATTTATTTATCTGTTTTCAAAACCAACACATAAATAAAAATGTTGTCATTTACAATGCCAATAGCTCTAACTTTTGCAGAGGCGAGACCGTTGCATTGTAAATGCTTGTTACTTATTACGTACAGATCAAAGTTGGAATGGCAAATAATAAAAAAAAGTAGTGAAAAAGCATATTAAAAAGAAAAGTAGGTGAGGGGAAGGATCACAGAGTACGGGGTTGGAAGAAACATGGAGGAAGGCAGGAGAAGTACATAACAAAGGTGAGAGAGAGGAACGTGAAGCACGGGGAACAGAAGCTTATGAAGAAGAGAAAGCATAACGAGTAAAAGAGAAGAACATCGGCGAAAAAGCAATGCGGGGGGAAGAACACAAGGGTAAGCACAACACACAGAGAAGGGCTTGTGGGAGAAACACATGAACAAGAGTAAAGTGGGGGCAGTGCAGGGACAAAGAGAAGTACACTAGAGAGACCGCTAGAGAACACATGCACTCTCATAGAGTGGTTAACCAAAAAGACAAAAGGAGTTTATGAACAGTAGGCAGTAGAGGGACACAAGAAATTAGACCACGCTTTAGGAAGAGACAAGCACAAGATGAGGAAGGAAAGCCCAGCCTTCAAAGCAGGACTAACTGCATTCATAGGGAGCCTGGCATGAGGCTTCCACCCATGGCCATTTGGAGCTCAATCAATCAGTAGATGCGCAGTGGAGAATAGTAAGCCTTGTGCTGGGACTGCTGACGGTACTTCTTGGTGACAGAAGCTGCCTTTGAAACCGGGCCTAAGCATCTGCTGAGGATTTTCAGGGCTCTCCAAGACTGGTGTTCCAGCTTGAAGCCTGGGGGAGGCTGGGCCTTCAGGCAAGGCTGGTCTCTGCTCTAGGCTCAAACACAGTGGAGGAGCAAGAGAGTCTTCCCCGGTCTGCAGCCACCCTGTCCTGGGCAGTGACTGCCGTCACCATACCGTTGGCTGTGGATGCTGCCTTGGGTGGGTGCCTTACACCTTCCTGGAACCCAGGCCTAGGGAGCTAAGAGGCTTAAGCACATATCACATCAAACCCTGTCCTCTCAGACCTGCCCGGGAAGCTGTTTTTTCTAGACTATTAAGCCCCCACAAAGCTGGGGCCTACAGAACTCTGAGGAATGGGGGACAAAAATCTGAGTTAGCCTCCAGGTCGACCAACTGGCCATCTTCTTGACCAGACCGGCGAACAGATGGCCTGGGCCGACCTATCGGCCAGATAACACGGGCCAACTCAGCAACCAGACGGCCCAGGCCGACCCAGCGACCAGATGGCCCGGGCCGACCAGACCTGAGGCACATGGCAGTCAAATTATGACCGTGCACTCAGAGGCTTTTTGCCTTCTGGCAACTCCTTGGGGTGGGGGAGGGAATCTGCTCTGGCCATCTGGTAGCCATACTGACCTTCAGGAGATCGTTACTCCTGTCCCTGCACCTGGTGGCAGGAGTGAGAGGCCCCGTGTCGGATGGTACATGGCGGAGGCGACCTCCCGTGGTCCCGCAACAGCCATCCCTCCCTGGCAGCAGAGGGACCCCTGGATTTGGGGGGTACACACGCCAATGGATGGAGACAAACGCTTGGCTCGGAGGATGGCTTTCAATAGATCACAGCGAGGTAGCTGCACTGCTTTTTAAGAAACCCTTACCCAGAATCAGCTCATCTACGAATGATTTAGCGCCATGTGCCCTGCAAATATACGGTGCACTAAGGGAGATGGAGGCATGCCACTTCCGTCCACGCTACGGTCCCCTAGCAAGCAGCCCTATGCACGGGCCCAGAGGCCGGCTAGCCCAAGCCAACTGAGGCTCAACAGCACTGCGGTAGGATTACGGTTTAGGGGGGGATTCTGACTTGGAGACATTTAGTCATAATCTCACAGATGATAACTTTGCCCAATTGGTTCCACAGCCAAGCACATACACCAAATGTCTGAACCTGCAGTTCCTCTAGCAGGATTACTATTGCATCACTATGGTAAAACCAACCTACTTCACAAGGGTCTAAACCCAGCTCATGTTCTCTATTATTGGATGAACAATCCAACGCTTGCTGAATTCTGCTTCACAATGATAGGAAGACTACATGAACTACACATACCATCGTGCAGTATGCTTTTAAAGGCAGCAGTAGGAAGAACAATAATATATACTGTCACAAGTCTTTATCAGTTAATGAAGGCTTTATATACACCTATTACCCTCATGTAGAAAATCACTATCACCATTTCCTACCTAGAATAAGCCAAATGCAGTCCCAAATATATTAAAAAGCCAATCATCTTGCCCTATCCCATATGTAGAACATAACTATGCCCATTTTCTTTCATCTATTAATAAAATACAGGGCAAGGTATAAGTAACAACAATGTACCACCCACCATACCCCATTTAAAAATTAGTGATTCCCCTTTTCCTAACAGACACTACTGGAATTCAGTGGCAGATGTGTTCATCAGCCCTTTAAAGCCCATAATTCCAGTTCAGAAAATAGCTATTACCATTACCTTACAGGAATAATGCTAATACAGTGACAAGTGTATGTACCAAGCCATTTAACATACATCACACCCACCCATGAATAAAACCCCCATGTCCACATTCTCTACCTGAAATAAGTCTAACACAGTGCCAAATATATTCAACAGCCACATCACACACATAACCTTCATATAGAACACAGGTATATCCGTTTCCTTCAGCAATTGCTAAAATACAGTGGCATGTTTATGCATCAACACACACCATTCCCAATGTAAAAAATATTGGTTTACTAACAGGAACCATTAGAATACAGTGGCCATTGTATTTAACAGCCTTTTAATGCCCACAACCCAAAGCATACATGCTACTGCTATTTCCTTAAAGGAATCAAGACAACAGAGTGGCAGGTATATGTACCAGCCATTTTGAATCCATCATCCACAATGTAGAAAACCACAATCACTATTAACTACCTAGAACAAGACTAATGCAGTCCCTAGTATTTGTAACAGACGCTTAGCACCCATAATCATATTTTAGAACACAGCCATGTACGTTTTCCTTCAGCAATTACCAAATAACAATACCAGGTATCTTTAACAGCCATTAAACCCCCATCATCCCCCCATGTAAAAAAGACATAGGTATGCCGCTTATCTCACCCGAACTACTAAAATACAGTGAAAGACATATGCATAGCCACTGGAATTATGAGATTTCGCGATTAATGCCTTATCAGCAAAAATATGGATTCAATGCATTGCCCCATAATCTATAATCTGCTGAATAATCTGCAGTTTTTAACAAATACATTGTGTTTCCTACTCAAGACGATCAAAAGTTACTAAAATGCAGAAGGCCTTTCACAAAACTTGGACAACTATCTGTTTCTTATTGCTGTAGTTCGGTGTCATACTGGCAATCATATGGCAAATCCTCTGCCCAGATAGTATTAATATGTAAACATGACAAAATAATGAGGTAAACATCACAAACTGTGGTTCTTTATGTTGTTTATACCATTTCTTGCTGCATGATTTCGTAAAACCGGTTGTATAATGTAGTCGTCCCTTACCGCATATTTCCAGTGGTTCTTTGTATATGTAGCAGCCATTAAAGACCTATTATCCTTCATGTAGAAAGTAGCCATGCTAAGTATCCAAAGAGGAATAAGTAAAAATGTATTTCAAGGATATGCAACAGCCATTTGCCAGCCATCATCCCTTATGTAAAAATTATGAAATCCCATTTTCCTTGTAAGAGCCATTAGAATACAGAGGCAAATGCATTCTTCAGACTTTTGAAACCCACAATTCCTGTGCAGCAAATATGTATTACCATTTTCTTACAGAAATCATGAAAACACAGTTGCAGGGATATTCAACAGTCATACCCCATTTGGAAAATCACTCTCCCCATTTCCTACCAGGAATAACCCTAATACAATCCCAATTATTAGCGCCCATAATCCTCCATGTGAAAAATAGGTATGCCCATTTCCTTAACATATGTCACTACACTACAGTATCAAATAACAAACAAGAGCTGGCTCTACTCAGTGAGGCTGAGCACTCATATCAAAATAACAGAAAAAATTGCCTACACTGATGAATAATTCGACTCGAACAGAAGAACAGATTGTTTCCACTGGAGTTTTTTTAGCTATTTAATAGCGTTTTTACTTATTTTGAATAGAAACACGAAAATATTTACATTTTACATTGAAACAACATTAGACACAATAAATTCCAAAAGAATAATATAAACACAGTCACTCTATTCAAACATATCACAGTCATTCAAAATGAACCCACTCATACAAGACCTGACATACTCAAAAATCCCGGTGTGTCAGTGTGAAGGGAAAGAAAAAAAGGATTCGAAATTGCTCTGGGAGTCAGCACATTAGGTTATCAATCAGTATAGCACGAAAGTATATATTCATTACACTTTTCTGTTTTCTGCACAATTTAAACACAAATATGTACAATATCATGCAATTTAGAGTGAAAAAGAATTCACTCCGCGTTTAGAATTTCATAGCAGAGCAATTCCTAAGGTGAGGGCCTACGCGTTTCGATCCCAACAGCTCAAAAGGGAGGGATTCTCATCAGGGCCAGCAAATATCTACAAAAGACAAAGAAATGATTGCTGCTTATTAACCTAAACCATCTTCATTAAAAGAACACAAGTGAGTGATAGCCACCATCAAGCCAATCAGCTTACCTTACTCAAATATGAGGCGTGTTTCAGGGGTTGTGGAAGGGGGGATTTTCTGTGGAGGTGAAACAGAGGTGGACGGGGAGCTTTTTAGTGCCAGAATATTCAAGGTGGGTCAGGTATCAACGACTTGAAATAACGTGAATGATTACCTGTCCGTGGGGACGCAGAGGCCACGGTTGAACCAGCGTGGTGCTTAACTCACAGGAAGCCGGGAAATCTTTTAAATGCCCAACCCGGGCAGATGGAATTCTGACTAGAGAAAGAAAAAACAAAAAGAAAAAACGGGCAGGTTAGAAAAGTCCTGTAGGACTTCCTACCAGCAGGGGAGTGATCAATTCATTGTTGTTAAAACGTGAGCTTTTGAAATGAACATTGCCGGTGCATCGACGTGTACCTGAAATCTCAAGTGTGTCGTTTCACCTTTTGGTTAAAGGAACAAGGCATTTGGGGGGAACAATTGGAACTGTCAACGGAAGTAAAACAATGCATTTTGGCAGAACAATTGGAACTGTCAAAAAAGGTACCTGTTTAGCAGAAACCAAGGGACTTGTGTTAAGGACTCGCACAGTCGGCGGTTTTATTTTGAAGGGCTTCGCTGCTCACAGTGAAAAAGTTGAATCTAGAACGGAACAAAACCGTGTAACAGGGGTCAATACTAGACCACAATGGGGCGCATCCGTTCCCTAAGGTGAAGGGGCAGATAAATGCAGTGCTCGTGGACGCCGCCAGCATACTACAAGCTGGCTGCCGTGATTTATTCTCGACAGTCTTTGAGGTGAGAACCCATTTGATTAAGCTGCATTTATCTGCCCCTTCACCTTAGGGAACGGATGCGCCCCATTGTGGTCTAGTATTGACCCCTGTTACACGGTTTTGTTCCGTTCTAGATTCAACTTTTTCACTGTGAGCAGCGAAGCCCTTCAAAATAAAACCGCCGACTGTGCGAGTCCTTAACACAAGTCCCTTGGTTTCTGCTAAACAGGTACCTTTTTTGACAGTTCCAATTGTTCTGCCAAAATGCATTGTTTTACTTCCGTTGACAGTTCCAATTGTTCCCCCCAAATGCCTTGTTCCTTTAACCAAAAGGTGAAACGACACACTTGAGATTTCAGGTACACGTCGATGCACCGGCAATGTTCATTTCAAAAGCTCACGTTTTAACAACAATGAATTGATCACTCCCCTGCTGGTAGGAAGTCCTACAGGACTTTTCTAACCTGCCCGTTTTTTCTTTTTGTTTTTTCTTTCTCTAGTCAGAATTCCATCTGCCCGGGTTGGGCATTTAAAAGATTTCCCGGCTTCCTGTGAGTTAAGCACCACGCTGGTTCAACCGTGGCCTCTGCGTCCCCACGGACAGGTAATCATTCACGTTATTTCAAGTCGTTGATACCTGACCCACCTTGAATATTCTGGCACTAAAAATCTCCCCGTCCACCTGTTTCACCTCCACAGAAAATCCCCCCTTCCACAACCCCTGAAACACGCCTCATATTTTAGTACGGTAAGCTGATTGGCTTGATGGTGGCTATCACTCACTTGTGTTCTTTTAATGAAGATGGTTTAGGTTAATAAGCAGCAATCATTTCTTTGTCTTTTGTAGATATTTGCTGGCCCTGATGAGAATCCCTCCCTTTTGAGCTGTTGGGATTCGAAATGCGTAGGCCCTCACCTTAGGAATTGCTCTGCTATGAAATTCTAAACGCGGAGTGAATTCTTTTTCACTCTAAATTGCATGATATTGTACATATTTGTGTTTAAATTGTGCAGAAAACAGAAAAGTGTAATGAATATATACTTTCGTGCTATACTGATTGATAACCTAATGTGCTGACTCCCAGAGCAATTTCGAATCCTTTTTTTCTTTCCCTTCACACTGACACACCGGGATTTTTGAGTATGTCAGGTCTTGTATGAGTGGGTTCATTTTGAATGACTGTGATATGTTTGAATAGAGTGACTGTGTTTATATTATTCTTTTGGAATTTATTGTGTCTAATGTTGTTTGAATGTAAAATGTAAATATTTTCGTGTTTCTATTCAAAATAAGTAAAAACGCTATTAAATAGCTAAAAAAACTCCAGTGGAAACAATCTGTTCTTCTGTTCGAGTCGAATTATTCATCAGTGTAGGCAATTTTTTCTGTTATTTTGACTACACTACAGTGGCAGGAATATCTTATATGTAAATATCAACAAGAGAGTGAGGAAAATCAGTAAGAGCTAGTTCATTTCCCTTGTGTAAAACATGTATACAGTATAATCAAGAAGAACTGGCTCGTACTCAAAAGCCTTTGGTTAGTTTGTGTTTGGGAAACCGATTGGTTCCTTAAAAAAACCCTTTGGTGGGATGCTTCATCATCAGGTCCAACCCAAGGCGCCGAGTGCACCCTGGGTGTGCCACGACGCCTGAACTACGGCGGAGCTGGTTTTTTGGTGTTTTTTTGTGTGGTGCAGTGATTGGTGAGTTTAAAACTGTCTTTAGGGTCCCCCTGCAGTTGACACTCAAAAAGTGGTCTATCACTCTAGGAAGGCCCATGGGTTTAACATCAGTATGTTTCCTTCGATTTTGTGGTCAATCTTGGGCGTGCAGAGAGAATTTATTTCTTACCTTTTTAGCAAATAACTAAACTCTGTTTTAGGCACGGGGGAGAATCTTCACAGGAAATGAGGCAAGCTGCCCTTGATAATTGATAAAATTGCACATTTCCCCTTATTGACATTACGATGCACGCATATGGGTGTACAATTATGTTAACACCTCAACGACTGCGATAGATCAAGTCTGACACTGCGTGTGGCTCTCATTTATGTATACCATTTGTTCCATGCGCTCCATGTCAATTCTAGGTTATTTATTTATGTTGTGATGTTTGACTTGTTTCTTTCTTAGATACATATTAACCTGATGATAGCAGGCCTAGCGGTGGGGGCTCATTGCATTAACGCATTGTATTCCGTACCTTAGCAGTGCATGACATTCAATGAGGCCCACTCATGAGGAAATGCAAGGCAGCGGAACAAGCCCAGGGCACAGCTAAGCATCCTAAAGACTGCCCCTAAGTCAGACGATCATACTTTTAACGAGACAGACCTCCTAACTGAGGAGGTTGAATCACGAATTAGTGCAGATTCACCCAAACCCATACCTATTGAGTCCAGGGTCATTATAAATAGAAATCTGGGTACTATGCTGTGCACCAATCCTGTAACTAATCAGAAAAAGAAGACTTCTCAGAAACCCTCTGACAATGAAAGGCTAACATATGATATAAATATAGAAAAGAAGCCCATTCCATTTCGACCGGATTTAAAGTAAGTACTTTTTTTTATTGCGCAATTAATTAAAATCATTCCAATATACACACACTAGAATGACCGTTACGTATTGAGGGTGAAAGAATACACTGAACAATTAAAAACAGAACAATTATTAATTAATAAAAAAACGTGCAATGATGTCAACGGGAAAAGGGAAGAAACTCAAGCTGGGTCAGAAGACAAATTAAGGGAATTGATTTCTAAAATAAAACTTAACAAAACGAGCCGCCAACTGCGGGAAGTCTCCCCTCATGCAAGCGTCTAGTGCTTCCTGGCAGGTCCTGATGTTGAGAAGAAGCCAAATGGGACGCAACCAGAAGTTTCTTTGGGCTCTGAGTTTTTGGCAAATGCACGGTATGTGGATAAGATTTTCCTCCTCCTGCTTGCAAAAGCGGCATTGAGACGATGCCTCTTTCCTATACCCCTGGCCAAACTTGTATGCCATCAGCAGGATTAAACCAAAGCGGAATCGCATTAATTGAAGTTTTATGTCTACTTTCATAGGAGCTGCCAGATATAACGGAAGAGTTTTCTGGACGTATAATTTAGAGACCCAGGGGCCATGAAAGAGCTGGGCGACCCGTTGATAGTCGTGGTCGCTTGATAGGATTTTTGCTTGTTTGGTTAGAAGTTTTGTTTTTGCCGCAATGGGCAATGGAAATGACCATATGTCCTTTGCTTTGAGGGATTCTAAACATGATGTCAGATATTTGTTCCACTGTGTTTTGTGGTTGCTGAAGACTAACCATAGACAGCTCTTTAGAGTGGGGGCTAGCATGCTTTTTTTTTTTTTTTTCTGTCCTCATTTGCCTTCCCTTCCCGACAAGGATAATACCAACCACCTTGCACGTTTTTAAAACATGATTTGTTTTTCTGGTGGTAGAGATGTCCCAAAGAGGAAAGAGGGTATCTTTTAACTCCAACTAGGTATTTTTCAACCTGTAGGACCAAAATCGATTCTAGACTGGCCCTGGTCCAGGAGCGTTGATGGCATAATCATCGGACCCGGGGGAAACCCCCCCCCCCCACAAAAAAAAACCCCGGGTTCACCTTCAGTTGATTAAAAGGTCCCAGAAGGCCAAGTTGCGCTTACTAGCTGTTCTCTTAAGGTCCATTTTAGAAATTTCATATAGGGATGAAAGCCACCGAGAATGTAATGGAGGTGTTTTTTCTATCCACTGTATACAAATTTGTCTTCTCGCCAATAACATCGCATAGAAGAGAAAAGATTTTGCCTTGCCCTTAATATTTTCTTCTAGCCCAAAAATGACAAGTGGTAGAGTTATTGACAAAGATGTATGTAGAATAGAGTTAAGAGTGTTCTTCACCTCTTCCCAAAAGTTTGAAATGTCAGGACATTCTATGAACATATGTATGTCACTGGCACCTACCATATTACATTTGTTGCATTTTTTTGTCTGGTAGGAATTTGGACAGTTTTAATGGTGTTATATAAGCACGATGAATTGAAAAGAGATGGTTACGTCTCAACCATGCGGGTTTTACAGTTTTATACAGTAGTTCGCAAGATTTTTGCCATATATGATCGCATGGAGTGCTGATCTCTGATCCCCATAACTCATCTGGGAGTTTGAACTCCCCATCGCTTTCCTCCAGCATCTGCCAATACCATGTGGCTACTTCTTTCCCTCCGATGGGTTGTTCTACCAGCATTTGTTCTAGTGTACTAATTTTCCCAATGTTAGTATCTATATGGCTCTGTGATCTTGCCTAGCTGTCAAATTGAATGTATTTCAATCTAGACAGTCCAAATCCTACAAGCTCATATAATTCGTTCCAAGCTATTAGTTTCCCCTCTTTAAAGAATTGACCCCATCTTGTAAAACCTGCTTGCTTTATGATATTAGAGAGGCTGTCTTTCAGACATGGTGGTAAGCCGGGTGAGTCCCAAATTGGGGAATAAGTAGAGTAATATGACAGGCCTATTTTTTTCCTTATGTTAGTCCAATTTTTAGCCCATGATTGTGCTATTTTGAGTTTAATTTTTTTGAAAATTTTTTGGCTTCCAAATTTAAACAAAGCCCTCTGGTGGTAAATTTGCCCCCAATAGTATTGCTTTGTACATTGAGTTAGAAGTAAGATTGGATGGTATTTTTAATAACATTCTTGAGTGTGACATCTGGAATGCCCATGAGTAGTACAACAAGTCTGGAAGTGCAAGGCCCCCCTTTTCTCTTCTTCTTCTTAATTTTTTCCATGCTATTCTTGTTGTTTTATAATTCCATATAAAGGAGTTTATTTCTCTTTTTAGATTTTTCGATTTGTTTCGGGTCAAATGCAATTGGGATTGTATTAAAAATAAAAGTGAACTTCGGGAGGATACACATTTTAACTAAATTTACTCTACCCATTATGGAGAGCGGTAGATGTGACCAGGACTTTAAGAGTTTTTTACTTTCCAAATGTATTCTTTCTAGATTGTTTTGTCCGATATTTCCCACTTCCTGGGTTATTCTTATTCCTAGGTAGCGCATAGATGTTGAAATATTTGCCCCTAACTGAATATTTGGAAGGTTCCATACCATTATCTCCGTTTTGCTGGAGTTAATATCATAGCCCGAAATATTGCCGAAATCTTCTGCACGTGCAATAATAACTGGAAATGCTTTAACTGGGTCAGATGTAAAGACCAAAATATCGTCTGCATATAGTGCTACCCGCCTTTCCCACTCTCCATAGCTAAAAGATGGAATATTAGCCTCGTCTCTTAAGAGTTGGGCGAACGGTTCGATGTACAAGTTGAAAAGGAGAGGGGAAAGCGGGCAGCCCTGTCTTGTACCTCTAGATATGTTAAAGGCGTCAGTCAAACCCCCATTAATCATTAACCTAGCCGAGGGTGTGTTGTATAATAGTTTGATTGTTCTACAGAATCCTTCCCCACAATTGATTTTTTTTAATACGTTGTTTAGATAGAGCCAATTGACTCTATCAAACGCTTTCGTTGCGTCTAGGGTCAATGTAGCCAGGGGTGCAGAGACGGCAGTAGCGATATCTATAGCCCCCACAAGTTCATGAGTTACCTCCGCTAGTTGTCTGTCTTTAATAAATCCCTTTTGGTCTGGGTGGATAATATTACTAATGACACTAGCCAGTCTTGTGGAGATAATAGTTGTAAATATTTTATAATCACGATTAAGAAGTGATATTGGTCTATATGACCCACACTCTAATAAAGAGTGTCCAGGTTTAGGAATAAGTACGATTGTAGCCTCTCCCCAAGATTTAGGTGGCAGATCTCCCTCTGTTAAGATACCATTGAAAAGTACAGCGAGCTCTGGAGCTATAATATGTTCAAGGGATCTGTAAATTTCTCCAGGCAGACCATCCGGCCCTGCCGCTTTTCCTTTTTTTGAGTGACGAATTGCTTTTATTACTTCGTCCACAGAGATCTCTTCCTCTAACATTTTACTCTGATTCGTTGATAAGGTAGGGAGTGTAATAGCATCTAACCACCTATCTCTTGCTTGTTGGTCATTGGGGAGATCTTCTTTGTAAATCTCCTCAAAAAATTCAAAGAAGGCATTCCCTATTTCTTGATTGGTTGATCTTGTCTCTATCTCACCTGCTATCTTAATTTCTCTAATATAATTTAATGTTTTATCAGCTTTTATTTTCCATGCCAATATTTTTCCTGCTGCTTCCCCGAACTCAAAATGGGAGGTTTTACTCACTTCCCACCTTTTATTTATTCTTTCTTGTAGAGTATTTTCCATTTGTTTTTTCAATTCGGCCAGTTTTTCCTGCGTCACAGATATTTCTAAATTCGGGTCCAATCTTAGTTCTAGAAGTTTCATATCCCTTTCTAATGCTCTAATTTTTTCATTGTATATTTTCCGCCTGTTAGTAATCTGCCCTCTTAGAAAGGCCTTAAAAGTCTCCCAGACTACTGTAGGAGTAGCAGAGTTTTTATTAATATCAAAAAAGGTTAGGGTCTCATCTGAGAGGAATTTCACCTCTTCCTCCTCCAGCAAAAGTGTCCGATCAAAATACCAGGATGGGTGTTTAACTAAGTTATCTGTTTTTAGAGTAAATTATAACGCGGAATGGTCTGATAGGTGTGATGGCAGATAGTTTATTGATATTAGGGTATCCTTTAGACAATAACTAAAAAAAGCATAGTCGATTCTGGACTTATGTTTGAAACGACTATTTCTAAAGGACACTCCTGGCTTATTGCCCTCTCTTTCCCTCCAAAAGTCCGCCAATCCTAGATGTTTCATGATTGATTTAAGGGTTTCTCTTGATTTTATGGAGCTAGAGATTCTAGATTTTGTTGACTTATCTAATTTTGGGTCAAGAACTAAGTCTCCCATCCAGATTATTGGCTCTTGAGCTGAAATTAATTGGTTCCTAACAGCGTCCAGATGCGATGGGTCATCTGAATTAGGACCATAGTAGCCAATCAATGTTCTGATCTGACCCACAAGAGAAACTTTAACTATCAACCATCTTCCTGTGTTATCTTCCTTACAGTCTAATATTTGCGCTCTCACAGATTTTTTAAAGATGAATATTACCCCTCTTGCATTTGCATTGTGATCAGTTGAGCAGAATTTATCTATCCACCTTTGTTTCTTTAATACGTTAGTGGCCTCTGATTTAAGAAGGTGAGTTTCCTGCAACACTATGATCTGCGCCTGCGAGTCTCTCAGGTATTGTAGGATCCGATCTCTTCTTCTTCGCACTCGCAGCCCATTGACGTTCCAGGACATATAATTAATATTTGTCATAACTTTTAGCTTCCTTCCCTAACATCATCCTTCTTTTTTTTTTTTTTTTTTTTTTTTAGATTTGATAGTTTTCTGATGATTAGCATGTTAAAAGTTGAATTTTGAGAAAAGTTGAGTTTTAGAGCCTTAAGTTGAGCCGACAAATGAGGCTTTTTTACTTTCTTGCCCCCCACCCCTTCACGCACCCCCTAGGAAACCCCCCTTACTTATTCTGACTTGGTGTTGAGCCAGATTCCGCCCGTCAGGAGCCTATCCTTTGTCCCCCACACTGCTGCCTTTTTTCCATAAAAAACAAGGAAAGAAGTAGCCGCATCTGAGCCATTAAATGTAAGGAGCCACCATTGTATAATATAGCAAGAGGGGAGTTTGATATGTTGAGTTTAGGTGCGTACGAATTTCTTATCCTAAGTGATTATTTGTGCTCTTCTCTTTGTTTTTTTAATCTTTGTATCTATATTTTTCCTCCTATGTATGTGTGTGTGGTTTTTTTTTCCCCCCTTATAAAATTTTCCCTTTCTTCTTCTTTGTTTTTTTTATCTATACAAGTATCGTTATGTCTATAGATATCTGTAGATATCTATCTAGCTTAGTTTGATTTATGCGCTTGAGCTTGATCTCTAATGGAATCAAGTAATTCATCAGCATCATGAATAGAGCGGACATTATGCATCTTATTGTTATACATAATTCGGAGGAACGCAGGAAATCGCATCTGTACCGTTGCACCAAATAATCTAAATTTGTCCATACGTTGCCCCAGCTCCCATAGTCTCTCCAGTGTAGTCTTTGAGAGTTCTGAACGTATCTCAAAGCTGAAATCAGGACACTTTATTGAGCCAGCTTTTAGAGCAAGATTTAGAATTTTTTCTTTGAGAGCATATGTCAAAAAGTTGATTAGTACTTTCCTTGGCTTAGTTCTTGCCGGATTCATGCGAAACGGGTCCCTGTGTATTCGCTGGATATCTTTATTTAGTTCTTCTACCGTCTCTTCCAAGTTGAGTGTATCTTTTATTAAATGTACAATGAAATCCTTTAGGTCCCCACCTTCCTTTCCCTCAGGTATTTTCAGGAGTCGAATATTGTTACGTCTGGAGTAATTTTCTAAAACTTCAATTCTCTCTCTCATGTCGTCCCCATCTTTTTGGAGAGTATGAATTTTTGATCTAGCCGCCTCCAGATTTGTGTTCAATAAACCTACCGAACTTTCCAGTTCCTCCGTTCTCTCGCAGAGACCGTCAACTTTTTGCCCCAGCTCTTCACAAGTGGCTCTTATCTCTGCTTGGTTAGTTTTAGAGATTGCAAAGTCCTGTCATCTCTTCTCGCATCTCTGAAATAGAGGAGACTATTGCTTCTAGTGCATTACCAAGCACTGGATCTGGGTTTTGAGGGGTTGCATTTTTATTCTTGTCCGCTTTGGTTATTGTTGAAGTACCTTTTTCTGAAATTTCATTTGATTGGACAGTTGCTGGACTGTCTAAAACGCTCTCTGTGTGTGTTTCTAAATCAGACAGGGTAAACTTAGTAGTTTCCACAGAAACTACTGATGGCCCCCCCACTGATAAAGTAGCCTTGGGAAGTCTGATCTCAGAATAGATACACCATGTTCGGATTGTTCAGATTGTTTACCCAGCTGTAGACTTGGAATTTTTCATGGCTGCAGCCATATCTTGTGTAATCTGCAAAACTTGTGGCAGAGCTCTAAAGTATGAACGCAGAGATGGGGTTATATCCCCTGGAGCCTTTGATTTTTTACTTCTATTCTTAGTTTTAGGTTGTTTTAAAGTAGTATGTTTATCTTTGATTGGCTCTGGGTTTTTTTTTTGGGCCTGACCTCCCTTTTGTGCTCCCTCCAAGGTGCACTCTGGGAGCTGAAGTCAGTTTTCCCCCTGCTCAGTCCCCTTTTCTCTGCCCTTTGTTTTACTTCTAGTAACCCTTACTTGTAAATCTTGCACTTCTTTATTTAAATCACAAACTGTGCTGGGTGCCTCCCCAAACAAGCAATAGATCTTACTTGAGTCTTGAGCAGAGACGCTTTGATCCTTGCAATTACACAAACCAGCCTCCACAGCTTCCGTCGTGTCGTTTGTTTCCTCTGCCCCCCAAACGGTCGAAGTGGTAGCTCTCAGTGACTCTCCCCCTTTCCCACCTCCGACTACGGCCGCAGTATGTATGTTCCTTGCAGCGGCCGCGTCTGATCTCCACGGCTGCCCGCCCCCAGCAGAGGAGAGAGTTGGAGGCGGTAACGGGAGAAACGGGAGAAACGAGCAGCAGGCACATCCGAAACTGCCTTCACGAGGATTTCACGAATATTGTAAAAAAAAAAAAAGACTTCAACTTTTCCCCCAAAGGCTCCGCTACAGGTACCGTTTCATTAGATGATCACAGAGTAGCATACGGCATTACAGATCAAAGCTGCAGCGAGGGACTCAGGAGTCAGCTCTGGGCGTGCGATCCGCACCTAGCCTGCGGTCGCCATGTTTCCGTCACTAGCATGCTTTGTTTTTAAACAATAGTTAATGTAGCGTGCACTCATTATCCACATCTGGGAGGACAACGAAAATTCTTTCCGAATTTGGGCGTGGGCAGTTGAGTTTGGCAGCCGAAACACCCTACGGTAACAAGACGATTGTGCTCTGTACAGCCAATTATTCATTTTGTCCTTGAATATTATTGCACCAAAGGAGATAGTGGGGAGTAATTTTGAGGCAATCAGTTTTATTAGTGGAACTAGGTTTTGAGAGTGCAGAGCACTTTTCGTTCTTATAAAGGCCCCGTCCAGACTACGGGCAACTGCCTGCATTTCGGTTGTATGCACAGAGGATCTCCCTTTGTGGTCGATCCACACCCCCAAATACTTATAGGCAGTGACAGTTTCCAATCTTTTCCCTTCGAAGAACCACAAAGTCTTTTTGGTTCTTCCAGGTGATATTATCATTGCTTTGGTTTTAGTCACGTTGATCTTAAGCATGTTCGTATTGCAGTACTGGGCGAGGGAATCGAACAGTCTCTGGAGGCCGACCTGGGTTTAATCTAGCAGAATGGTGTCGTCAGCATATTGAAGAGTTTGGATCTTTCTTGACTCTATTCCTTGAGGGAAAGCACGAGTGCGTGACAACCATTCGGGAAGGTCCGCGAGGTACAGATTAAAAAGCATTGGTGCAAGGGTACACCCTTGCTTTAAACCTCTACTGGTATAGATTTTATTGGAGGTCGACCAGCTCGATGTAACTCGCACTTTGACCCAGGTATCAGTATGTAAAGCGATTAATGCTTTAAGTAACGACTGTGGAATGCCCCATCTTGCAAGTTTTTCCCATAATTTTGGCCGACTTACACTGTCAAAGGCTTTTCGAAAGTCGATAAAACCAAGATGTAAGGTTTTGCCTTTTACGGCTAAGGTAGATTCCATCAGATGAGCAATGCATATCAAGTTGTCTTCAATGTGGCAGCCTCTTTGAAAGCCGGTTTGAGTAAAGGGAACTAGGTTGTTAGTTTCCGCCCACGTAGTAAGTGCAGATAGAAGAATGCTAGCATATGCCTTCCCGTCCACGTCTAAGAGAGCTATCATCCGATAGTTATCGGGGTTAGAGCGCGTTCCTTTCTTATGAAAGGGGACAAGAAGCGATCCTTGCCAAGACGCCGGGATGGGGCCGCCCAGTATTCCGACCTCGAAGAGGGGTGTCAGTATCTGGGCCCATTTTCCAGCAGAAGCTTTAAAAACTTGAGTCAGAATTCTATTGGGTCCAGGGGCGCCGCCCGAGCGCATTTTCTTTATTGTTCCGGTTATGTCGTCCATTAGTGTATTGACGGGGGTGGTGGTTTCGTCTTGGTTGACTGGTTGATCAAGAAAGGCCGGGCTATTAGTAATCTGGTCATGTGGAGCTGTGTCGAGCATTTTAACATAAGTTTCCCAATCCGCGGGGGATATGTTGGTTGCGGTAGGTGGTTTGGTGGTTTTGCTGGCCTTGTTGACCCATTTCCAGAATTTCCTTTGGTCTTTAGATTTTATAATCTCAAAGGCTGTTACCCAATGCTGGTCTTCCTCCAATTTCTTTAGGGTAAAGCGTTCCTTCCTATAGGCTTTCCGCGCAGCCGTGATGTCCTCCTTCAAAAGTTTATGGTAATTTTCGTTGCAGACAGTTGTTCTTTGTAACTTGTTTAATTTACTCTTGGCAGTTCTTGTGTGTTGTTGTACTGACAGAGTTGTCAGAATCGGAGTATCCCTAGGGAGGTGATTTGGCGGTTTTAAGGCGAAAAGGTCTCTAAAGCTGGTCAATATGGCTTCCCAAGTGAGAGCTGTCGCCTGGGTGCAAGCAGCTAGGGGGCCTCTGATCATAAGTTTATCCACCTCCTTTTCGATTACATCCTGGTTACTTTCTGACCATCGGAGTTTCCTCACACTCTGCAAGCCTGAAGCGGTCCCTATTGGATTTATGTTCGGACGATGTAGTGGCCCGAGGGCAATGCTGCATGTTAAAATGGCATGATCGCTATCTGAAGACGGTGTCACCTGAAATTGGGACACCAGATGGAAGGCCATTAGCAATATCCATATATAATCTAGGGTGGCCATTCGAGACGAGGATATGTGTGAATAAGCGGTCGGTTGATCTGTAGCCATCCTTCCATTGAGGATGCGCAAGCAGAGATGGTTCAGTTTTGTTGCCAGCTTTATTCCGTTCATATCCTTTCGCTGATACTGGGATTTTATCTCAGGAATTGCCCACATTGCATTAAAAGATGTTATTTGGGAGGATTGGGTAGAATCCATTTCCATTAAATTTGCATTAAAATCACCCATTATCAGCCACAGGTCAGTTGGGTAGAGATCTTCCAGGTTTAAAGGGCAACCCTGCAGAACTCGCAGTCTAAATGCGCCACCTGCCACAAATACTTCACCTACACAGCCCTTGCTCGATGCACCTAGCCAGTCAATCTGTTCCCCCTCTATCTCCTGTAGCAATCGTTATTTGCTTATTGTCGAGAAGTCTTGTGTTCCGTCACGTCTAGCAAAGGATAGAGGGTCCGGGGGCGCTAGGTGGCGCACATCCAAGATGGCCGCACACCTGTGAGGCTCCGGACGCCCGGTGAAGAAATCTGTCATATCCGCATAATTACCTGTCTTTGCCGTATAATGCTCCCTTCTGCCGGTAGCTGACACCTCTTGGATATCCTGGGCAAAAAAACAGAACTCCTGCTGTGACTATTGGGAGAGTATGGCGTTGCTCTGCTGGCGGGCCTGTGAGCGCGCGTTCGTGCTGGAACCCTGCTGGGCCATAGAATCTGCGTGAGTCCCCCACGTGGTTCTAGGCCGGGACGGCCTTTGGAGTGGGTCGCGCCCCTCACCTGCGAGAGTCTTCAGCGTCTGACTGCTTGCCCAGCTACCCGTCATAGCCTAATTTTCCCAGACATCGAGGTGAGCCGCGCACTGCCATCGGCGCATTTCTTTTCTCCCTTGTGTCTGGCAGGAAGCATGGGTGGCAGCTCCGATTCCCTCTCCCTGTGGGCGCAGCGTATATGCGCACCGCCATAATTTTCCAGCCAGTTACATGCGCTGCCTATGTCTGCCGGCTCCCGAACTGCAATTCACGGCTGAGAGGGACAGGCTTGGAGGTATTGCCTGTGCCGTGCAACGTGTATTCAGCTTATCCCCTGTGGCGCCATCTTATCGGGACATTACATCGTGGAAGGGCAGCGCCCTATACTGCATTCTCTCTGGAATATATGGGACTAGAATCTACACATCAGTTCCCATTTTTACGCCCATGACTCCAGCGCTCTGTGTCAAATATTCAGCGCTATACTTTTACAATGTGGGTGATGGGCAGTGACTTGTGATGTCATCTATGCCAGTCACCGGCCCTCTTGACCTCCAAACGTCTACATGCTGCGCTCTGCGAGTGGATGTTTCCGGCGCATAACCTGTCATATGGTTCCCTATGGCAGCTGGGCTGTTTACCCGTCTCCCGAATACAACCCTGTGTGAGGACTCTTGCTTGTGGACCAAGTTGTGTACCCTGCCTGGGCGCAACTACACCGCACACATCTCCCTGCACATATTTATTTTATTTTATGTGACTTATATAGCGCCTGAATCAGCCCGTGCAGGGTATCTCAGCGCTGAGGCTGACTGTGGCCATACCAAAGAGTACTAGAACAATTCAGTTTTTTTTTCTTTTCTGTTCAAAAGATTTTTATTAGGAGCTGCAGAGAGATTCATCAGTACAGGAATAGTCGGTTCAGTACGAATAGTTACAGAGCATTGAAACAATAAAAAGTCACATGAATAGGAATACAGAAAGTTGGTACCAATAATGCAAATGAGTCCATAAAACAATGAGTCCATCACGTTACATAAGATTCCCCTTAAAATGTCCACATACATTCCGATGATACCTGATGTCATGTATAGCCTGACCTGGAAGGAGATAGGCACCACCCCACTAGCGCGGAAGCTTCATAAGATGTATATTTTCGTAGACCAAATCTGTAGTACATGAGGGAGCTGGAGTCATCTCTCTGTGGTAAAGATTGTACAAAAACATAGACTGGCTAACAAACAGAATGAAACATTGTGTGATGACACGCTCTAGAACCTTGAAGACAAGATTCAAGGAGGTTTGCATGCATCAAAATGAGTGTCTAGCGAGGACCAGATTTTCCTCGATGGGGGTCTCCACGGGGTGGAGGTCAAGGAAATATTGTCAGCACCTCTCAAGTACGATACCCAGTTCAACCAGTGAGGAAAGGAGGCTTTGTTCGTGCTTTTCCAGTTGTTAAGTATGATTTTAACCCCAGCCGTCAGCAGCAGGTCCAGTAGGGCTTTATCGTTTTCATTGAGAGTGACGGCTTTGGCAAAACCTAGTACAAGCGACGAGAATTCTCTTGGTAGAGTAATATGTAGGACTTCCTTCACGAAACCAAAGATCTTGTCCCAATACGAGATAACACAGGGGCATTTGAAGACTAGGTGCTCCAGATCTCCTCCCACCCCTGAACAGTTCCAACACGTGTCATCGTCCTTGATTTTGTGAAGAAACAACCTCCTGGGAGTCCAGAATGCTTTATGTAGAAGCCAGAACTTGGTTTGAGACAGTGTAGGGCATATTTTGTGGCGGGTGGTGGATTCCCACGTTCTGGCCCAAATTGTGTCCGAGTTCGGTACGGAGGAGAATGAGTCCCAGTATCGTTGGATGGGTGCATTTAGGGAGGACGCTTGCGGACGCATTAATTTGTACAAGCTAGAGACTTGGTGTCCTTGCTTGTTAAGGGAGGGGAATAAATCTAGGAGGGATGGAGTGGCATCTTTCAGGTTAGCCTTTGCTAGAGCTACTTTAATGTGTAGGAAGTTATAAAATTCAATATTATTGAGGTGGAACTTATCCTGAATTTCTTTAAAGGTTAGGGGTAGCGCGTTTCCGACGAGTTGGTGGGGGAATATGACGCCCTTGTCTATCCAGGAGGGGTAATTGAGAGGTTTCCCTTTGTATGTGATGGCTGTGTTGTGCCATATTGACTCCCACTGTGAGTGTCGGAATTGATGTGGTAAATATTTACTGACTTTTAACCCCTTAAGTGCTGCCGTCGGCCAACGGTCGTCACGGGCACTACCTCCCCAGTGCTGCGTGCGACCGCTGGACGTCCAGTTCAGCACCGGATAATGGACAGCGCAGCACTGGGGAGGTTTGTTTACTAGCTCCCAAGTGGTTAAGAGAGCCATTTTAGTGTTTTTGAAGATTAGACCTGGACCTAGGTTGGGGCTGGGTTTGACAGTGAGTAGGGCGCTGGGGCTGAGCCCCTTCAGTATCGATTTTTCTACAGACAGCCATACTGGGCTATAGTCCGGTTGGGAGGATATCCAGTAAGACCCCTGTTTTGCTAAGAAGGCTATTTGGTATGTTTTAAAATCCGCCAGATTAACTCCTCCTAATTTCTTATCCAATCGAAGTTTTTTTAAGCTGATTCTCGCTTTTTTGCCCTGCCATAGAAAAGCCGAGATGTGTTTATCTACTTTAGCATGGAATTCTTTGGAGAGGACGAGTGGGAGCATCGTGACGAGGTAGTTAACCATGGGGGATATCATCATTTTTATAGTTTCAATACGGCCCCACCAGGTGATGAAACGGGGTGACCAACCGTCCAGCAGATTTTTGATTTTGTTCAGGATTTTGTTTTCGTTATGTTTAAGGGTACTCAATAACTCATCCGTGAATTCGATTCCCAAATATTTAATCACTCCTGTTTGCCAGAGAAGGCCGGAGTCGCCCAGCACCTCTTTCGAAGTGTGGACATTTAGAGGTTTTACTTCGGATTTATCCCTATTTATTTTGTATCCGGAGAGGGAGGAGTATTTGTCTATCGAGGTCATTAGGGCAGCAATGGAGGTAGTAGGGTTTTCGGTCGCTATCAAGATATCGTCTGCATATGCAGCTAACTTGACTCGCGTGTCCCCAAAGGAGATACCCGCAATGTCTCTGTTAATTTTGATGTCTGTAATGAGGGGCTCAAGGGCTAGGAGAAAGAGTGCTGGTGAGAGAGGGCAGCCCTGTCTTGTACCTTGGTATAGACGGAATGGTACCGAGAGGGTGCCGTTTATAGCAATCCTGTCCGAAGGTGCAGAATAGAGGGCCATCACCATCCTGGTATAGGTATCGCCCAGGTTGAAGGCGTACATACACTGGCGCAGAAAGGACCATGAAACCTTGTCAAATGCCTTTTCCGCGTCCAAGGTTATTGCTACCATTGGCGCGGAAGAGGATTTTGCCTTTTCTAGGATGTGGCATAGTAGTCTTGTGTTGTCGTTGGACGTCCTGTTCTTTAGGAAGCCAACCTGCGAGGGGCTAATTACTTTGTGGAGAATGGAGTTTAGTCTGCTCGCCAAGATTTTAGCATAAATCTTGCAGTCCAGATTTATCAAGGATATGGGACGGTAATTTTTAGTGAGTAGTGGGTCCTTCCCCTCTTTTGGCAGTACTATTATTGTGGCTTCGCTCATTGATGGAGAAACACCGCCATTGTTTGCAGTGGAGTTAAAGAGTTTTAGGAGTGGGGGGCTAATTTGGTCCGCAAAGGCCTTAAAAAAGGGTGCAGTGAAGCCGTCTGGGCCGGGGGCTTTATTGTTCTTCAGGGTGTTAATCGCTGTTTTGATTTTCGAACCAGAAATTGGGGAGTCCAGATGGGATCTGTCAGTTTCCGAAATTTTCGGGAGGTGGAGTGAAGAGAGGTAATCAGCGCAGGCAGTTTCATCTAGTAATTTGTCATTTTTGTAAAGGTCTTCATAGAATTTTTTTAAAGTGTCAAGAATGTTAGACTGTTTGGTGTGTGTGACGTTGCCTGAGTCTTTAATGGACGATATGGTAGTCAGTTTCTGTTTGTGTTTGAGATAGGTGGCCAGCAATTTCCCTGCTTTGTTGCCCTCGCACAGTTTCAGGGCCTTGAAGCGGTTAACCCATACCCCCGCCCGTTTGCTGGTGATTGTGTTATATTCATATTTTTTCTTGGTCAAAGTATCAAAGACGGTAGAGTCAAGCGGGTTGGATTTGTGTTGGGTTTCTAGTGTGTTAATCTGCTGCTCTAGAGCTACTAGCTCTTTATTGAGTGTCTTGTTTACCCTTGCCCTGATTGTGATGATGGTCCCGCGGATTGTGGCCTTCAGAGCATCCCACGGGGTGGTAGGTGTAGTGTCGGGGTGTCATTTAAAGAGAGATAATCCTCAATGGCCTCCGATATTAATAATTTGTTTGCGGGGTCTGTAAGTGTCTCGTCGTTGAATCGCCATCTCCTTGGTGGTAAAATCGATCTGGAACCAGCCAGTTTGGTTCTGATACATGCGTGATCAGAGACTAGTTTGGGGGCTATCTCTGTCTCCTCTATAAGGTGAGTGAAGGGGCTTGAAACTAATATGAAGTCGATACGTGAATAGGAATTGTGAGGTGCAGAATAAAACGTATAATCCCTACCGTCTGGATTTTGTAGGCGCCACGAGTCTTTCAGGTGGTATCTGTCACATATGCGAAGGAGGGCGTCATGTGAGCGGGAGGGGTGGAAGGCACATTTGGATTGCCTATCGAGGATCGGGTCCAGGGGGAGATTAAAGTCACCACCCACTATCAACAGATCGTCCGTAGGGATAGATTCTAGGGAGCGGGAGACCGATTCCCAGAAATCTGGGTCGTCTGCGTTTGGGCCGTAGATATTTAGAACATGAATGGGGTCATCCTTCCTGAGAAGATTAGTAATGGAAAGCCGGCCTACTTCGTCGTGGGAGTGTGAGATTAGAGTAAGGTTTGCTTTTTTCGCTAAGATGGTAATAACCCCTACTTTTTTGTGGGAAGCTGGTGAGGACAGGATGTGTGACGCCCAATGAATATTGAGGAAACGTAGGTCGTCTTCGGACAGTTTGGATTCTTGCAGCAAAATAATGTCACCCTTTGACTTGGTGATATAATCAAGAATTTTCCTCCTTTTTACCGGGTGGTTTAGGCCCTTAACATTGAGAGAGACTATTGTGAGGTCGTCGGCCAACGAGCTTATCTTAGCCATTGGGGATGAGGAACGTCGTTGAGATAGTGCGCTGTGATCTAAGGCAGGCAGTGGATAAAACCCCCGGCTGCACAACATGTGGGACAATGTGTGGACGCATAGTGGACTGTAAAAAAATACAATTGACATTTGTGGCATAGGTAACCTTAAGAACAAAACAGCATTGAACGTACAGAAAGGACATTAGGGCTCTTTGGACCCTTTCAGCTCCATTTTCTCCCCTTCCTACCCCCCTCCCCCCCCTCTCCCAACCCCCACCCTCTGACCCTCCCCCCAAAAACGTACATCGGGAGTGCGACGGCAGACCCGTGCAAGGCGGAACTATGGGATACATAGAAGATAACTAGAAGCTTCCAATCTTAAAATAAAACACTGTAGGAATAAAGCTTGAGAAATTTACATAAATCAACTAGTACAACCAACCCTGACGGTGAGCTGAGAGGCCCTCGAACTTAACCGTGAGCATGGGCGGAATGAATAACTCTATAAAACCATTAAATCTATAATCTAGAAATTCAAAACATTGTAACTGTCCTGTGATGGTGAGCACATAGGAGCATTTTCTGAGCTATAAGGAACAATATTATTACATCAAAGTTACCTCCTTCTATCTGGGCACAGACCAATTTGCAAAACTAGTTTGTAGAGGAATCAACGTAGCCTATAACATGAAGAAGCAACGTACGTGAGTAGAGCACGTAATAATAATAATGCATGGGGCACAAGGCCTACTCACATTACAGATGAGGGTACCTGTGGAGCCATGTGGAGGCCTGTAACCGCAGTTAATGACTAAAGCACGATAAATCCATTAAATCTATAATCTAGAAATCCAAAACATTGTAACTGTCCTGTGATGGTGAGCACATAGGAGCATTTTCTGAGCTATAAGGAACAATATTATTACATCAAAGTTACCCCTTTCTATCTGGCACAAACCAAATTGCAAAAACTAGTTTGTAGAGGAATCAACGTAGCCTATAACATGAAGTTGCAACGTACGTGAGTAGAACACGTAATAATAATACAGCATGGGGCACAAGGCCTACTCACATTACAGATGAGGATACCTGTGGAGACATGTGGAGACCTGAAACCGCAAGATAATGATTAGCACCATTAAAGCACGACACTGACACTTTACACTTGAGCTCGAGATTGAGAATGAGCCTGACTGCGTGTGAGAACATATAATATCAAGTCTTCCTCTTGTTCGAGAGGCCTAACGCTAGGTCCATTTCTTGTTCCTGACGATCTTCCAGAAGAGCTGCAAGGACTTTGGGGTCTGTGAAGTATCTCGGATGGCCGTTGAAGACGATCCTGAATTTCGCTGGTCCAGCAAAAGAAAAAGGAATGCTTTTGGATCTTAGCCTGTCTCTGAGCTCCAGGAACCCTTTGCGGATTGATACCGTGTCTCTAGAGTAGTCTTGTGTGAAGATGATTTTATGGCCTTCCCATGTGATGGAGTGGTTTCTGCTCGCGAATTGGAGGATCATCTCTACGTGTTGAAACCTAAGTGGTTTGCAGATCAGTGGTCTGGGGCCATTGGAGTTCTTGGTAGTGAAAGTGGGGATCCTGTGTGCCCTATCCAGTTCAAGGCCGTGTGGGAAGATCAATTTGGTTATCATGGGAATCCATGATTCGAGGAATGCCACGCAGGAATCCACATCCTTTTCGGAATTCTCTGGCACACCAAAGATCTTGATGTTGCCTCTTCTGTTCCTGTCCTCCAACTCTGCATTGTGACGCTTCATCTCTTCCGTGATCTTTTCTAGACTTTTGATTTTGGCGACTGATTGTTTCGATATGTCCTCCACGTCGCTTATTCGTTGCTCAGCTGCGCCCAAGCCAATATTAATCACATTTATATCTGCTCTGATTGCAGTGAGCTCCAGTTGCATCGAGTCGGTGTTGGTTTTGGTAGATTTGGAAAGTTCATGTAGATCTGCCATCTTCCTTAGGATCATTTCTATATTGGCTGCCATGTCGGCTTTACTTTTGATTGGTGAGTCCAACAGACTTCCAGGCTTTACTTTTTTAGGGTTATTCCTGTCCTCAATATTTGCCATTGTAGCCTGGTTTGAGTTCGCCCTCGTTGGGAGCCTGCTCGAACTTAATCGCTGTAGAAGGGCACCGCTTGTTGACGAGGCCGGGCACCTACGTGCTAAGAGATGGTAGTGGAACCACTGATGCTGATGCTGATCACTGAACGCGTTTGTGGGGAGTCAGCCAGATCTTCGATACTGCAGGAAGCCGCTGCTGGCTGTCGCGACTGGCACCCACGCAAAAGGAGGGACGTCTGCAGGATTACATACGCCCCTGTGACCACCTGAGAGGACAGGACCAGATTCCAATGGATGTATGCCCCTGGGTAATGGCTACTGGATTGCGGATGAGCAGGGTGCAGAGACCGATCAGTGCCTGTTAGCGGGGGTGTGATGCTCTTGTAGCTCGTGGAAGTAGAACTCCTCCTAGGTTGTTAGTGCTGCCTGTGGCTATGTGGTCGGGCAGGAAACCCCACGTGGGTTTAATGATATGGGCTCAGACACTGGCCACCATCGACAGAAGTGGCGAGGCAGGTAGGGTTACACATACCTTCATTTTGGCAGTGGGTTAGGTCATCAGCTGGCTGAGGATGGCAGCAGATGGGCTTGTGGAGGGCCCTGAAGCTCATCGAGGGTCTGTGAGTACATTCCTCGTGGAGATCGCTATCGGCGCCGCCGCCATTTTAGGGTCAGGCGCTTGGAGCTGGGTGAATCATTCGCAACCAGACACTCACCTCCTTCCAACGATAACCAACCACTGGCTGGAGTTTAACCAGGGGCTGGGTGACCTGTACTGCCGGCGGGGGGTCGCAGAAGCCAGCGAGAGCACCTTCGGTACACTCGAGGGTCAGGCGCTATAATTGTGACAGGGCGCCGCCATTTTGGGCAGAGTCCGGGCGAGGGTCGCGCGGTCGACCGAAGGCCAGCAAAGTCTCTAGAAAGTGCTCATGGCCCGAATTCAGGGCATCGGGGTGAGCATCGAGGGTCCAGTTACCGGATCCTAGGGTTTGGGCTGGATCGCGGCGATGGAAGCGATGGAAGCACCGAGCTCGCTCTCCCTTTCCGCGGAGCACTCGGTTCAGGCGGCCATTCCTCCTGCCGTCCAAGCCACGCCCCCCGAACAATTCCGTTTTCAGAAGTTTCCTGAAGGCTAAAAAATGTGTGCACTGGCGTATCTGTATGGGGAGTTGGTTCCAGTACCGGGAGGCTAGATGGGAGAAAGCTTTGCCTCCCGTGCGTGCTAGTTTGACACGGGGAGTACAGAGAAGTGCTTGATGGCTAGACCTAAGGGGCCTGGTCGGTGTATATCTGACCAACTTTTGGGCTAGATAGCTAGGGCCCATGTTGTGTAATGATTTGTACACCATGCAACAGATTTTGAATGTGACTGTCTTTTTTTATTGGGAGCCAGTGGAGTTTGCGGAGAAGTGGAGCAGAGGGTGTTCTGGGAGGGGCATTGCTCACTAGGCGGGCAGCAGTGTTCTGAACTATCTGAAGTTTGTTTAGGGATTTTTCTTTGGCAGAGATCAGCAGAGCACTGCAATAATCCAGGCGACTGATAATCAGTGCCTGGATTAGAGTTTTTCGGATTGCTGATGGCAGCAAGGGAAAAACCCTTCGGAGGATGCCAAGAGTATGGAAGCAAGTCCTGGCTGTGATATTTACGTGTTCCTCTAACGTTAGTTCCTGATCAACTCGCACTCCCAGGTTTTTTACTGTCTGCTTTGGGGGCGGGGCTGGTCCTAATTCCCCTGGCCACCAATTGGGGGACCAACTCAATGTTGCTTCTCCGAACAGCATGATCTCGGATTTTTCAGTGTTGAACTGAAGGAAATTGTCCCTCATCCACTGTGCGATGCCTTTCATCCCTTCCCGAGAAGATGTCCTGTATATGTGGGTTTTATTTGTCAAAAGAGAGTAGGAGTTGCGTGTCATCGGCGTATGAGATCGGAATGAAGCCAAGTTTCCTCAGTAGCCCTGCCAAGGGGGTGACATAGATGTTGAACAACATGGGGCTCAAACAAGAGCCCTGTGGAACCCCTTTGGTGACTGAGGTGGTCTGGAAGCGATAGGAACCGAGGTTGATAGTTTGTGTCCTGTTGGTTAAGAAGTCAGTCAGCCAGCTCAAGGCTTTACCCCAGATACCTATATCCTCAAGGCAAAACGCTTTGAGCCCCCTTTCTTTACACGCCTGCTATGGACTACTACTATCGACTGATACCAAAAGCTACAGACCTTGCTACTAACTTCCTGTTCTTTGGTCCAATACAGCTGAGGGAGCTAGGCGGCCCGGTTGACAGGTCTCCTTCAAGGTGCGGATTGTGCTTTTGGATTATAGCGTTTGAAGCCCACTGTCCCTCCGAGTGCCAAGCTGTTATGGGGGAAACCCGACGCCCGCCAACCCAGATTGACATTCGACACCAGGAAGGCTGGCACGCGCTCCACCTCTGTGGATTCTGAATCCCCAGACATGGAACATGATCAGACCTCCTCACAATCCTCAGGGGATGAAGTTAAGACACTCCTATTGGCATTCAGAGCAGTCTGACAGACTTGTCCGGGAAGATGGACTCCATGATTATCACCTCGACTTCCTGGTTCACAAGGTCGACAAGCATGATGGGCAGCTTAAAGAGGCTGAGCGGCGCATCTCCGAGACTGAAGATATTACATCTTAACTACAGGATCGAGTCACAAGCATGGATAAATTGCTAAAGGTCATCGCGGCAAAGAACGAGGACATTGAAGCTTGTGGCCGACGCAATAATATCCGTTTAGTTGGCATACCGGAATCGACCAACACAGGACGAATGGAAGATTACATTGAGCGACTTCTAAAGGGTTCCTTTGGCACAGACTCCTTCTCACCTCATCTTGTTGTAGAGCGCGCACACTGCTCTCTGGGGCCCCGTCCACCACCAGGGCCCCCTCCCCTCCCAGACCATCATCGCCAGACTGCTTAATTTCAGGGATCGCGATGTTGCGCTACAAAAAGCCCGCTAAACGAAACCGCTGCAATTTGAGGGTAATGCCTTCTCTGTCTACCCAGATTTCACCCTCGCAGTTCAGGAGGCACGTCGGAAATTTTTACCTGCAAGGCTAACATAGAATATGCCATCTTATACCCTGCAACGCTCCGGATCTTCCACGAAGGCAAGCACACCATCTGTACAAACCCTCAACAGGTCGATGACTTTCTGAAGAAGCTGACTAAACATTTGCCTAAATGGGAACGCAACTCCAGATCATCCTCGCCCTCCGATCTCACGATTGATTTTGCCTTGACATATGAACATGCGCACTTCATGCAGGCCCCTGGACTCTCTTCCATAACTTCACCGGTTGTGAAATGTTGGAAAATGTTCTGTATTTGACAGCTGGTCCTGGTCAGATAAGTGCTCTGCTTGCCCTAATTGCTGTGACTTTTACTGTTGCATCTTCTGCTGTTAATCTTTTATACAATAGATAGGTACCTTGACTATCTCACTGGGCACCCCTCCCCCACGTTGCTGGTTTTCTACCCTTATGGGAGCTCCCCTCTGCGTGTTTGTTTTCTGGATTGCTACTTGCCTATATTCCACTACCCTACCCCAGCTTGTCTGGGATTGTGAACATTTAATGACTTTTTGGAATTCGTCAGGTGGGAGGTCATATACCGGCACGACTGGGGTGCCGTTGTGGGTGGGGTGGGTTCTGAGACTTGATGACTTGTTTCTCATCACCTTTGCTTCGCCATTTCTTGTTGGGGGGTGGGATGGGTTGGGGAGAATTTTTTCTGTTCTGTCAAATGCAATGTGCATGTTTTGCAATGTGTTAAGTTTTGCATTCTTACTGACAATATTGTTGAGCAAAAACATCCAGGTCAGTTCCATTCCCCTCATTTATCATGTCAGCACAACCTAGACCCCATAGTATCAAACTCCTTACATGGAATGTCAGAGGGTTGCGGGATCCTCGTAAAAAAAGACAGATCTTGGCCTATTTGGATCGGCAACAGGTGCAGATCGCTGTGCTCCAGGAGACACACATGGATCCCTGCAGGCCATCAAACAATGGCAGTAGTGGCCATCTGCCCGTACATTTTCATGCTACTCGACTTACTCTCAAGTACACTCATTTTGGTTAAAAAAAAGCACACCATTTCTACTGGGAGGCACATACAATGATACCTCAGGACGTAGCTGCCTTATGTGGAGAACTATGGGTACACAGTCGGTTACCTTAGCGTGCAGCTATGATCCTAATCAAGACAATCCCAATTACTTCATTGCTCTATGGGGACGTTTGTTTTCTAGACATAGGCATCACACATCTGCTTTGGGTTGGTGATTTTAATACGACCTTGCATCCAGCGATGGATCGCTCCAACTCCTCACCGCATCACTACACCACTGCATGCAAAGCTCTCTCGGGGATAATGGAGGAACACGGGCTTGTAGACGCCTGGAGGTACAGGCATCCAGCTAAGAGGTAGGATACCTTTGGCACATCCAAAAGTAGCGGGGTACTCCGTGACATCAGACGTAATCTGCAGCGACTGGAGTTTGAGATAAATCGCTTAGAGATGTGGGATGAAAATGTGGGTACTCATAGGGCTTTGCTCTGAGAAAAACTCACTGATTACACGACAACGGCAGACCATGAGGTGAAATTCCGAGGTAAATATTTCACCGCTCTCCGTTATGGGGAGGGTGGGCGTCCTGGCCTCGCCCTAGCTAATGATATTAAACAACCTTATTTTTCTAATTACGTGCTTGAAGTTGTAGATGAGCAGGGTGTGCAACAGAGACAGCCAAGACATACTTCAAATGTTCACTACGTTCTATAGGACATTGTATAAAACCCAACGTACATCTCCTCATGACTTTACTCCCCTTTTTGCTGACATAACCCTGGGCTGGCTTGGCGACATGCAGCGCGAGTTCCTCGCCGCACCATTTGAGGATGACGAGCTACGTGACGTCATTATGCAGGTAAAATCGGGCAAGGCGCCGGGCTCTGATGGCCTTCCCTTCGATTTTTACAAAGCATACATTGAGCAACTACTCCCGATACTAAAAGAAGTTTTCCTAGAGGCGCATGAGTCATGAATTCTCCGGCCCACGATGAGGGAAGCCTTCATCACTTCTTTGTTAAAGCCGGCTAAACCTGCTGACCGATGTGAATATTATAGACCCTTGTCCCTGTTAAACACTGATACCAAGATCCTTGCTAAATTGTCGGCTAACCACTTGTGCCTTCTCCTGGATAAAGGAGTTCTCCCGGATCAGGCGGGTTTCATACTAGGTAGAGCGACATTCCATAACCTTAGGACCCTGTTTTCCATCTTGCAGACAGTAGATCCCAAATTGTCACTAGTGGCCGTTTTTTTAGACGCCTCAAAGGCTTTCGACTCTGTGGAATGGGATTACCTGTTTACCATTCTGCAGTGTATGGGATTCCCTATAGGTTTCATCTCCTGGATTCGGTTGTTGTACACTTCACCTACAGCGAGAGTCTTGATTAACGTCACACCTCTCCTTCCTTCTCCCTGTCCCGTGGCACGCACCAGGGATGTCCCCTCTCCCCCTCCTTTTTGCCCTGGTAATGGAGCCACTGGCAATATTACAATTATGTGGGTCTACGATGCCTCCTACGACCTGTCAGCATATCTCTATATGCAGACGATGTCACCATTTATGTTAAAAACCCAAGCCAAAATTTAAATACACTCATGCGCGAGTTTGTCAAATGCGGAAGCCATTCAGGCATTGACATAAATTGGACTAAGTCACAAATTTTCCCACTGACCAGTGCTGCCACTCCCTTTGATTTGGACTACCCCATTGTGTGGTGCGACAAAAGGGTTAAGTACCTGGGGATACGTGTTACGTCAGACAGGGATGAGCTTATGCGCCTGAATTATGGCTGTGCTATGGAACGTGTTACTGGCTGTATTACCCACTGGATAGCTTTACCCCTGACTATGGCTGGTCGCGTATCTCTTATAAAAATGGTCATACTCCCGAAATTCCTTTATTTATTTATGAATATTCCATATGATCCTGGGCGACATTTCTTTCGTACTCTCCGGTCTGAATTGATTAGACTGGTCTGAATGAATGAATGAATGAATGAATGAATGAATGAATGAATTTGGGATTTATATAGCGCATGGCTGCCCGAAAGCGTCCCAGCGCTGAGATTGCAAACAGTCACTCAATGATAAAGGCTGAGGGGGAAATGGAGAGGTTATTGCGGGAAAAGGTGGGTTTGAGAAGCTTTCGGAATTTCATATAATTAGGTTCAGACCGGAGTTGAATTGGGAGAGAGTTCCAGAGGGTTGCGGCTACCACCGAGAAACGGCGTCCGCCAGTACGAGCTCTTTTGGTTCGGTGAACCTTAGCCAGGTTGCCCTGTGCTGAACGTAGAGCTCTGTTAGGTGTATATGGGTAGAGCATAGATTTCAGTATAGGGGGTCCTTGGTTTTGCATGGCTCTATGAGTGGTACATAGGGACTTGAATTTGACCCTTTCACGGATCGGCAGCCAGTGCAATGCCTTTAGGGCAGGTTTGGCTGAGACTCTACGGGGGGTGCCGGTAAGTATCCTTGCTGCGGCGTTTTGTGTTCGCTGCAGGACATTGAGCGTGGCTTCAGGGGCGGCCAGAAAAAGGGCATTGCAGTAGTCTAATCTTGATAGTATTAGACCCTGTATGAGCATTTTTTGAGAGGTTGCAGGGAGTAGAGGAAGGATTTTCTTAGTTGAACGGAGTAGACCAACACAGGTACCAGCTGTTTTATTTGCCTGTGTTGTCATGGAGAGATTCCGTTCAAACCAAAAACCTAGACTTTTAATTTCCGTCTTAGGCTGGGGGATGGGTCCTAGGCAGGAGGGCCAAATAGCACTAGGGAGGGTTGGTGGTTTATGTCCCAGGAGCATAAGCTCGGTCTTTGAGCCATTGAGCTTAAGCCTTGAGTTGGACATCCAGGCATGTATACCTTCCAGGCAATCATGGAGGTTTTTGATTTTTTCTTCCTCAAGTGAAAATGATACAATCATTTGGGTGTCGTCAGCATAGGTGACGGCTTTTATCCCAAAAGGGGAGACCACATCCTCCAGGGAGGCCATATAGGTATTAAATAGTGTAGGGCTCAATGAAGAGCCCTGAGGGACCCCACACTGGAGGGAAAGGATATCTGATCGAGCGTTCCCTTCACAAACTTGGAAGGTACGGTTTTCTAGGAAGGATGAAAGCCAGCAGAGTGCCGTGCTTCTCACTCCTAGTTCAGATAGTCGCTGGATTAAGATCTTGTGGTCCACCGTATCGAATGCGGCGCTTAGATCCAGGAGGAGCAGTAAAACTGATCCCCCTGAATCCAGGATGCATCTAGCCTCCTCTACCACTTTAAGGAGGGCAGTCTCAGTCCCCTGGCCAGGACGGAAGCCTGTCTGTGAGGGTCGGAGAAGATTGCTGGATTCGAGGAAGGCTGACAATTGTTGGTTAACTGCCTTCTCTGCGATTTTGCTCAGACCGGGTAAGAGAGAGATCGGTCGAAGGTTGGATAGGTCTGATGGGTCCTGTCCTGGTTTTTTCTGTAATGCCTTGACCATGGCATGCTTCCAGCTGGGGGGGACTAATCCTTGGCCCAACGAGGTATTAATCAAGTTAGTGGCCAGGTGAGATATGGTAGGTCCGACTTGTTTTAGGATTCGTATGGGGGCAGGATCGTTGGGGGAGCCACTTTTCAGGTTTGAGAGGGCTTTCAAAAAGTCGTCGTTGGACAGTTGATTAAAACTGTCGAGGGTTGGTCTCGGGGTGGGTGGGGGGGGGGACAATCGGAGGGTTGCTATCTGTTTTGGGCGGAAGGGACTGCAGAATGTTAGTGATCTTTTTTTGGAAAAAGCCAGCTATTTGGTTGCATCTGGCAACTGAGGGTTGTTGCAAAGAAAGGGGGGTGGGTATTTTGCGAAGTTCTTTAACAATTTTGTAGGTCTCTCGGGATGAGCAAGATGCATCTTTGATTTTTTTATCAAAAAATAAAGCTTGGGCTGCTTTGCGCGCGGCTTTGTAGGTCCTCATTGCAGTTTTATACTCTTCCTTAATGAGGGGGTCCCACTTTTTTCTCCACTTTCTCTCGTGGATTTTACAGATTTTTCGTAAGTTCCTAAGTTCTTGTGAGAACCAAGGCGATTTAAAGGAGTTGTTTTTCTTTTTTAGATCTTGTTTTGGGGCGATTATATCTAAAGTGGAAGTGAGCCAACTGGTGAAGTTAGCATCTGCTTTTACTGGGTCAGAGAGTGGCAGAGGAGCGGAGCGAGTAAGCTCCTGTGTCCATTGCTCAAATGATATTTTAGACCATTTTCTGTCGTGTTCTCTGGCAGTTGGTATATACACCTTTTTTGCGGGAGTTTGCCAGATGAATGGGAGGAGAAAGTGGTCAGTCCAAGGGAGAGGGATCGCCGGTCGAGTCTCAATTTTTGGGATATTAGTGAAGAGAGGGTCCAAAAGGTGGCCTTTGATGTGCGTTGCCTCTGAATTTATTAAATGGAGATCAAGTGATTTTAATTCTGAAATGAGGTCCATAGCCGTTTTATCGGAGTTGTCCTCAAAGTGTAAATTTAAGTCTCCAAGCACAATGAAGTTAGGGGGCGAGATACAGGAGGAGATAGTGGCCTCTAGTAATGAGTTTATAAAATTTCCAGGGCTGCCAGGTGAACGGTATATCAGAGTGCCCGTAAGTGATTTGTTAGGGGTAATCTGAAGAGAAAAAAGGATGCTTTCACAGTCCTCTATTTCTCCTTCTTGTATCCTACATACGAAGGAGTTTTTGTAAACGATAGCTAGTCCACCTCCTTTTCCCTCTTTCCTGTTCTGAAATTGTATAAGATGGTCCAGGGGGAGCATATTAACTATGTCCGTTTCAGAGTGAGATGTTAACCAGGTTTCCGTGAGGAATAGTACATCCAGTTTTAGGTCTTGGATCATCATTTTGATTTCTATAGCGTGTTTAGGGGCTGATCTACAATTCAGCAGAGCTAGGCTGATACCATCCAGGGACTGATGGGTGGAAGTCCCTGCAGACTCCTCTTGGGATTTGGGTGAGGGAGAGGGTTGAGCTCCGAGGAAAGGAGCTGACGTGCTGAATTGGAGGAGGTAGTCTCGTGAGTGTCTGATCCGGGGACTGTGTGCAATGGACATAGTAAGTGGCCCTGTGCCCGGCCTGGCCCGGACGGGCCCAGACGGGCTTGCCTCTGGCGCGCCTCCGGCGCGCCATCGGCGCGCCCGCTGCGCGGACGGGGCTCCATTTTATAGTGATTTGGGCCCAATTCGCCCAGCCACTAGAGCGCTGTCCAGGCCCCAATCAAAGATGGCGGCCGTGGATTCCTTGCCTCGAGGGGATTGATTGTTGGACCGGTAGCCTCGAGTGGTTTTGTGCCTTTTTAGTCTTAGGTGCAGTCAAAACGGGTTACAAGCGGTCATTTAGGAAATTTTCGGCAGGTAATTCTTAACGTGACACAGAACACACAAATACACAGTAAAAGCGATAATGTGACAGTATTAAAAGCGCTAGTGCTGGTATAAAGTGCAGTGCAGTTAAAAGTTTTAAGTTTTAAAATAACAGGTATTCTGTCTGGGGCGGTAAGCAGCCGCACATTCAATGGGATACGCTGACACGGCCTTACGCTCAAGGAGGTTTGGACATTCCAAATTTTGAGCTATACTACGTCAGTGCGCAGGCGCACTTTGCCCATTACTGGTTCCACTCCCCCCGATACATCCCTCATGTCACCACAGAACACTGGCTTTCAGACCCGGTCCCGCTGGAAGGTGTTCTCCTCTCAAAGGTTTGACCGAAGGGGCATAGCCTGACCTCTGTGGACTGCACCATAAACGCTTGGGCTCGCATTCTGGAACATACGGAGGCAACTGGTCTTTACTCCCCTCTTCTCCAGCTAGCCTAGCACCCTGACATGGCACTACAGCAGGAAGGCATATTTAGGAACATGGCACGTACTCGTAATATTCGAATCTGGGGGGACTTTTACATTGCAGGCAAGTTCCGTACTCTCAAACAATTAGGTCATGACACCCCCACCATCCACCATGGACACCTTCCTGTATGCTTGTTTACGTCATGGTATACAGGCGTGTCACTCCACGTTCCCTTCTGAACCGCTTCACACTTAGTATCTACACTTTACCACATCCTGTATGTGGATAGTGACTACCCGCCCAGCAACTGTCGAGCTGGATGGGAGGTTGAGCTAGGCCAGGAAGTAACCGATGAACAATGGGCTTACTGCTACAAGCAGACAGAGCAGGTCTCCTCTAATAGCAGGTTGCGTATCATACCTGCGCGATTCAGACAGATGTGCTAGATGTTGTGCGGAGCATGCAGATTTTCTGCTTCTTGCGTGGGCATGTCTTGGGGTTTATGACTATTGGTACCAGGTCCTTGCAGCTCTGGGCTCCATGATTTCTGCATCCATCCCCGAATCACCACTTATCATACTTTTAGGGTACACAGAATCTATTCCTGTTACGTACAGAAAGTTTGTGTCTTTTTGTTTGGTTTTGGCTAAACTCCGTGTGGCATGTAGATAGGGCCACGGGCGTGCACCTAAATTTAAGGAGTGGCTAGGTGATATGATCCTTTGGCAAGACCAAATGTGTACATATGCTGAATTGCTCCCCTGCTCCTCACGACCCCGTGATATATGGGGTCCGCTGCAGTCCTACTTGTTGGACCACCCAGTTGTTGCTGAATCGTGACATTCATGTGCTTTGTACGCTGTTGTGATGTGCCTTCTCCCCCCTCCCGGGATTGCGACACCCGATGTGTGGGTCCCTTCCCGCTGTGACACCTATGTTCAACTGAATTGTTTGATTTAACATCGCTCATTATGGTGCTGGCGTGTATTTGCACTGTTTTTCGTGTAGCATTGCCATTCATTTGCTCTAACTGACATAGTTCTTCATTTGCTTATTGTATTTTTTCATAAACTGCTCATGATGATAATGTCTTTCTACTGTGACTGTTGCAAGATTGATTGTACATTGCTGACGGTTCTTCTTTTTCAATAAAAACTTTAATTTAAAAGAAAAAAGAAAAGGATAGAGGGTCCAGTTCTCCTTTATCTACACCCTTGGGAGACATTGTTCAACTTTCTTAGTAAATCAAAGAGCCCAGGGGAGAGATTGGGGACCATACCGTGCTGGTGCTACGTCTCTCAACCACACAATCGATTATGTAAGGGTTTTTTGCACTCTACTATTAAAAACACGTGTATTCCACACCTTGTGAATGAACAGCCCCTGCCTGAGAACAGAAACATTACATCTCTCAATGTGCCTGCCCGCATGTCTCCCCTTCCAGAGGTATCTTCGGGTATGGGGAAACCCTAACCCATTAATGAGAGGAGGCTAATTCGACCTCTTAGCTATCCCCAGTCTTCCAATTATTTTAGCAACCATCCATATGAGGAGCCTATATTGTTAAAGCACCCTCCAGCTTCCAAGAACCATCTCACTAGACCCACGAGGACCCTGGTTTCCAACTCCAGCTGCTCCATATTTTTTACCAATGTTCCTAAACTTGAATTTGATATACAAAGCGAAGGCAAGGACACACTAATTAATAAGAGAATCCACTGGTATTGTAAAGTGAGTGGTTGTCATTCTCATATTTGAGAGTATATCCTAGGAGCTAAAAGGCAATCACAAACTGGCACTGCGTTTGACTGTATTGAGATAACTTCTGGTAAGAGGGATCTAGTTGAAAACCTTGTGGCTTTTGACGTACAAATCTCGCACCTATTTCACTCCAAAATCAGATTCACATGTAAGAGACATGATCACAGACCGCATGTCGATCTATGTACTGTTCTGCCCCATGTTTGTGACTGATCTCCCATTCGGGACATAGACTGACAACCATGGTGCCCTCCCTCTGATCAGCTTCTTTCTTCCTCCGTACGTTTGGAGCATGTCGATTCCGCTTCCTTGATCGCTTTGAGCACTGCAAATGACAACCAGGTTGCAGGTGTCCCCATGGGAATATCGGACACCACAGATAATCAGGCCCTTCCAAGCCCCTCTTTTTCCTCTACAAGTATCCAGCCTAAACATACAAAGTCTATTATTTCCTGGAATGTGGCTTACCTTAGCTCAAAGACCTCACTCCTGGACTGGAACAACTTCATTGCAGCGTACAATATTTGCTTATTCCAGGAAATGTAATTTTAGAACCACTTTTTAAACCTGGTTATTTAAACTTCTTCACTCATGCAATGCGCGGTTCTGTTGGTAACCCTTCAAGAGGGCTGAAGATATGGATTAGAACAGGCTTAGTTCCTAAACATCATGAACTTTGCATCAATATTCCTGACATTATGGCCATTCGATAAGAGGCTGATAACACCAACAGCACTGACATTTATAATGTCTATGCTAGAGGGGTGGAGAAGACAAAGTCCAAAACAGTTTCTATCTGATATTAGCAGGGGATTTTAATACAATCTTTGAGCCCCTGGACACTGAAGATATCAACCTAGAAGGAGAAGGAAATGGGGCATGGGGCATTCCACGCGTAGAATACTACCTGTATAAAAATGGACAGTGGAGGCCCTACTTCTCAAGGCTCTTTCCTTGGAGCTGGGGTTTAGAGCAGTTAATGGTAGATGCCCCTACGATAGGAATGGGGCCTCTTTCATTCCTAGGTTTCCTTAGGAGCGGTTCAACTATTTAGTTGCGGCCTTACTGTAGTGTTTCACAGTCCTGGCCCACCCTGAGTTCACTAGGGTTTTTACCCCTTCACTCACTTGCACAATCACGCTACGGCTTGTTTTGGTCCTGATGAAGCGGCACGGAGCCTTGTGACCAAGGAGATACGAAACATGTTGACCCTTTAAATTACTTGGCCACATTACGCCCATTGGAGTAATGCACAACCTTCAGGTTTTTTATTCCGACAAGGGTACCTTCCCAATAAATGCACTGATTCCAGGTATCCCTTAGCCAGTTTTAACTTCTTACACACACTTTGACCCTTCACATAGGATTCCCCCCAACCCCACACACCCGCACTCATCTGACGGCTGTTTCAAAAAGATCTCCGCTAAAGTGACCCTTCGGGGGACCCGTAGGGCATTGCAGCGCCGGCCCGACTAGGAGCAAACGCCGATGATGAAGCAATGCATCCTTCGGGGTGTGTGAGGGCAACAAGAGACAATATATGTGCTTGCTTCCGACCAGTGGGTTCTAGACCTAGGATTTCCTTTTCTCTCCGTTTTTCTCCTTTTTTGTTTTTGTTTCCCTTCTTCTTTCTCCTCTGGTGGGTGGGTGACCCTTGGCACCCCCTCCTATGGAACAGTGACCCCTCATTTTGGTTTGATGGCCAATACATAGAGCAATTTGTCTCATTCTAGTAGCATAGATTATGTGCTTCTAGATTTGAGGCTGTGGTCACTCTTCATGGACATGTGTATCCTTGAGAGACTGCAGAGCGACCATAATCTCCTATGTCTTACTATGGAATCCTTTTGTACCAAAAGGATTTCTAACTCATCTCCCCTGGTTACCACCAATAATATACATCCGACTAACGACATGCAGCGTATCAAATGGCCGTGGGTTATTGACTCTCCAGACATTATGCCTGCCATTAGTGAGAATTTAACATCTTGCCTAGAAGAGATGTTCTCTAGTTTATCCAGGTCAGAGGAAGCGAGGGCAATTACTAACTCACATAACAAGCTCTGTGAGAAAATTCTGTTGTATGTCCTTTCTTCTTCACCTTCTTCCCGTAGACATCCCTTTGCAGCAAAAAGTTGGTTTAACAAGGAGTGCAGGCGAACTCATTTGTTACTGGATAAAGCAATAAAAGCCAAAAGATATGCAGCAGGTCCATTTGTAACCTCTGTAAAACAACTCATGCCCAGGCAAAAGGCGAGTGGGATGAGGGGAGATGGCAAGACCTGCAAACTGCTTGTTCCGCTAAGGACTATGCCAGATTCTGATTCCTAGTTACATGGTAGAGAGATGGGCTGGTGCCCACGCCCTATATTTACAATGCTCTAGCTGTCTAGGTTTATCGTTTTTAGGTCTCGCCTAAGCTATCGCGTAAGCGATGCTCTGGCGAGATATTAAGTAAGGGGCTTTTGAAAGTGCTCTCAAAGTCTGCAGACGGATCGGGTACAGTGCATGTGCGCCGGGCGCGCGCACCATCTGTCAGCCTGCATGATCACTTTCGCGGCCGCTTTGATGTTCTCAGTGAGCCGCGCAGCCACTGAGAACATAAAAGCAGCCGCGAAAGTGATCACCATTTGCCATCCTCTGTGTGTTGCCTGCTGTCCCCAGTATATCACAATGACCGTATTGATACCCATTTAATCAGTGGCCCACATTATAACCCAAGGCAGCCCTCAATCCTGGCAAGGTTTCATGTTCTGTACTGCTAACACCTATCTGCAGCATTAGTGTAAAAGTAGAAATACCTCTTTGGATGTTCTATTTTCTTTTTTTTTCCTCTTCACATCTCTTAACCGAAAACTACAATTTATATTTCCTCAGACTTAAGCCAGAGCTGGTGACATAGCTCTGCTCCATAGATACCTGACTTTCTTTTTATTTTTTTTGCCCAGCTCAAATGTGTCCTCCAATTGTTGCCCTTTTTCAATCCAAACAAAGTGACTCCAGGGTATTCTTGGAAAATCTTCACATAATTCTCCAGTTTAAAATTTTTATTTTTATTTTTATTTTAGGCCGCTCCCCATTGCTTGTTATTAATTTAGTCTGCTGTGCGCTCTGGTGCTCTGCTGGTCCTCCTCTGGTCTTCTATGCGGTAGGAGACTCCGTCTGTCCTCCTCCAGCCCCCACCCGTATCGGTCACGGGCGGATGAGACCATGAGCGATAATAATGACATCGAGGTGGAGAGCGACGAAGAGCCGCAGATCTTCCACTCCGAGGATGACAAATGGGCACACCACAATGTACTGGAACGCAAGCGCAGGGACCACATCAAAGACAGTTTTCACAGTTTATACGACTCCGTCCCTTCCTTTCAAGGACAAAAGGCTTCCCGGGCCAAAATCTACGCCACAGAGTATATTAATTATATGCTGGACTTGCAGCATTGCAAATCCCAGGTGAGTGTCAGCGCTGCATTTGCTTTCACTGCAGCTTGTGTGGTTGTGCTGCAAGGTGTCGGCATTGCAAAGTTGCAACTAGTGTCGGCTGATATCCAGGTATTTCCAGAGGCATATCTGCCACTAGTGAAGCAGGTAGAGTGGCACCGGGGCCCACAGGCTTGAAGTGCCCACTGAACTCTGAGTATTGCTGTAATCTATAATTCAAACATCAGCCGAGGGCAGTTCTTTCGTTGCAGGAGGGTCTATGATACACTCGCTATGCTACAGGCATGTTACCCTTCTAGATGTGTAAATTAAGTGCGACGTGTGTGCTTGGACTTTACTCTCGCTGCTGTACTGGGCATGCCACTATAACACCGGTCACCTTCACACGCAAAGCCTGGGAGGACAACACGGGGTGTTACTTCATCTTTCACTTGACACGATTACGGTTTCACCAAATTTGCACGGGGTATCGATCATTCAACTTTGCAGCTACATTTGTAAAAATTTCAGTTCACTAGTCACAAGAGGTCTGCACAGCCAGCAGCTGATAGTCGAGCTGCATTTTGGCTCTTGATGAAAAGATATAGACACAGCTCCCTTAGCCTAGAACTGACCCCTGTTCTGTCAGCCAGCGACCGCAGAGATCACAAGGTCAGTTCCTGCCTGTCTTCGAAAAGTAAGCAATGCACCAACAGGCCTTTATATAAACACTCCTGTCTAGCGCCTAACAGCTACTGCACATTTACCCAAAGCAGCACTTTGATCTTCTTCTTACACCCATTTAATTCCTCTTCACGGTCGAGTTAATGGCAAAATGCAGATTTTTCTAAAAACAATGCTTTGCCACCAGACCAAGGGTCAACTGACTATCCATCCATAACCCATTTTCCCAAGCATTCTTCCCTTGCTGCTATTTCCAAAAATAAATATTACTCCCCATGTCACCATTTTAAGGAAGGATGAGTATTTGTAAACAGTATTTAGCCCCATTTTGAAACAACACTTTTTTAAAATGTTTATTTTATAGAGTTTTATATAGCGCGAACTTGACCCGAATCGGGTATCACAAAGCACCAGTTGCATTACAGAGGACACATTCATTTTTGTTAGGCACAGGGAGATTAAGTGATTTGCCCAGAATCACAGGATGTTCAGCGTCATTGCGGAGACTCAAACCCAGTTCCCCAGATTCGAGGTCGACCGCCCTAGCTGTTAGGCCAACTCCTCTCCCCAAGCCATAGTTGCTGCTTATTTATCATATGTCTGGATGCAATGACAGAAACAGCAAAATACAAGTCGGACACCTCGCTATGCTAAGCACAGATTTTTTAGCTTATGCGTTTTAAGCCCCGTCCTTAATTACATTGGCCACGCCTCTTTGAGAGCCCCCCCCAAGTTTTTTCATCCCACTTAAGGCCCTGGATATAGTCCCAAGTCCAATTTTAACAGAGGATTAAATGTCATTGGCGACACCATATTGTGTTGAGTAATATTCTATGTTAGTTCAATTGGATGGATCAATTGAGATGAACAAGGACCTTAGCAGATATTGATTTGTTTTTTTGTACGATCCTCCCACCAGATATGTGGCGACTTACCCGGAAACAGGATCATGCTGTTGATTTGGTAGGAGATTGGGCTGCCATGATAGTAGCTGATAGGGATAGGAAACGTGGTCAGAAACCTGGTCAGAAACCTAGTTAGCTCATACTGGATCTGTCTGGTAACATACTTACTTACATTAAAAAAGATGGTTCCGGCCAGGAAAATAGATTGGGCACTCCTTACTGCTTGTAAACAAAAACAGGGAGAGGCCGTTCCTGATTTCTTTACTTGCTTTGAGGAAGTGTTACATGATTTTAGTGGGCAAGATACATCTACACCTGCGGGTGCACATTTATTTGTAGATCGATTTGTGGGAAATTTACTTCCTGAGATATCGGTTAGTTTAAAGAATTCTAAAAGTACATGGGCTTCTGTAACCCCGAAAGCTATATTAGATATGGCCCAGTATTATCATAATCAGGTGACCACTGATCAAGAACGAAAAGAAGGAAAATTAAAAGAATTCAAAAGTAAGGTAATGATGGTCCAGGCCTATGGACCCCAAGGTCGAGGTTGTGGTAAAGATTATGGTCAAAATTATAAACAAGCACCTCCAGTAGGGCCACCACCGCGTAGACAAACTCCACCAGGGCTGGATAAATGTGCTTATTGTAACAGGGCTCGACAAATCCACTCGCCCGCTCGCATTTGCGAGGGAGAATGGATGAGGACAAGCTATTTTTAGGTCCTACTCGCCCTTTCTGGCGAGTAGGAAGTCAAACTAACTTTTGTCCTCTGTCTTTGAAAACAGAACAAAAGTGACAAGATAACACGATTTAAAGGCATTTTTATTGCTCACAAAGGGAATGAGCAATAAAGATGCCTTTAAATCTTGTTATCTTGTCATTTTTGCTCCGTTTTCAGAGACGGAGGGCAAGTGGGTTGCAGTCAGGTCGAGGGGTTTTCCATGGTACTAGACCTGCAGGACTAGTACCATTTTTCGGATTTGTCAAGCCCTGTGTAAGGAGAAAGGACATTGGTGTTCTGAATGTCCTGTTTTAGCTGCTGGTGGGAGAGAAAGGGGACAAGTGAATGGTAATCAAGGGACTTCAACCCCCTGACAGCAGCCACAGCAGGTTCAAGCTCCGGAGAGAAAAAGGTCATGAAATTATTTTGATCAACCAAATAATCAATATTCTATGGAGGATTGGGAATCAGAGTAAACTGTGGGAACCCATTTTGCCTAGGACAGCGTAGGACAAGGAGGACCAGTTGAGATACCTGTAGATCACTCAGGGCCCTATATAACAGCCACCATACTTGGGCAGATTCAGACATTTTTAGTGGATACAGGGGCGATACGTAGTGCGATATCTCAGAAACTGGTCCCTGGGACACCTTTGTCTAGCCAAGTGATCACATCGATAGGGTATGATGGAACACCAACTCCTAGCCCTGTGTCCCAAAAACTACCTTTGCAGGTTGAGAATGTCATCACTACAGCTCCCTTTTTACTCCCCCCACATGCTCCAGATAATCTGATGGGACTTGATCTTTTGAAATATTTCCATACTACTATACACTGTTCCCCATTGGGAGTATGTGTCATTTTTGGGGAAAAGACATTGCCCAAACAATATAATTGTTCTTCATGTTCGGATCTTGATTCTGTCCCTTCATGTGTTTGGGCTACTGCTGGCACAGATGTGGGAAGAATGGACATTTCCCCAGTACACATACAGGTTCGAGAGGATGCTTCCTTACCAAGGGTCCCACAATATAAAATATCAAAAGAAGGTGAGGGTGCGTTAATATCTATCATTGACGACATGATACGTATAGGAGTTGTTGAGGAAGTTTCCTCTAATGTATGCAATAGCCCCATTTTCCCCATTCTAAAACGGGGTGAAGGAACAGGGATAAGATTGACAGATTTGGGATTGATTTAAGAGAAGTCAACAAAATAGTAATTCCTCAATATCCTGTTGTCTCTGATATCACGACTTTGTTGACATTAATCCCACCTACAGCCACTGTATTTTCCGTTATTGACCTCAAGAACGCCTTTTTCTCTATTCCTATACATGAAAACAGCAGATATCTTTTTGGATTTTCCTTACAGGGCTGCTCATTTAGAATTTGTAGAGCTCACAAGGCTATACATAAAGCCCTAGTATTTACAGTCAAGCATTTAAGCGACAGCTGGATGAACTTCTTTTGCCACCAGAAGTTACACTTCTGCAATATGTCAATGACATTTTGATAGCCGCAGACACAGTTGAGCATTGTAAAAAGGCCACTCTCTCCCTATTGTATCACCTTGCTGTTAACCACTTGGATGCTAAGCTCCCTGATGTTCTTCCATGTAATTCCATTGAAGTCAATGGAAACTCCATGACGAGCTGAGCTCGTCATGAGCGTCGAAGGGGTTAAGGGGCATAAGGTCTCTAAGAATAAGCTGCAATAATGTCAGTCTGAGGTCACTTATTTAGGTCACCTCGAGTCTAAGGAAGGCCGCACTTTGACTAAAGACAGGATTCAAACTATCCAAAAAATTCCTATTCCAAGTACTCAAAAAGAGGTCAGGGCACTTATTGGTATTACTTCCTACTGTAGACAGTGGATCCTGAACTTTTCACTTATTATCAAACCTCTTTTGTCCCTTGTTACTAAAGACACTCCCTCTCCTTTACCATGGACATCTGAATGTCAGGAAGCACATCAGCAGCTTCCTGCATCCCTTTGTTCTGCTTCAGTGTTAGGCACTCCAGACCATGCAACACCTTTCATACTATATGTACAGAAGAGGGAAGGATGTGCATTGTCAGTTTTGACACAGCCATATGGTAATAAGCATCATCCCTGTGCCTATTTCTCAGCTGTATTAGACCCAGTGGCCAGAGGACTTCCAGGTTGTCTAAGAGCAGTTGCCACCACAGCGATTTCTATATGCCAATCTGAGGGAATAGTGTTGAGTAACAAGCTTATGGTTATGGTACCACATTCTGTGGATGCACTCCTTAATCAGACTAAGACGCAACACTTGACTAGCGCTACACTCACAGGATAGGAACTTACGCTTTTAGCACCTCATATCACACTTAAGAGATGTTTGACATTGAACCCAGCTACATGGTTACCTTTGCCAGCTTACAAGCACATGATTTGCACAACTGTATTTTTCTCATAGAAGAACAGACTAAGGAAAGAATAGATGTAAAAGATACACCTTTGTTAGACCCTGAGGGAGAACTATGGGTGGACGGCTCTAGTTTAAGACTACCGGATGGCACCACCTCTGCATCCTATGCCATGACTACATTACAGACTGTGTTAGAAACAGCCCGTATTCTGCAAAAATCTACCCAGGCAGCTGAACTTATTGAGCTTTTGAGGGCTTGCGAACTCAGTCAGGGATTAAGGGTTAATGTTTATACGGACAGCCAGTATGCATTTGGCGTGGCACACAACTTCGGCAAGCCCTGGTAGGAACGGGGATTCCTAACCTCCCATGGCTCTAAAATACAACACGGTGAATTGGTAAACAGTCTTCTTACTGCCTTGACATTGCTAAAGAGTGTAGCCATTATCAAATGTAGTGCACTGCCAACAAGAAAGTTACAGACAAGGTGGGACAAGGAAATGCTTTTGCGGACAAAGTTGCACGAGAAACTGCAAGTGCATTCATGAATAAAATGTATGTGTTATGATCCCAAGCTGAAAGATGGGAAAACATGTATACAGAGGTTAAGGACATACATCAGTCAGCCACTGAATAAGAAAGGGCAGAATGGCAAAAGGAAGGAGAGTTAGATGATGAGGGATGTTGGAGGTCAAAGGATATGCCAAAATGGAAATTGCCCTATGCTTATGTATTGCCTTTTGTAACTATGGCTTCATGGACCTGCTCATGTTAGTGCCAAAAACATCATTTCCCAATTAGATCCAGTCTGGGATGGTCCACTCATTCAGAAAACGGCTGAGCATTTGGTTAACAATTGTATGATATGTTTACAGCACAATCCTGGGAAGGGAAGATCAACCCCTACTTGTGGATTTTCTCCACCTCAGGTTCCTTTCGAAGCACTCCAAATGGACTACATACAATTAGAGAGCTGTAACAACTTAACGTATGTACTAATTGTGGTCTGTTCCTTCAGTAAGTGGGTAGAAGCCTATCCAACCAAAGACAACACAGCCTTGACAACAGCAAACATCTTGTTAAAGGAGTTTTTACCCACGTTTTGAGGTTTGCAGAGTCCTATGGAGCGACAACCGCCCCCACTTTACTGGCCAGATAATAGAATACCTAATGAAGGGGTTAGGGGTAAAGCAGAAGTTTCATGCTGCTAATTATCCTCAGCAAAACACACAATATGATGGCTGGAATGGCAAAATATTCACCCCCAGTCACAGATCTGGGTTTAATCCATCGTTATTTTGCTCACCAAGCCACCCCAGTTCAGACAGGGCCATATGCAAATCAGTCTTGACCCTGTGCCTCGTGGGAACAGTCCAGACCGAACTGCCAAGCCATGTCTTCCCTGGACCGGAATCAAGCATCCTAGGACCGATTTCTGGCTATCAGTCGTCTTCAGCCAGGATAGCTTGACTCCAGTGGAGTAGTGAGCACGGGTCCCACGTCTGGGTATACCCTTCCGACATAGGGTGAACAGCAAAACACACAATATGATGGATGGAATGTTGCACAATGGCAAAACATTCACCCCCAGTCACAGATCTGGGTTTAATCCATCGTTATTTTGCTCACCAAGCCACCCCAGTTCAGACCGGGCCATATGCAAATCAGTCTTGACCCTGTGCCTCATGGGAACAGTCCAGACCGAACTGCCAAGCCATGTCTTCCCTGGACCGGAATCAAGCATCCAAGGACCATGGCCATGTCTGAACTGGGGTGGCGGAGTGAGCTAAAGAATGGTGACGGATTAAACCCAGATCATTTGACTGGGGGTGAGTGTTTGATTTGCTCAAACGCTCCGTCCATCATCCCCTTTTGTATCGCTTTGTTCGCCCTAAGTTGGCAGAGTATGATCAGACGTGAGTCCCTTGCTCACTTTGCCACTGGATTCAAGATAGCCTGGCTGATGAGGGTTATGAACCCGAAACCGGTCCCAGGATGCTTGTTTCCGTTCCGGGGAAGACATGGCTTGGCAGTTCGGGCTGGACTGTTCCCATGAGGCACAGGGTCAGACTCATTTGCGTATGGCCATGTCTGAACTGGGGTGGCAGAGTGAGCTAAAGAATGGTGATGGATTAAACCCAGATCAGTTGACTGGGGGTGAGTGTTTGATTTGCTCAAACGCTCCGTCCATCATCCCCTTTTGTATCGCTTTGTTCGCCCTAAGTTGGCAGGGTATGCTCAGACGTGAGTCCCTAGCTCACTTTGCCACTGGATTCAAGATAGCCAGGCTGATGAGGGTTATGAACCCGAAACCGGTCCCAGGATGATTGTTTCCGGTCCAGGAAAGACATGGCTTGGCAGTTCGGGCTGGACTGTTCCCATGAGGCACAGGGTCAGACTGATTTGCATATTGTAGGAGAGTAGGGTCTACTTCCTATGGTCACCCCCACTTTTTGGTGTGAATCTCTGGTGTTTCGACTTTAGTATGGCTGTGGGCCTGCTAATCAGACCCACAGCCCAGCTGTTCTCTCTCTAAATTGATACCATGTACTTTAGGTACATACCTGATTGGGAATTGGGTCACCTTTGTGAGCCCCTGTATAGTGTACCATAGGTACCAGGGCATAGGTGCATCCAAGGCCTACCAGGGGCTGCAGCATGTATTATGCCACCCCTGGCTGGCCATCCAAACTGACACCACAGGCTGATCACTCAGCTTGGGTAAGCTGGTGTAATCACCCCTTACTTAGATATAGTATACCTATATCTACCCTTATATATAGACGCATACATAACTATAAGTCACTCCTATGGCAGGCCTTGACAATCCTGAAGGCAGAGTGCCTGGTTGTATGTGAGAGGGTGCTCTAGCATGAGCTGAGCCCTTCTGCAGCTTTCGGAACCATCTCCTCATAGCTGTTCTATGATACTGCCATACCATATACTCTTAAGTGCATTATAATCCTCGCGGTTAATGCTAACTTTGGTTTGGCTTTATCAAAACATGTCGTGTAAGGTGTCAAACACTTTGGAATACTACCCCCCCCCCCGCCAGTTCTGGCGCCGGGGGTAGCATTTCACACTTCTAGAGGGAAAAGACATCTAGTTACTGCTTTACCCGGTTAAAGTTAAACAGAGCCTCAGCATCACAAAATGGATGCTGCTGCCACAGACACGAGTTTGACCTCCTGCTGCTGGACGAAACTCCGGCAAGGGAGGCCTGGTCAAAAAGTTTCCTGTCAGGGGAGGTGCTAGCACATCCCCAGACAGCCTGTAGTGTATTGGGGCAGGGTGGGTTGAATGGAAAGATGCTTTACCAGACACTGCCTGGGGCACACAAGGTGCTCCATGCATAGCCAGGTTCAAACCAGTTGCTGGGGCACTCCAGCCCCGCTCTGGCGCGAAACTGGACAAAGGGAAAGGGGTGTAACCACCCCCTTCTCAGGGTCCACCCATAGGAGGGACCTAGCAGGTAATCCAGCCCCTAAAATCAGTATAAAGATAGGAGCTGAGTCTAGAGACTTTAGATTAATCCTAGAAGAAACTTTGACACAAACTCTTGGACTTTCGACGTTCTATATCGACTAGAAGACTGAAGACATCTCCCTTGTGGTCAAGGAGTGACCACCCTGTGCAAACAGGCACCACCAGTAACTTGCCGGTTTGCTTTGTCGACGCTCCTGCCGGAACCCAAAGACCCAGCTACTCAGGAACTGGACTTCCAGACTTCTCCGACTCCGACCCACATCCACAGCAAAGCTGAGACCTGTGGCGGACACGAGAGACATGGGACCGGACACCCTGGACATCCTGCACTTTGCTAACAGTGCAACTACCGAGGCACCCTCGAAGTTGTGCATTGGGGTTTGAGAAGCCCCAGACCCGAGAGACATTTGCAACAAAGCTCAGCCCTCCACACTCCACGAGTGCCGCGTGGGGCCAGCTCCTGCATTTTAGCTCGACGCGTCTTCCCGGTTGCTAGCCCGTTGGCTAGTAAGCCCTCTAAAACGAACTTTTGAATTTACACCGCTGGCCTGGTTGCTCCAGGCTTGCCCCAGCTTCCCTCCAAAGGAGAAGCTCCCCAGACCTTGCTGGTCTGACCTGAAGGCAATCTTCACTTCCTGCGTGGATTGCGGTTACCAAGGCTTGTTGGGTCCAGTCCGGATACCGACACCGCAGTCAACTAGATCCTTCGTGGGAGACAGCTCGAATCCAGCTTCTGGTCGCCATCGACGCCTCCCGGTCCTCGTGGCTGCAGAGACAAGCTTCACCTCTTCACCTGAAATCAACTCGACAGCGCCTGGTTCCTTCCTGGTTCCTTCCTGGTCACTGGCTAGTGACCCAGACTCTGTCCCCTCTGCTTTCAGGTTCTTCTCGTCTCCGATCCACCCTTGGATCCACTTGGACACTTTTCCTCTGGTCGCCTGCAGCACTTCTTTGCAGATCTCCATAGAAAACATCGACGAAACCCGACACGAAAAGACACCTATGCACCTGGCTTCACTGGGTGAGGTAACTAGAGTACTCCGGTGCTCCCGTGGGTGTTGACCCTCGAAGTGTCCTAGTTTAAAGGGGTTTTACCTTAGTCCATCCGGAAGTGTACTTAATCAGTAACTTTGTAACTTCTTCGTTCTACATTATAAGTCAATGGCAAATCGCGACTGTGTTTAGACACTGCACGCGTCTCCCGTGGGTCTCCTACTTCCTAACCCTTGGTTGTCTAGTGTAGCCCCAGCGATTCCCTAGGCCCTAGGCCTATTCCCTATTCCGGAAGTGCTTCTTATACCACTTACTTAGTATATGGTTTGTGAGGGCCCCTAGGGCAGAACTGTATTTGTGCAACTTACAGTATGCTTAATGAGTAACTTGTGATGTATTTCGATCTCTGACCTCATAAAGAGTTCAGAGGGGTTGTGTTAGAAATAAATACATATATATGTGATATATACCTTGTGGGGTGCCCTTTCATTTGGTACTCAAGGGATTATAATTGGTAAAACAGCTTGCTTCACATGCTCTCTGAGGTTTTAGCCTAAGACTGCTGGTCCATGCTACCACTAGGATAGCTTGTCTATAACGTTGACTTTACAACCACCATCAATAAGGGTCGTTTAGACTGGTGCAAGGTGCCCACTAGAATAGTGGACATCATATGCCAGGCTAACTTCTCACATTGGTGTGCAGCGGTTGGGATAAGAGCTTGCTGTTGTTTTACCATATAATCTTGAGATATCATTTGAAAGATCACATTAAGGTACCTAAAGGTACATATAAATCAAGTTCTTATAATACGTAAGTTCTACTGAACTTAGGGCCCGATGTAGGTCGGTCGGTAACGGCCGAAAATCGGTATTTTCGGCCGTTACCGACCGGTATTTAGTAAATGGTATGTAGGGCCACATATTTTACAGAATCGGTAAATTTACTGATCGGTAAATTTACCGATTCTGTAAAATACCGAATCGGTATTTATACCTATTCGGTAATTTTGATATGTAGGTGGGACTCTTCTGAGTCCCACAACCCTTACCGAATCTGTATTTTACCATCATGATGGTAAAATACCGATTCCGGTGTGCATGCACATGTGTGCATGCACACCTGTGTCATATGACAGGCAGACCTGCCCTTAGGGCAGGTATGCCTGCCACATGGCACCCCGAACCTTTTTTGGGGGTGCTAGAGGGTGTCAAAGTGACACCCCCTGCACCCTTGTCAAAATCGGTATTTACCGATTCGGTAAATACCGACCGGTAATGCCCCATTCATTCCTATGGGCTTCAAAGCCCATAGGAATGAATGGGGCATTACCGGTCGGTATTTACCGAATCGGTAAATACAGATATTTACCGATTCAGTAAAAGGAACATCTGGATGTTCCTACATATCCACCCCTTAGATTTACCGATTTTTAATTACCGATTCGGTAGAATTCGGTAATTAAAAATCGGTAAATCTATTTTACCTGCATCGGGGCCCTAGTTGTTGTAGAGCAAAGGGCTTAGCACACCCTGACTACAACTCCTAGAGAGGTTCTAGTAGGAAAACATTTAGTGTAGGTAGGTGCACACACCACACCTCACTAGAAAATGTCCTTGACTGCAGGGTCTAGTGTGCCTCTGCAAGAAGAGGATCCTCTCAGGATCCCTCCTAAATATGACACATTTACCCTTCATGAACTGAGAAGTCTGTGCATAGCTAGAACGCTAAGACAAGAACAGAGTCCAACCTTTAACCACCTAGTAGATATTTTAGTTGAGTATGATATAGAAAAGGCATCAAACCCAGATCAAACAGGTAGCAGAGAGGGGGGCCATCCATCCACAGAACAGAATGTTGGGGAAGATCCAGCACTATCTGATGAGGAGGTGGATGCTGAACAGGATGAGGTTGCTGAACCTATCCCGGGCAACACAGGATTATCTGGGGGTGGAGAGGGCCTTGGTGGGCCCCTCCTACCTTTCCAAGTAGGCCTAATAGGAGACACAGAAGGCACAGGTCACTGTCCAGTGGCTCTGAGCATTCTGATGACTGAGTAGGGTCTGATGCCTCTGCTCTAAGGAGGATGACTTACCCTCAGACGAGAGAGCACAAAGCTAGGATGAAGGAAGTAAATCTTAGGATCAAGTGGCAAAAAATTGCCCTTGCCAAAGAGACCCTGGCTCTTGCAAGAGAGCAAAAGTTGAGTGGGATAGAACCCGCTGGTGGCAGCAACATTCCTAGAGATAGGGAAAGGTCTCATGACCATAAAAACCTAAATAAAATTATCCCTACCTACAAGAGTGGGGATGACATCCACAAATGGATAACTGCTTTGGAGAGGGCCTGCAAAGTACAGCAGGTACCCCAAAGTCAGTGGGCAGCAATCTTATGGCTGTCCTTTTCAGATAAAGGCAGAGACAAGCTCCTCACAGTTAGTGAAGAGGATGCTAACTACACTGTCCTGAAAAGTGCTCTGATAGATGGGTTTGGCTTAACCACTGAACAGCATCGGTTGCTGTTCAGTGACACCCAGAAGGCGCAGACTCAGGACTGGATTGACTTTGTAGATTGTGCCAGTAAGGCTCTGGAAGGCTGGTTACTGGGCAGTAAGGTCAAAGACTATACAGGATTGTATAATTTGATCATGAGAGAACAAATTCTTAGTAATTGTCAGAACCAGTTATTGCATCAACACCTGATTGACTCTGATCTGACCTCTCCCCAAGAATTGGGAAAGAAGGCAGACAAATGGGTCAGAACCAGGGTGAAGCAGAATGTCCAGAATCAAGGTGGTGACCAGAAGAAGCAAGACCAAAAGGGTGGGGAGAAAGCAAAAGACCAGAAGTCTTCACCAGGTCCCCAAAAAGCTTCGAATGAGGGGGGTTCTAAGAAATCCAAAAAGAAAGAAGGTCCAAAGAAACCATGGTCCAACTTTTGTAAGGTTAATACTCACTGGACCAGTGAATGCACCAAGAAGGAGGCAGCTCCAGCCACCATTGCCCCTAAGGCAACTGTTCCCCCTAGTACAGCTAATAGTGGTGGTTCTCAACAGAAGGGTGTAGTAGGGTTGACCCTGGGAACTGAGGTGGATTCTGGCCTAGTCAGAAGACCAACTCAGGCTGTTCTGGTCTGTGATGGGGACATGGCTATGTCCTCTACTGTGAGCCCCAGTAACCTGGGCAAGTACAGACAGACTCCTTTGATTAATAATAAAGTGGCTCAGGCCTACAGGGACACATGTGTCAGTGTCACCATGGTGACGCCCAGCTTTGTGGACCCTGGACAGTTCATACTAGGTGAGAATTACCTAGTGACCAATGCAAGCAATGTCACTACCACCCATAGTATGGCAATTGTTAATTTCTCCTGGGGAGGGGTAACTGGCCTCAAAAGAGTTGTTGTTAGTTCAGACCTCCCTGTAGAATGTCTGCTTGGCAATTATCTGGAATCTTCAGTCTGGTCTGAAGTGGAGTATAGGACTCATGCAGAGATGTTAGGGATATCAGCACATGTCCTTGCTGTGACCAGGTCACAGGCCAAAAAGTGCAAAACTGAACAGGCCCTGGATCCTGAAATGATGGACCAGTTGCCTACCAAGAGAAAGAGCAGTAGGGTAAAGGCAGTGCCTTCCCCCTTGCCTCAGAATGAGGATCAGCCTTCCAAGGAAGCTGACTGCGAGACCCAAGAAGGAACTGTCCTAGAAGAGCTTGAGCCTGATCAGGTTGAGTTTCTTGGGACAGGGGGACCTTCAAGGGCAGATCTGAGGCAGGCGCAGTTGAACTGCCCCTCTCTTGAACCCCTCAGACAGCAAGCTGCGGCTGAGGCTGCTGGGAATGGTACAGGTACCCATAGAGTGTATTGGGATGAAGGGCTCCTGTATTCAGAGGCTAGAGACCCCACGCCTGGTGCTTCCAGGAGGTTGGTCATACCTTTGGCATTCAGGGGCTTCCTTCTCACCTTAGCCCATGATATTCGCCTAGCAGGACATCTTGGCCAGAACAAGACTTGGGACAGGCGTGTCCCTCACTTTCACTGGCCCCACATGTCAGAAGATACCAAGGAGTTTTGTCGCTCCTGTGTCACCTGCCAAGCCAGTGGCAAATCAGGTGGCACCACAAAGGCCCCCCTAATACCACTACCTGTGGTGGGGGTTCCCTTTGAAAGAGTTGGGATTGACATTGTTGGACCAATGGATCCCCAAACAGCATCTGGGCACAGGTTTATTCTGGTGGTAGTGGATCCTGCCACCAGATACCCAGAAGCTATTCCCCTAAGGACCACAACAGCCCCTGTTGTGGCAAGAGCCCTCCTAGGAGTTTTCTCAAGAGTGTGTTTTCCGAAGGAGGTGGTCTCAGAAGAGGTGCAAACTTTATGTCTGGATATTTGACTGCTATGTGGGAAGAGTGTAGGGTTAACTACAAGTTCACCACACCCTACCATCCACAGTGCAATGGTCTAGTTGAAAGATTTAACATGACCTTAACGGGCATGATCAAGTGTTTACCTGAAAAGCTTAGGCGAAGATGGGACATCCTTCTGCCCTGCCTTTTGTTTGCTTACAAAAAGGTCCCACAGAAGGGGGTTGGCTACAGCCCTTTTGAACTTCTGTTTGGGGACCCTGTAAGAGGACCCCTGTGTCCGGTGAAGGAGGGATGGGAGTTACCTCTCAAAGCTCCAAAGCAAGACATAGTGGATTAAGTACTTGGTCTCCGCTCCAGGATGACTGAGAATATGAAAAAGGCATCCAAAAACCTTGAGGCTAGCCAGGAACTCCAAAAAGCCTGGCATGACCAAAAGGCTGTGCTGACTGTTTACCAGCCAGGGCAGAAAGTGTGGGTGTTGGAGCCAGTGGCCCCAGCAACTCTCCAAGACAAATGGTCTGGACCCCACACTGTTGTTGAACAGAAGGGAGAGGTAACCTATTGTGTTGACCTTGGAACTCCCAGGAGCCCCCACAGGGTGCTTCATGTCAACAGATTGAAACCATATGTTGACAGGGCAGACATGGGCTTGCTCATGGCTACAGATGAGGGACAGGAGGAGGAGAGTGGCCCTCTCCCAGACCTGCTTTCTCAGAACCCTGATGATGGTTCAGTTGATGGTGTAGCCTTGGCAGGCACCCTCACTGAGCAACAGCAGAAGGACTGCCGACAAGTTCTACAGTCCTACAGACATATGTTTTCTCTGACTCCAAGTCAGACAAGCTGGTGCACCCATGAGGTGGACACTGGTGACAGTCTGCCTGTGAAGAGTAAAATCTACAGGCAACCTGACCATTTCAGGGTCTGTATCAGGACAGAGGTCCAAAAGATGTTGGAGTTGGGAGTCATTGAGCCCTCAGAGAGCCCTTGGGCCAGTCCTGCAATCCTAGAGCCTAAACCTCACACCCAAGATGGTAAGAGAGAGATGAGGTTTTGCGTGGATTACAGAGGCCTCAATGCTGTCACTAGGACAGATGCCCACCCAATACCAAGAGCAGATGAGCTCATTGACAGATTGGCTTCTGCCAAGTTTTTAAGTACATTTGACTTGACAGTTGGCTACTGGTAGATCAGACTAGCTGATGATGCAAAAGCCAAAACAGCACTCTCAACCCCTGGAGGTCATTAACAATTTGTGGTAATGCCGTTTAGCTTTAAGAATGCACCTGCCACATTCCAAAGGTTGGTGAACCAAGTCCTCTCAGGCCTGGATGACTACTGTGCAGCTTATCTTGATGATATTGCTGTCTTTAGCTCCACTTGGGAAGATCACCTGATCCACCTAAAGAATGTTTTGGAGGCCCTGCAGAAGGCAGGCCTAACTATCAAGGCTACTAAGCGCCAGATAGGGCAGAGTAAGGTTGTGTACCTGGGCCACCTTGTAGGTTGAGGTCAGGTTCAACCATTGGAGAGCAAGATCCAGACCATAAAGGACTGGACTCCTCCCACCACCCGGACACAGGTCAGAGATTTCTTGGGCCTGTCTGGGTACTACAGGAAGTTTGTTAAGAACTATGGGTCCATTGTGACACCACTTAATGACTTAACCTCAAAGAAAATGCCAAAGAAAGTTCAGTGGACAGTAAGCTGTCAAAAGGCATTTGATGACCTGAAGCAGGCCATGTGCACTGCACCTATTCTGAAAAGTCCAGATTACTCCAAAGAATTCATTGTCCAAACAGATGCTTCTGAGTTGGGTGTAGGAGCTGTTCTTTCACAACTGAATAAAGATGGTCAAGACCAGCCAATAGCTTTTATTAGCAGAAGACTGACCCCTAGAGAGAAATGTTGGTCAGCTATTGAGAGGGAGGCATTTGCTGTGGTTTGGACCCTGAAGAAGCTGAGGCCATTCTTGTTTGGTACTCACTTTAAGATTCAGACAGACCATACGACCCTCTTGTGGCTAAATCAGATGAAGGGTGAAAATCCCAAACTGCTCAGGTGGTCCATTTCCCTACAGGGGATGGACTTTACAGTGGAACATAGACCTGGAACTGACTATGGCAACGCAGTTGGACTCTCCAGATATTTCCACTTAGAACATGAAGACTCAACTGGTCAAGGTTAGTTTAATGTCCCTGCGTTTGGGGGTGGGGGGGTTGTGTAGGAGAGTAGGGTCTGCTTCCTATGGTCACCCCCACTTTTTGCTGTGATTCTCTGGTTTTTTGACTTTAGTATGGCTGTGGGCCTGCTAATCAGACCCACAGCCCAGCTGTTCTCTCTCTAAATTGATACCATGTACTTTAGGTACATACCTGATTGGGAATTGGGTCACCTTTGTGAGCCCCTGTATAGTGTACCATAGGTACCAGGGCATAGGTGCATCCAAGGCCTACCAGGGGCTGCAGCATGTATTATGCCACCCCTGGCTGGCCATCCAAACTGACACCACAGGCTGATCACTCAGCTTGGGTAAGCTGGTGTAATCACCCCTTACTTAGATATAGTATACCTATATCTACCCTTATATATAGACGCATACATAACTATAAGTCACTCCTATGGCAGGCCTTGACAATCCTGAAGGCAGAGTGCCTCGTTTTATGTGAGAGGGTGCTCTAGCATGAGCTGAGCCCTTCTGCAGCTTTCGGAACCATCTCCCTATAGCTGTTCTATGATATAGCCATACCATATACTCTTAAGTGCATTATAATCCTCGCGGTTAATGCTAACTTTGGTTTGGCTTTATCAAAACATGTTGTGTAAGGTGTCAAACACTTTGGAATACTACCCCCCCCCCCCCCGCCAGTTCTGGCGGCGGGGGTAGGATTCCACCCTTCTAGAGGGAAAAGACATGTAGTTACTGCTTTACCCGGTTAAAGTTAAACAGAGCCTCAGCATCACAAAATGGATGCTGCTGCCACAGACACGAGTCTGACCTCCTGCTGCTGGACGACACTCCGGCAAGGGAGGCCTGGACAATAGGTTTCCTGTCAGGGGAGGTGCCAGTACCTCCCCAGACAGCCTGTAGTGTATTGGGGCAGGGTGGGTTGAATGGAAAGATGCTTTTCCAGACACTGCCTGGGGCACACAAGGTGCTCCATGCATAGCCCGGTTCAAACCAGTTGCTGGGGCACTTCAGCCCGCTCTGGCGCGAAACTGGACGAAGGGAAAGGGGTGTAACCACCCCCTTCTCAGGGTCCACCCAGAGGAGGGACATAGCAGGTAATCCAGCCCCTAAAAACAGTATAAAGATAGGAGCTGAGTCTAGAGACTTTAGATTAATCCTGGAAGAAACTTTGGCACAAACTCTTGGACCTTCGAAGTTCTATATTGACTAGAAGACTAAAGACATCTCCCTTGTGGTCAAGGAGTGACCACCCTGTGCAAACAGGCGCCACCAGTAACTTGCCGGTTTGCTTTGTCGACGCTCCTGCCGGAACCCGAAGACTCCGCTACTCAGGAACTGAACTGTCAGACTTCTCCGACTCCGACCCACATCCACAGCAAAGCTGAGACCCGTGGAAGACACGAGAGACGTGGGACCGGACACCCTGGACATCCTGCACTTTACTAACAGTGCAACTACTGAGGCACCCTCGAAGTTGTGCATTGGGGTTTGAGAAGCCCCAGACCCGAGCGCCATTTGTACCAAAGCTCAGCCATCCACACTCCACGAGTGCCGCGTGGGGCCAGCTCCTGCATTTCAGCTTAACGCGTCTTCCCGGTTGCTAGCCCGTTGGCTAGTAAGCCCTCTGAAGATGAAACTTTGAATTTACACCACTGGCCTGATTACTCCAGGCTTGCCCCAGCTTCCCTCCAAAGGAGAAGCTCCCCAGACCTTGCTGGTCTGACCTGAAGCCAATCTTCACTTCCTGCGTGGATTGCGGTTACCAAGGCTTGTTGGGTCCAGTCCGGATACCGACACCGCAGTCAACTAGATCCTTCGTGGGACAGCTCAAATCCAGCTCTGGTCGCCGTCGACGCCTCCTGGTCCTCGTGGCTGCAGAGACAAGCTTCACCTCTTCACCTGAAATCAACTCGACATCGCCTGGTTCCTTCCTGGTTCCTTCCTGGTCAATGGCTAGTGACCCAGACTCTGTTCCCTCTGCTTTCAGGTTCTTCTCGTCTCCGATCCATCCTTGGATCCACCCGGACACTTTTCCTCTGGTCGCCTGCAGCACTTCTTTGCAGATCTCCATAGAAAACATTGACGCAACCCGACACGAAAAGACACGTATGCACCCGGCTTCCCTGGGTGAGGTAACTCTAGTACTCCGGTGCTCCCGTGGGTGTTGACTCTCGAAGTGTCCTAGTTTAAAGGGGTTTTACATTAGTCCATCCGGAAGTGTACTTAATCAGTAACTTTGTAACTTCTTCGTTCTACATTATAAGTCAATGGTAACTCGCGACTGTGTTTAGACACTGCACGCGTCTCCAGTGGGTCTCCTACTTCCTAACCCTTGGTTGTCTAGTGTAGCCCCAGCGATGCCCTAGGCCTATTCCCTATTCCTGAAGTGCTTCTTATACCACTTACTTAGTATATGGTTTGTGAGGCCCCTAGGGCAGAACTGTATTTGTGCAACTTATCGTAAGCTTAATGAGTAACTTGTGATGTATTTCGATCTCTGACCTCATAAAGAGTTCAGAGGGGTTGTGTTAGAAATAAATACATATATATTTGATGCATACCTTGTGTTGTCTCCTTTCATTTGGTACTCAAGGGATTATATTTGGTAAAACAGCTTGCTTCACATGCTCTCTGAGGTTTTAGCCTAAGACTGCTGGTCCATGCTACCACTAGGATAGCTTGTCTATAAGGTTGACTTTACAACCACCATCAATAAGGGTCATTTAGACTGGTGCAAGGTGCCCACTAGAATAGTGGACATCATATGCCAGGCTAACTTCTCACACATATGGCCATGTCTGAACTGGGGTGGCGGAGTGAGCTAAAGAATGGGGATGGATTAAACCCAGATCAGTTGACTGGGGGTGTTTGATTTGCTCAAACGCTCCGTACATCATCCACTTTTGTATCGCTTTGTTCGCCCTAATTTGGCAGGGTATGCTCAGACTTGAGTCCCTTGCTCACTTTGACACTGGATTCAAGATAGCCTGGCTGATGAGGGTTATTAACCCAAAACCGGTCCCAGGATGCTTGTTTCCGGTCCAGGGAAGACATGGCTTGGCAGTTCGGGCTGGACTGTTCCCATGAGGCACAGGGTCAGACTGATTTGCATATGGCCATGTCTGAACTGGGGTGGCGGAGTGAGCTAAAGAATGGTGATGGATTAAACCCAGATCAGTTGACTGGGGGTGAGTGTTTGATTTGCTCAAATGCTCCGTCCATCATCCCCTTTTGTATCGTTAATTATCCTCAGGCAGCGGGTTTGGTAGAAAGGTACAATGCCATGTTGAAACTAAAATTAGCGAAAATACAAGCAACAACAGGTCTTAATTGGCCATATGCCTTGCCCCTAGCTTTGTTATCTGTTTGTTCCATCCCACATAGTAAGATTGGACTTTCTCCCTACGAGATCGTCTTTGGTAGACCTATTCAATGTATGGGGATCCCCCAAGGCCAAATATGATTAAAGAAATACAGTACCCTGTTTTGAGTGATTATCTTAAAAACTTGACTGAAAAACTGTCTCCGATTCATCAGCAGGTGCGTGAAGCTATTTCAGAAAAATTAGAGGGTCCAGCCCATGGTCTTTAACCTGGGGAATATGCGCTTATAAAGAACTTTCAGAATTCTAAGAATTTGGAGCCTCGCTGGAAGAATCCAGAGCAGATCCTACTTGCGACTCGAACTGCTGTCCGTGTCACCAACAGACGCCACTGGATAAATGAGGGGCACTGCAAGCGAATCCCAGGAACGGTTCTCCAGCCAGAAGGCAGAAACGATATGGAGGATGTCTTACAGACTCGGAAAAGTGTTGCTCCTCTGAATGAAGATACTTTGTTTCCTGATCAAACTACACCTTCAGCAACAAGGTACGATTTACGACCAAGGAAGGGAAGGAGCAGATAGAGATACCGGAGGACCGGTTTCAATTAGTGGAACGGTCCGGCTGTGACACAGTAGGATCACAGAAGCGGCTGAACTAAGTTCAGAGGAGGTTGTGATACGTGTTCAGTGTTGCCTGGATCACTCTCCAACCTGTGGTTGTATCGATACCGAGAAAGAGAGATGCAGAAATTGGGATCTAAGTTGCAGTTACAAAACAAAGACAAGACTCTGTGTATGGTGACTCTGATCATACTATTGATAATATTGGCAGCAGTTTTTTGGACAATGGAAATAGTGATTCTGGTTCGAACCCTATTGCCCGCCACTACTCCAGTCCCCACAGAACATTTTTACTATACTCTTCCCTACCATGAGAAAAAACACAGAATGTCCTACCTCAATAACACTTTCATACAAATGCTATATCATACCCACAATGCTACGAACACTACCAACTGCTGGGTATATGGAATTATGCCCGCTCATCAGAAGAAGGGAGGAACACCTTTTATCCCCTGCCATTTTCACATAATGGCTCCTATAGAGCCTGGTTTACATTGTTGTGGGCCTCTGAAATTAGTCAAAAGGTTTTTGCTGATGTAGGAAGATTCAATGCCCAATTAAAAAGGGTCTGTTACCCTGATGAGGAAGGAGATCCCCAAGCCAAAGGAACTGTATGGGAAATGGAGGAGTATCGCAGAGGGAATTCCTCCACCAGATATGTCTTCCCAAACACTCGAACAGCCAAGGGTAATGGGCCTTCTGTAATCGCTGTAACCAAAACTTTGCGTGAGCAGTATTGGGAGTATTCCTGTGTGGGAAAAAGTGACTGTACCATTGTTTTAAATATTACTGGAACTAACAATAGCACTTTTCTATCTTCCCATTAAACTTACTTAATTTGTGGAAACAAGGGTTACTATCATCTACCAGTCAGTTGGTCTGGCATCTGTTATGTGTCCTTCTTGCTTCCTCCTGTGTTCCTATCACCTGCCTCCTATCATAAAGACCAGAAATTGTTTAATGATGTTTCTTTAAATAGATTCAAAAGGACCATAAATAGTGATGAAGTAGATCAGACTGATACAGCCTTGCAGCAATACGTTGATTTTAATTTGGGACTCTTTTCCTTTGTTGGTTCAGCCCAGAACAGTTCGAAGATTAGATGCCTGACCCGAGTGGTAGAAGCAGTGACTAATCAGACAGCAATGGCTCTAGGAAATATTACAGTAGAGCTCCAAATTACAAGGATTGTAACTCTTCAAAATAGAATGGTGCTTGATGTAGTGCTCGCCGACCGTGGTGGAGCATGTCACATCATCGGTAGTAGCTGCTGTGTGTTCATACCTGACCATGCCCCTTCTGACATAACGCAATTTCCAAATTACATAAAATAGCTGCAGAAATACATCAAGACCAAGGAACATGGTCCTGGTCCAAATGGTTACAGGGACTTATCTCCACTTGGGGTTGGAAATTATTAATGGGAATAGTAATTATAAGAGCCATCTTTCTAACTTGCTGCTGCTGCATCTAATGTGCCCCTATGATATGCAACTCTTGCATAAATATTTGTAGTAGTATTAAACCTCCCACAGTCAATGTTCATGAATTGAATAGAAAAATGATGATGCATACCGAAATTCATGAACTGATGAATATTAATGTACACAATTAATACGTGTACCTCTTAGAATGGATTCAACACCGCTGAAAAGGAAGGACTGTGGAAATGTAAAATCTGATTCTTTCGTTTTTTAATTAAGCTGTGCCTCATCCATTTTCACCCCTGCTCTGTTTTCAGCCTGGCTCTATCCCTGACACCACACCTGCATAAACATTAGGTAACAAATCTAAATTGAGACATTGTAGGCTGCGTAAACATGCAAAGTCAGAACAAAAGAACAGCTGATGTCTGCACTGGGTTCTTTAAACAATGGTAAATACTTAGATAAAGTTTGTTCAGGTAGCCTATCGTGTTGTGCAGCCTCAGGACGCGACAGTTACACAAGACACCAAGGTTGTTAATTCTTACAGATTGTCTCATTTGTGTGTTCTTCCCAAAGCTCTATTTACCTCTGGGCGTCCCTTGTCTGTGATCTTTGCTATAAAAACCCATGTAACCATTGTTCAGTGTGCTCTCTCCTTGAGTATCTCTATGGTGCTTGTCGGATGGAGACCCATTCATGAATGCTTAATAAATGACCTATGGTTTAAACTTCGCTCCAGTGTCAAGTGCTCCTTGCTTGTTAAGAAGCTGTGGCGAAGTGGTGACCCTGCACCAGCAGATTATAAATAATGTGCTCTACACTTGGTGCCAGGTTTTGCTAGCTGGTAGAACTTAGTGCTTGTCGAATTTAGTTAGTCAGAAACCAAACTTTATCCACAATTGGGCTGTTAATTTCTTCAGACAGGAAACTTGAGGCACAGGCTTACGCTCTGATCAGCTTTTATTTGCTAAGTCTTGGAATGCTCTCAAATGTACATATGATAGACCTGCTAAACATATGTGTGAGGTCTTGAGATCAGATGTCTCTTCTTGTGATGCGACATCAAATGTCACGCACTGCGATGACACTTGCATATTACCTAATTTGGTTAGTCCCTCCACTTAATAGATCTTAAAAGGGGATCTGATCAGTTCCCTTTTTTTACCAAATTACTGTGTTCATTCGCTTTTGTGTGGAACTTTTTTTTTTAACTTCCCCTGGCTTCACGCATTTACTATACGTCTACTAAAGATGTTCACATTGTTTAAGCCCCATTCACTGTCTAGATAAGATCTCTTCCCATGGAAAAGGCAGGCAGCTTCTAACAGTATGCTGGAATGCTTGCTTTTTATTACTTAGTTGTGTAAAGCAGATGCTTTTGCCTTAGAACGTTTGTGGTATTTCCTATTCATGCCTCAGTACCTTTCTTTGCACTTTGCAGGCATATTGGATTGATTTTTCAACATAATCTATTTGGTCATTATGATCAAATTCTAAATGTTGTAATAAATATTGTTCGTTAAAAATAAAGTTGATATATAAGAGCGTTGGTATATTTGACTACTAAACAGGCAGCCACGAGTGCCGTTACCTTGCAGACAACAAGGTCATGATTTGATTGGTGCAGCAGCACCATGCTCCAAAGTTGTCAGATCTCATCTAAACACATAATATTGCTATACTTGACTACTAAACAGGCAGTCACATTTGCAGTGACACCGGAGACAAAAGCTCTAGGGACGCCACTAAAACCAGATTAATGCTAAAATCAATTTAAATCTAAACAGGCAGTCACAAGTTGAGTTACCTTGCAGACAACAGGGTCACGACTCTAACGGTGCAGAAGGGGCAGTGACACCAGGACCAAAAGCTCTAGGCACCACACTAAACAACTAAGATTGCTATATTTTACAATTGAACAGACAGTCACAAGTACAGTTAACTTTCAGATAATAGGATCATGATTGGAATAGTGCAGTAGGTCCAGTGGCACTGGGCCAAAAAGTTGTCAGAGCTCCTCTAAACACCTAATATTGCTATATTTTACTAATAAACAGGCAGTCACAATTGCAGCTACATTGCATTTGGAAGGGGCTTGATTTAAATTGTGCAGAAGGTGCAGTGGCACTGGCAAAAGTTGTCATAACTCCACTAAACACCAAATATTGCTATATTTTACTATCAAATAGGCAGTCACGCGTGCAGTTATCTTGCAGGCAACAGGGTCATTATTTTAATGATTCAGTGGGTACAGTGGCACCAGGTCCAAAAGCTCCATGCACCCCACTAAACACCTAATATTGCTATATTTTATTCCTAAACAGGCACCACAAGTGCAGTTTCCTTGCAGACTAGTCATGATTTCAATGGTGCAGCAGCCCCATGCCTAAAACTTGTCAGAACTCATCTAAATACATAAAATTGCTATATTTGGCGCCAAAACAGGCAGTTATCTTCCAGTTAAAAGGACTTGATTTAAAGTGGTGCAGCAGGTGCAGTGGCACTGAGGCCAAAAGCTCTAGGGACCCCACTAAACCCAGATCATTGCTAAAATGTGACTACTAAACAAGACAGTCAAAAGTGTATTTATCTGGAGGGCAATAGGATTATTATTTCAATGGTGCAGCAGATGCAGTAGCACCAGGACCAAAAGCTCTAGGCACCCCACTAAACACCAAATATTGCTGTATTTTACTACTAAACAGGCAGTCACATGTGCAGTTACCTTGCAGACAACAGGCTCATGACCTAAATGGTCCAGCAGGAGCAGTGGCACCGGGCCCAACATTTGTCATGACCTCCCCGAAACACTTAATACGGCTATCTTTTACTACTAAACAGGCAGACACAATTGCAGTTATCTTGCAGCTAAAAGGGGCTTGATTTGAATGGTGCAGGGGCCTCGAGGCCAAAAGATCTAGGGACCACACTACACGCAAAATATTGCTACACTTTACTACTAAATAGGCAGTCATAAGTGCAGTATTCTAGTATGCACTAGGGCCATGATTTCAATGATGCTGCAGGTTCAGTGGTACCGGGGCCAAAGGGTTTCAGAAGTCCTCTAAACAACAAATATTGCTATATTTACCTGCTAAATAAGCAGTCACAAGTGTAGTTGCCTTGCAGGCACCAGGGTCATGATTTCAATGTGCAGTAACCGTGGGCCCAAAGCTCTAGGAACCCCTCTAAACTCCAAATATTGCAATATTTTCTTCTAAGCAGGCAGTCACAAGATCAATTACCTTGCAGGAATAGGGTCATGATTTGAATGGTGCAGCAGGTGCAGTGGCACTGAGGCTAAAAGTTGTCATAACTCCTCTAAACACATAATATTGTTATTACATCAATTAATTCTATTATTTCCCGCTTTCATTTCATTTTTCAAAACATTACCACGTACCCGCACCATACAACTAGTAACAGCACAATATATTGCCTTTTTGTACATAAACAAGTCAAAACACTTTAACAGACTTTCTGTAACTTATATTGCACAACCACTAAGCAAGCTACAATTTACAACAAAAAACAGATTATTATAAATCACATACGTGAAACCTAATGCATTTTACCAATGCTTGTTTTAGGACTTGTGCCCAGATTGGATGGAACAGGAAAACTCCTCAGGGAGGATATTCCTGGTACTAAGTTGTTAGCAATTTCTGTGTTACACTAGGGTTAACTTTGATTTTCAGGACAAGCCGGCCAGTTTGGGAGGTGTAGGTGTTGGTGTTGGGGTAGGGGTAGGGTGAGCTGATTGTTCTGAAGGGCAGAAGTTTAGGACTATTACTTGAATTAGCCTGGAAAGAATGGATTGGTGAAATGAGGCTTAAGGACGGTTTCATGGACAGCAGTCAGGTAGGTGACAGACAGAAGGCAAAAGGGGTTGGAGCCCTGAAGGCCCAGAGGGGTGGGGCGGTTGGGGCATAATTATCTGTTAATTGGTGAGGTGATTGTTTATATTCTGTAAGGGGAGAAGTATTTGGCAGTCTTCTGTCGTGATTGCACTATTTTACCTAAATGAAAAGCTACTCACAACACGTTTCAGGGATTTAGGCTTCGTGAGCCACAACTAACATTAATATTCTTATCTGAGCTAGGATATATAGCCTTCCGACTTGTCATGCTAATCATTCCTGCTTAAAGCACTAGAACACATATCAATTCTACGTGGCTCCTATCTGAAATGAATCACTTCAGTCATTACCACCCATGCCCCATGTAATGTGTGACACTTTCAGCCAGTACTGGCTTTTAATCCAATACCACTACTCATGCTGTTATTGTTTTAACCTATATTTACAGTGTTAAAGATAAAATTAAAGTCCCAGAAAGTAAGGTGCAATTAATTGGGTGAAAAGTCAGAACTTACTGATAATTAAACACTGGAACAGAACCTCTTATCCAACCTATATTACTTTTAGCTATGGCCTCCTTTGGCTCATTACCTAAACCAATCACCACCTACAGTGTGACACACAGCGAATTATTTCAAAAAAGTACATTTAGTTTTTCTTTTTTTCAAATATTCACACAATTATTTTTTCAGAGAATTTTTTCAATATAAAAATATATACCATAGTACACTGCAATTACTTACAGTATTTATTGTCTCCCCCTCCTCTTAGACCTAAAATTACACAGGGGGTAACTTGTTTTCAATTGAGAACTTACTGATAAGACATGAGACATGTAAATACTTGACAACTATGTTTATGGCGCTACGAAGCAGCAGATTCAAACGCTGGCTCCAACTAAAGCTAAACGTGTTTCTACGAATCTTGCGTCAGCTCCAAACACATACACTGTATCCAACTACATATAGTTTTATCCCCACCGACCTGACTGCGTGCAGCGTGTGGGTCGGAAACACCAAAATGTACTCTGGCGATGCCCAGTGAAAGCTCCACCGGTATGTTTACCTTATCAAGCCGTCTCTTGGTCCATCCGTACCACAGACAGGACTCCACGCTGCCCCCGCCATTCCCTGGTACGATCACCGCTTTTCTGGGGACTCTTGGACCACTTTCTTCATTAGCCATGCTACCTATTCAGAACACACGCACCACTCACTGCAAGAGCTGTTGCTGCTGAGAAGACGACAGAAAGAGGCCGAGCCCACAAAGTGAGGCGGAAGGGCTAAGAAAGCGAAGTTTACGGAGTACTCAGCACAGGGCATGCGTTGCACCAATAGTGCAGCCAGTGTCATTTTGGCATACGTGCCACTGCCAACCCTCCCGATTCAGGCGGGAGACTACCGATTTCAAGGCTAGTCTCCCGCCTCCCGATTCCTGCATGCAGAAACCCGATTCCTTGATGGGAATCAGCTGACATGGTCTGGTTTTGTGTGACTCGGATTATGCACTACCAGTTACCTGCTAATGCAAGCAAGCACACAACAATTTTGTCATCTCTGCCTGCCAGAGCAATTTCTCTGTGATCCTGCCAGATATAGAAAATATTTATATTTGTATTTCTGACATCCGATCTTGCAGCAGCACATTTTCAAGTGCCATACATACCAATAGACCTGATACAGGCCGTAAAATGGAAGAAATACATTCTCCCTATTATTTTTTTTTAATCTCCCACTTTCCTCTTTCAAAATGTTGGCATGTATGTTTTGGACAGCCAATAAAAATACAAAACAAGCATTGGAAATTCAATAGGTCTCGCCTTTGACTAAGTTAAAGCCATTTGCTTTGGTAATGGTATTGTATAGCACAGGCAAATGACTTTAACTTAATAAAAGGTGAGACGAGGAGGAGCTTGGCGGGCATCCGAGATGGCCGCGTGAGCACAGCGCTCCCCGGACCCCCGCCACTCCCGGCATGATATCCTGAACTTATCCTGACTTTTTACGAGGATTTGTGTAGAGGACACTGGGCTGATTGCCCTGGACTTTTTGAAATTTGATTTGGACCCGGGGTGCCGGAGTTACATCGATTCGGACTTTAGGGCTCCGCCCTCGAGGTACGCCCGGGACTGGGTGAGGCTCAGTGGCCGTCTTGAAGTTGAACAACAACGGCAGGGGGATTCGACCTGTGGGTCCCCCTCTTAAGTTTCGGTTTCGTTTCTGCCTCAGACTGAGAAATCCGGCAGAGGAGCCTGGCCTGGGCTGCTGTCGGGGCACGGAACGGCTATCGGGCCTTTGGCTAGCTTATTCTCCTATCTGTTGGCCCTCCTACTGGTGGTACCCTAGCTGCGGTTCTTTGGTCCCGAGGCCCTACTTTCCTGTGGCCATTCCATCCAGCCTGGTTAATCACCTGGTGACGCAGTTTTGATATGGCGGGCAGAGGGGACCGAGAGACTCGGAAGACCAAGACGCCCCTGCGTGGGGGCCCGGTCCAGTCTAACGTGATGGACCGCTACACCCATTCCAAGGGGTCCCCCGGAGCCGCCCTGCCCGGAGCCAGTAATGCTGATCTCACTGTGGAAGCGTCAACGGAGCCTTCTTTGCAGGACATCATGGGCGCCATTTCTGCTATGAAGGAGACGATAGGCCAACAATATGAAGCTTTGGCCCACAAAATCGACACCGTGGCCATTGATGTAAACTTGATTCGTGCCGACCTGTCGAAAACCAATGAGAAGGTGAAGTCACTGGATCTTAAGTCATCCAGTCTCACGGAGGACGTTTCGGAGATACAGACGGAGGTCGGCAACCTTCGCAGGGTGAACGACTTCATGACCCGGCGCTTGGAGGTCTTTGAGAACAGGGCACGTCGCTGTAATGTGCGCGTGGTCGGAGTTCCGGAGAATCCAGAACCTCACTCTGTTGATCTCCTTGTTGAGGACTTGATCCAGAACCACCTCTCTCCGTCTGGTCTGACGAAGTTTTTCGCTGTGGAACGTGCCCATCGTGTTCCGGGGGGCAAGGGTAAGCCAGGTGCCCCGCCGAGGCCTATTGTTGCGAAACTCTTCCATTATAGGGATCGGGACGCTATCCTGCAAGCATCTCGTGTGAAGGGCCCGGTGGCCTTTGAGAACGCCACGGTGAACTTCTATCCGGACTTTTCTCAACAGGTCCAGAGACAGCGTATGGGCTTCCGTGATGTCAAGAAACGTCTCCGAGACATGGGGCTTCGCTACGCCATGCTTTTTCCGACCAGGCTGCGCGTTGAGTACAACGACCGAACCTTCTTCTTTGATCGGCCTGATTCGGTAAATGACTGGATGGACTCTCTGCCTGATCGATCTCCTGAGACTGAGTCCGCCGCCCACCCGGGTGGTGCTGAGGGTGGTGTTGAGAGCTGAACAATCCGCCTACGCCTGGGCCCTCGAATAGAGTAAACTCTTCAGGGATTTAATGCCTCAGTGCCTCTGCTGTTTGTGTATTCTCCTCATTATCTGTCTTACTCGGGGTGGCGGGTGGGCCGGAGCCTTTCCTCCTCCGGGGTTCTTTTTGTAGAATGGGGGTTCTTGGGCGACAGGCACACTGCATGTTGGGGTGGCTATTTAGCATTTTGCAGGGGTGCAGGGTGGGGGGTGTTTTCTTGATTGTTGGGGGGTGGGTGGTTGGGATGTTCGATGTTTTTGTGTTATGTTTTCAAGGCGAATCAATCTGGCTTCTGCTCCTTTTTATGTCATGCTCATTGCGGGGGGGTTTCGGGGTGGCTGTGTGGGATGGGGGTAGCGGGTTGAGGCTTGTTTCGTGGAATGTTAATGGTCTGGGAGATCGCATTAAGCGGAGTGTGGTGTTAAAATGTCTACGCCGTTTATCTCCCGATATTGTTTTCTTGCAGGAAACTCATTTGGTGGGCAATACTTGTCGTGCGATGAATAGGTGGGGGTATCGCCTTGCTGCACATTCGGGGTTTACCACGGGTTCCAGGGGGGTGGGTATCCTTGTTCGGGCTTCCCTCCCCCTAGCTATTGATGATGTGATCCTTGATGATCGGGGGCGTTATGCTGTCCTAGTGGGTCGCTATGAAGGTCGTACCCTCTCCTTGTTTACTGTTTATGTGCCCCCCGGCCTACAGACTTCTACCTTTACCGATTTGGGCCGTGTGTTGTTGGACCTTCCTGATAGTACTCTTTTTCTTGCAGGCGATTTTAATTCAGTGATCTCCGGTCTACAGGATCGCTACCCCCCTAGGGATACTCCTTTAGCCCAACAGTGGTTAGGTGGGTTTTTGGATATGTTTGGTTTGGTGGATTGCTGGAGGCTCCTGCATCCTACCCAGCTTCAATACACTTTCCATTCGGGGGCCCATGGGAGTCTGTCTAGACTGGATTATTTCCTGATGCCCGCGGCGCAGACGCCGGCGGTGCGTGAGATCAGACACCTCCCCCGGGGCATCTCCGATCATTCTCCGCTCTGGCTTTGTTTTGAGTTAGGGGTGGAGGCGGTGGGCCGAGTGGCTCCAATTAACCCCTGGTATATTGCCTCCCCGGAGACCCGAAACCTTTTGACTAAGTCTTTAGATGCTTACTTTTTGGATAACGAGGGGTCGGTTTCCTCGGCGGTATCCCTGTGGGAGGCCTTTAAAACAGTGATTCGTGGGCAGGCCCTTTCTCTAATTGCTGAATCCAAGAAGGCTAGGAATCGGGAGGTGGTGGACCTTGAGATAGAGATTGCTGAGAGGGAGGCCGACTTAGAGTCTGAGATCACCTCTGATAAACTCCACGCCCTGGGTCTGAAACAATTTGCTTATAAATCCTTGGTCACGGATGCGGCTAGACTGATGTTCCGGGAACAGCAGGGTCGTCTGTATGATGTGGGGGACAAAGCGGGTAAATTGTTGGCATGGTTGGATAAGAAAGAGAGAGCGAATCGTGTGGTGCCTGTGATCCAGTCGTCGAATGGTGTCGGAGTTACAGACCCGGTTGGAATAGTTGAATGTTTTGCTGAGTATTTTCGTGTGGTGTATACCCCTGTGTCTGGACGAGATGTGGCTGACTCTCGCCTTTTGTTGCGCGATATAGCTTTGCCCAGTGTTTCCGATCTGGACCGTGTCTCGTTGGAGTCCCCTTTTACTACGGATGAAATAGCGACTGCCATTCGTTTGCTCCATTCGGGCAAGGCCTTGGGCCCGAATGGGTTGCCAATTGAGCTGTACAAGCTACGCCCTGACAAGGTAGCGCCCTATCTTCATGCCATGTTTTTGGAGTCCCGGGAACGGGGTATTCTCCCATATGACCAGCGTCTTGCTACGATAGTCGTAATTCCCAAGGACGGGAAACCGCGGGACCTTTGTTCGTCTTATAGGCCCATTTCCCTGTTAAATGTTGAGCCTAAGGTCCTGGCTAAGCTCCTGGCAACTCGCCTGCTGACGGTCATTAGCGACTTGGTTCATCCGGACCAGTCCGGATTTATCCCACATCGCAACACGGCTCTTAACCTACGTCGTCTTCACGGCGTTGTTGCGAGGGCGGGGCTCCTGACGGAGCCGGCCATTTTGGCCTCGTTAGACGCCTCGATGGCTTTTGACACGGTTGAGTGGCCCTATCTTTGGGCAGCTCTCGAAAAATTTGGTTTTGGCCCTGAATTTATTGGTTGGGTGAAGTTGTTGTATGTGGAACCCTTAGCGTAAGTGGTGGTGAACGGTAGAGTTTCTGTCCCCTTTAGCCTTGGTAGAGGGACCCGTCAGGGTTGCCCCCTGTCTCCATTGCTTTTCGCGCTGGCCTTGGAACCGTTAGCTGCGTGGCTTCGATGGGAACCTTCCCTCAAAGGGATCCGTTGGTCACCGGACTTTGAAGACCGCGTCTCTCTTTACGCGGACGACATTCTTCTTTATCTGACGTCCCCGCGTAAATCTTTGAACGTCTTATTTGATGTTCTTACTTCGTTCGGTGCTAACTCGGGCCTTGTTATTAATTGGGCTAAGTCCTGTGTGTATGTTCTCTCGGGTGTTTTGCCCTCTTTGCCGGCCAGATTCCCTATCCAGGTGGTCCAGTCTGGCTTCAAGTATTTAGGGATTTTTATTACCCGGGATTCCTCCCTCCGGTTTGAGCGTAATCTCCTCCCCCCGCTTCTTAGATTGCGACTGGATGTGGCCCGTTGGAGTAAGTTGCCCCTGTCTCCTCTGGGTAGGGCTGCTCTCTTTAAAATGATGTCTTTGCCGCGGTTCCTCTACGCCCTTCAGAATTCTTTCGATGATATTCCTGCTACTTATTTCAGAGAAATCGAGAGTCTGCAAAGACAATTGATTTGGGATGGGCGTCCACGTTTAGCCCTTGCGAAACTTACTATCCCTTGGTACGACGGGGGCATGGCACTCCCCGACATCAAGAGGTACTACTGGGCGGCCCAGCTCTCGGCCATTAACCATGCGATGTACTCGCCGGGTCGCGATCCGGCGTTTGAGATGGATAAGCTCCAGTTGCCGGGAGGGGACTTTAATAGAGCGCTATATTCCAGATCGGCCGGGCGCCATCTTGTGGGCCCGACCAGGGCAGCGGTCAACGTGTGGCGCGCCGCGAATGTGAGTTTGGGATGGGAGAATCGGCTGACGCTGGCGACTCCGCTTTATGCTTCTGAACGTTTGGGATGTCTCTGGTCTTCTAAGGGCTTTGACCGCTGGGATGTGATTGGGATTTGTAAAGTGGGTGACGTTTGTGTGAATGGTCGCGTGAAATCATTCCAGGCCCTTAAGGCAGAATACGACTTGAGTGATAGAGAGTTTTTCCGGTATCTGCAAGTCCGACATGCCTTGGCCTCGGTTCTGACTCCTGATGTGGCCCTGCCCGAGTCTTCCCCCCTTGAAGATCGTATACTAGATGGACACTTGCCCGACAGCACCATCTCTCTCATCTACAAGAAACTGATTCATAATCGCGCTGATTTGTTGGTCCGACTCCGAGAGATGTGGGTAGGTGATGGACTGGAACTAGATGACGAGGACTGGCAGTCGGCGCTCTCCTTCCCGAAGGAGGTCGCCATTCCCGCCGTCTTCGTTTGGTGCAACTTAAGATCCTCCACCGGGTGTATGTGACTGGTCCGCGTCTGGTCGTGATGGGTTTTTCCCCGGATGGCTTGTGTAAGCGTGGCTGTGGGATGAGCGCTACCTTTATGCACATACTCTGGGAGTGTCCTGCTGTGGCAGCTTATTGGGTGGATGTGCTTGCGTTGATGACTGTGGTGACGGGTGTTGACCTGCGGCCTGAGGCCCGTCGATGTCTGCTGAATGTGTGGGAACCCTCCGATTACTCTGTGGCCCAGACTAGATGGGCGACCCTGGGTTACATGGTCGCGAAGCGTGACATTGCGCAACTCTGGGGCGCATCCCGACCTCCTGATGTTTCAGTGTGGGAGGACAACATGGACTGGTCCATGTTCCGTGAGAAGACAGTCTACGTGGCTAGGGGCAGGCCGGGGGCGTGGACGAAAATCTGGGGTCAATGGAATGCATACCGTGGAGAAATTTGTACCCCTCCCTTGGTTGCCACCTCCGATGTTACCCTGTCTCCTTAGGCTGACGTTCCCGAAATTTTTCGCTCTGTTCTAGGATTTTCCTGTCCTCCCTGCTCCCCCCCCCCCTCTCGGCCTTACCGACTCTCATTGATGTATTTTTGCTCTCCTGTTTCGTGGCCTCCCCCTCTGCTATTTGGGCTGACTTGATTATTGCACTCGCCTATGTTTGTGTTGGTTATTTTCATGTTTTATATAGAAAATTGTTGTATCCTGTTCTATGTCTGGAGCAATTTCGTTCTACGATTTGGCCTGACCTAGGAAATGATTGTTTATTTCATGTGTCGTACTATGCGACTTAGCGGCCAGCCCGTGTGGTTGTGGGCCCATCTATGTAATTTTATGTGATTGCTCAATAAAAGTTTTTAACCAAAAATAAATAAATAAATAAAAAATAAAAAATAAAAGGCGAGACCTATTGCATTTTAATGCTTGTTTATTTAACAACCAGGTTCCCTTTGGGAGGAGCGCTTGAACTCGGCTGAAACTCTGCAGTAACAGTTGCAGTGCTTGGGCAGCGACAAAGTGCCTGCTTTCTGCAGAAGTGCGGAAATCGCTGTTGCAAAATTCAGTGCTGCTGAGATGTGTCGGCAAGGCCCCAGTAGCAACAGGACAGCGCCACTTATAAATGTGATGCTATAGCATGATCTCAGTACCAACAGTACAGGCCAGGTGTGGAGTGCTGGTACTATTCAGTTACATCGGTACAGACATACTGAGAAGGGGTACTAGTCTTTCTCTGATGTGCTAGTACGATAGCAGTATAGTTTCTGCTGAGAAAGGCCAGTGCCATTAGCTGTAGAAAGGTGCTGACCAAGGGGGTAGGATCCATCTCAGAACATATAATATATTTCTGCAGATATGTTCAACTGCTGCCCTAGTAACAGTAAAACATACCAAGATGTGCAAATGCTGTCTTTAATAAAAATCCTACTGTCCTGCAGAGAAGCGCCAGCAAAGCACCTTCTGAGGCATTCACGAGTCATAACTCCCCAGTTTGTGTAAGATACTTCATTATTATGTCAGCAACCACAAATGTTACAAGCGAGATACGTTAATGTAGGCTGGGCACTCCACTAGGAACAACAAGGACTTATCTGCTCACCCCGTCAGACCCAAATGACTCTCACAGCCCACATTCTGCACTCATTTCCCACTCATGCATCACCAGTGAAGCAGGCTGAGGTGTAATATATATGAGGCAAGGTGGTTAGAAGGTCAAGGTGACCTCAGACACATCTATTGGGCAGGAAATGGTGTCCGTTCTATGGTGCCTGGGGTTCTTCAGGTGAGCACTGGGTACATGGCCTTCTGAACCAAATAGTGAATGGGTCGTATAAACATGCACTGACTTTACTAATGGTAATGGCTGTAATGTGATTATTAACTGCCTTAAATTGGTGGGTTTTTATATAACATATATTTTTATTTTATATTACGTGTAGTTTAAGTTTGAGGTACACAATTTGCATAAACTGTAGCAATGGTTTATAGTACTGAATATACTGCTCCAGTAGGTACAGTGGCTCATGGTGGTGTAATTATGGGTCCCGGGATATGCTTAAATGTTGCAGTGCATGCCAGTTGCTTGTAAATGGGTCTCTGCAAGTATCGGGCTTGCTTTTTACTGTGAGGCAAGTATCAGCCACATCGTTAGAAGTGTCTCTTGAAAAACTGTTAAAAAAACACATTCCTTCTTTTAGCCAGTGACTGCCTGAATCAGTTTCAGCATTCGCTAGAGGGTACTAACGAGCGTGACCAACAGTCACCTCAAATTATCCATTTATCGATGACTGGGAGGTGAATAGTCTTAGTCAGCCATACCAGGATGGATTCAAACCTTCAGTCTAGATATCACTCACACATATCTGCTTCTGCAGCCTCTTAAACAATTATTTTGTTTTCTCCACCCTCGTCATTTGTTTGGAGCACGCGCTATGCATTTCTTCGTGGGCTCCCTGAACGCACATGGATAAGCCAGAGAAATGACACAGTGATGGCGCAGCTGGATTTAGACAGCCCCATTATAGTGTTTTTTTAGGTGCACTGTACCCTGTGTACTGGAGGTCATCGTGAAACATGTGCAGTAGTTCATTCCGCAGTGTTTTGCTGCCTGCGGATTTAGTTGTTTTGAAAAAATCTTTCTGGTGTAGTCACTGCTCTCGGCGGTACCATGTCTCGGTGCAGCACCTAGCCGCGGAGAGCGAATTCAATGGCTCCTCGCGGCACCTTATATACATTTTCCACGGATTTCCTGTACATATCACTGGTGGAGGGGGGTGGGAACAGGGTGGGATAACAACGACAATATCAGGTTTGTAAATGGCCCCCACACCCAGGAAGCCGCATGATCATGCACACTGTACACGCTGTAGAAGTGCGCTAGACAAATGTGTAGAAGTGAGAGGCAGGCCGTCCTTGAGTAAGAAAGTCGTGGAATGCGTGGTTTAAAAACGTGGGATAAGAAGAGTGCACGAGCGGATGAGTGCGAATACTGAAATAGAATATGGGGTCCTCCTCACCTGATTGTGCAGGAGGGAACTTCATTGTGCGTCATGTCCACGTGCTCACGCCGAAGTATGCGGCTGGGATGAAAGGAGCCACAGCAGTAAGACAAGAGTGGACATCAAAGTGTCCTCCTGTATGTTTTAAGGCACTACAGCCCTCTAACTACAAACTTATCATTCAGCATTTATAAACATATTACATTGAAAAGTGTAACTGGTTTAAAGAGAGTCACAGGACTGTGCATCATTAGTTTTCATGCCTTTTCCGGCACAGACCAATGGAGAGAGAGCATTGTCTGAGCTTCAAGAACTCATCTTGTCTTACTTGACCATGGAAAGCCAAATGAAATAGTTAAAGAAGAATACTTACCGTAACAATCGTATTTCCAAACACAAGAGTGGTTTTATGACTGCTGCTAACTTGTAAGGGAAACAATGCTCGCCACGAGCCGTACACGTGCACAGCGCCTGTCTGGGCGCGTGCACAGCTCCTGTTTGCCACGAGCCGTACACGTGCACATCGCCTGTCCAGGAGCGTGCACAGCTCCTGTCCCCCTTCGGAAGCTAAATCGACAACAATAGATGTCGCCAAAGCGAGCAGCGCATGCGCTGCGTTGCTAGGCGGGACCTAAAAAACACAAATGGGACATGTTTTCCGAAACTAAAGAATACAACAAAACAAGCATTTACAATGCAATGGGTCTCGCAATGACATTGTTTTGAGCTATTGGCACTGTAAATGTTATTGGTGTTTTTTCCCTTTGTGAAGCATTAATTAAATGGTGTAATGCAAAGGATTCCTTCCTTCAGGGGCATGGCTGCCGCATGAACGCCTCTGTGACAGGAGCAGGTGCAATAATACGGTTCGTTCCTTCCATCGCAAGGTGGGCTGGTGTGCTGTGTTACATCTTGCATAACATAGCCCCTGGCGTTTAAAAGCTCAAGTCCATGACACATTTTGTATCACTTTAAATGGACTAAAAGCAGAGTTTCAGGTTATACGCTTGAGAATACCTGCTCAACTGCAGTTTCAGCATAAAAGTAACTCTTGCTTTTGATGGGCGAACTCGAAGTGAGAGCAGCAACGCTGCCTAGGAAAGCCAATATTCGGGAATTTTGTAAAACTTCGCTGGCGCAGTAAACCTTCAAGCACCTCTGATATGCTCGCATTTCAATAGCAGGCCTATTAACCCCTGCCTCCCCCGAGTCACCTCACTAGACTTGTGCACTGCGATTTTTTATTGAATAGAATTTTGTTTGCAGACAGTGGGAGGAACAGAGAGACCTGAGATGAACCTGTGCAGCAGGTTTTTTTGGTGTCACTAATTGCGTACACAAGCCTTGTGCAAACTGTGACAGTGATGGACTGTTCGATGAGGCGAAGGCCGCGTTATCTTCAGGGCGCCGTGACTCACTCCGTCTCAGCGAGAGTGACATCCCTCGCCGCTCTGCCACGGATACTTCTGAAAGGCCATGTGTGTCTTAAGAAAACAAACCTTTCTCAGGGTAAGGGTCTATACTGGAATTCACCCTGTATGGGTATCATGGCACTGACAGAAAAAAATGATGTTTTTGTTACCCAACCCAGCTGGGCTCATGTCATTGATCTTGGAAGGATGAAAGCCTGAGAGGCCCTGCCGGAATATCTAACAGGAATATCAATCACTAGAGTTATCATAGTATGTTTTATTGCGGCCTGAAAGCTAGATGCACAAGTTTGTAACTCTGGAGCAGGTGTATTTAAATTTTAAATTATTGCTCAACGCAGCGACCCCCGAGTTAGTAGGTGTATGGGGAGCGGTTGACAGGTGTTTGTGTGTATGAATGTTTGCACGTGTGTCAGTGGGTGCATGAGCAGGGTTGACTAGTGTATGTATGAATGTATGCACGTGTGTCAGTGGGTTCAAGGGCAGGGTTTACAGCTGTGTGTGAGTATATACATTATATATATGTATGCATGTTTCAGTGGGATCACGGGCGGGGGTTGACTGGTGGTTGTATGTTTCAATGAATGCACATGTGTCAGTGGGTTCAAGGACAGGGTTGACAGCTGTGTGTGAGTATATACATGTATGCATGTGTCAGTGGGTTCACAGGCAGGGTTGACTGGTATTTGTATGTGTCAATGAATGCACGTGTGTCAGTGAGTTTATGGGCGGGGCTGACACGTCTGTGTGTGTGTGTATACGTGTAAGCACACGTGTGCGAGCCCGGGCCGTGCTTGACACCACTCACCTGCACCTCGGTCAGCCGCAGGGACGACGACAGAAGGAACCTCTCGCTGCCCACCATGTACTGCTGGCGGGAGAACTCCTGCTCGAGCCAGGAGAGCTGCTCGGGGCTAAAGATTGGGCGGATCCACTTACACTTGCCAGCCCTGGAGCTCAGGGCTGGGTTGCAGTATTAGGGCACGGGGTGTCCTGTGAGGAACAAGAGAGCACTGGAAAGAGACAGAAATGACCACCACATGCAAAGGAGTCGAGCATGACAGCATGGGCGCGCAGGGGGGAGGGTGCGCTCGACATCACACATCAGATCACCACAAAAGATTACCATGTACAGGCGGCTAGAGTAGAGAATGAAAGTCGTATTCAACGAGTGCCTATCCTATATTCAGCTGCACAACCTCCTTCCGTGCGAGCATAAGGCACGAAGCTCCCTTTTGCCCTTGTGGATAAATATATAAATGAACATGCGCGGCCGAGGGGACATGACGCAAGCCTCTCAGAGAAGGGGGGCTTGAGCGTGACAACGTGAAGAGACAAAGCGTGCATGCACTGAAACGCTAGGCGAGTAGTCGGACCTAAGGGAGATAGGGCGGACACCAAACCAACGACAATAGATCTTGCCATGGTGAAGACGCGCATGCGCTGCAATGCAGGCAAGACCTAAAATTGGCAGTATAATTCTACTGTGTTTACTGTCTGAAAATACGCTTTCCCCTACTAGAAATTCGACGGACTAGTTACAAGTTCAATATAGAGGACTTATTGCTGCGTACGTTTGAAGATACTTATGAACTGAATTTGAGATAACTTAGGAGAGCAAATAATGGAAGCTTTGTTTATTACCAAAAAGTTAGTCTAGTGGCAGGGCTTTTAAGTGGTATGAAACAAGCATTGGCAAAGCGAATAGGTCTAGCTAGGGCACAAGTCCTAAAAAAAGAAGTGGGAGGACTAACCAAGTTACTAGGAAGTATGGAAGTGACATCATGGCTCATGACATCACAGCACATGGCATCGCAGGAAGTGATATAATTCATGAACTTACAATAAGTAAAATTTTAAGAAGTGACATCGGATCGTAAGATCTCACACATATGTTTAACAGGTCTATCATGAGTACATTTGAGCGCAATGCAATATTTAACAAATTCGGTTTTGCATTGGGTTGTGCCAAAAAAGTGACACAAACCCGATGCAAACTCTAGTCCTCAACGTATACATTTCTTCAGCCGTGGGTAAGGGCGGTGAGGTCGGGTGGGGGTGAGAAGCATTTCGACAGATATCGACGAGGGTAAAGTAATTATTTATTTAATTTTTCTTAGTGGTCGTCTGTCAAATTCCCCCGAACCCAGCCCCACCGCTCTTACCTGCACGGGCCACAGCTTCATTTCTTTGTTAAACCCCTGCTACAAGGAAATGGTAACAAGGAGAAACGTGGCAGTAAATATGTTTTGCTTAATCGGTTGCAAAGTCTGCATTTTAAAATATCTTATGGGGTTAAGGTACCTGATCTTTGTGTGCCAGCTAAATCCCAGGGAATGATACTAATGGCAAGATACCTCTGGAAGTTAACATATCTGCTGAAAAGATCTGGGTTTTGTCTAGTCCCAGTTTTGATTCAAGGTAGCATAGAGGGTTAATATGTCTTTTGCAAAGCACATTACATAACCAGCAGATGACAGATTTTATTTTGATGTGAATAGGTAAAGTGGGTTATTGCTTTTAACACGGGGATCATTTTGTTACTTGCAATTCATACATTGTAATCCTTCTACTATAGCACAGTAAGCTATGAAGGACATGTGGCTCCTAGACCTTGTAACCCTCACTGCCTTATGTAACACATCCTACACATTGATTTACACACATATGATTCATTGACAATGTATAATGTGTACGTGGGATGTAAAGCGCTCTGAAACCATGCACTGGAATGAATAGTGCTATAAAAGAAATAAAACAAAATAGTTCCATTTAGATTGTTATTTGTGTAAATACGGAGACAGACCAACACATCCAACATTCTTACAGAGCATGTATATCTCTTTATATACAGGGACTGAACTAAGTCAAAAGCATGCCTCTCTTAAGTACCTGTGAAAATGATAAGCTGTGTGTCTTTGTTTCCCCTCCATTGCATTTAGATGTGAGGCTCCCAATAGCTCCAGGCCAGGATATTCCAACAAAAGAAGGCCTGATGGCCCCTTAATATCTGGACTTTGTTATGGACCCAGCTGGGATCTGATAAGCTCCTTCCCCACCTGTATGTTGCTGCTCTGAATGAAAGCAGACAACATGCAGGCGCTGCTGAATGCGTTCCACTGTCTGAAAATTATAGTGGGACAAGTTTAGCATATTTCTTTGGGCCCAAACCTCTTTGTAGGGTAGACGGCGTCCACCCTGTAAAAAGAGTGGGTCGACGCGGTCTGCCTTAATGTACCCTCGACTTGTGCCCTGGGTCTAGTCTATGTGAGAGTTATTGACTCTCCAATGTTTTTTAGCCATGTTGTAGAGCAGTGCATCATGGCTAAACGTTTTTAAAAGCTCTTTGACACAAGAAAAGCAAGCTTAAAAAAGCACTATGACGCAGCTAGCACTGGCCGTGAAATAATGCTTATTTTTTCTATGGTGGGTTGGTGTCGAAGTCAACACAGACAATGGGAGGGTGGGAAGCAGGAGGGAAGAAGCAACATGGACAAGGGAGGAGAGGGATGGGAGGGAAGAAGCAAAAAGGAAGACGGGGAAGATAATACAATAAGAGAAATAGTACCTCAATCCTAGTGGCAGCAGTAGAAGGACTCTAATCAAGATGACGTAACCAGTACTTGGTTAATGCTCATGGAGCCTGTCGGGCAGTCAGAAACGCCAACATAATCCCTTATGTACGGCGTTTCCGCCGTAGGGATTATGATGTCGGTTTCCAACAGGCTTTCATGTTGGACTTTCTGACATGGAAAGCCTGTCGGAAAGTGACTTAGGGGGCCCCTAGCAGGGCCCCCATCCCTCAGCACCTCCGGTTGGGGCCCTGCGGGGCACCTATGGTGCCTCTCTGTAAACTCCTTCATCGTGTGCGATGCCTGCCACAAGGTGCAGGGATTTACACACACTCCCATTTCTCTATGGGAGCTTGTGCTGCGGGCACAAACCCCCATAGAACAAGCAGCGTAAGGTATGTGCACACGAAGTCAGTGCTGAGGCACATCATTCAGAGGATTGGCATGTCCGTGTTAATGAAAATCACGTCGCGACACACGTGTACGGCAGATGACTGTTGAGCCACGTCATATAATGGAAGGCAGGTCTACATGGTGTTAGAGTCGAGTCCCATGATTCAGTGGTTGGAAAACATGCATGTGTAATTTAGTGCATGTACACGTTTTCTCAAATAATTGAGAGGATTTGCGTGTCTGGGATGCTGGTGCCAAGTTACACCGTACCGTACATGCATGTACAAGATATTAATGCTCAGACCACCAGTCACCCTTGGTAAACAAGTACACACAATCCTAGTGAACTCATGTCATGCAGTGGAAGACATTTACACATTGTGTTCATGCAGTCAACCCGTGAAATGCACATATATACAAGGTGTCAGTGCATTCACATTACACCGTTTGATGCATGTATACAGGATTTCAGTTTCGAGTTGCATTATCTGCAGGCCTATCACATGTACGTGGCGAAATGCAGTCCTATTATACAGTGAAATGAACGTGCAAATGATGTACATGCGGAATTATATCTCACCAACAATGCTTACATACATTACGTGTATATTGAGCCGCAGCATATATTAAGATGCATACATGCAGGGTGGTGCTGCGGAGTTGCGAGCAGTGGAAGCATTCATATGCAGTGTTGGTGCTGAGTCACTCACTTTACTCATGCCCATAGTGTTAGTGTTTAGTCACTTTATTCCAAAGAATTGCGTGCATGATGGGAGTGCTGAACTGCGTCAGTCATTACTAAACATTAATGGGCTCCATTCGTGCTGCGTCACATCACGCAGGAGATGCACGTGCATCAGAAGTTTGTTCCTAGTTCCGTCACGCAGTAGAATACGCGCCTTATTACATCATGCAGACATAATAAACGAGCCCAGCAGCCTCGCCGGAAATCAGGCAAAGTCGCCTGTGACGGGGGCGGGGCTGCATCCGGACCGGAAGAGAAGGCGGAGTGAAAGCGTCTTGCGACGCCAGAAGGAGAGCGGAGTCCCTCAGAATTCACCAGGTAAGTTGAAAAGGGCTGGGGGGGGACGGGGACTCGGTTCCCTCGTTGTGTGTGTGTGTGTGTGTGTGTGTGTGCATGCGCGTGTGTGTGTATGCATGTGTGCGGCGACGGCGGGGGAGAGGGAGGGTGCACTCGTGTGTGTATGTGAGCTGGGGGGGTGTCTCTGTATGTATGTGCGTGCGTGCGTGGGCGCTTGTGTGTGTGTGTGTATGCGCATGCGTGTGTGCTTCTCAGGAGACAGCGCCTGGCCACAGCGCTCGTTCGCGTGCGCGTGTCACTTTGAAATCGCCTCAAAGGCGATGCGCGCAGCCAGGATTGTCTCCTGGGAAGCACACACGCCGACAAAAGAGCTTCGGCGGAGACGCGCTTCCGCGCGTTCAGCCGAGCCCTAAAAATGGATGTTTGGATCATAATAAGGTGTTCGGAACCGCCGACATATGGAAACGGTGTCAGGCGGACTCAAGTCCGTCCGACATCGTAATAAGGGCCATAGTGATTTACACTAAAGGGACCTGACAAATTAGCAAAATATGGAAATATTTTTTTTCCTGAAAGCTAGAAAAGAAGTGCTTTGCGAGTAAGCGAGAAAATTGTATCAACAAAAGGCTTGTTAGCCATCCTCCCAGTTTTCAGAAACAGGCAGAGAGGAAACAAAATTTAACTCAACATTGTTTTACACTGTTTTATGTGGTGGTCAAAAGTTTCTAATCTTGTGATTTTTACCTACGTGTTATCTGTGGCGTAAATAGGTGGTGCAATACGTGGGAGAAAACAGATATGTAAATATTTCTGAAAACTAGACACAATTCTGAATTCAACAAGGAGTCATTAGAGTAGATTGCTCAAGGTTTCCTTAAATATCTTAACGATAAAATTCAGTCAAAATAAATATGTATAAAAGGAGACATTGACGACAATGTTTCCAATTGCATCTTCTAATGTTGAAGGCCAATCTACAAATGTAATGTGCCATTCTGTCGAAGAGACTCCCACAGTCACAGAAATATACAGATTTCATAGTTTGTGTAAAAACCTGTGACACTTTTAGCCAACCAGCGAGCTGTAGTTTGCATTGATTTTTCTTTGTGTACAGGCCATCTATCACTTGAAAAACAAAAAATAAGAAGATTAAAAAGTTGGTTATGAAGGAAAGCTATGCTTTTTTTTTTAAATATAGCGAAAAATCGGAGTTTATGAATAGCCGTTATTTATATTCACATCACTCCAAATTCTGGATTACTTATAATGGCATGTGAATGTGAAGTCGAATTTACAACTAAGTGATGTTTGTTGACATGCATGTGAAACAACAAAAAAGTAGCAAATATTGATAGGTAAAAGCAAATGCAGTAACATGCTGTGGTCCCACTCTTCTCCTAATAAAAACAGTACACCACATGCTTGTGTGGACCTATCACAGGACAGGAAAAGCCAAAACCCACAACCATCTTCTGGGGGACAGAGATGTTAAAAATCAAGGTATGTTTTGTGACTGTGGATAGCTGCAGTATACAAGTGGCTGGCGAGAACCTAGTATGTACCAACTCCAGATATTTTTGAAAAACAAAAACTCATGGGTATCAAAGGAGACTTGCGTTGTGTGGATCACATCACCTTTTCTTACTCGGAATACCATACAAATGTTATTCTATTGAGAAATAAACACTTTCTTGAGTTTATGCTCTGAAAAATGGAGGGAACTGAAACGCAGATGGTGGGTAGGGGCCAGAGAGAGACACGCCTTGCAACAGAAAGCCTTTGAGACGCTGTGAGGGGGAATAAGAGACCACTGGTTGCTTATTGCCAAAGAACAGAATTCCCACAAGGCAAGGGAAACCACCTCATGACAGGGCACACAAATGGGAGGCTAGATGCTGAGTGCTGGTGGTACCAGAGGCCAAAGGAAAACAACCAGAAACACACACACATACAAAACACATAGCAGACCACTGTCATACTCCTTGTGGGGGGGGCACAAGGCAAAACAGGGTTACTGGGCCCCAACCATGGTAGCTGAGGTCCTTTGCCTCTGGTGGCCTGCACTCCACACTACTATAGTTCTGTGTACTGGGCCAAGAGAAACTGTTGGAACAGAAAAGTGCTCTGCATGGTAAAGGACGTGCAACCCTGTCCTGAGTGCCCAACTGTACCGATGCCTGGATATGTAATTCTGATTTTATTTTTACATAGACAAACACAGATCATGTGTGTGCGCCATGACATAAGACTACTCAATCCACCATAGCGCCATGATACTCTCCGGAGTGACAGTTGCGCTCTACAAATACTATCCAACATAACATAACATAACATAACATAAATCCATACACAATGACCCTGATTACCAAATTATTCACAAATAAAAAAGGGAATGACAGCTACTCCATTCTGCCTCAGCTCCCATCTCCACAGTTTGACCGATGCCCAGGTCCCCCTCCCCAAATTTAGGATGCATAGTAGCCCTCTTCATCAAGCTCTGTAAGTTTACATCTTACCATCTAGGGCTCCCAAGAGGGTGGTGTGTGGAGTAAGTATGATCCCTCAGTAGCAGGCCCATTCCCCCCAGATCTCTCCGTGTCAGCGAATGATTCAATGGTAGTCCCTGTCACTATGTCCCCCAGGGAGGACCTCAAGGAGGTCCTAACCGCTGATGCCCTCCAGTCCAGTCACCTGTGGAAGCGTCTGGTCCAAAGAGGGTTCACCCTTGTTAGATGTTTGTTCCACCTCAGTGTCTAGAGGGTGTTGTGTCAAGCCTGGAACACCACTCTCATTGCTGGGGGGAGGGCCAAGGGAAGTGTGACTCCATCCAGAGTGTGTGCGGCTGTGGTGGTCATTATGGCCAATTTTTCTGACGAATACGCTGGGGCATCTGAGCTCCCGTACCATCACTTATTAAGAGCCACTAGGTTTGTGGCTCTATAGTATGAGAGGATGTCGGTGTGTCTAGACCACAATCAAAGGTAGTTTTGAAGCATTTGACGATTGAGATTCTGGGTGGTAAGTCATTCCAGCAGAAGCGCCACTGGGCCCCATCAAAGCAAGGGAAGAAGATCTTGGGTATATGATATGGGAAGTTCTGCAGCTGGTATAATAAGTGGGGGAGTCTGACCAACTTGTAGATTTGATCTGCCCATGATTGAGATCCGGAGTGTGGCCCAAAGGTCAGAGTTACTACGTAGTCTAGCCAGGTGGGACTACAAGTTTTCATCCCAGGGCTCTGGCTGTCGTCAGTAATGTAAACTCCCAGGTATCAGAAGCTGGTCATACTCACCCACAACCGATCCGCCCAGGCCAGTGGTTGTACCTGCCCTCCTAATAGGTAAAGGGAGGATTTAATCATGTTAATGCCCAGGCTGGAGTGATCACCAAAGGTCTGCATGTTCTGAAAGGCCCTCAGACCTGACCACTGTGGGTCTGACAGAGAAATGAGGACATCATACATGTACAGAGCAAGCTCGTTAGAGGCTCCCTGGCCCCATTCAAATCAGTGGACTAATGTGTCTATCCATACTCACTCCGCCAGCGGCTCGATTGGCAGGGAAAAGAGCAGGGGTGACAGACAACATCCCAGTCCTGTGCCGTGTTGCATGGGGTACATGACAGAAGTTGCTCCCCTCACCTGGTCTCTGAGGTCAGCGTAGAGTAGTTTAACAAAGTTTAATGGGGGTCGAAGTTAATTTAGTAAGGAGAGCAAAGCAGTATGTCCATCCCACCAAGTCAAATGCTTTATGGAAGTCAACCAAGAACAGTGTTTTCTCCCCTGGTATTCTTGGTGCAGTGCCAAGGTGTTTTGGAATCACCAGTAATTGTGTCTTGTGGCTCAGATGAGCATACATCCACACTAATATGGGTGGAGCAAAGAGTCTACCACTTTTTTTTTTTTAAATAAAATTTTTATTTTCATTTTTAGTTGTAAAACACAGTGTAAAACAGTTCAACAAGCGACATTGCAGAATACAGAGTACCTACGGGCAGCGCACATCGCAGGAAGAGTCTCAACGGCCTCAAGGCCCAGATAGTGCAAAGTCAAAGCCTAAGTACCTGTCCCTGCGGGCAGCCGGAGTGGAGTCAAGGTGGCACCTGCCCAGGTCGCTGAACCTATCTAAAGGGGCGATGGACGTCGCACAAACAAAGCAATCCACAAAGAACCCCCCACCCTTCCCGCCCAACCCACCCCCCTGTGGTGATGACAGCCATTCATACATACATACATACGGTTCACAATTAGAGCTGGAATAGATGGAGTGCGCGCACTGAGGAAGGGCAGACTGCCGAGGGCAATCCACTGGAAAGAAATCGGACCAGAGGGCCCCAGCGGAAAATGAAGTTCTTAAAGTTTCCCAGAAAGATGTCCGCCACTCTCTCCATACTCAGAAGTCTCCACAGTCTCGCGTGCCACAAGGAGATCGCTGGGGCAGTTGGCTTCTTCCACGCCGCAGCAAGGGTGAGTTTAGCTGCCCCCAGGCAGAGCCAGAGAATCTGCTTGTCGGCTCTCGTTTGGTGTGTAAGGTCCAGGTCTCGGAGCCCGAGTAGGACATGTTCCAGTGATGGAGATACTGGGTAGCCAAGTATTTCTTTGAGGTGGGATCAAATCTCTTCCCAGTAGGGGCGGATGATCGGGCAGTCCCAGCAGATGTGGCGGAAGTCCCCTAGCAGGCCCCAGCCCCTCCAACAGCGGTCTGATGAGGACGGAAAGATGCGATGCAGTTTGGACGGGTACAAGTACCAGTCCATCATTGTTTTGAGGTGTGCCTCTCGCAGCGCTATCGAGCGATTGTGCAGTACGATGTCTCGCCAAAGACCTGCCCATTCGGAGTCGACGATGTCCCTCCCAATCGTTTCCTCCCACTGCCCCATGTAGCGCGGGCGGGGCGAAGCCGCCGTAGTGAGCTGAAGCTTGTAGAGAAAGGAGGTGGCCCCTTTCATAGCGGAAGTGCGGAGAAGAAAGGCCTCGAAGGTGGAAGGCAGTCTCACAGCTGCCTCACCCGTTCCGGCGGAGGTAGCCTAGTGGAGAAGCTGGAGATGGTGATACCTTTCAGACGGGGGGACCCCATAGTCTCTCATGCAGTTGGCGAAGGTGAGCGGAGCGGTACCATGGAAAAGGTGAGTAAGGGCTCGACTCCCCCCTCGCGCCACAGTCGGAAGGGAGCCTCCTGCAGAGCTGGAGGGAAGGCCGGGTTGAAATGAATAGGGGTAAAGGGTGACGGAAACGTCGTCCAGCGGTCGTCGCCCGAGACTGTATCCCACACCTTCAGTACCGTGCTGGTAGGAGTACTGATATAGGCGTTTCTGGGCCTATCCCCCTTGGGTTTCCAGGCCAGATCCCATATGGATCTACCAGCAACACTCCTGTCCATATGCAGCCAGTGTTTTTCTGAGAGTTGCTGGGACCACTCCACAATAATACGCAATTGAGCCGCTTTATAATACAGGTGCAGATCAGGAAGACCCACCCCTCCCTCCGACCGTAATCGACGCAGTGTAAAAAAGGAGAACCGGGCGCGCCCGTCCTGCCAAATGAAGCGGAGCATCAGAGTCTTGAGGCGTCTAAAAAAATCCAGATCCAGTGGAATGGATAGGGCCTGAAAAAGGTAGAGGAATTTAGGAAGGAGAACCATCTTAATGGCATGTATTCTGCCCAACCATGAGATGTATTTGGGCCTCCATCGGGCCAAGTCAGTTCATATGGACGCTAGAAGCGGGGGGAAATTTGCAGAGAACAAGCCTCTCACGGAAGGAGTCAAGTGAACTCCCAAGTACAGGAGGGACCCGGTTGCCCAGGATAGGGGGGTCAGAGGTCGCACCCTATCAACTTCAGCCGGTGATAGTGTGAGATTCAGGATGTACGACTTCCCGAAGTTCACCCTAAATCCGGCTACCTCCTCGAATTCAGACAGGACCGAGTGGACGTGTGGGAGCGAGCGGACAGGGTCCTCTATGGATAGAAGAATGTCATCCGCGAAGAGTGAAATCTTGTGTTGCTCTCCTGTAAAAGGGAGGCCCCGAATCCCCTCATGCTCCCTCACAACCATCGCAAGTGGTTCAATGCTAAGCGCAAAGAGCAGAGGGGAAAGGGGACAGCCTTGCCGGGTCCCGCGGGAGTGAGAAAAGAAAGGCGACAAATGGCCGTTAACGGTCACTCTGGAGCGGGGGGCATCGTAGTTCGCCCGGATCATCGTGATGAATTTGTCCGAGAAACCGAAGGCCGCCATGATACGAAACAAAAACCCCCAGTCCACCCGATCGAAGGCCTTCTCCGCATCCAATCCCACCAATACCGCCAGGATGCGGAATCTATCAGCCTTTTCGATCAAGTGGATCACCCGCCGCAAGTTATCGTGGGTCTGTCGTCCCGCGATAAAGCCCGACTGATCAGGGTGGATAAGGATCGGCATCAGATCCTGGAGGCGCCGTGCAATAATAGCGGAGTACAATTTCGCGTCGAGATTCAAAAGGGCAATCGGGCGGTAGGAGGAGCAACTAGCGGGATCCTTCCCGGCTTTAGGAATGACCGAGATCACTGCCTCGGCCATAGAGCCAGAGACGCAGCCAGTCTCAGCCATCGTGTTGAAGAGATCCACTAGGTAGTCACAGATCTCAGTGGAAAAGGTCTGATAAAAAAGTGCGGTATAGCCATCCGGCCCCGGCGCCTTGTGAGGTTTCAGGGCTGTGATGGCGTCGAGAATTTCCTCCCGGGAGAAGGGGGCCGCCAAGAGGTCGTTCCGGCCCGCCGAGACTTGAGGGAGAGCCAAGTCCGCTAGGTATCGCTCCTGCGCGTCGGGGGCGAGAGCGTCGCTGCGGTAGAGGTCGGCGTAGAAGCGGCCAAATAAGGCCGCCTTTTCCTCGTCTCGGTAGAGGGGGTCCCCCGCTTCGTCACGCATGCTCCCGATGTATTCTTTTTCCCGTTTGTCCCGAAGTTGCCGGGCCAAGTGTCTCCCCACTTTGTCACCCTGCGCATAGGAGGTTTGGCGCAGACGTAGAAGAGCAAATTCCGCCCGGTTGTTGTAGTGGGCCTTCAGCTTCCCTCGTACCGCCATAAGTGGGTAAAGGGTGAGTCGGGAGGGGTTCAATTTATGCGCTGATTCCAGGGTGGCTAGTTCGGCTTCCAGTTGCTCCCGTTCCGCCCTCCGCAGTTTGTTAAGATTAGCGTTCAGTGCAAGGCACGTGCCCCTCAGGGAAGCCTTGCAGGCATCCCAAGTCGTAAAGATAGAGGTGTCCGAGACTGGGTTGAGAGCCCAGAAGTCTCGAATGGCCGCACGCAAAGCCTTGCAAGAAGTGTCATCTCGGATCAAGGCGGCAGGAAAGTACCATTTACGAAGGTCGTCACCCTTCGCCGACCAGCGAAGCCCAAGGACCAGCAAGCTGTGGTCCGAGACGGAGAGTGGAAAGATGCTGGAGTCGTGGACATCACCCCGAAGGCTTTGTCTCAAAAAGATATGGTCGAGCCGGGAGTAAGAGCGATGGACAGAAGAAAAGAAAGTATAGTCTCGGGATTGGGGGTGCAGTGCGCGCCATCCATCAATCAAACCCAGTGCACCTATCTTACGTTGCGTAGCTGAGGAGAACAAGCCGGCATCGGCTCTAAGAGTGCCAGAACTATCTAGCAGTTTGTCCCACACTAAGTTAAAATCACCGAGAAGAAGCAAATGTCCCTCAACAAAGTCTTCAGTTTTACGCAGCAGGTCTTGGATAAAGCTATTCTGTCCTGAGTTAGGAGCATACACCACTACAAACATACAAAGTCTCTCACGCAGCAACCCCTTGACCATCAACCAGCGGCCCTCCTTGTCACTTTGCATCCCCAAGGGTTGAAAATGAAGGGACACGCGAAACAAAAGGGCCACCCCCCTATGTTTGGTGGAGGCCGAGGATCTATAAATAAGTGGAAAGTGCCTATGTCTAAGTCGGAGCTTATCCTTGCGCGCCAAGTGGGTTTCCTGCAGGCCCACCACATCTAGCTGATGATCAGTCAGGTATTTCCAAATTTTTTGGCGCTTCTGCGGTGAGTTCAAGCCCTTCACATTCCAAGTGGCAACGGTAATTGGCATAGCGACAATGTAAAACCACCCGCTCTGCAAACCCCACAACCACCCTTATTGCCAAACTAGCCAACCTTACGGCCCTGCTCCCCCAGGCCTCCCAGCTCTCACCGCGCCTCACCCCAAGAACAGCACACAAAACATACCACGCATTCCTGTCACCACCACCCCCCAGAACAACCCCCCCTTTCCCAAACCCCAGCGACCCCCCAACATCCCCACCCGCAATTAACACTTCCGAATCCCATGTAGTGTAGTTCCTATTATCCCAATAGGCTCTGCGCATTGGAATAATACCTTCAATAGTATAGGCCTAGACCAGACGTTAACTAGGTCTACTACTGTCGATATTAGACTTAAAGTTTTGGGTTTGCCAGCTAGCTCAGAGTTCACTAGAAACTTTCTTGAATAGGCAAGGAGGAGTTGAACCTCCCTGGATAGACAAGAAGGGATTTAGTTTCTGACAACCATAGAACATGACAACTTTGCTCTCCCCTAATCAAGAGTGTATCTCTAGAGTCGTGTGAAAACAAAAGACGACCTATTTTACTCAGTCAGTACGTGCATTCTTAGTCTCACCAGATTGTAGAGAAAAGTAAGAGACGGGCGTGTTCAATAAAAGATGTTATTTATTGATCAGTCTCTTTTCTCATACAAGAGAAATGGATCGATATTATTGCAATACTTATGGTTAAGTAAAGTGCATACATTAAAAGCAGAAGTATAAAATAATACTGTAAAAACATTGATATGGTTTCTAAGCCATATGATGGTTTAAAATGAATAAAATGAATACATACACATATACATTTGACTAATCGTACTCAACTGGTGTTTCTAACTACGCCTACCCCGTGTACCTGACCTAAGCCTAATACGTGGGCGGGAATAGAAAGTTACAGTTTAAGTTGAGTTTGTTTTGCCAAGTGACTGACTAGAGAATTCTCTGCGAGGGGTTATTCAGTTCTGTACCTGGAATCTAGGATGAATGAGGAATGGTATCTCTCGTCTCTGGTCTCGATATTCCAGGCTGCCTGCGAGGGCTACCCGGAAGCGCCGGAGCTGGATTTCTCGGCAGGAGAAAAAGGCAGCTTCTCGTTCTCAGCGCGTCAGGAAGGCGGGGCTGCGCCAGCGGGGTCTGCTCTGCTCTGGGCTTCGGCAAGTCTGGCTGCTCCGATCTCGTCACCACCGCGTGTGTTTGCATAGGGCAATATCGGTAATATTTATACCTTTAAGGTGCCGAGATTGACGTAAGGATGGACATAGATACGTCAATAAGGATGTCATACGACCTGGTCGTTAGCACATTCTTTTGCTGAAGTTCTCGGTGAAATCAAAACAATGGCCGCAGGGTTTTTCCCAGGTCTGTCATAGGTTTGATTTGTTTTGAGAACTCCGTATGCCTTATCAGGGGCTGGAGGAATATCGCTTGTCTAATTAGATGGCAAGCGTTATGACCTAATCAGATAACACGTTCCTGTGCCGTAGTGTGGCTTTATCAGATAACGGTTCCTGCATCATGGGGGTTTTCTGCCTCATGGGATGGCTGCTAGTTAACTTGTTAACCAGAATAGGGTCAGGAATAGGGGGATCGATACAGAACCTATAGGAATACATCACACCCACTCCACGCTAACTATGGACATATTTACTAATCTATGCATAGTAAAACATACTGTAGGGTATCGTGTATACCTTACCACCCCAAAATACATAAATGCATTTTGAAATTATCAAATATACGGAAAAAACAGTCACATGTAATATATGCAATCAAGCTGTAGAATAATGCTAAAGTAATCACGCATATCTATACATCATCACTAATTTGTATATGAGAATTTATAATACAGAAAAAAGGTTCGAGACCATTCCATCACAGAATAAAATATGTATGAACATACCAGCGGGCAGCTAATGTCTATAAAGTATCTTAAAAATAGAAACCTTAGTTCTCTAAGAATAGGTCTTACTTTAAGCAGAAGATAAGTGTCCCGAAAAATATGTAGAAATATTTTGGGGCTGCTGAAAAAAATTGCTGTCCGTGAACTGGAGGGAAAATTGTTCATGGTATTTTGCTATTCTAGTTGAAGGCCAAATTCAGGGAACGCCGTGTGCGAGCTTGCTCAAAAGTCTCTATTTCTGCTCTGGTGAGAACATCATATCATTTAGACTCTCGAAAAAGTTGTCAACAGCTTCCTGGGAGAGTTCCACTAACTCGGAAAAAGGTGTAACCATGCATTCGTGCGCATGATTGTCTCCATTGACGTTCTGATTAGTATTGCTGACAGAAGGTCGTACCTGATCAATGCTGCTTTCATCTTGAACTTCACTACCCCTTAATCGTAGTGGTGAAGCCTCCACGAATGCCGTCATCAGGATTGGTAGCCGTTGAGGGCAGCACAAAGCATGAGCCTTAATTGGACTCAACAATGTTTCTGCATCCATTGGCGCATCTGATTGTAGCGTCAGACAGGTGTCTAACACGCATTCTTCTCCGCATAGCAAGCACCTTAATACAGGTAAAACACATCGATGCCACATTGGTCGAAATGAAAGAAACCAAGTCATGTTCAGGTCTCTAAGCCGGGATAGTCCCAGGATTTTTGATATCCGGTCCCGGTATCCAATGGCTAGGATTGTTTCTTCCCTTGTCGCAGGTGTTTTGTCTGTGACATGGTTTGCCATAACGAAATATAAGGACTAAGAATAGGATTCCTGCAATTAGTCCCAAAATGAGGGGAAGTCCGCCAAAAATCGAATGGACGAAGTCTGGAAAAATACCCAGTATGGCTTTGAATGGTGTTAATGCCATCGAAAATACTGTCTTAAATACTTTTGAGACTCCACTGGTATCAGAAATATTTAAGATTTCATTCAGGATTTCTGCGAAATGTATGGGGGAATTAGTTGATAATAAGGAGTGAATCTCTGCAGTCGTCCTTGCGACTAGGAGATCATTCGTTTCTTTTGATGACGTGAGCCTGGTCGGCGTCTGAAGAAGCACTGTTTTCATTCTGCTTAAAGTATCTATTCGAATAGAAGTAATTTTCAAGTTGGGCCATGCCCTTGCCTCCCTGTCTGGAAGGGAGCTGGGGAACAATAAGCGTCCACAGCACTTGACCTTCGCAGTCGTAGTTACGAGATAAGGAGTCCCGGGCTTAAGACTACAGCATCTGCGGTCTACAATTAGAATGTAACTCCCATTATAGAGTCTTTGAAAGAATGGTTCTATCTCTGTCGCAGGTGAGCCTAGCTGGTGACATGAAAGGTTATTTGAGTTCCCTTCACAGGCTCCATGCAAACTAATTCCGTTACACAGAAGTGTACCGCTTAGTGACATTGCACAATTATTGCCACTAAGAAACACTTTCTGTCCTTTATTACTGACACATGCATGTGAATAGGGCAGGTTCCATGTTGTTTTAATGTACCCTTTTCCCAATTTTTCGTACATGCCAGCCTGTATATATTTTTGGCAGTATTGAAACCTGAAGGTTGATATTGGAATGTTAATTATCCCATGTATTATCCATTCACTGACAGGTCGTTCTGACATTGTCACTGGTAATCTCTCAAGTTTCTCAATGCTCAGGATTGTATAATCAGCACCCTTTTGTGCCATACTGATTTGTTTATCAGTAAGGTTAAAGATATTGAATAGTGACGTTGTGTTGATTAAACGCCAAGGCACATAGCCTGAACGCAGATTTTGTAACGTCCAGCCAAGCTGTACAATAGAACGCAATTGAGACTGGCCGTGTTGTAACAACAGTAAGTCTTGCGATAATATGTCGATTGCTGAAGACACAATGCTGTCCAGAGAAAAAATTCTGGAGGACAGAGTCATTAACCCATTGTCCACTACAGAAAGTGATTTTTCCAAATTAATACGGTCAATTTCCCGTATACTTTCTGCTGTCTCAATTTGAGTCACCTTCCAGGCCTCGTTGTATGCTGCATATACAGAGGCTGCTTTGAAAGTTTCTGACGCTGTTTGCGCGGTCCCATAATGAAATCACGCAAGTCAGCACCATCAGTAAGTAAAGTTAGGTGTTGCTTAATTTCTGCCAGTGTGGAAGTTTGTAGCCACTGAAGGCATAATTTGCCCACACTGTAGGTGGTTATTATCCCTGGGTGTTGTCTTTGGGAATATCTAGGGTCTGGCCTGGTCATTTTGAACCCCTGTGTTTTGTTCAGGAATCTATCTTGACAGTTATTAGTATCTGTGGGCCAGATCAACCACTTTTTCCAATCAGGATGTGTTCTCTTTTGGTTTAATACATAATTTACGTCTATCTCCTCATCTGTAGAGCTATTGCTGTTCATTGTTGGTTTTGGAATAGACGGTTTATTCAAGTCTTTGATTTTGGCTAAGCCAAGACAGGTGGTTTGTTGAACAGTGTCATTTAAAAATATAATTTGTTCTGGGATCATGCAGGCTCTAAACAAAGATTCTATACCTTGTACTTGCCATTCTTTTGTACCCCAAACACTTTTTACTTCAACATTTTTGTCCCAATAATCAAAACCAAAAGTATTAATTTGTTCAAAGAATGAGTCTGAATATATCAATTTCGTGTTCGTTATCATGGTCTTTGTCCCTGTCTTATTTGACAATTTGAAATAAAATGTTTCAGCATTACTTGTGTTAAAACCTGAAAAGTATGAATATTTGTCATAAACGGTTCTTGAGCTTCCTTTTGGAGGGGCTGCACAATGTTCCCATTGATTATTCCAATTCCAATTCCAAAAATTCTTTATTTCGGTCATATAGACCATAAAAGAGACAGTAAAAAACAGCACATACAGTAAAATACACATTGTATTAAGAAAATTACATATTATAAAATACTCCATCCCGGCGTAGGAATAATTAGGAAGCTGGAAAGTTCAAGAGGGTTCAGCATATATTTTTTTTCCTGATCAGCCATATAGCCATAAGAAATTTCGAGACGGCAAACACAATGTGACCCAGGGTACTGGTTTTCAGGATCCTATATGCCTGTGCGTACTCTCTGAACTCTTTTTACAGAGTGGTGCTATCCAGCGTTTCCTGGGCCTTTGGTAGGCGAGGCACACAAACAGGATGTGAAGGTCGTCTTCCAAGTGGGTTTTACAGCATGGGCAAAATTTATCGGCCGTGTTAGACCACTTGGATGTAAAGGTTTTAGTAGGCAGTGTGCCAAGCCTCCATTGTACAAAGAGTTTTCTCGCCAGGATGGGAAAAATAAAATCCATAAAAGGTTCAAAAATATATGAATTTTTGGATTCTAAAAATCGCAAAGTAAGGGTGCCACTGTGTTGCGCATTTACCAAGAGTGCAAGAGACCTGTCCTTAAAAATTTTTGACAGGGCTTTGCGCGAGATTGCTTGGCAGCCTCGCGCTGGGTCCTCCCAAAGGTCACAAAGATTCATTGTAGTCAATTCATTTTTCACAGAGGCAAGCCAAGGAATTTTTCCCCCACAATTAAGGCTCATGACGTGGGTAAGGTCCTCCCTATAATGGTGCAGTTCATTCGTGGACCAGAGCCTGTGCCAAAACTTCACTGGTTTGGACACAAGCTCCTCTGCAATAGGGGGGAGCCCCAGGTCCATTCTCAAGGGCAGAAGTGGCGTTGCACGCGGAAGAGTCAGTAAGCGCCTTAAAAAACTATTTTCAACTGTAGACAGGACCTTCGCCGCTTTATGCCCCCAAAGTTCACAGCCATAAGTGGCCGCTGCCTTGGCCTGGGTCCTGTAGGTCTCAAGGGCCGGGCTCACAGGCTTAAAGGACGAAGAATTGGCCACCTTCAGAATTGCACCAGACAGTTGAGACAGTTTTACCCTTGAGCGTGCTATCTGGTGGTCCCAAGATAAGTGTTCCTGTAATGTTACCCCCAGATATATGAAGGTGGACACCCTTTCGAGACTGGCCGTCCCCAAGGTGGGATTAGGTCTTGTTTTAGTGGGTGGATTAAAAATCATGTACTTTGTCTTCCCTGTGTTTATCTCCAACCCGTGCTGAGCACAGAAAAGATCAAATCCATCCAGGATCCTCTGAATCCCCATGGGGGATTTGGAAAGAAGGAGGGTATCGTCGGCAAACATAATTGCCGGTACCCTCCTTCCTGCCAGGCAAGGGGCGTCGTTGTTGTTGACATTTTCCAGGTGGGAGATGACATGGTTGATGTACAAACAAAACAGGGTTGGTGCCAAGACACAACCCTGCCTCACCCCTCGAGAAACGGGGAACCTAGATGATAATTTGCCATCTTTCCCACACCTGACCTGCGCATAGTTGTTCTCATGCAGCCTGACTAAGATGTTAAGTAGCTGGGGGGGAACTCCCAGCTTTCCCAGCACCTCCCACAGCTTCCTGCGCGGGACTAGGTCAAAGGCTGACCTCAGGTCCACGAAGACCATGTACAGTCTTCCCCCCTCGATGATCACAGTCTTCCAGTAAAGGAGGACAAGGCGGAAGATCTGGTCCATGGTCGACGTGTTCTTCCTGAAGCCAGCCTGCAGAGGACTCAAGATGTCATTGTCCTCTACCCAGTCTAATAGATGGTTCAAGATAAGACGCGCAAAGAGCTTTTGGGGGACATCTATGAGGCTAATTGGCCTATAGTTAGTTGGGTTCAGAGGGGAGCCTTTCTTATGGATTGGCACGATTTCGGCCCCTAACCAAGAGGGAGGAACCACCATACCTCCTAAAATAGCGTTAAATAAAATGAGAAAGTACGGGGCCCAGATGTCGGGATGGTACCTAAACAAATCACCGGGTAGCTTGTCCAACCCCGGTGCCTTCCCCAGGGCCAGACACTCTAGTGCTGTCTTCACCTCACCTAGAGAAAATTCCAGGGACATTTCTGAGGGACAAGGGAAATCCGCCGCCAACCCATCGGGCCATAGTGTGGTTGCATGGTACAACGCTCCGAAATGGGCCTCCCAAACAGAGGGGGCAATGTTAGGCTCTACAGCAGGCGTGAGCACCCCAGTGCCGTTGTTAACCAGAGCCCAGAACTTCCTAGAGTCTCTGCACTTCAGGGCTTCAAACAGTTCCTGCCAGTGGTTCCAATCCCACTCAGCCCTAGCGCTGGCCAGTGCTGACTTGTACTCCCTCCTCAGGGTTGCAACCCTCTCCCTATCACTACCTTCTTTGATGGCTGAAAGTAGATCGGATTTAATTTTCCTACAGGTAGGAGTGTACCAAGTTGCAATACGGGTAGCTTTCCTTCTTAAGGGCACCACCGGATTAAAAACGTCTGCAAGCTCCCTGACCAAAGTCTGGTGGATGCCGGAAAGTCTCTCATTATAGTCGGAGAGTTTAGGTTGACTAATGAGAGCATCCACCTCCTGAAGCATGGGGAGTGCTATACCATATAACTTACTCATGGCACTTTCATTATTGACCAGCTTCCCCCATTTTACCCGTCGTCTACTTGTGGTGAGGAGTATATCCCCGTGGTCACCTCCAGCACCAGTGGTTGCCAGCCCTACAGCGGCGGTTGGGTGCTGAATTTCCAAGAGGAGAGAATTGTGATCGCTATCTGTTCTTAATGCCACTCTAAAATCTTGCACTTTAGGCCATAAAGATATATCAATAAATATATAATCCAGCCTGGACTCGTGCCCCTTTCTATTAAATGTGCACACCGATGGAGTATCGGAGGGAGTGCGCCCATTGCATGCCCTCAGTCCAAAGTTCAAAGTAAGGGAGGTGAGTTGTATTGCCAGCGGAGACCATGCTTTAGGGTGAGGTGAGGAGGAGGGGGGAACTCCCCAAAAATCATCCTCAGCTGTAAATGGTCCATCCATTAGACCCTCGAGAGGTTCAAAATGGCAATTGAAGTCGCCTCCCATCACTAATTTCAAGTCCGCTGGTAACTGACCTAGAAAGGATGAGAGTTCGACTAGGGTGGTAGATTCACTGCCCACAGCAACTGGTCGAGAGTAGACATTTACAATTGCCCAGGACCCTTTACCAGGCCAGTTGAAGCGAACACACTGGATGTCCTGGGAGAGAGTATCCACACTTTCCACCTGACACCCAATGTGACTCGCCACCCAAATTGCCAGCCCGCCCGAAGGTCTCCCCCTACCATTCCATTTTGCCGGGATTTCATAAATATCATACCCCCTCATATAATGCGGTTCCCTTGCCCACGTCTCCTGTAGGAGAAGAATGTCACTCCCATCAACCAGGGTCTCCCACTCCGGAGTACCCACCTTATTCATAATACCCGCCACATTCCATGACTGAATAACCAGCCCTGAGCCTCTGGGTTGCGGGGAAACTTCACTTGGTGGTAAACCTTGGGGCTGTGGGGAGACTTCGCTTAGTGCGGACACAGTATCGCATATGTGCATTGCCGAAGCGCCCAACCCAGATGTGGTAGGCTGCAAGATGGATGGTACAACACACTCCTCCTGTTGCGATATGGGAAGAGAGCTTGGGTAGAGTGGTTCCTGTACTTGCATTTGGGTACATCCCTCGGAGATCCCCCCCTCATTCGGAAAATCCTGGATCTTTGCCTCAGCTACAGGGTTGAGGAAGTCCATCCCTCTAACTGCGATCACATTGGGAGATTTTACAGAGTGTTTGAGTATAACTCCCCATTGTGGTCAATCAACATGGTCCAGGCAAGAAAATCTGTTCTGGTGAACAAAGTTACCAAGAGCGGGGATTGGGTTATGCTTGGGTCTGTACCGTGAACCATCAATTGCAAAGCCCACTCTAGTCCAGCCCTGCTCCCTCCCTGTGGGTAGGTTGGTCACATGTGGATAAAAATTTGAGAGGGGCACTAGTTCTATATTTGACTTATCCGGCCTTACCAGCCAGTTGCAGATGTAGGGGGCGACTAGTGGGCTTTTAAAGCTAATTATGACACAGTCCCCAGCCCTATTCTTGGGAGTGACTCCAATCCATGGAATCCTTCTAACCATTAGGACATCGCCTTTGATATTGGGTGGGAGGGGTCTGTTAATGTTGAGCCAACTAATTACCTTATTACGGAGTGAGTCCTGTGGCTCTCTGGTACCACCAGTGAGCTCAGGAACTCCCACCATTATTGCCGTGTAGGGCACAGCCTCCGGAGGCAGATTCACCACCCTACGCCTGGTATTAGGACTGGTAATGTGACCAGAAGGTGCATTAGTGTCACACCTCACACTCCTTGGTTCAGGTACTACTGGTGGCTTAGATCTTCTTGGTGCGGGGATAGGGGGCCTGCGGGTTTGTGAAGGAGGGAGTGGGGGGGCATGATTAACTACAGTGCTATTTAGTACCCCCGTCTGGGCCTGTGTGGATGTTTCAACAGTAGAATGACCATTCCCCACGGGTTCTCGAGGAACCAGCTGTGCGCTTGCATCCAACCCCCCACCAGAAGTGTTTCGCATATGCGCACTTTCTATAACTGTGAGTCTAGCGACTATAGAGTCTAATTTTACAGATAGCGGTTCCAACAAGTTCTTGAAAATGACCGTAAGTGAACTAATTAGAGCATCTGCAGGGTTGGGTAGGGGCCCTCCAAATATGAATGGCCCTAAGCACCCTGGTTCAGCTACGACAAAAGGTGAATCTAATTGGTCAGACTCAAAGCCCAAACCAGTACTATCAAAAGATGCCGACATGTCCGTGCTGGCATCCAGTGTTAGAGTAGTCGTATCCACTTTAGCCCTTTTTGATCCTGTAATCTCTCTTGACCTTTTTCTTTTCGGTGCATGGGACCTTGCACGACCCACAGAGTCTGTTGCCAATAGGGCCGGGCCCTCCTCTAATGACTCAATTGATTCCACACAGTTCACATACGGAGTGGTTTCCACTACCCCGGAAGGACACAAGGGCTGACTGTCCCTTGATTGAGTTGTCGGGGTCCTAAGTTGTTGGAGCACTGACTCGATAGTCTCATCAATGCTATCCAGGAGTGATAGGTGAGTATTATGGAGAATTATTGGAGTGGTGGCATCTTTTGACGGAGAAACCAGAATTTCCTGAGACAAATTTTCAGTATTCGCCTCTAGCAGTGTCTCTGTCACTGTGGAATTTTTCCTGGCTGCAGCGCTAGCTTTGGGGAAGAAATTTTCTAGAGTGTTAGCATGCTGTTGGGCAGACTTACTCCGGGATCCTCTGGAAGCCATGGAGGTGATTCGACACGAAGAGCAACCTTGGGAAAGCAAGGGCAGATATCACAAGAGGCCAGGAGTCAGAGGAATGGCCCGGTCCGGTCTCTTCCGGCCTCTAACGGCCTAGAACGGCCCGCTCTTTGCCCGGTCTTAGCCCCGGACGCTCCCGCGCGCTCCCGCGCAGCGTCTCTCTCTGATATTTATGGGCCAAAGACCAATGGGGCGTGTTGTAGAAAGGTGGGGGCGGGGCGTTCAGGGAGAGCGGGGCCAGGTGACTCAGCCTCCGGGACCGGGACTCCTGGGAAGGTGAGTCCCGGTTCGCGCTCGCAGCCCTGAAGCCTCACACGCCCCCACAGAGCAGCCAGGCAGGAGACCACGGGCAGACGGTGAAGGTGAGATGATTCCGCCGCGGGACCCGCGGAGCGGGTTTCGCAAGTCGTAGGCTCAGGCGGCCCTTACAAACAAACAGCACCGGCCAGGAGCAACAAGCAAACAAACAGCGTCCCACGAGGAGAAGGGTCCAGGTGCCTTTAAGGTTGTAGAAAGGTGGGGGCGGGGCGTTCAGGGAGAGCGGGGCCAGGTGACTCAGCCTCCGGGACCGGGACTCCTGGGAAGGTGAGTCCCGGTTCGCGCTCGCAGCCCTGAAGCCTCACACGCCCCCACAGAGCAGCCAGGCAGGAGACCACGGGCAGACGGTGAAGGTGAGATGATTCCGCAGCGGGACCCGCGGAGCGGGTTCCGCAAGTCGTAGGCTCAGGCGGCCCTTACAAACAAACAGCACCGGCCAGGAGCAACAAGCAAACAAACAGCGTCCCACGAGGAGAAGGGTCCAGGTGCCTTTAAGGTTGTAGAAAGGTGGGGGCGGGGCGTTCAGGGAGAGCGGGGCCAGGTGACTCAGCCTCCGGGACCGGGACTCCTGGGAAGGTGAGTCCCGGTTCGCGCTCGCAGCCCTGAAGCCTCACACGCCCCCACAGAGCAGCCAGGCAGGAGACCACGGGCAGACGGTGAAGGTGAGATGATTCCGCAGCGGGACCCGCGGAGCGGGTTCCGCAAGTCGTAGGCTCAGGCGGCCCTTACAAACAAACAGCACCGGCCAGGAGCAACAAGCAAACAAACAGCGTCCCACGAGGAGAAGGGTCCAGGTGCCTTTAAGGTTGTAGAAAGGTGGGGGCGGGGCGTTCAGGGAGAGCGGGGCCAGGTGACTCAGCCTCCGGGACCGGGACTCCTGGGAAGGTGAGTCCCGGTTCGCGCTCGCAGCCCTGAAGCCTCACACGCCCCCACAGAGCAGCCAGGCAGGAGACCACGGGCAGACGGTGAAGGTGAGATGATTCCGCAGCGGGACCCGCGGAGCGGGTTCCGCAAGTCGTAGGCTCAGGCGGCCCTAGCAAACAAACAGCACCGGCCAGGAGCAACAAGCAAACAAACAGCGTCCCCATTGATTATAATTTAAAACATTTCTAGGTTGTGCAGATCTATGTAGAAAATGGTTACCATAGTGGTTATAACAGTACATACTATCAAAATTTGTCGAACCCTGCAAATAATCATGTTTGGTAAATTTAGCAGACATTACTAAGTCAGACATCATATTATTTATACTTTCAAAGTCCCAATCATGAGCAAATGAGCTTGGTTTTACAAAGTCACTCAACGAGATCTTAATTTGGTGTGGATATTTCAGGATTTCGACCGGACCATAAATTTCGTAGTCAGTTTTGTCCCACGCTACCCCACCTGGTATAGGATTGGCTGTGAAGTTGACTGAAGAAAGTTCTCTTTTCTCGACGTGTGAAGATGTGTGTGGTTTGAGGATCAAGTTGATTTTCTGACTTGCTGTGTCCATTTTAGCATATTTTCCCTCAATGAAGCGTCCCAAAGTTAGTACCATGATGAGCCAAAGTATGAGGATAAATGCACCAAAACCCACCCAAAATTCAATCCATGGAGAAATCAGATATGTTTCTTTCAGTTGTTTCAAAAGTTCTCTAGCTTTATCTTTAAAGGTTTTTGTTGATGGCTGTGTTTTTGATTCACTTAGGTCTTCAGAGGAATCATCGAAGTTTATGAAGTAGCCGGATGCAGTTCTGTCAATTGTGCCAATTGCTTCAGGATTACTGTTTCTTGCATATTCGTTTGTTACTTCATTATAGATTGGTGTGTCTCTGCTAAATGTTTTTATTTGGGTTTTCAGAGGTCTAAGTTCCATTGCATTGTTGCATAGTCCTTGTTGTGGTTCTGTAGGCGTTTCAAATGTGATTAGCCTCTTAGATTGAACCTCTGTGTTAGTAGCAAATCTTGGTGTTCTACTACTTCTCGGGAGTCCACTTGGCCTACTATTTGTTATCGGCCACATGTTGTGGTTTTACCAGGTCGATGGATACAACTCGGTTCTCCTTTTTACCAGCAAGCGGCGGTAGTACAACTGATCTTGTCCCGTTGATAGACAAGACAGGAACTGCTTTTCTGTAAGAAGGCCCAAATTCCTTCTTTACCGCGATCTTTTCCCTGACTAGATCCCCGACTTTTGGAATCCAGACAGGTCTTGCTGGGACAGGTGGTGGTTCTTCAGTGGTTGTTGGCTGCTGTTTCAACTTTATGTTGCTCAGGTCTTTTCTTGTTTCGTTTAAGTCCTGCAAAACAGCCAAACGATCTTTGATATCAAAGCTTTTTTCCTTCACCACTGAAGTCTGACTGTCGAGATCTAAGACTAACATCCTAGTTCCAAACAATAATTCGTACGGACTGAATCCCTTCAGAGAATTTCTTGGCAAGTTAGTTAGACTACGTTGGACACTTATTAGATGTTTGACCCACCCAGCTCCCGAACCTAATACCTTTGCCGTTATAGATTGCTTTATGTCACGGTTTTTTCTTTCAACAATTCCATTCCCCTCAGGGTGAAATGGACAAGAGTACCGCAATGTAACGCCCATGCTGACCATGGCCTCCTTATAAGCTCTAGAGCTAAAAGCAGGACCATGGTCCGAATGCAGCATGCCAATTGCGTATGTGCCGATAAAGACTCGCAAATCTTTTATAACAGTTCTGGCGTCAGCCGTTCGCTGGGGCCACATCCATATGAATCTCGTGCATGAGTCCACTGCAACTAAGATGTATTTATAGTTACCATCCCTTTGTAAGGGACCACAGTGGTCTAGGTAAACACAGGCTAATGGTTTATCCGAGATTAGAAGGGGCGTCTGCGCTGGACGTCTCACCGTTGATACTTTCATTCTTTGACATATTTCACATTCTAAAACATAGTTCCTTGTTTGTCTTCTCATTTGTGGCCACCAGTATCTCTGTTTTAATAATGATACTGTGGCTGAGACGCCAGCATGCATAGAAGCAAGCCCTTCGTGTGCCGCTATTATCAGTCCTAACCTATGTTCCATGTTTGGAATTGCCCTATCCCCCACTCCAGGGATTCGAGCAAAAGGAACATTGTTTGCATCAGTTATGTATGAGTATTTTACTGGAAAGCCTTTCGGGAGTGTTTCTATCGAATCCTTTTCTGTAGCGCTGACAGCCTGTAATATTTCGCTGTCTATTTTTGTTTTTGACCGTGTGATGGCAGCTACGGAAGCCGTTTGCACAGCTGCCTTCGCGGCCTCATCAGCCAATGAATTCCCTGCAACGTGAACGCCATCACGTTGATGACTCAGCGTATGTATCACGTGAGTCTTTGGTAGTTCTTTTTGTAATAGAACTACTTGTTCCCAGAGCATCTTATGCTTGATTGTGCCTCCTTTTGCATCCTTAAAGCCATTCTGAAGCCAGATCTGCAAGTATTCATTGTAAGACTGAACGCAGTAATACGAATCGCACACTACGAGTGTGGGGAATTCTCGATCGGTATTTTCAAGCGCCATCTTAAACGCCAGTAGTTCAGCTCGCTGAGCTGTACAATCTCCTAGAGATTGTGTCTTAGTGATAGCTGGTTTGAATTTTCCTTCGTGCTAGCGACCTTTAACAATCGCGCACGCAGCACTGTAAGCTTGTTTACCCCCTACTGCGGGTTGTGCTGATCCGTCTGTATATATTATACAGCCGTAATGTTCTAGAGGCAGAATTTCGGTCGGCGGAGGACATTCAAATTCATATTGGAGAAATTCTTGTGTTTTTAAGTTAGGATCAAATTCGTATGCCACGTCTGTTGCAGCAAGAGAATTAGCCCATTGTATCCATCTCGGATGGAGCGCTTTAGCATTTGGAATGCTTGCTTTTGTTACAGCCTCTAGGGCTGGTATTGGTGTCACGATTATTATTCGTTTACCTTGTGCCAGGGCTCGTTCTTTTGCTATGGCTGTCTGTGTTGCAGTAAGAATTTTTTCCGTTGGGCTAAATTTCATTTCAGCCTTAGTGTACAAGTGTGATTTGAATGCAATTGGTACCTTTTCTCCCTCATTAGAGGTCAGGTATGTGAATCCGCATCTTCCTGGGATGACTCGAATCACAAGATTGCGTGTGTTATCACGTGTTTCTAATTTTGTTTTAATTAACATGTCTGTTTGTAAGGATCTTAGAATTTCTGTGTGTATTTGAGTCCAATTGGTTCTTTTAAAATCTGGTTTTATTAGATCATAAAGGGGTTTGACCCTTTCTGCGTAATTTGCAATGTATGTTCTTCCGAAATTTAGGAAGCCTAGACTTGACTGTAGGTTTTTTAGTGTTCTAGGTGCTTGGAGTACGGCACATTTCTCTAGGAGATTGTCAGCCAGGCTTTTGCCTTCACTTGATAATTCATATCCTAAGAACAGGACTGTTAGATGGGCAATTCTGGATTTTTTAAAGTTGAATTTGTAACCCTCTGCTGCGAACCCAAGTATTATGGTGTTCACTCTCTTCAAGTGAGTATCCAAGTCATCATCTGTTAGGTATATGTCGTCGACATAAGATAATGCTTCGTCATCATAAGTTTGTAGTAACTCTGTTACTCTCGCTGAGAATACCCCTGGGCTATTCTTGTACCCCTGGGCTAACCGACAGAATTGTTTTTGAGTGCCATTTATTGAGAATGCAGACAAATATCTGCTCTCTGGTGCTATGTTTTGACAAAAGAATCCATTAGAGATGTCTAATGTTGTTTTGTATTTTTTGCGCACTATGTTATTCATTAGTGCAGCACTATGCGAGTTTTGTACTGCAAAAGTTTTGCAACATGAGTTAAGGTGTCGGTAATCCAAAACTAGACGATATGAATTGTCTGGTTTGGAGACCGGAAACAAAGGGTTGTTCATTTGTGAGGTGCAAGTTTCAATCACCCCCTGGTATTCTAATTGATCTAGGATTTCTTTTACCTGTTTTTTAGCTTCTTGCTTAATTGGGTACTGTCTTTGTGCAGTAGGTTGTGATTTTAACTGGATTTTGTGAGGAGGAGAGTCCTCATCACATCCTACATGATTTTTATATAAAGCAGGAGCTTGAGCTACTGCCCACTTTCTGGCAAGTGTATATTTTTTATGAATTGGGATATGATTTGAGAAGGCAGGCATAATTATTTCTTCGCCATGAGGGCACTCCCTGACAAACTCTGGTGGCCAGTCTTTTTCAGCTAGAAGGATGTCATAGCCCTTGGAGAGATTATCCCAAAATAGTCCCCTTATTTTTCTAGTCTTATCCCCTTCTATACGTAAAGTTATTTCATATATTTTGTGAGGTTTGCTAACTCTGGTGTCTGCAGTTTCCACTTGCAGATATTTATTCATGTCCACTGTCTCCAGATGATTCATAAGGACTTTGCGAGCTATGCTCACTTCTGCTGCGCTGTCTAGCATTGTCTGAGCCCATTCTCCGTTTTTCAGTTGTGTCCTCAGTATTCTCGGCATTGTTAACTACCTTGATACTGGCTACCTTCTTTTTTGGAAATTGTAGTTTCTTTTTTAGATGAGCAGGTTCCTTGTCTTTGGACTTGGCGTGCTCTTCTCTTTGTTCTGATCGTCCTCTTCTTTCCGATTTCTGCGAGGAAGTCTGAAAAGATTGAGAGGGACGTGTATCAATGTCTTGATATCTATCAGGCTTCTTTATATTATCCCTATTTCTAAGGTTATATCTTTTCCCAGAGGGGTCACTTTGGGGTGACCTGTGTCCTTGGTTCGGAGACTTTTCTCTTCGCCGAGGAGACCTTCCTCTGGACTGGAATTTCTTTTCTTTAGGATTGGATTGTTTGTTTCCATCCCAGCTCTTTTTTTGTGATGTTGAATTATTATTAAAAAATATTTTTTCAGGACTTTCAATCAGTTGTGGTTTTACTGGTATTCCACCTAAACTATCTCTACCTAGTTCCTCATAGGACTTTTCTATAATTCTGGCAATTTCAGCTGGTTGGTCTGCTATATCTGTCTCCTTTAACCTCTGGCGGATCGCCACGTTTGCTGCTTCTCCCTTTATGTTGGCTAATAATATAGCCGAGACCTGCTTGAAGTCTTTTAGTAATTTCATACCAAGAGTTAAAGCCGGTTCCGGACCGTATTCGTCTTGAATTTGTTTTAGCACATCTGGTATTACCGAAATGGATGGAACACCGTGCGTTTTTGTGTAGATGGAAGCAAAGACTGTACCCCAAGTGTCACAGTCCTCCACGTGTGGTGCGATTCCCATTGGAAGACAGATAGTCAGAATCCTGTGTTTTTCTAACGGGGTGGTGTCTGGAAACACCGCCTCTATTTGGGTGATTTTTTGTGCTAGCCAGAATGGTATTTGTTCCCGTTTAGCCGGTACTTTACCTAGGCAGGACTGTATGTTTTGTGGTGTAATTTTATTTGTGTTCCCCTGGTGAGGGGTCAGCTGTGGAATTTTAATTGCTGGTTGAATTGTTGAAGTACGCATCACATATTGGACTAATTGTCTATGTAATTTTATTAATTGTTTTAGCTGTGTTAAAAGCTCTGCTGCAGACATCCCATCGATGTCTGGATGTGGTGTGTATCCGGCTAGAACCGGCCACGTTGCTCCTGGTCTACCTAAGGGACCGAGCCTGGTGATGTGATTGTTATGTTTTAGGGCGCCATTAAATAAGAGCAGATGCTCTTGAAATTTAAGTGGTACTTCCACCTCCTCGAAAGGAGTGTACTCATTAGGAGGGTCCTCTGTTTTGTAATAGTGGAAGTACTTTGTTACAGCATTTGCTGCTGGAAAATGTATCCATGAATAGTATACCTCTGTCTGCCGATATTCGTGTGCCTCAATTACGAATATGACTGTGCCACCTCTAGGTGTCAGTCAATTCTCTATAAGTTTTAAGGTTATAGATTTCCTTTTGATGACCGGGATGAGTATTATATCCTGGTCAGCGTCTTGCAGTGCATTATCAGCTGCTGCGAGTTCAGTTGCTATCCTAACTGCCTCTCTTTCATCATCACTGTCTACCATTTTACCGACAGGAAGGTTATTTCTTTTGTTTGCAGATCAGGTTTCTTATGGAAACAAAGATTAGATGCACGATATTTTGGAACTGTGTATCCTTCAACGTTGACTAAACCAAGAACCATACATAGGAGTTTCCTCCTGCGAGGTCTGGCGGATATTACCTTTCACCCACTCCAGACGTCTTTGGAGTATTATGGGAAAAAGGGGTCTGAGTGAAATAGCACGACTGAGTTACTCTAAATGTCTTACGTTAGTTTTATCGCCCTTCCAAACGCGTTGGGCGCCATGTAGTGTAGTTCCTATTATCCCAATAGGCTCTGCGCATTGGAATAATACCTTCAATAGTATAGGCCTAGACCAGACGTTAACTAGGTCTACTACTGTCGATATTAGACTTAAAGTTTTGGGTTTGCCAGCTAGCTCAGAGTTCACTAGAAACTTTCTTGAATAGGCAAGGAGGAGTTGAACCTCCCTGGATAGACAAGAAGGGATTTAGTTTCTGACAACCATAGAACATGACAACTTTGCTCTCCCCTAATCAAGAGTGTATCTCTAGAGTCGTGTGAAAACAAAAGACGACCTATTTTACTCAGTCAGTACGTGCATTCTTAGTCTCACCAGATTGCAGAGAAAAGTAAGAGACGGGCGTGTTCAATAAAAGATGTTATTTATTGATCAGTCTCTTTTCTCATACAAGAGAAATGGATCGATATTATTGCAATACTTATGGTTAAGTAAAGTGCATACATTAAAAGCAGAAGTATAAAATAATACTGTAAAAACATTGATATGGTTTCTAAGCCATATGATGGTTTAAAATGAATAAAATGAATACATACACATATACATTTGACTAATCGTACTCAACTGGTGTTTCTAACTACGCCTACCCCGTGTACCTGACCTAAGCCTAATACGTGGGCGGGAATAGAAAGTTACAGTTTAAGTTAAGTTTGTTTTGCCAAGTGACTGACTAGAGAATTCTCTGCGAGGGGTTATTCAGTTCTGTACCTGGAATCTAGGATGAATGAGAAATGGTATCTCTCGTCTCTGGTCTCGATATTCCAGGCTGCCTGCGAGGGCTACCCGGAAGCGCCGGAGCTGGATTTCTCGGCAGGAGAAAAAGGCAGCTTCTCGTTCTCAGCGCGTCAGGAAGGCGGGGCTGCGCCAGCGGGGTCTGCTCTGCTCTGGGCTTCGGCAAGTGTGGCTGCTCCGATCTCGTCACCACCGCGTGTGTTTGCATAGGGCAATATCGGTAATATTTATACCTTTAAGGTGCCGAGATTGACGTAAGGATGGACATAGATACGTCAATAAGGATGTCATACGACCTGGTCGTTAGCACATTCTTTTGCTGAAGTTCTCGGTGAAATCAAAACAATGGCCGCAGGGTTTTTCCCAGGTCTGTCATAGGTTTGATTTGTTTTGAGAACTCCGTATGCCTTATCAGGGGCTGGAGGAATATCGCTTGTCTAATTAGATGGCAAGCGTTATGACCTAATCAGATAACACGTTCCTGTGCCGTAGTGTGGCTTTATCAGATAACGGTTCCTGCATCATGGGGGTTTTCTGCCTCATGGGATGGCTGCTAGTTAACTTGTTAACCAGAATAGGGTCAGGAATAGGGGGATCGATACAGAACCTATAGGAATACATCACACCCAACCATCCACAGGGGTAAGCAAACATCCCCACATCGCAACAGACCCCCTCTCATTAACCACCCAAGTCCCTCCCAACCGACCCCGCCCCCAAGTCCAACCCAAGAATGAAGAAAAAGAAAAAGTACTTAGCAATCCCAACGAGGAAGAGGTTGTCGTGACCCTCCTGGGTCGGGGGTGCGGAGACCAAGGAAGGTCCCCACAGGCCACGGTACGGGGTGTCTTCTCCAAAAGTACACTGAACCCCAAAGTACCAGGCCACAGGTGTCCCTCCGGCCCAACCGGCTGGCGGCTCAAAGATTAAGCGGCGCCGGAACTTTGCTGGGACGAAGCTAAGGTGGCCGAGGCCACCGATGCAACTGCGCTGCTTCTCTCTTGCTGGCTAGCTGCACGATCCGGGTGCCCACGATCCGAGGGCGGTCCCACTCTCTGCCACGAGGAAGAGCGTCTGCATCGTCGCGGCGGCGATCCGCCAGCGCCATGCGGGGGAGTCTCATCATCCAGACCTAACAGGGCCTTTGCTTCCTGGAGAGACCGAATCTGCACCAGCCTGTTCTCCCAGCGGAAGATGATGCGGAAGGGATGGCCCCACGAATAGGAGATGTCGCGGTCCTGAAGGAAAGCGGTCACTGGGCGGAAGTCCCGCCGCTTCTGGAGGGTCGATGCTGCTAAGTCCTGGAACAGCAGCGGGCGGTGTTCTCTGAACTGCAAGGAAGGGATAGTCCGCGCCTTACGCAAGATCCTCTCTTTGAGCTGGAAATCATGCACACAGACTAAGATGTCCGGGGGTGGTCCCCCGCCCCTTCTAGGGAGACCGACCCTGTGTACTCGGTCCATTCTTATCTCCTGAATGTCAGCGTCGTCCAGTACTTGTAGAAAGAGGGCCCGGACATACCCCCGCAGATCGCCCGCTTCTCCGTCCCAGGGCACTGCCCGAATACGGATGTTGTTCCGGCGTGAACGGTTTTCCAGGTCCTCCGTATGGGCTTGGAGATCCAGATTCTGCTCCGTAAGCCTTATGATATCTTGCTGTAGTTGGTGGACATCTTCGACACGTTCAGATCATGGTCCTCCAGCGTGGCCACTCGTTCTCCGAGGCCATCCACATCTAGCCGCACCTCACGGAGGTCCGATGCTAGTTGGGCGCGGAGTTCAGAGATGTCCTCCTTGATAGAGGCAAAGAGTTCCGTCATAAAGGCCTTGGTTGCGGGCGCCTCATCATCCGAGGTCTTGGGCGACGTACTGGGTCCTGGAGACGACGGGTGTTGAGAGTACTTAGCTGCGCCGTCCCTTCCAGGCTTCCCCTTGCGCTGCATGGACGACATCGCGCCTCCCCCGGGAAGTGAGGTAGCTATCTCCAAGGAATTCACAAGGCGCCGCAACACCCAAAAGGGAAGAGCCGATCCGCAGTCAGGGCCACCCCAGCAGAGGCTCCACCAGACAGGTCCCAACCAGCACCGCGGCGTCTGTCTCCGGACCACAACTTCCTGGGGCTATGCCGCCGAGTCTAGTGCCAACGCCGCGGAAGCAGGGGTCCGCCTGTGTCTATGGACCTGGTTGATGTCCAGCCCCGCCGTGGTCAGATGGGGCGCAAGCAGGGGGGGGCGATGGCACCCCACTGGCGTTGATGTAGCAGGGAGCAGCGCTGTGGGAGGTCCCTCACCACCTCCTGCGGTGCCCCGAGATAGGACAGGGGAAGGAAGGCGCCGGTCTGGGGCCCCAAGAGGGCACCGGTGCACCCCCACTGCCACCTCTCACCGGGCAAGCCGAAGAACCGCTCGCTGCTCGGGGTAATTCCTCAGACCAGCAGGGGTCGGCCGCCTGCCCCGAGGTTGAAGCTCCCTCGTCGCAATGTCCCCCTCACCTCTCATGCGCCACGTGCTGTTCGCGGGGGTCGGTCCTGCCAGGGTTCCAGGGCACGGCCTCCCAGGAGTCGCGCTGCCGGGAGGGCGCTCTCTCTTCACTCCTCTCAGCCCCTGCTCAAGCCGGCAGTCCTCGTGGGTCCACTTCGCCTCGTGAAGCAAGGAGCCGGGTCAGCCAAGCACTACCGGCCGGGGATCCCAGGCCGCTTCCCGCCGAATCACCTCTGGGCCCTCTAGGGTTCCCGCCGGCCCCCAGCCAAGCACTTAGTCCAGGGGCTCATGAAGGGATGCCTCTAAGCCGCCACTCCGGTGCTCCACCAGGTTCCTCCGGCGCCCGGAGCCGCTGTCTCCAGAACCGTTTCCTCAGGGGGGGGCAAGTGCCAGCACCGAGTCCAGGGGCCTTCAGAGCCGCAGCTCCCCCTCGGAACTCCGCTCCGCCAGGTGCGAGAGCCCGGGCCCGAGCTCGCGCAGCTCCCAGGACCCAAGTGCGCCAACTTCTGTCCGTAGGAGACCGGAGCCGCCAGCCAGGCCCCCACCTCATCAGCGCAGCTCTCCGGTCCCACCACTCCGCCCCAGGGCCACCACAACGGAAGACGCGGTGAGAGGATCCCGCTCAGGCCTCCTCCTCGATGCGGCCGAAGCGGGGGTGGGGGGCGGGGAAGCAGCGAGGCCGCAGCCTCAGCAATATCACCGCTCCCCCCCGCCAGCGCCCCCTTGTCCCTGTGTCGCTTCCCGGAGGGGAGTCGGGTCCTCAATGCCGCGGAGGTCAGAAGCGGCGTCTCCGTCTGTCAGGATCCCAAAAGTTCCAGATCCCAAATCCAGACAAGGGCAGTGGAAGGAACTCACTTGGTCAGCCCTGTGGCGATTGAGTAATCTTAAGATGGCCGCCAGGGAGCTGGGGTTAGCTGTCTAGTTATTTACGATCATTAACGGAGGGCTTACGTGACGTTCGCGCACCTGTGAAAGTGCGCACTTCACTGAAGCATTTCCAGTGAAAACATTCCCCTTTGTGCGCTCGTAGTTTTGTAGATTCTTCAAGGTAAAGAAAAGTATTATAGACCGAATTCAAGTTTAATAGGGTTCCAGTACACAGTTAATAGAGCGGAAACGCAACCCGAGTAATTATTTCTTGACATCGGAGCAGCAGAGGACAGCGCTTCCCGACGTGCCTGACAGGAGAGAGTGAGCAATTATCTCTTCGCGTCGGAGCTGCGGAAGACAGCGCTTCCCGACGTGTCTGACAGGAGAGAGTGAGCAATTATCTCTTCACGTCGGAGCTGCGGAGGACAGCGCTACCCGACGTGTCTGACAGGAGAGTGAAGGAGAACACGAAGCTAAGTGACAACTGCCTTCATGTTACAGACTGTGATTTCTCTGAACGTTTATTTTGTAATAGTAAAAGTAAAAATAGAATACTTACCAGAAGTACAGTAGCAGCATCTAGAAAGGAAAAGAAAAGAGATACAGAGACTTAGAGAGAACGGCAGATATCAGCAGAAAAAGACTGTAAATATGTAAATACGACAAGAGAAAGACTTACCCAGCCTAACTCCGGCATCTAGAGCACACTAAAAAGAAAAGACCAAGAAGTTTATGGAGTGGAAGTACACAGAAAAGAAAATAACCAATATTAAAAAAGAACCCTTAAGTTAAGGCAACACACAGTTTAGAGTCAGGTAGGATTTCCTATTAATAAGACGAATTTAATAGAGAAGGAAAGAAGGACAGGAACTAAAATTGTTAACTGTAATTACAGATGTGGGCTATGATCAACTAGCAAGAAAAGAGAAGGAAAACACATCAGACTACAGGAAGAGAAGCAGGTCACAGTAGGATCTAGGGTAGGTAATCGTAGAGAGATATCTAGGAGCTAGTGAGAGTAGTCAGATTAAGAAAGACTTATTTAATGTGTATGCTTAGTTTCCTTAGGTATCTTTCGGTGGCTGGAAGACGGCTGACGGAGGACGCTGTTAGGAAACCGAAGGTTCAGGACCAGTCTCTTCTTTGTTCTTTATTATTTTATCCAATTTCCCCCTTCCCCCTTTTCAAATGGACTAGCGCCATGATCTAATTCTGGCCCTGGTTGTTTGGAAGTGGGAGTCGGGAAGCTAGCATCTTCTGTTCCCGTGCAAGAACTAGAGAACCAAGATTGGTAAGCCGTGGTCTGACAGAGTGAAGTGCCCACGTTCTTACTTGCACCTGAACAGAATGGTTGAGGGAATACATTTGCAGACTCTGGGGGCGGTCTTGGAAGCTATACAGAAAGAGTTAGTAGCGGTGAAAGAAGAAAATCAAAGCCTAAGACAAGAAATTATAAATTCAAGAAAAGAGACGGCAGATTTAGCTCAGTGAATGAGACAACCGTACCCAATAGGAAGGGAGGGTCCTTCCACTTCCAGGGGGGACACAAATAAACTGACAACACAGGTTATCCATTCCTTGTCTCCAGTAATACCTTTGGCCGCGCCTGAAAGGTTCAGTGGTGATCCACAGAAGGCACAAGTATTTATCACGCAATGCTCTTTACATTTTATGTGCCGCCCTTCTATCTTCCCTGATGCGCAATCTAAGGTAGCCTTTATTCTATCATACTTAAGTGGAGATGCGGCAGCCTGGTCAATGCCGATAGTGTCACGAGACGATCCGCTCTTACAGAACTACGACGATTTTAAAAAAGAATTCCTGCGAATTTTTGATCGAAGAAGAATCTCTCAAGCAGTGGATAATGAGTTGTTGGAGCTAAAACAAGGAAACAGAGATCTGGTAGCGTATTTGGCCCAATTCAATAAACTTATTATGGAAACCGATTGGCCAGAAAGTAAGCGAACTGCAATCTTTTATCGTGGCCTGCGTGACAAATTGAAAGATGGTTTGGCGCAGATACCGAACCGTCCTACGGAAATATATGCCTTGATTGATCTGGTGTTAGAGCTGGATTTCCGCCAAGGAGAGCGGAGAGGAGAGAGAAAGCGAGAGTCCAGAGGCATAGTTCCCCGGTTTGATAGAGCGAGGACAGATGAAGGAAGAGGCTCAGAAGGTTCTTCAGTTTCGGAGCCGATGCAGATAGGAGCCATTAGGGGTCCACTTTCCAAGGAAGAAAAGGAAAAGAGGCGGACCAGTAATTTGTGTATGTAATGTGGTTCAAGTGGACTTTTTGTGCGAAACTGCCCAAAGAAACCAAAAGGCACCTTCAAGCCGAAGGAAAACTTGCAGCACCACCTGTAGAAGGAGTTGTACAGGTGGCTGCGAGAGAAGAAAAAACTCCACCGGAACATCGTTTGGCCAATACCTTACAGTCTTCTTCGCCACACTTGATAGTGTCCATGACGATAAAATTTCGCCAAAAAACCATGAAAGGAGTGGCGGTCATGGTGGACTCAGGAGCCACTGGCAATTTTTGCGACCTGAAATTCGCAGCTAAAATCGGGTTACGAGCAATCCCCAAGACAAAAAGTGAACCAGTAAGAGCTATCGATGGTACAAACCTCTCTTCTGGACCCATTGTGAGTCACACAGAACTGGTAGAGTTAATTCGAGATGATGGGCATAAGGAAGCCATTCATTTTAACTTAATAGATGCCCCACAGTTTCAGCTCATCTTAGGACTCCCCTGGCTGACGGAGCACAATCCAACTATAGACTGGAGCGACAGAACGATTGAAATGAAATCAACCTATTGTCAAGAGAATTGTTTCAGAAATCAAGAAGAAGCAAATAAAGAGAATCCGGCCCATGCCCTATGTTCAGCGGAAGCCATGGTGTGTGTCATAAACACGCAGTCGATACCTCCGGAATATCAAGATTTCGAAAATGTTTTTAATGAACAGGAAGCAGAACAATTGCCACCGCATCGTGTTTATGATTGCAAAATAGAACTTGAACCAGGAGTTAATCTGCCATGCAGTCGGGTTTACGCCTTGACAGAAAAAGAACATCACCACCTGAGAGAGTATCTGGATAAGTACTTGGCAAACGGGTTTATTCGCCCCTCTCAATCCCCCGTTTCTTCGCCTCTGTTTTTTGTGCCCAAGAAGGAAGCAGGGGAATTGAGGACGTGCATAGACTACCGAGCAATTAATCGCATAACCAAGAAGAACCGATATCCCCTTCCACTCATCTCAGTCTTATTGGATCAGGTAAAAGGAGCTAGAATTTTCACGAAATTGGATTTACGAGGGGCATACCACCTCATTCGAGTAAGAGAAGGTGATGAGTGGAAGACGGCCTTCAGAACTCGCTTTGGATTATTTGAATACCAGGTGATGCCTTATGGGTTATGTAATGCTCCAGCAGCATTTCAGCACTTCATTAATGACGTCCTCAGTGAATACATCGATCAATATGCAATTGTGTACATAGATGACATACTGATCTACTCTGCTGATACACAAGAGCACCAGAAACAAGTCCGAGGGGTTCTACAGAAACTTCAGGAGAATAAATTATTTGTCAAGTTGGAGAAGTGTGCCTTCAGTGTCTCTCAAGTGGAATTTTTGGGATTAGTGATTGCGCCATCGGGAATCAAGATGGACACACGGAAGATTCAGGCAGTGCTTGAATGGAAGTCGCCGACCAGTGTCAAGGAAGTGCAAGCATTCATTGGGTTTGCCAATTTCTATCGGAGATTCATAAGTGAATTCTCTCGACGAATTTTGCCTCTTACTCGACTATTGAAGAAAGGAGCACGTTTCGAATGGTCCGAAGAAGCAGAATCAGCCTTTAGGTCCTTGAAGTGTGAGTTCACCTCAGCACCTATACTCCTTCACGCGGATCCAATGGAACCTTTTTATGTTGAAACAGATGCTTCTAATCTGGCAGTAGGCGGTGTACTCTCTCAAAGGAACAAGGAAACAGGCCAGTTGCACCCGGTGGCCTATCGTTCGAGAAAATTAACGCCAGCAGAAATCAACTACACGATTACGGAAAAAGAGTTGTTGGCAATTAAGGATGCCTTCAAGGAATGGAGACATTATCTCATGGGGGCTCACCATGTAGTGACTGTCTATACAGACCATCGCAATTTAAAATTCTTGAAGTCAGCCAGAACTCTAACTCCTCGACAACTTCGTTGGTCGTTGTATTTTGCTGACTATGATTTTGTAGTAACTTACAGGCCAGGAACTCAAAATGGAAAGGCGGATGCCTTATCTCGAATGGGAACTGGAGAGGAGAAGAATCAAACAAACACTCAAGCAATTATTCCAGACTCTAAAATAATAGGTGCCACAGATAACCAGAGTTACAGGGAGCAGGTGGTCAGAATCTTGACTCCAGAAGAAATGAAGGAGTGGGCTCAGCAAGAGGATGGAAGAGAAGTTTTTGATGGATTGCCCTACAAGGAAGGAGCATTGTACCTGCCAACTCCAGCTTTGCAGGGGCAAGCTTTGAGAGAATGTCACGATCATCAGTTAGCGGGGCATAAAGGAGAACTCAAGACAGCGGACCTCATAAAACGGAATTATTGGTGGCCACAGATGACTAAAGATATAGAACAATATGTAAAAACCTGTGAGATATGCGCTCAGGGAAAATCAGAACGGCAAGCTCCCAAAGGATTGTTGCAACCGCTACCTGTTCCTCCCTTCCCTTGGCACACCGTAACACTAGATTTAATCACAGATTTTCCATCCTGTCAAGGGTTCAACACAATCCTAGTGGTAGTAGATGCATACACCAAGATGACACATTTTGTGGCTTTAAAGGGAATTCCAACAGCAAGGCAGTTAGCTACTCATTTTAGTACACAGGTTGTGAAATTGCATGGAATCCCAAAGGTCATTATATCAGACCGAGGAACTCAGTTTGTTTCCCATTTCTGGAGGGCCTTCATGAAAAGTTTAGGAGTAGAGACACGATATTCCACCAGTTTCCATCCAGAAACAGATGGACAAACTGAAAGAGTGAACCAGGAGTTAGAGCAGTATCTAAGATTATTCTCTTTGAAACAGAGTGGGGAATGGCCAGACTACTTATGGACTGCAGAATTTGCTTTAAACAACGCTAAGAATGTGTCCACTGGTTATTCTCCATTCTATTTGAATTATGGGAGGCACCCAAATTCATCAGTGCAGGATTTTGAGAGTCCAGTCCCCGCAGTTAAGGATTTAGTCGCTCATCTAAGTTCAGTGCATAAATCTGCGTCGAAGAACCTGGAGCAGGCTAAGGAAAGATACAAAAAGTATGCAGATAGAAAAAGAAAAGAACCTCCCCCTCTGCAAGTGGGAGATGAAGTCTGGTTGAATACTAAGAATCTTAGATTAAAGGGCAATCGAAAAAATTTCAACCCAGATTCATTGGCCCTTATCCCATAGTGGAGCAAGTGAATCCGGTAACATACAAATTGACTTTGCCACCTAAATTCAAAATCCACCCAGTGTTCCATGTTTCACTATTGAAAAAATCAGCTCCCAATCTGCGTAAAGAATCCCTTCCACAGCCGATTCAGTTAGAAACTGGGGTGGAGTTTGAGGTCAAAGAAATCCTGGACTCAAAGCTGGTGAGGGGTAAATTGTATTATCTAATCGACTGGAAAGGTTATGGACCAGAGGAGAGGTCTTGGGAACTAGATGCAGATGTTCATGCTCCTAGACTAGTCAAACTATTTCATCAGAGATATCCCACTAAGCCAAGATTGGGAGGACCTTCTTTGGTGGGGGGTACTGTCAGGATCCCAAAAGTTCCAGATCCCAAATCCAGACGAGGGCAGTGGAAGGAACTCACTTGGTCAGCCCTGAGGCGATTGAGTAATCTTAAGATGGCCGCCAGGGAGCTGGGGTTAGCTGTCTAGTTATTTACGATCATTAACGGAGGGCTTACGTGACGTTCGCGCACCTGTGAAAGTGCGCACTTCACTGAAGCATTTCCAGTGAAAACATTCCCCTTTGTGCGCTCGTACTTTTGTAGGTTCTTCAAGGTAAAGAAAAGTATTATAGACCGAATTCAAGTTTAATAGGGTTCCAGTACACAGTTAATAGAGCGGAAACGCAACCCGAGTAATTATTTCTTGACATCGGAGCAGCGGAGGCCAGCGCTTCCCGACGTGCCTGACAGGAGAGAGTGAGCAATTGTCTCTTCGCGTCGGAGCTGCGGAAGACAGCGCTTCCCGACGTGTCTGACAGGAGAGAGTGAGCAATTATCTCTTCACGTCAGAGCTGCGGAGGACAGCGCTACCCGACGTGTCTGACAGGAGAGTGAAGGAGAACACGAAGCTAAGTGACAACTGCCTTCATGTTACAGACTGTGATTTCTCTGAACGTTTATTTTGTAATAGTAAAAGTAAAAATAGAATACTTACCAGAAGTACAGTAGCAGCATCTAGAAAGGAAAAGAAAAGAGATACAGAGACTTAGAGAGAACGGCAGATATCAGCAGAAAAAGACTGTAAATATGTAAATACGACAAGAGAAAGACTTACCCAGCCTAACTCCGGCATCTAGAGCACACTAAAAAGAAAAGACCAAGAAGTTTATGGAGTGGAAGTACACAGAAAAGAAAATAACCAATATTAAAAAAGAACCCTTAAGTTAATGCAACACACAGTTTAGAGTCAGGTAGGATTTCCTATTAATAAGACAAATTTAATAGAGAAGGAAAGAAGGACAGGAACTAAAATTGTTAACTGTAATTACAGATGTGGGCTATGATCAACTAGCAAGAAAAGAGAAGGAAAACACATCAGACTACAGGAAGAGAAGCAGGTCACAGTAGGATCTAGGGTAGGTAATCGTAGAGAGAGATCTAGGAGCTAGTGAGAGTAGTCAGATTAAGAAAGACTTATTTAATGTGTATGCTTAGTTTCCTTAGGTATCTTTCGGTGGCTGGAAGACGGCTGACGGAGGACGCTGTTAGGAAACCGAAGGTTCAGGACCAGTCTCTTCTTTGTTCTTTATTATTTTATCCAATTTCCCCCTTCCCCCTTTTCAAATGGACTAGCGCCATGATCTAATTCTGGCCCTGGTTGTTTGGAAGTGGGAGTCGGGAAGCTAGCATCTTCTGTTCCCGTGCAAGAACTAGAGAACCAAGATTGGTAAGCCGTGGTCTGACAGAGTGAAGTGCCCACGTTCTTACTTGCACCTGAACAGAATGGTTGAGGGAATAAATTTGCAGACTCTGGGGGCGGTCTTGGAAGCTATACAGAAAGAGTTAGTAGCGGTGAAAGAAGAAAATCAAAGCCTAAGACAAGAAATTATAAATTCAAGAAAAGAGACGGCAGATTTAGCTCAGAGAATGAGACAACCGTACCCAATAGGAAGGGAGGGTCCTTCCACTTCCGGGGGGTACACAAATAAACTGACAACACAGGTTATCCATTCCTTGTCTTCAGTAATACCTTTGGCCGCGCCTGAAAGGTTCAGTGGTGATCCACAGAAGGCACAAGTATTTATCACGCAATGCTCTTTACATTTTATGTGCCGCCCTTCTATCTTCCCTGATGCGCAATCTAAGGTAGCCTTTATTCTATCATACTTAAGTGGAGATGCGGCAGCCTGGTCAATGCCGATAGTGTCAGGAGACGATCCGCTCTTACAGAACTACGACGATTTTAAAAAAGAATTCCTGCGAATTTTTGATCGAAGAAGAATCTCTCAAGCAGTGGATAATGAGTTGTTGGAGCTAAAACAAGGAAACAGAGATCTGGTAGCGTATTTGGCCCAATTCAATAAACTTATTATGGAAACCGATTGGCCAGAAAGTAAGCGAACTGCAATCTTTTATCGTGGCCTGCGTGACAAATTAAAAGATGGTTTGGCGCAGATACCGAACCGTCCTACGGAAATATCTGCCTTGATTGATCTGGTGTTAGAGCTGGATTTCCGCCAAGGAGAGCGGAGAGGAGAGAGAAAGCGAGAGTCCAGAGGCATAGTTCCCCGGTTTGATAGAGCGAGGACAGATGAAGGAAGAGGCTCAGAAGGTTCTTCAGTTTCGGAGCCGATGCAGATAGGAGCCATTAGGGGTCCACTTTCCAAGGAAGAAAAGGAAAAGAGGCGGACCAGTAATTTGTGTATGTATTGTGGTTCAAGTGGACATTTTGTGCGAAACTGCCCAAAGAAACCAAAAGGCACCTTCAAGCCGAAGGAAAACTTGCAGCACCACCTGTAGAAGGAGTTGTACAGGTGGCTGCAAGAGAAGAACAAACTCCACCGGAACATCGTTTGGCCAATACCTTACAGTCTTCTTCGCCACACTTGATAGTGTCCATGACGATAAAATTTCGCCAAAAAAACATGAAAGGAGTGGCGGTCATGGTGGACTCAGGAGCCACTGGCAATTTTTGCGACCTGAAATTCGCAGCTAAAATCGGGTTACGAGCAATCCCCAAGACAAAAAGTGAACCAGTAAGAGCTATCGATGGTACAAACCTCTCTTCTGGACCCATTGTGAGTCACACAGAACTGGTAGAGTTAATTCGAGATGATGGGCATAAGGAAGCCATTCATTTTAACTTAATAGATGCCCCACAGTTTCAGCTCATCTTAGGACTCCCCTGGCTGACGGAGCACAATCCAACTATAGACTGGAGCGACAGAACGATTGAAATGAAATCAACCTATTGTCAAGAGAATTGTTTCAGAAATCAAGAAGAAGCAAATAAAGAGAATCCGGCCCATGCCCTATGTTCAGCGGAAGCCATGGTGTGTGTCATAAACACGCAGTCGATACCTCCGGAATATCAAGATTTCGAAAATGTTTTTAATGAACAGGAAGCAGAACAATTGCCACCGCATCGTGTTTATGATTGCAAAATAGAACTTGAACCAGGAGTTAATCTGCCATGCAGTCGGGTTTACGCCTTGACAGAAAAAGAACATCACCACCTGAGAGAGTATCTGGATAAGTACTTGGCAAACGGGTTCATTCGCCCCTCTCAATCCCCCGTATCTTCGCCTCTGTTTTTTGTGCCCAAGAAGGAAGCAGGGGAATTGAGGACGTGCATAGACTACCGAGCAATTAATCGCATAACCAAGAAGAACCGATATCCCCTTCCACTCATCTCAGTCTTATTGGATCAGGTAAAAGGAGCTAGAATTTTCACGAAATTGGATTTACGAGGGGCATACCACCTCATTCGAGTAAGAGAAGGTGATGAGTGGAAGACGGCCTTCAGAACTCGCTTTGGATTATTTGAATACCAGGTGATGCCTTATGGGTTATGTAATGCTCCAGCAGCATTCCAGCACTTCATTAATGACGTCCTCAGTGAATACATCAATCAATGTGCAATTGTGTACATAGATGACATACCGATCTACTCTGCAGATACACAAGAGCACCAGAAACAAGTCCGAGGGGTTCTACAGAAACTTCAGGAGAATAAATTGTTTGTCAAGTTGGAGAAGTGTGCCTTCAGTGTCTCTCAAGTGGAATTTTTGGGATTAGTGATTGCGCCATCGGGAATCAAGATGGACACACGGAAGATTCAGGCAGTGTTTGAATGGAAGTCGCCGACCAGTGTCAAGGAAGTGCAAGCATTCATTGGGTTTGCCAATTTCTATCGGAGATTCATAAGTGAATTCTCTCGACGAATTTTGCCTCTTACTCGACTATTGAAGAAAGGAGCACGTTTCGAATGGTCCGAAGAAGCAGAATCAGCCTTTAGGTCCTTGAAGTGTGAGTTCACCTCAGCACCTATACTCCTTCACGCGGATCCAATGGAACCTTTTTATGTTGAAACAGATGCTTCTAATCTGGCAGTAAGCGGTGTACTCTCTCAAAGGAACAAGGAAACAGGCCAGTTGCACCCGGTGGCCTATCGTTCGAGAAAATTAACGCCAGCAGAAATCAACTACACGATTACGGAAAAAGAGTTGTTGGCAATTAAGGATGCCTTCAAGGAATGGAGACATTATCTCATGGGGGCTCACCATGTAGTGACTGTCTATACAGACCATCGCAATTTAAAATTCTTGAAGTCAGCCAGAACTCTAACTCCTCGACAACTTCGTTGGTCGTTGTATTTTGCTGACTATGATTTTGTAATAACTTACAGGCCAGGAACTCAAAATGGAAAGGCGGATGCCTTATCTCGAATGGGAACTGGAGAGGAGAAGAATCAAACAAACACTCAAGCAATTATTCCAGACTCTAAAATAATAGGTGCCACAGATAACCAGAGTTACAGGGAGCAGGTGGTCAGAATCTTGACTCCAGAAGAAATGAAGGAGTGGGCTCAGCAAGAGGATGGAAGAGAAGTTTTCGATGGATTGCCCTACAAGGAAGGAGCATTGTACCTGCCAACTCCAGCTTTGCAGGGGCAAGCTTTGAGAGAATGTCACGATCATCAGTTAGCGGGGCATAAAGGAGAACTCAAGACAGCGGACCTCATAAAACGGAATTATTGGTGGCCACAGATGACTAAAGATATAGAACAATATGTAAAAACCTGTGAGATATGCGCTCAGGGAAAATCAGAACGGCAAGCTCCCAAAGGATTGTTGCAACCGCTACCTGTTCCTCCCTTCCCTTGGCACACCGTAACACTAGATTTAATCACAGATTTTCCATCCTGTCAAGGGTTCAACACAATCCTAGTGGTAGTAGATGCATACACCAAGATGACACATTTTGTGGCTTTAAAGGGAATTCCAACAGCAAGGCAGTTAGCTACTCATTTTAGTACACAGGTTGTGAAATTGCATGGAATCCCAAAGGTCATTATATCAGACCGAGGAACTCAGTTTGTTTCCCATTTCTGGAGGGCCTTCATGAAAAGTTTAGGAGTAGAGACACGATATTCCACCAGTTTCCATCCAGAAACAGATGGACAAACTGAAAGAGTGAACCAGGAGTTAGAGCAGTATCTAAGATTATTCTCTTTGAAACAGAGTGGGGAATGGCCAGACTACTTATGGACTGCAGAATTTGCTTTAAACAACGGTAAGAATGTGTCCACTGGTTATTCTCCATTCTATTTGAATTATGGGAGGCACCCAAATTCATCAGTGCAGGATTTTGAGAGTCCTGTCCCCGCAGTTAAGGATTTAGTCGCTCATCTAAGTTCAGTGCATAAATCTGCGTCGAAGAACCTGGAGCAGGCTAAGGAAAGATACAAAAGTATGCAGATAGAAAAAGAAAAGAACCTCCCCCTCTGCAAGTGGGAGATGAAGTCTGGTTGAATACTAAGAATCTTAGATTAAAGGGCAATCGAAAATTTCAACCCAGATTCATTGGCCCTTATCCCATAGTGGAGCAAGTGAATCCGGTAACATACAAATTGACTTTGCCACCTAAATTCAAAATCCACCCAGTGTTCCATGTTTCACTATTGAAAAAATCAGCTCCCAATCTGCGTAAAGAATCCCTTCCACAGCCGATTCAGTTAGAAACTGGGGTGGAGTTTGAGGTCAAAGAAATCCTGGACTCAAAGCTGGTGAGGGGTAAATTGTATTATCTAATCGACTGGAAAGGTTATGGACCAGAGGAGAGGTCTTGGGAACTAGATGCAGATGTTCATGCTCCTAGACTAGTCAAACTATTTCATCAGAGATATCCCACTAAGCCAAGATTGGGAGGACCTTCTTTGGTGGGGGGTACTGTCAGGATCCCAAAAGTTCCAGATCCCAAATCCAGACGAGGGCAGTGGAAGGAACTCACTTGGTCAGCCCTGTGGCGATTGAGTAATCTTAAGATGGCCGCCAGGGAGCTGGGGTTAGCTGTCTAGTTATTTACGATCATTAACGGAGGGCTTACGTGACGTTCGCGCACCTGTGAAAGTGCGCACTTCACTGAAGCATTTCCAGTGAAAACATTCCCCTTTGTGCGCTCGTACTTTTGTAGGTTCTTCAAGGTAAAGAAAAGTATTAAAGACCGAATTCAAGTTTAATAGGGTTCCAGTACACAGTTAATAGAGCGGAAACGCAACCCGAGTAATTATTTCTTGACATCGGAGCAGCGGAGGACAGCGCTTCCCGACGTGCCTGACAGGAGAGAGTGAGCAATTATCTCTTCGCGTCGGAGCTGCGGAAGACAGCGCTTCCCGACGTGTCTGACAGGAGAGAGTGAGCAATTATCTCTTCACGTCAGAGCTGCGGAGGACAGCGCTACCCGACGTGTCTGACAGGAGAGTGAAGGAGAACACGAAGCTAAGTGACAACTGCCTTCATGTTACAGACTGTGATTTCTCTGAACGTTTATTTTGTAATAGTAAAAGTAAAAATAGAATACTTACCAGAAGTACAGTAGCAGCATCTAGAAAGGAAAAGAAAAGAGATACAGAGACTTAGAGAGAACGGCAGATATCAGCAGAAAAAGACTGTAAATATGTAAATACGACAAGAGAAAGACTTACCCAGCCTAACTCCGGCATCTAGAGCACACTAAAAAGAAAAGACCAAGAAGTTTATGGAGTGGAAGTACACAGAAAAGAAAATAACCAATATTAAAAAAGAACCCTTAAGTTAAGGCAACACACAGTTTAGAGTCAGGTAGGATTTCCTATTAATAAGACGAATTTAATAGAGAAGGAAAGAAGGACAGGAATTAAAATTGTTAACTGTAATTACAGATGTGGGCTATGAACAACTAGCAAGAAAAGAGAAGGAAAACACATCAGACTACAGGAAGAGAAGCAGGTCACAGTAGGATCTAGGGTAGGTAATCGTAGAGAGAGATCTAGGAGCTAGTGAGAGTAGTCAGATTAAGAAAGACTTATTTAATGTGTATGCTTAGTTTCCTTAGGTATCTTTCGGTGGCTGGAAGACGGCTGACGGAGGACGCTGTCTCTTCTTTGTTCTTTATTATTTTATCCAATTTCCCCCTTCCCCCTTTTCAAATGGACTAGCGCCATGATCTAATTCTGGCCCTGGTTGTTTGGAAGTGGGAGTCGGGAAGCTAGCATCTTCTGTTCCCGTGCAAGAACTAGAGAACCAAGATTGGTAAGCCGTGGTCTGACACGTCTCTCCCCCGCCGACGCTCTCTCCGTGATGCCACAGACCGGAAGTTCGGCGCACTCCGCTAAGCCAGGCCGGGGATTGAAAGGCCGCAGACCGCCGCCGCAACCAGGTCCGCCTGTGAGCTCAGCAGGGCGTCCTCGAGAGTCCGGAGCGGATCCCCCAGCGCCTGGGGTCACCGCAGCACCCAAAGGAGCAAGAAGCAGGCCGCCGTCGTAGCTATAACAAAGCTAAGCTGGGCCTGGCGCCGGAGGGACACAGAAAGACGTCTCACTCCGTCGCCATCTTGGCCACGCCCTCCGAGTCTACCACTTTTAACAGCTGGCTGGTGAGGGCTTTTGCCCAGATCTTCACCTCCACATTAAGGGGAGAAATTGGGTGGTAGGAGGAACATTGCGTCGGGGCTGGCCCGGTTAGAGAACAACTGTTATGTCAGCTAAGTGCATATCAGGGGGCAAGTGACAGATTTCTAGTGCTTCATTAAAAACCTCTACCATTGTTGGGCCTGGATGTGTCCAGTATGCCTTTGTGAACTCTACCGGGAACCCATTGGGGCCCTGTGTCTTGCTGGGCTGAAGCGGGGAGACAGCTCCCCCCAGATTCTAGATTATAATTGCTCCTTCCAGAGAGTCCCTGTCTGCCCCATGAGGCAACAAAATAGGTTTGTCACAAAGGAGATCTTTTTGGGATCTGTGGGTTTGGAGGAGTGTAACATTTACTCCACTTTGACATACATGATTGCATTTTAGTCACAATGTAGTTTGCACCTACATATATTCTGTGTGACTAATGTTATAATAGACAATGGGAGTGTTACATATATAAAATATCCCTGCACACTAATGCAATTTATATTGGCAGGCAGGCCACAGGGGAGCAAGCGAGTTCCACTCGGTTGGCTTGTTTATTTATTTATTTATTGAGTTTGTAGAGCGCGACAGCTACCCACAAAGGGTTTCCTGGCACTGGATGATCAGGGAACTGGTAACCTCGGTACTACAGAAGGACGAAATTATTGGGTTGAATAGCCAGGTCCTTAATGTTCTGCGGGATCGTGTGTAGATGGTTTCTTTGCGGATGTCAGGGGGGAGAGAATTCCACAGTGTTTGGCCGAGGTAAGAGAAAGAACTACCACCCATCCTGGCGAGTCTAATTCTGGGTACAGTGAAGTTACCATGGGAGGTAGATTGGAGGAGACGAGAGAGAATGTAGGGATGGACAAGGGATTGTAGGTATTGTGGGGCAGTGCCTGTTTTGATTTTAAACATGTAGCTCGGGGTTTTGAATTTGATACGACCCTCTACCCTGAGCCAATGTAGATCGCGAAGGTGTCCGGAGATGTGGGCTGTTTTGGGAATTTTGCATAATAGTCTTGCGGCAGAGTTTTGAACTAGTTGTGATGGAGCGAGGTGGCAAACGCAAAATTTTGTGTACCCCTCGTAAAGTTAATGTCACATAAATGACATTAATATTTACTGATTGCATGTTTTGCGAAATTAACCAACCATAGAGTAAAGTGCACACATTATTTTTATTATTACACATGGGGAGAACTAACTTGCTTGCATGATGCAAATAAACCCAGCTAATATGTATTGTTGTTGTGTTATGAATTAATGCACAGCTTGGAAAATAATTAAAACGCAATTTAAATGTGCTTATTGTATTCATTTATGTGGTGGAGAGGTTGAAATGTAAGTATAAAATGCATTTATGTGGCTTATTTGCTAGGTAACAACTAACTGGGAAACATTAGTTAGGTGGGAGGTAAACAGAATGGGTTTAAATTCAAATAAACAATATAAATCTGTGTTTGTTTTCACGATAGTTTCAAAAGTGGCCTCTGAGGCCTGAGCAAAGATGGCTTCTGGGGTAAACTGTGAACAAGAGCTGAACTGCGCAGGCGCGCCAAAACCTGCAAGTCAGAGTGAACTGCCTGTGCTCGAGGAGGTTCATGGCTGATGTGGCCCGGATCCTAGGATGGGTGCCAAACCTGGGCGACTTAACGTTGAGATCATGAGAATTTTGCTTGATGTTGCCACTCAAGGAAATGGCTAGGCCAAAGACTGTCCTAAACAAAGACTTATTATTTCTTGCTGACACGTTATGAAAATGATGCTGTAATGGTGAAGGGATGTTCACCCATCCCGATTTTGTCCAATCACAGCCCAAATAAGTGGTGTTAGTTACATTTTAGATGTATTAAGTTAGGGATTTAGGGTAAAAAAACGCTGGTTTTGTCTAGTTGGGGTCGCTTTTTCAATTTCCATCGGAGATGCTGCCCGATTGCTGACCGATTCCCGGATGTAAGAACCCTAATGTTTTCTTTATTTGTTTGCTTTGCAGGATTGAAGGACAAGATGAGGGTGCTAGTTAGGTATGTTAGGAGAGAATGACTTTGGAACTATCTGTTCTTTGCTAATCTTTAACTGTTTTCTAAAATAAAGCGATTTTCTTGAGCTCTAAATAAAATGATCCTTTTGAAATAAAGTTTAAGATTTTACCGAATAAAGATTTACTAATGCCTAAATGTCAGACATGATAAAGTTTTGCTTTGAATAAAAATTAGATAAATGAAGAAGTAAGAGCTGGTCTTTGAATTCTTCCTACGCCTAATTTTCATTCTAGTAGATCCATTGCCACTATGGTGGTGTGTCTGAATAATTTAAGTCTGAATAAAACCATGGTAAAAATGTTTTAAATCTGCAGGTGTAAATAATGAATAGTTAAATAGGTTTAGACGCTCCACCTAAATGTTACAGCGTTTCTCTGTTGTGATTCACCAGAGCCTTGAAGCCGAGTGTAAGTGAACAGGGTAAATGCGCAGTGTTATGGGCCCGGTGATGCATGATTTGTGTGTTTTAAGGTTTTAGGGTAATGGTGGGTGTTAATTAGAAATGATTTCTGGAGCCGCGCTGTAGCAGTATTTACTTGGTAGCAGAGTAGTGGTTACTAAGGAAATTAGCTAGGGTTATGGTAAAGTACTATGTAGAGTTTGATGTACAGAATTATGACTAACATCTGTTGAGTTTGTATTACGTTACATGTAGTCTTGGAAAGGCTTCATAGAGTAGGGTGAAGCCAGTGCCTCCGTCTGCAGGTGGAGGAAGTGTGGCAAGGTAGTCGCACAGTAAATTGGTCTGTTAAAAAAAAAAAAAAAAAAGGAGTATTGCCGAATACTGCGGTGGTATCGTCGCATATCACTGTTTAGGGACCTTAGGTGTGAAAGGATAAATGTATAGTGAGGACAGTCTATGAAATTTCAGCCTTCAAGTATAGGGATCACTCCGTGCTTCCCGACTAAACCTTACTGCTGGGAGAGTAATAGGTCTTAACCCGAACTTGATTGAAGGGTAAAAGGAGTGGCGTCTCTCTTTTGCTAACAATAGAGGAATCCTGTGGTGGGTTAGTGGCTGCGCTGCCTACTGGTAACACAGAGTTCATGTATATATGAATAGGGTTTTCCGTATGAACGTGTGTAAATGATATTACAATACACGTTCAAGCGAAACTCTGGGACTGTCTCTAAGGAGGTGAAAAGGATCTCTGTATGTGCTTTCCTAGAGAAGCGAGATTGTTATTGCCTGATAGAAGGGTAAAGCCAGTAGTGTTGCTTTATCGGCGAGTCTAAAAATTCTGAGGAGATAAGCGTCGTCTACTCCGGTTACAGAATACTTGTGCGATTGAAAACTCTATCACTTTATTAGCGAAACAGATTAGTGGATTTGTTTTGTGTAAGTTACTAACTGATTTTGTAAAATATCTTGTAAATATGGCTTCTTGAAAAAAAACCTGCAAGGGAGGGGTCAGTCGGTGCTGCAGAAGCCGGAGCGCTGGTGACGTCAAAAGTGTCGCGCTGGGATTGGTCCACGTGACCGAGACAGAGTAGGAGTTGATTGGTTCATCACAGAAAGCAGCAAAGGCTATTGGTTAAGCACTATAGTGACGTATCGTGTTCTAACTGGTGCATTAGTGCGAACCGCGCTGTGATAGGTTGGTGTTACGGAATCAACAACAGAATAGTACGCGATCTTTTGAAAGCAGGAAAATTTACCGACAATGTCATACTACTATTATGATGATGACAGGAAGAATTCTTCATGGTTTAAAAAGCTGAAAAACATGTTCGTAAAAGACAAAGAGGTACTTACGAGGGAAAAATACTTCCTTCACCGAAAACGCCTGCTTCCTATATGTTGACAAAATATGGTTACCATACGTGTGTTCGGTTGGAAAATTGGGTACATTATACCAAGGATGATGGTGTGTTAGCTTTTTTGGAAGGAGGATCATTTGATTTGGCTATTCTGAGGAATTTGAGAGACAAAATGATGAAACTTGAACCGAGACCTAGACCGACTCAGTTTGAAGCACTGGTTGAGTGGGAAGATGAGATGCATCAAATGGAGAGTGAGAGGTTGAGTAGGCATCTTAGACCAAGAGGTAGAGGCAGAGATTTGTGGGGAGAAACACATGAGGCTAGAATGCGAAGATGGAGGGATAGTAGTATGTGCGATGGCATGTATCCCGTCAGATTGGTTGAAGAATATGAGGGATGAAAAAGTACGGAAAAGAAAAAGAATACAGAAGTGGGAAATCAAAGCTATGGTGAAAGCGAATCAGAGGATGCTGTTTTAAAATAAATATTAAATAGAAGACCACCCCCATATCAACCAAGGGCCAGATGTAGGAGCCCTAATACCGGTCGGAAACGGCCGATTTCGGCCGTTTCTGACCGGTATTAGGGTTTTCAGATGTAGGGGCATGTTATTTGAAGAATCGGTAATTTTACCGATTCGGTAAATATACAGATTCAGTAAAATACCGAATCGGTATATTTACCGAATCGGTAAATCCATATGTAGCTGACACTCCTAAGAGTGCCACAGGCCCTTAAGAGTCGGTATTCTACCACACAATCCTATTGTGTGGTAAAATACAGAATTCAGGTGTACATGCCTTAGGGCATGTATGTGTGCCACATGTCACACAAGCCTGTACTTGGGGTGCTAGAGGGTGTCAAAGTGACACCCCCTGCACCCTTGCAGGATTCGGTATTTACCGATTCGGTAAATACCGATTCGGTATTGCCCATTGCTTCCTATGGGCTTCAAGGCCCATAGGAATCAATGGGCAATACCGATTCGGTATTTACCGAATCGGTAAATACCGAATCCTGCAAGGGTGCAGGGGGTGTCACTCCTGAATTCGGAATTACCTAAATCTGCCCCCTTCCCATTTACAGACTCTTAAATACCGAATCGGTAAAATTCGGTATTTAAGAGTCTGTAAATGGGAATTACCTACATCTAGGCCCAAGTTCTTTATGGACTACCCCAAACGCCCTGATGGCAGAAGGAAGAGTAAATGAATCGCCAAGACAACCATCACATTTTTGAGCTTTTCCTGAAAGAGTAGAAACAAGATATGTCCCAAGTACACCGATAGGAGAAGCTAGAATTACAGGAACTCCTGTACAAAGTAATGATTCACACAGAATTGTGCTAAGTGCGAAAAGACAAAGTAATGAACAGCCAAATATGTCTGATTATGAGCGTTCTGCACATGAATTGATTCAGAACCTTACTAAGAATATGGAAGCTTTAACTGTACCAGTAACCATAGGACCTGTGATACCGGTATTTGAAGACCAGAAATTAAGTTTACAGAGAGCAAAAGAGAGCACTTGTCCTGATTTATCAGAAATAAGGCAGAATATAAGTGTAAATCCACCAGAGTTAACTTTTAATCAAAATTTATCATGCGGATACCCGACAGGAGCAGAATCTGACTCTGCTACTCCAGAGAGAAGTGCAGATCAAGTAGATTTAACGCAGACACCCATGGGACCATCAGAAAAAGAGTTAAGTGAATGGATAAAATCGTTAAAATTAAAAGAGCAGGAATTAAAAGTGTTGGATGTGTCTAAATTAAAAGTGGACATGGAAGAATTAATAATTGGAACAATTGGGACTGACAGATTAAAAACTTACCAGGATGATGAGCTCATGTTTTTATGTAAAAGCATAACATGGAGAGCAAAGACAATGTACGATCAATGAGAAGAAGTGGCAAGTGAGTGTGGAATAGACTTTTCCAAAATAAAGTCATTGCAGAAATCTTATCGAGTAGATTTTGCAGAAAGAGACATTGAAAATATGAACACTGCAGGAAGACAAGTTCAGATAAAATATTTGATTGTGTTGTTGCGCAAATGGGGTGATGTAGGCAAATGGAGAGTCAAGTGGGCAAAGAAGAAAGAAGAAAATAGTGATAAGTCTACTTTAGCTTTCCCCATTAGAGAAAAGGGAAAAGTGGCAACTGAATTCCCTATGAGAGAAATTCCTGGAGGAGGATATGTGCATGTACCTTGGAGCAGACAAGATATATTGTCATTTACGAATGATTTCCCCAGATTGAGAGAGAAGCCAGTAGAATGGTATCGACAAGTTGACAGATTTGTAAAGGTGTCGAAAGTACTGTGGATTGATTTAGATGGATTATTTGACATAGTGGTACCAACAGATTTATGGACGGAATGTAAAATATCTGTGGATTGGCCTAGGGAGGAGTATCCCAGAGATGAGAAAACGGGAGCTCCTTCACCAGACGTGATGAGGAAATACGAGCAAGTGATAGTATGGTTGAAAAACAAAATACCTCCAAAAGAAACTGATTGGGTAAAAATAGACAGAACAACACAAGAGCCAAAAGAAACAGTGCATTCATTTTATGAAAGGTTGTTGTTAGTTTTCAAACAGTACAGTGGTTATGAATTGAATTGAATTTGACAAGCTTTATTTCAATATAATTCATATATCTTGAAAAGCAATACAGAAAAAAAGAAAAAACAGAAAATGCAGTGCATAGGTATAGACATAGAGTTCATAATAAAACAACATATGTATTAAACACAAATGCTGGGTTAAAAATAGGTACTAGACAAAATACAAAGGCCTAGAAAATCTAACTTCGTGAAAAGCAACATATGTGTGTACATAAGAACAAGCTAAAAATAGGTATTTAGGCAAGATACAAAAGCCTAGAGGATCTAACGCGCCATGCCCAACCTAAAAATTTAGCCATGCCACATGCAAACAAAGGACGAGGATCTGATTTTAGGATTCGTAAAGCCTCCTTATGCGATCTAGTGCAAAGCCTCCTACAGATTGGCTTCAGCCATTTGCGGCATGGTATTGCATAGGCTGGGCATTCGAACAATAGGCGGGGAACTGACTCAGATCTATTCAGACAAAAGGGGCAAAAAGGAGTCGTCTGTGCCGGGACCTTCCAACTGGCAGTCAATTGCCCCACTGGGAGTACGCCCACCCTGAATTTAAATTATAAGGCCCTATCCCAAGTTTTTGAAATCATATCCAGATATGATTCACAAAGGGGCACCTCCTTAATCAGCAGGAAATCTGCAGTGGCTTTACAAAGATTGGCCTTGCTATTTCTGCCATCAATCACCCAACTCCAGTATAACTTTTTTAAGGTTGCCTTGGGCGGGGCAGATCTGTTGAGCCAGGCATCCTCAAGGCCCAAGTCAAAGAGGAGGCGCTTGACTTCCTTTAGCGAGCGAACCTTGGGCCAACCAGGTGTTGAGAGGAGTTCCTTTAGGGCCTCTGTATAACTGGACAATTCTGGGACCCTCCAAATGCGTGCCCACAAAAGAAGGGGGCGCAGCCTCGCCAGGTCGCTAATGGGCCGGGTACCTGTGTCCAAAAGAAGTGGAAGAGAAGGTGTGCTATATGGGAGGCCCATAAGATCTTTATGGAATTTATTTTCAGAGCGGGACAGAAGATCTACATTCTGCACACCCCACACTTCTGCCCCATACAAAGCTGCACTCACCGCTCTTGCCCTATAGATATCAAGTACCGGAGCAATGGATTTAAGTGATGATGCGCGTTGCTCCTTCAGGAGGGCCCCCACCACCCTCTTGTGGGTCAACAGCATCTTTTGGTGGTGTGGTTTCCAGCTCATGGTATCACAAAGGCGAATGCCTAAATAATCAAACTCCTTGACCCTCTTGAGTGGGACGGAGTCCAAGGAGGGTGGATTGACAGTCTTCTTTGGTGGATTTATAACCAGGAACTTCATTTTCCCAGTATTAATAACAAGACCCCTTTGATCGCAGAAGGTCTTGAAGTTAGTAAGGAGACTCTGCAGGCCTGCTGGGGTTTTGGAGATCAGGAGGGTGTCATCTGCAAATAGGAGTGTAGGTATTTTCTTGCCCGCCAGGGAGGGTGCATCTGCTGGATGTTTTAATAAGTGCTCCACCACTCCGTTAACATATAAAGAGAACAGAGTGGGGGCTAGCACACAACCCTGGCGGACACCCCTATTTACAGAAATGCGTGATGTTTTTTGTCCCTGATTGCCCCACCTGATCTGCGCAAAATTATTTCCATGAAGCTTTATCAGCATATTAAGTAAATATGAAGGGATACCCATTGCGTCAAGAACACTCCAGAGTTGGTTGCGTGGGACCAGGTCAAAGGCAGTCTGAAGATCTATAAACGCAAGGTACAGACTGCCCTTGCCCAGTACAACCACTTTCCAGTAGAGCATCATTAACCGGAATGACTGCTCAATGGTCCCCATGCCGGTTCTGAAGCCGGCCTGATAGTCAGAGAGGATTTGCTCCTCCTCTACCCACTGTAAAACCCTTCCCAGGACTACCTTGCCTGCCACCTTCTGTGTGGAATCTAAGAGGCTTATAGGACGATAGTTAGCAGGGTCGTCCCAACTCCCTTTCTTAAAGATCGGGACGACCTATGCACCCCTCCATGAGTCCGGAAGAGTCCCATCATCCATGCCGGTGTTCAGAAGGGAGGCAATAAGTCTCCCCCACTCGTCCGGATTAACCCGGAGCAGATCACCTGGGATACCGTCAGGTCCCGCAGCCTTGTTTGGGACAAGGCACCTGATCGCCCCCACTACTTCCTTAGGCATAAAAGGATTGTCCTCATTAAATTCCGTACGTTCTTTAGGGGATTGTATCTTCAGGCTAGCAGCGGGACCCACAGACAATTTCAGGCTAGCAGCGGGACCCACAGACAATGAATAGAGCTGGGAAAAATGGTTAAACCACACATCATCAGTTATGTTACATGTGATTTGTGAGTCTATGGGTTTATTCCTTGCTCTCAGTGGTTATGAGGAATTAAATGAGAAAGATATGAGTCACTTTGTTTATAGATTCGTATATGGATTAAGACCAGAAATCTCAGACATGATTAGACATAGCATGATGGATTGGCAGTCGAGTTCAGTAGATAAGGTTCTGAGACAAGCAAAATATTGTAGTGAGGAGATTGATGCAAAACAAAAGAAGCTGAAGGAGAAAGCCATGTGGGCACAAGTAAAAGTAGCCGAACAACAAGTAGCACAGATGGAGAATAAGAATGCAGGGAATCAAGGTGGGATTAAAGGTAAACCTAAATTGGTGGGGAATATTGATGAATTGAAAAAGAAAATGCCATGTTTCAACTGCGGTCAGATAGGGCATTGGAAACGAGAGTGTAAATGTCCACCTAGAGTTAATGGGGAACATACATCATTGAATCCGCAGGTGCAATTTGAGGTAAATCAGCAGCAACCGCAGCACCAGCAGATAGCAAATCAGCAAAGTAAGGTGCCGCAACCGCCACTGCCATACAGTGGGAATCAGCAGAGATACAGTGCAGAGACAGGATTAAGCGGTGGTGAGCAGCTAAAAAGACCGCAAAGAGTAAATGCGTGTCCTCAATATTGGTTGCAAGAAGAGAATGGCAGTGAGCCGGATGAAAATTTCTGACGGTGCCTGAGGGAGGAAGAAGAGTGTGTGCTTGGAGACACTCTTGAGGTAGATCAGTCAGGTCCATTTGTGAGCGGAAAGGTGAATGATGTGCAAATAACTTTTGTAGTGGACACTGGTGCTACCCGTTCTACTGTTAGATCAATGGAAATTCAAAATCTTCCTCTCTCGGGTAAAACAATCCAGGTTGTAGGTGTAGCTAACAGACAGATAAATACTCCTTTAACAAAACCAGTTGAAATAGAGATTGGGACGTATAAAGATATGCATCGGTTTGTGGTGTGTGACAGCAGTCCTGTTAATTTGTTAGGCAGGGATATATTGTGTAAGATGAACTGTGCCATATACTGCTCACCAGATGGCATAGAATTGCAGACTCCAGATGAAGATAGTTTGTACAAACTGACAATGCTCATGATTGAGGCAGAACAGGACAAACTGTTTCCTGTTTTCGATAAAGAGAAAATTCCTGATGAACTGAAAGAGGCAGTGAAAGAAAGTGTATGGGATTTCACTGAAAAGATATAGGTTTGATGAAAGGAGTTGATCCTGTGAAAGTGTCCATAAAAGAAGGTGCGAATTATCCAAATACACCACAGTATAAAATGACTGCCGAAGTAACTGAAGGAATTACTCCAGTAATCGACAAAATGATTGAGCAGGGAATTTTGCGAGAAATTGAGAGCAGTCCTTGTAATTCACCAATTATGGGATTGAAGAAGCCAAACGGAACATTTAGAATTGTGCAGGACCTGAGAAAGGTTAATAAAATTGTAGTCCCATGTTGTCCGATTGTCCCGAATCCAGCAGTGATTCTGTACCAAATACCACATGATGCAGAGTGGTATACAGTGATTGATCTATGCAATGCCTTCTTTACTGTTCCATTGCATCCAGAAAGCCAACCAATTTTAGCGTTTCGTTTCCAAAATCGTATCCTAGCATGGTGTAGAATTCCACAAGGGTACACTGAGAGTCCATCGATTTTTAATCAGCTGCTAAAGAAATCGTTGGAAAATTTGAGCATGCCTGGAGAATCTGTGTTAGTACAGTATATTGATGATCTTTTGGTAGCATCAAAAACAAAGGATGCCTGTATAGCTGATACAGTGGCATTATTGAATCATTTGGCTGAGGAGGGACATAAAGTGTCTCCATCAAAATTGCAGTTTTGCCAGAAAGAAGTACAGTTTTTAGGCCACAAGATTGCAAAAGGAATTAGACAGGTCACTGTCATGTCTACACAATGATGACAGACAAATATCTCATGTATCTAAGAGAGCTTTATTCTACACATCCTTCATCATCCCTGTCCCTACTCTAACTGCCCTAGTTCCTGTCCCCGGCTCCTCCCATTCCTGCTCCTCCCTTTAACTCCACCCCCCAACCACTAGACTACATCACACAATCCTACATCTCCCCCTTTCTTAACAAGATGAGCTTAATGTCCACAGTGTTCGCAATTCTTCAATCCACCACACGGGTCGGCGGACAGCCTGTTCTTCAAGCCTCAGTAGTGTCGAATCAGTGGTGGGCTTGGCTTTGGTCCATCTTTCCGTTGTCTTAATCAGGGCATCCTTGACTACGTTGCGTGTGAACTGTTTATCCTCATATTCCGCAGGCATCATGTTTCCTTCTTGTGGTGTAACTGCTGTTGGATCAGATGCTCGATCTCTTTCATGAGTGGATAATGTTCTGGTTCTCTACCGAGCACCCGCATCTGCTTTTACTTCCTTTTGTCTTGTCCGGTCGAGGGCAACACTGCCCTCCAGTTCAGGGTCATGTATACCAGACAGTACGGTACTATCTGACGAGATTGTCTTGGTTTGGTTCGGTAACTCATTCGCGGCCTCGGGTTGTCTGGCGAACTCTTGGGCTATCTGTGCAGAGGCATGTTTCTCTCTCATCCGATGATGATCTCTCACTACTGACACGTCCGGCTTTCCTTGCGGAGTGACTGGCTGGTTCCTTCTCAGCCGGTGACTAAGGTCCACTATCTCTGTTTTCCTTTTGTAGGACCTTTGAGTCAGCCTTGCGGACCCCTTCAGGGGTGACGGTGTATGATCTATGTCTGGATATACTTGTGACTGACATGACAGGTTGTCTTGTGGAGTGACTGAGTATTCAGAGACCTTAGTGTTGGACATGTTGCTCTTGACGGGAAGGATGTCCTTTGGTTCCATGGTGCGTTCGGGTGGTTGACGCCATGGCTGTTGTCGGGACCATGACTCGGTCGACTCAAGGGATTGGACAGACATGCTTTCTGAGTCAGAGAAGTCTTTTGTCGACTTCCCGGATCGGACAGACGCGCTCTCTGAATCAGAGGAGTTCCTAGCTATATTCTTTTTAAGACGTTCCTTTGAGAGTGTATCGAGTAATGGATATCTGAAATGAGTAGGCCGTGACACGCTGTTCTTTGACTCAGGGTTGTCTTTAAGACGCTTCTCCGAGAGCCTTCGTCGACTCGTCTTTGACGTTGTTTCATTTCAGAAGGTGTTCAACAACCACGTTCTTGTTCTTTGTGTTTGATCTCGAGGTTTTTCATCTTTGCCCTTCTCACATGATGTCAACGACTTCTTCTCAGTTTCTTCGTTGTCACGGGTGCCATTGATGCGTTGGTCTTTTCCTGTTTGTCGTTTGGGAGGATCAGTTTGTCTTATGCGACCTATTTCTTCTTCCCACTTATTTGGTGCTCGGACACCTATGACATGGGTGTGATGTGTTCTCCTGCTGGATGTTCCCTTGGACTCATCTTCACAACTTGGCGAAGAGTGTTCCTGCGCCGACTTCCAGTATTGACCATGTTGATCTCTTCTTCTATAGTTTGTCTTCCTTACCCTCTTGTTGTGCAGGTTGCCATCTTGTCCAGGGGTGCGATCTGTCCCACTTGACGCTCCCTCCTCGTCAGACTTTGAATGACACCTTGAGGGTGAAGAACTCCTTGGGGTTGTCCTTTGACTAGTTGACTCGGAGTACTCCTTGTCACTTCCTTTGTCACTGTGTCTCTCCCGCTGTCTTTTCACTGGTCTGCCTTCCCTCTCTCTCCTTTCTGTTTTGTTTGTTTTCCGAGATGTGTCTGTCCATGCATCTTGACATTTTGCCTTCAGAGCCAGGTCCTCTGATCTGTCTCTTGCTTTGACGTGCATTCCAATTTCAGCCTTCCTAATGATTTCTTCTAACGACCAATGCCCTCGCAGGATCTTGCGCTTTGTGTCGGGGTTTGCGCAGCCTTCAATTATCCGGAGCCGAACTGCGTCCTCATTCGTAAAGGTGTTGAAATGGCAGCCTTGTACCAGGTTTTGCAACCGAGTGATGAAAGTTGGCAATGGTTCGCCTGGTTCCTGCCGAGCCGTGTTGAAAACGATGCGATCATGATCCACATCTGCTTGTGCGGAGAGATGGGCACATAGCTTCTCCTGGAGTCTTTCATAGACTTCGGTGTCTTCTTCGGAAAATGTTCTGATTGGGCATCGGCCCGCAGGACCCACCAGATGGAGGAGTAGCATTAGACATTTTCTCTCTCTTTGTTCACCATTGGCGTCCAGGAAGTCACCCAATGTTGCCAGCCATTGGTTCCGTTTGAGACACAGACTCCAAGTATCAGTCTGCACCCCTGGGGGTGGTACTTTCATGCAGGGGTTGGACCGTTGTGCTACTCCTTTCCCCGCCATGAGAGGAGGATTCTGACCGATTATATTCGCAGGGCACGGGCTGTTCACTCGGCTTCTCGTCTTCTTAACTGATCCTCTTTTGTCGAGGCCTTCGGTCTGGTCACTTGCTGGGACGTTGATAATCTTTGCAACCATCACAGTATGCGTCAGTGAATAAAACTTAGATTTCTTGCGGTCCGAAATGTCCACCACTCAGCTGCACTGTGCTAGACACAGGGCTCCTTCTCTTTCGAGTCGCATGTTAGTGGCGGGTGGTTACCGACTCTTCCGCGGTGATGCTGGGCACGTTTGACATCTTCGTTCGTTCGGGCGTTCCCTTTACACTAGTGCAAATCCTCCAGTTACTTCAGTGTATGTTGTGCTTGTTTCTGGGGCTGTCCTTCGCAGTCTTGCCCTCTTCAGAATCTCATGCGATTCTGTCCAGCAGCTATTCTCCCTTTTTCGCTCTTCGGTATGTGTTCACCATCACCTTTACCTGTTGCTTGCGTTTGCTTATGCTTGTTTTCTTATTATGCTCCTTGCATTTGCTCGTGATTATCTGTGTCCACTTGTCGCTTCTACCTAGCTCTTGCATGTGTCTGTGCTCGTTTCTTTTCCTCACTTGCGTTGGCCAATGTTTGTTGCATCGCTTTTGTAGGTGCTCGTGCTTGTTCGCTGTTTCTTCCTTGCACTGACTCGTGCTTGTTCGTTTGTCGATGTTCGCGCATTTGCTTTTGCCGGTGCTTGGTCCTATACCTTTGCCACTGATTGATCCTCTAGACTTGCCAAAGCCTGTCCTTGTATTTCACTTACATTTGTCACTGCTTGTTGTACTATTTCTCTCCTGTAGTTGTCTTTGCTTGTGCTTGTTTCTTAGACTGCTTCTAGTATTTGCATGTGTTTGTTGCGTCACTGCAACTTTCTCTTGCCAATGTTTGTTTTCATCAAACTGGAGACTGCCTGACTCTAAAATGGCCGCCTCAATTCTGCACAGGGGGTGTGCTGAGAGCTGCCTGACTCTAAGATGGCCGCGGCCACCGAGCTCTCACTTCACACGAGGCTTCAATTTCGGTCATTCAGCCTTCTGGACTCACCGGCAGCTGGTCTCCAGTCAGCGTTCTCCAGACCTTTTTCCAGACCTCAGATTCACAATCAGGTGAGGCTTGGGGTGGGCTCCCACGGCGTCTCACAAGACTCCGCGCTCGATCGGCGACTGCGTGCCAACACTCACGCATCGGGGGTGAGGTTTTCCGACGTCGGAGCCCTTCGAGCTCTATCTCGAGCTCCACTTTCGTCGCGCTCGTTAGCGCCTGTCAGCAGGTCCTCTGGGGCACTATCCTTCCCTTGGGCACTCTTCACTACGTTGGGGTGCAAGGCAGAGTCGGGGTGAGCACCCGACTTCTGTTCCGGTGGTGCACGCCAATTTACACGCATCAAGCGTGAGTTGCGTTTTTGGCGCGATCGAGCGTTTCTCTTCCTCCGACGCTCGGGCGCTCGTTTCTTCGGCTCTTGGGGTCCCTTTCAATCCCCTGGCTTTGGGGAGAGGGTCCTTCGCTGCTGGCCTCTCTTCTTTAAGCGGCAGCACGGCTCCACACAGCAGCATTCTCCTTCTTTGAACACTGCTCAGGACAGGGTGCTCTCAACAGGGTTCTGTGGGCACTGGGCATGCCCATCCCACCCTCGTCGCCAGTTGTCATGACTACACAATGATGACAGACAAATATCTCATGTATCTAAGAGAGCTTTATTCTACACATCCTTCATCATCCCTGTCCCTACTCTAACTGCCCTAGTTCCTGTCCCCGGCTCCTCCCGTTCCTGCTCCTCCCTTTAACTCCACCCCCCAACCACTAGACTACATCACACAATCCTACAGTCACAATTGAAAGAATTAAAATGATACAAGGATTGCAGCCCCCTAAAACTCAAAGACAGGTAAGAATGTTCCTAGGAATGGTGGGTTATTGTAGACAGTGGATAAGTGGATTTTCATTAATTGCAAAACCATTGCAGAGACTGACAAAGGCAGACAACAGAGACCCAATTGTTTTGACCAAAACAGAGATGGAAGCATTCAAACAGCTCAAAACTAAATTGTGTGAAGCACCAGCTTTGGGAATGCCTGATTATGAAAAAGAATTTGAATTGTACTGCAGTGAGCGGGAAGGATGTGCTCTGTCAGTATTAATTCAGAGGCATGGAAGAATGAGAAAACCAATTGCATATTTCTCATTTGTTTTGGACCCTGTTGCAAAGGCTTTGCCAGGTTGTCTGAAAGCAGTAGCAGCAACCAGTGTAAGTCTGGAGCAAAATGAAGGAATTGTGATAGGATTTCCTGTGAGAGTCTATGTACCTCATTCAGTACCTCATTCAGTGGAGATTCTCCTCACAAGAGCAAAGACTCAGTACATGACTAACAGCAGAATGACACATTATGAGAAAATAATTTTGGGAGCTGAGAATATGACAATTGCAAGATGTGTGAATGTCAACCCATCAACACTGTTACCCCATACAATTGAGGCAGAAGTGAAAGGTGAGCTTGATCACAAGTGTTTGGATGTTCTGGAGTATGGCACAAAGCCTCGTCCAGACATTAAAGATGAATCTTTGCTCGAATCAGATTTTGTAATGTTTGTGGATGGATCATGCTTGTTTGTGGATGGATCATGCTTGAGAACAGAGAGTGTTCCAGTCTGAAAAAACTCAGTACTATAAGATCTAAACCTACCTCGTCTTCTAGACATAAATCACGCAGTGTTGGGGGTCCAGCAGAGAGCCATTCTAGGCCCATGTCTAATCAATCGTTGTTTCCTTTGCAAGTATATGATAATACCTCCAGCATTGAGCTTCCCTCATCTGCTGTGGAAACAATTTTGCAAGCTATTGCAGCGCATAGAGAAGAGACAGCCCTTGACAGTAAGATATCACAAGCTACCCTTCGCGAAATGCAAGGGGTGGTTAGAAAACTCTCAAGGACATGTGGCGCATTTGGAGTAAGAGTAACCAAGATTGAGGCCAGGGTTCTCTCTAACGAAAATGAGGCTATGGCAAACACTGAAAAAATCAAGTTGCAAGAAGCTGAGTTACTTGATGTCAAATGGAAACTCGAAGATTTTGAAAATCGTCAGTGCAGGAATAATCTGCGCATCTTGGGCATTCCGGAGAAAGTGGAGGGGGGTAATACGCGGGTGTTCATGGTTAAACTGTTTCAGGAGTCATTACCTGAGCTGACAAATTGGAACTGGGACGCTGAAATTCAGCGAGCTCATCGGATGCCATTTAACCTACCTTCCAAACCCGGAGCTTATCCACGAGCAATACTCGTCTATTTTGGAAACTTTTTGCTAAGACAGTCAGTTGCTGAGAAAGCTAGACCCGATCATAAAATCACATTTAGAGAATTTTCCTATTTTTCCCGGCCTGACTTCTGTCACGCGACGGTTGAAAGACGTTGGCGATTGCGCTCTTTAATCAAGCCTTTTCAGGACAAAGGAGCTCAGGCCTTTTTGAATAACCCTGCTAAATTGAAAGTGGTTCGAGCTGGTCAAGCTAATTTTTTTTTCTCTGAGATTAAAGCAAAAGCTTTTCTTGATGAAATGAAATAAGAGTAAAGTAAGATTGATTGAGGAACCTAGAAATTATCTTATTGATGTATACAAGAATGGGAAACAACTTTGAAACTTGTTTTTTTTTTGGGGAATAAGGTGATGGAGCAGACTTGAAGCTCTGGCTATATATCACAGTTGTTGTAGTTGTCCAGCTGTTTTAGTCTGTGTAATATTTACAGTCTTAGTGTAGTGTAGCTCCTATTTTCCCAATAGGCTCTGCGCATTGGAATAGTACCTACAGCAGTAAAGGCCTAGGCCAGACGTTAACTAGGTCTACTACTGTCGATACTAGACTTAATTTTTGGGTTTGCCAGCTAAGCTCAGAGTTCGCTAGAAACTTTCTCGAATGTTCAAGGAAGGATTAACTCCCCTGATTAGACAAGAAGGGATTTAGTTTCTGACAACCATAGAACATGACAACTTTGCTCTCCCCTAATCAAGAGTCAATCTCATGAGTCGTGTGAGCACAAGGCAATTATTTTACTCAGTCAGTACGTGCATTCTTAGTCTCATCAGAATGTAGAGAAAAGGAAGAGACGGGCGTGTTCAATAAAAGATGTTATTTATTGATCAGTCTCTTTTCTCGTACAAGAGAAATGGATCGATATTATTGCAATACTTATAGTTAAGTAAAGTGCATACATTAGAAGCAATAGTATAAAATAATACTGTAAAAACATTGATATGGTTTCTGAGCCATATGATGTTTAAAATGATTAAAATATATTTACATACACATATACATTTGACTAAACGTACTCAACTGGTGTTTCTAAATACGCCTACCCCGTGTACCTGACCTAAGTCTAATGCGTGGGCGGGAATAGAAAGTTACAGTTTAAGTTAAGTTTGTTTTTGCCAAGTGAATAACTAAAGAATTCTCTGTGAGGGGTTATTCAGTTCTGTACCTGGAATTTAGGATGAATGAGGAATGGTATCTCTTTCTCTGCTCTCGATATTCCAGGCTGCCTGCGAGGGCTGCCCAGAAGCGCCGGTGCTGGGTCTCTCGGCTTGAGATAGCAGCGCGTCTCTCAGCGCGTCAGGAAGGCGGGGCTGCTGCCTGCGGGGTCTGCTTCTGCTCTCGGCTTCGGCAAGTATGGCTGCTCCGTCTTGTCACCACGCGTGTCTTTGCATAGGGCAAGGTCGGCAATATTTATACCTTAAAGGTGCCGAGATTGACGTAAGGATGGACATAGGTACGTCAATAAAGATGTCATACGACTTGCTCGTTAGCACATTCTTTTGCAAAAGTTCTCTGTGAAATCAAAACAATGGCCGCACGGATTTTCCAGGTTGTCATAGGTTTGATTTGTTATGAGAACGTCGTATGCCTTATCAGGGGCTGGAGGAATGTCGCTTGTCTAATTAGATCTCAAGCGTTATGACCTAATCAGATAACACGTTCCTGTGCCGTAGTGTGACTGCGTCAGATAACGGTATCTGCATCATGGGGGATTTCTTGCCTCATGGGCTGACTGTTTGTTAACTTGATAGTTAGTTTAACCAGAATAGGGTCAGGAATAGGGGGATCGATTCAGAACCTATAGAAATACACGACACCCACTCCACGCTAACTATGGTCATATCTACTAATCTATGCATAGTATAACATAGTACAACATACTATAGAGTATAGTGTATACCTTACCACCCCAAAATACATAAATGCATTTCGAAATTTTCAAATATACTGAAAAATTGCAGTCATATATATTGTATGCACTTAAGCTATGAATTAAATGCAAAAGTAAACACGCATTGTTATGCATTATTGCTTTTTGGTATATGAGAAATACACATGAAATGGCTCTTAATATGGCTATACAGAAAGGAAGGTCGAGACCATTTCATCACATAATAAAATATTTGTGAACCTACCAGCGGGCAGCTAAAGTCTATATAAAGTATCTAAAAACAGAAATCTTAGTTCTCTAGGAATAGTTTCTTACTTTAAGCAGAAGATCAGTGTCCCGGGGAAAAAATATATAGAAAAATATTTTAAGGGCTTGCTGAAAAAAGTTGCTGTCCGTGAACTGGATTGTAATTGTTCATGTGACTTTTTTTTTTAAAGTTGAAGGCCGAATTCAGGGAACGCCGTGTGCGAGTTTACTCAAAAGTCTCTATTTCTGTTCTGGAGAGAACATCATATCATTCAGGCTTTCGAAAAAACTGTCAACAGCTTCATGGGAAAGTTCCACTAAGTCGGAAATAGGGGTAACCATGCATTCATGCGCATGATTGTCTCCATTGACATTCTGATTTGCATTGCTGACAGAAGGTCGTACCTGTTCGATGTTGCTTTCATCTTGAACTTCACTACTCTTCAATCGTAGTGGTGAAGATTCCAGGAATGCCGTCATCAGAATTGGCAGCCTTTGAGGGCAGCACAAAGCGTGAACCTTGGTAGGAACCAACAGTGTATCTGCATCCACTGGCGCATCCGATTGTAGCGTCAGACAGGTGTCTAACACGCATTCTTCTCCGCATAGCAGACACCTTAGTACAGGTAAAACACACCTTTGCCACATTGGTCGAAATGATAGAAACCAAGTCATGTTTAGGTCTCTAAGCCGGGAAAGTCCCAGGATTTTTGATATCCGGTCCCGGTATCCAATGGCTAGGATCGTATCTTCCATTGTCGCGAGAGTTTGATCTGTGACATGGGTTGCCATAACGAAAAATAAGGACTAGGAATAGGATTCCTGCAATTAGTCCCAGGATCAGGGGAAGTCCGCCAAAAATCGAATGGACGAAATCTGGAAAAATACCCAGTATGGCTTTGAATGGTGTTAATGCCATCGAAAATACTGTCTTAAATACCTTTGAGACCCCAGTGGTATCAGAAATATTTAAGATTTCGCTCAGGATTTCCGCGAAATGTACGGGGGAATTAGTTGATAATAATGTATGTATCTCTGCAGTCGTCCTTGCGACTTGTAGATCATACGTTTCTTTTGATGACGTGAGCCTTGTAGGCGTCTGAAGAAGCACTGTTTTCATTCTGCTTAAAGTGTCTATTCGAATAGAAGTAATTTTCAAACTGGGCCATGCCCTTGCCTCCCTGTCTGGAAAGGAGCTGGGGAACAAAGAACGTCCACAGCACTTGACCTTCGCCGTCGTGGTGACGAGATAAGGAGTCCCGGGCATAAGACTACAACATCTGCGGTCTACAATAAGAATGTAACTCCCATTATAGAGTCTTTGAAAGAATGGTTCTATTTCAGTTGCAGGTGCGCCTTGCTGGTGACATGAAAGGTTGTATGAATTCCCTTCACAGGCTCCATGCAAACTAATTCCGTTACACAGAAGCGTGCCGCTTAGTGACATAGCACAATTGTTGCCACTAAGAAACACTTTCTGTCCTTTATTACTGACACATGCATGTGAATAGGGCAGGTTCCAAGTTGTTTTAAGGTACCCCTTTCCCAATTTCTCGTACATGCCAGCCTGTATATATTTTTGGCAGTATTGAAACCTGAAGGTTGAGATTGGAATATTTATGATTCCGTGGATTATCCATTCACTGACAGGTCGTTCTGACATTGTCATTGGTAATCTTTCTAGTTTTTCAATGCTCAAGATTGTATAATCAGCACCCTTTTGCGCCATACCGATTTGTCTATCAGTAAGGTTAAAGATTTGGAATAGTGACGTTGTGTTGATTAAACGCCAAGGCACGTAGCCTGAACGCAGATTTTGTAACGTCCAGCCAAGCTGTACAATAGAACGCAATTGCGACTGACCATGTTGTAATAACAGTAAGTCTTGCGATAATATGTCGATTGCTGAAGACACAATGCTGTCCAATGAAAAAATTCTGGAGGACAGAGTCATTAACCCATTGTCCACTACAGAAAGTTATTTTTCCAAATTAATACGATCAATTTCACGTATTCTCTCTGCTGTTTCAATTTGAGTAACCTTCCAGGCCTCATTGTATGCTGCATATACAGAGGCTGCTATGAAACGCTTTTGACGCTGTTTGCGTGGTCCCAGTATGAAATCACGCAAGTCAGCACCATCAGTAAGTAAAGTTAGGTGTTGCTTAATTTCAGGCAGTGTGGAAGTTTGTAGCCATTGAAGGCATAATTTGCCCACACTGTATGTTGTTATTATCCCTGGGTGATGTCTTTGGGGATATCTAGGGTCTGGCCTGGTCATTTTGAAACCCTGTGTTTTATTCAGGAATCAATCTTGACAGTTATTTGTATCTGTGGGCCAGATCAACCATTGTTTCCAATCAGGATGTGTTCTGTTTTGGTTAAGTATATGGTTTATGTCTATTTCTTCATCTGTTTCAGAGCTATTGCTAAACATTGTTGGCTTTGGAATAGACGGTTTATTTAAATCTTTGATTTTGGCTAAGCCAAGACAGGTGGTTTGTTGAACAGTGTCATTTAAAAATATCATTTGTTCTGGGATCATGCAGGCTTCTCTAAACCCTGTACTTGCCATTCTTTTGTACCCCAAACACTTTTCAAATCAACATTTTTGTCCCAATAATCAAATCCAAAAGTATTCATTTTTTCAAAGAATGAATCTGAATATATCAATTTCGTGTTGGTTATCATGGTTTTCATCCCTGTCTTGTTTGACAATTTGTAATAAAATGTTTCAGCATTAGTTATGTTAAAACCTGAAAAAGATGAATATTTGTCATAAACGGTTCTAGAGCTCCCTTTTGGAGGTGTAGCACAATGTTCCCATTGATTATAATTTAAAACATTTCTAGGTTGTGCAGATTTATGCAAGAAATGGTTACCATAATGGTTATAGCAATACATACTATCATAATTTGTAGAACCTTGCAAATAATCATGTTTTGTAAATTTAGCAGACATTACTAAGTCAGACATCATATTGTTAATACTTTCAAAGTCCCAATCATCAGCAAATGAGTTTGGTTTTGCAAAGTCACTCAAGGAGATCTTGATTTGGTGTGGATATTTCAGGATCTCGACCGGACCATAAATTTCATAGTCAGTGTTGTCCCAGGCTACCCCACCAGGTATCGGATTGGCTGTGAAGTTGGCTGAAGAAAGTTCTGAAGAAAGTTCTCGTTTCTCGACGTGTGAAGATGTGTGTGGTTTGAGGACCAAGTTGATGTTCTGACTTGCTGTGTCCATTTTAGCATATTTTCCCTCAATGAAGCGTCCCAAAGTAAATACCATGATGAGCCAAAGTATGAGGATAAATGCGCCAAAACCCACCCAAAATTCAATCCATGGAGAAACCAGATATGTTTCTTTCAGTTGTTTCAAAAGTTCCTTAGCTTTGTCTTTAAAGGATTTTGATGATGGCTGTGTCTTTTGTTCGCTGAAACCTTCAGAGGAATCATCGAAGTTGATGAAGTAACCAGATGCAGTTCTGTCAATTGTTCCAATTGGTTCAGGATTTTTGTTTCTTGCATTTTCACTTGGAACTTCATTGTAGATTGGTGTGTCTCTGCTAAATGTCTTTATTTGGGTTTTCAGAGGTCTGAGTTCTATTGCATTGTTGCATAGTCCTTGTTGTTCTTCTTTAGGCGTTTCGAATGTGATGAGCCTCTTTGATAGGACCTCTGTACTGGTAGCAAACCTTGGTGTTCTGCTACTTATTGGGAGTCCACTTGGCCTACCGTTTGTTATCGGCCACATGTTGTGGTTTTACCAGGTCGATGGATACAACTCGGTTCTCCTTTTTTCCAGCAAGTGGCGGTAGTACAACTGATCTTGTCCCGTTGACAGACAAGACAGGAACTGCTTTTCTGTAAGAAGGCCCAAATTCCTTCTTTACCGTGATCTTCTCCCTGACTAGATCCCCGACTTTTGGAATCCAGACAGGTCTTGCTGGGACAGGTGGTGATTCTTCAGTGGTTGTTGGCTGTTGTTTCAACTGTATGTTGCTCAGGTCTTTTCTTGTTTTGTTTAAGTCCTGCAAAATAGCCAAACGGTCTTTGACATCAAAGGTTTTTTCTATTACCACTGAAGTCTGACTATCAAGGTCAGAGATCAACATCCTAGTTCCGAATAATAATTCGTACGGACTGAATCCCTTCAGAGAATTTCTCGGCAAGTTATTTAGACTACGTTGGACACTTATTAGATGTTTGACCCACCCAGCTCCCGAACCTAATACCTTTGCCGTTATAGATTGCTTTATGTCACGGTTTTTTCTTTCAACAATTCCGTTCCCCTCAGGGTGAAATGGACAAGAGTACCGCAATTGCACGCCCATGCTGACCATGGCCTCCTTATAAGCCCGAGAGCTAAAAGCAGGACCATTGTCCGAATGCAGAATGCCAATTGCGTATGTGCCGATAAAGACTCGCAAATCTTTTATAACAGTTCTGGCGTCAGCCGTTCGCTGGGGCCACATCCATATGAATCTCGTGCATGAGTCCACTGCGACCAAGATATATTTATAGTTACCATCCTTTTGTAAGGGACCGCAGTGGTCTAGATAAACACAGGCTAATGGTTTATCCGAGATTAGAAGGGGCGTCTGTGCTGGTGATCTACATTATAAGTGGAAACTAGCCTGTATATGTTAATCGCAAGCCATTCTTTTTGCTGGTAATATTATCTGCCTTGATTCGACGAGGTATTAAACTGTTTCTCTCCCCACTGCGATCTCTGTTGCAGTTTGGGCAGTTTTTTACAAACATGGTGTGATGCAGGCTCATGCCTGGCCACCAGTACCGTGATTGTAATTCTTCCAGAGAATCTTTTAATTTAAGGTGTCTGAGACCCTCGCCCATATGTGCGTCTGCGATTAACAAGTTTCTCCTGTCCATGTTTGGAATTACTCTATCCCCCACTCCAGGGATTCGAGCAAAAGGGACGGAGTTTGCATCGATTATGTATGTATAATTGAGTGGATAGTTGATCGGTAACGCTGAGCAGTCGCCTTTTGATGACGTTTTCACTGCCAGCAATGTTTCACCGTCAATGTATTTTAATGTACGCTTTTTTCGATCTACGGGAGCCGATTTAGTGGCTGCCGCTGCGGCTGCTTCAGCCAATGAATTCCCCACAACGTGAACGCCATCACGTTGATGACTCAGTGAGTGTGTCACGTGAGTCTTTGGTAGTTCTTTTTGTAAAAGAGCTATTTGTTCCCAGAGCAGTCTCTGCTTTATTGGTGCATCTGTGTCATCTTTGTAACCGTTTTGAATCCATGCCTGCAAATCGCTGTTATATGATCTGACGCAGTAATATGAATCTGACACTATAAGTGTCGGGAATTCGCGATCCGCATTATCTAGCGCCATTTTCAATGCTATTATTTCAGTTTGTTGTTCTGAATTAGTTTCTACTGAGTGTGATTTTGTTAATAGAGGTTTTAGTTTACCTCCGCGCCACACTTCTTTTGTAATCTCACATGTGGGGTTGTATGCATGTTCTCCCCAAACGGAGGGTTGAGCATGTCCGTCTGTATAGATTACACAGGCGTAATGTCGTAGAGGAAGAATGTCGATTGGCAGAGGATACGTCTTTTCATATTTTAGATTTTTTAATTCTTCTAGTTCTTAAAAAATTGTCAACCAGGCTATACTTGATAATTCATATCCTTCGTATAGAATTTTTAGATGGGCAATTCTGGACTTTTTGAAGTTAAATTTGTAACCCTCTGCAGCGAACCCAAGTATTATGGTGTTCACTCTTTTCAAGTGAGTCTCCAAGTCATCATCTGTTAAGTAAATGTCATCGACATAAGATAATGCTTCATCATCATATAGTTGTAGTAATTCTGTTACTCTCGCTGAGAATACCCCCGGGCTGTTCTTGTACCCCTGGGCTAACCGACAGAATTGTTTTTGAGTGCCATTTACTGAGAAAGCTGTTAAATATCTGCTCTCTGGTGCTATGTTTTGACAAAAGAATCCGTTGGAGATGTCCAAGGTAGTTTTGTATTTTTTGCGCACTATGTTATTCATTAGTGCAGCACTGTGTGAGTTTTGCACTGCAAAAGTTTTGCAACATGTGTTAAGGTGTCGGTAATCCAAAACTAGGCGATATGAATTGTCTGGTTTGGAGACCGGAAACAAAGGATTGTTCATTTGTGAGGTGCAAGTTTCAATCACCCCCTGGTATTCTAGCTGATCTAGTATTTCATTTACTTGTTTTTTAGCTTCTTGCTTAATTGGGTACTGCCTTTGTGCAGTTGGTTGTGATTTTAACTGGATTTTGTGAGGAGGAGAATCCTCATCCCATCCTACATGATTTTTATATAAAGCAGGTGCTAAGGCCACTGCCCACTTTCTAGCAAGTGTGTATTTTTTATGAATCGGTATTTGATTCGAGAAGGCAGGCATAATTACTTCTTCGCCATGAGGGCACTCCCTGACAAACTCTGGTGGCCAGTCTTTTTCAGCTAGAAGGATGTCATAGCCTTTGGAGAGGTTATCCCAAAATAGTCTCCTTATTTTCCTAGTCTTATCTCCCTCTATACGTAATGTTATCTCGTATATTTTGTGGGGCTTGCTAACTCTGGTATCTGCAGTTTCCACTTGAAGGTATTCATTCGTGTCCACTGTCTCCAGATGATTCATAAGGACTTTGCGAGCTATGCTCACCTCTGCTGCGCTGTCTAGCATTGTCTGAGCCCACTCTCCGTTTTTCAGTTGTGTCCTCAGTATTCTCGGCATTGTTAACTACCTTGATACTGGCTACCTTCTTTTTTGGAAATTGTAATTTCTTTTTCAGTTGAGCAGGTTCCTTGTCTTTGGACTTGGCGTGCTCTTCTGATCGTCCTCTTCTTTCCGATTTCTGCGAGGAATTCTGAAAAGATTGAGAGGGACGTGTATCAATGTCTTGATATCTATCAGGTTTTTTAATATTATCCCTATTTCTAAGGTTATATCTATTCCCAGAGGGGTCACTCTGGGGTGACCTTTGTCTCGGGTTTGGAGATTTCTCTCTTCGCCTAGGAGACCTTCCTCTGGACTGGAATTTCTTTTCTTTAGGATTGGATTGTTTGTTCCCATCCCAGTTCTTTTTTGGTGAAATATTATTATTATTAAAAAACATTTTTTCTGGACTTGTAGTCAGTTGCGGTTTTACTGGTATTCCACCTAGACTATCTCTGCCTAGTTCTTCATAGGATTTTTCTATGATTCTGGCAATTTCAGCTGGTTGGTCTGCTATATCTGTCTCTTTTAACCTCTGGCGGATCGCCACGTTTGCTGCTTCACCTTTTATGTTGGCTAATAGTATAGCCGAGACCTGCTTGAAGTCTTTTAGTAATTTCATACCAAGAGTTAAAGCAGGTTCTGGACCGTATTCATCTTGAATTTGTTTTAGCACATCTGGTATCACCGAAATGGATGGAACACCGTGCGTTTTTGTATAGATGGAAGCAAAGACTGTACCCCAAGTGTCACAGTCCTCAATGTGTGGTGCGATTCCCATTGGGAGACATATAGTCAGAATCCTGTGTTTTTCCAGCGGGGTGGTGTCAGGAAACACCGCCTCTATTTGGGTGATTTTCTGTGCCAACCAGAATGGTATTTGTTCCCGTTTAGCTGGAACTTTACCTAGGCAGGATTGGATGTTCTGTGGTGTGATTTTATTTGTGTTCCCCTGGTGAGGGGTCAGCTGTGGAAGTTTAATCGCTGGCTGAATTGTTGAAGTCCGCATTACATACTGAACTAGTTGTCTGTGAATTTTTAGTAGTTGTTTTAGCTGTATTAACAGCTCTGCTGTAGACATCCCTTCGATGTCTGGGTGTGGTGTGTATCCGGCTAAGACCGGCCACGTTGCTCCTGGTCTTCCTAAAGGACCGAGCCTTGTAATGTGATTATTGTGTTTTAGGGCGCCATCAAATAAGAGCAAATGCTCTTGGAATTTGAGTGGTACTTCCACCTCCTCGAAAGGAGTGTACGTTTCAGGAGGTTCCTCTACTTTGTAATAGTGGAACTATTTTGTTACAGCATTTGCTGCTGGAAAATGTATCCATGTATAGTATACCTCTGTCTGCCGATATTCGTGTGCCTCAATTACGAATATGACTGTGCCACCTCTAGGTGTCAGTCCATTTTCTATAAGTTTTAAGGTTATAGATCTCCTTTTGGCGACCTGGATGAGTATTATATCCGGGTCTGCTGTTTGCATGGTAGCATCAGCATCTGCTATTTCAGTAGCTAATCTAATTGCCTCTCTTTCATCATCACTCTCTGCCATTTTACAGACAGGATGGTATTATGTTTGTTTGCAGATCAGGTTTCTTATGGAAACAGAGATTAGATGCACAATATTCTGGAACTGTTTTATCCTTCAACGTTGACTAGACCAAGAACCATACATAGGAGTTCCCTCCTGCGAGGTTTTGGAGGATATAATAACCTTTCACCCACTCCAGACGTCTTTGGAGTATTTGGGAAAAGGGGTCTGAGTGAGAAAGCACGACTGAGTTACTCTAAATGTCTTACGTTAGTTTTATCGCCCTTTCCAAACACGTTGGGCGCCATGTAGTGTAGCTCCTATTTTCCCAATAGGCTCTGCGCATTGGAATAGTACCTACAGCAGTAAAGGCCTAGGCCAGACGTTAACTAGGTCTACTACTGTCGATACTAGACTTAATTTTTGGGTTTGCCAGCTAAGCTCAGAGTTCGCTAGAAACTTTCTCGAATGTTCAAGGAAGGATTAACTCCCCTGATTAGACAAGAAGGGATTTAGTTTCTGACAACCATAGAACATGACAACTTTGCTCTCCCCTAATCAAGAGTCAATCTCATGAGTCGTGTGAGCACAAGGCAATTATTTTACTCAGTCAGTACGTGCATTCTTAGTCTCATCAGAATGTAGAGAAAAGGAAGAGACGGGCGTGTTCAATAAAAGATGTTATTTATTGATCAGTCTCTTTTCTCGTACAAGAGAAATGGATCGATATTATTGCAATACTTATAGTTAAGTAAAGTGCATACATTAGAAGCAATAGTATAAAATAATACTGTAAAAACATTGATATGGTTTCTGAGCCATATGATGTTTAATATGATTAAAATATATTTACATACACATATACATTTGACTAAACGTACTCAACTGGTGTTTCTAAATACGCCTACCCCGTGTACCTGACCTAAGTCTAATGCGTGGGCGGGAATAGAAAGTTACAGTTTAAGTTAAGTTTGTTTTTGGCAAGTGAATAACTAAAGAATTCTCTGTGAGGGGTTATTCAGTTCTGTACCTGGAATTTAGGATGAATGAGGAATGGTATCTCTTTCTCTGCTCTCGATATTCCAGGCTGCCTGCGAGGGCTGCCCAGAAGCGCCGGTGCTGGGTCTCTCGGCTTGAGATAGCAGCGCGTCTCTCAGCGCGTCAGGAAGGCGGGGCTGCTGCCTGCGGGGTCTGCTTCTGCTCTCGGCTTCGGCAAGTATGGCTGCTCCGTCTTGTCACCACGCGTGTCTTTGCATAGGGCAAGGTCGGCAATATTTATACCTTAAAGGTGCCGAGATTGACGTAAGGATGGATATAGGTACGTCAATAAAGATGTCATACGACTTGCTCGTTAGCACATTCTTTTGCAAAAGTTCTCTATGAAATCAAAACAATGGCCGCACGGATTTTCCAGGTTGTCATAGGTTTGATTTGTTATGAGAACGTCGTATGCCTTATCAGGGGCTGGAGGAATGTCGCTTGTCTAATTAGATCTCAAGCGTTATGACCTAATCAGATAACACGTTCCTGTGCCGTAGTGTGACTGCGTCAGATAACGGTATCTGCATCATGGGGGATTTCTTGCCTCATGGGCTGACTGTTAGTTAACTTGATAGTTAGTTTAACCAGAATAGGGTCAGGAATAGGGGGATCGATTCAGAACCTATAGAAATACACGACATTAGGAAATCTAAGCGGGTAACAATTTAACCTTTTTGGTGGCTATGTTATATTCTGTCTATTTTTGTTTAGTTGTGTTATACATTTTATGGTGGTAGCTTGGGTGTTGTACTGCACTTCATCATCCAGACTCTTATGGGGTCTGTATGCCTGTGTTCAAGGGTGGGTAGTGTTGGGGGAGGGGGGAAGGGGGGAGCATGGAGTACTAGGGGGGGTAGGGAAGGGGCAAATGTAAAATCAAAAACAGACCAGGTCTATCAACAAGAGGTACAATTTTTTTTATATCTCGGCTGCTTGCATGTTATCTTTAATAAAAGAAAACACTCAAAGAATAGTAATCATGGCATCAAAAAAAACCAAACTATTAGGATGGCTACTGGGGTAAATGCAGTAAAATCTTATGGGTAGGCTGAATATTCAAACATGGAATGTCGGGGGTCTATTGACTGCAGGAAAACGACAGAGACTGGCTGAACTGATTAGGCTAAATCCTGTTGACATCCTATGTCTTCAGGAGACGCATGTGCCCTGAGCTAAGAGATCACTACTTAGGGTAAATGGGTATAATCTATTAGCAACATCTTCACAAACATCAAACATCCGTGGGGTAGCGATTCTAGCTAAAACTGCTCTGGGTGATGCATCACGGCAGCTTACAGACCCACATGGTAGATGGGCGATTGTAAAACTCACCCTAGGTATTACCATCTGTACGATCTATGGGTCTAATCAAGATGATTCCACGATTTTTGATTGCTTAGAACTTGAGCTTGCCACATGGCAGGGCCCACTTATTGTTTGTGGAGATTCAAATATCTCACTCACTCTGCAATCAAAGGGACTACCCATGCAGCAGAAATATATTGGCCACAAACCGAAGGTTTATAAAGCTGTTAAGAGTCTTATGGATAATTTTGGTTTAGTGGATGTATGGGATCACATGAATCATCAAGACCCGGGATATACCTATTTCTCATGCCCCCACAAGAAGCACGTTCGCATTGATTATATGTTTGTCTCCAACGAGCTTGCGGCGTAATCTTCAATCATCAAATGCCCAAAGATCATCTCAGACCACAATGCACTAATTCTTACAGTTAACCTTGCAGCCCTACCTAAACAACAGCGGCCATGGACATTTGATCGTAAACTTTTGGCCAATAAGGAATATATTATGTTTAATAAAAATTGGGTTGAAGAATATTTTAATATTAATCGGTTTAGTGCGCCAAGGAATGTGGTGTGGGACTGCATTAAATCTGCTCTGAGGGGGGAAACCATTTGCTATCAAAGCAGGGCTAGAAAACGGGCAAATAATGAATATAATTTACAAATACAAAGGTTGGCGAAAGTTGAAGAGGAACATATTGTACAGATCTCCCTGGGCCTTGATGACAAGCTTACTATGTATCAACTAGCAGTGTTAAAATCCGAACTCAACTCCAGTCTTAGTCAAAAGGCCGCCTAGACATATAAAGCATATAGGAAAGACTTATACGAGAGTGGTGAGAGGGCTGGCAAGCAGTTAGCGTTACGTACTCGTCAGAAGAATGTATTCAATATTATCTGCTCCATACAGGATAGAGGCCAGACTTATTTATTTATTTTGAAAGTTTTATATAGCGCGAACAAGATCTTTGCAGATATCAGAGCGCTTTACAAAGCCGGGAATACCAACAAGCGAGTGAATTTAAACAGAATAAGTGGGAGGGGTAGGTACGTGAGGGAGCAAATTAGTACAGCAAATCAATAATAAAAATATAACAGTTAAAAGTGTGCATAGCTGGTCAGTAGCGTCAATAATACAGGTGAAATACATAGTCATAGAGTTCGAACATAATAATACAGGTCGGTGTAGAGTCTTTATAGATCCATGCTCATAGGTCAGGTGTATTTGGCCATAAAAATAGCTTTCACTTCTTTCTTCAAAAGTGTAGTGGAGGAGATGAGCCTAGTTTCAGGAGGGAGTGAGTTCCAGATCCTGGGTGCCATTCCTGAGAAAGAGCGTTTATACGTTTTTTCCTTCCGGAATCTTCGAGGTTTTAGCAGAAGATTGTTTGTGCCTCTGGTGTTTCTAGAGCCGCCAGAGATTGACAGCTTCTGAGTGAGGTATCCGGGAGAGCTCAGGTGTAGAGCCTTGTGTGTCATGCAGGCGATTTTCAGATGTATTCTGGCTTCAAAAGGCAGCCAGTCTAGTGATTTCAGGTCAGGGGAGATATGAGAGTGCTTTTTTGATCCAGTGATGAGTCTCGCTGCAGCGTTTAGAGAGGCTCTTAGGGGTGCAGTAGTGGTTAACGGGAGACCGCAGAGGGCGGTGCTGCCGTATTCAATTCGCGGGATGACCAGTGCTTGTACTGCAGTTTGGAAGTCTTTGGCTGGTAGGAAGGGTTTAAGTTTCCTTAGGGTATTGATTTGGAAGTTCGCTCCCTTAGTAACCTTGCTGATATGGTGCTGCATGTTGAGATTGGAGTCAAGAGTTTTACAAAAAATCCAGATATTGTCTCCTCCTTTCAACGCTATTATCAGAAATTATATTCAGATGACCTAACTACAAATGAGAATGATTCAGGTCTATATCTTAATAACCTTTTGGATAATTCTGATACTGTGAGAATCTTAGATGAGACCTCCCGTGAGGACCTCGATAAAGAAATCACTTTGATTGAGGTACAGGCAGCCCTGTCTTCACTCTCAAGTGGTAAAGCTGCTGGCCCTGACAAAATACCGCTTGACTTATATAAAATACTGAGTGACCAACTATGTCCCCTGCTCTACGATTTGTTTTTGGGGATACGACATGATGGTGTCTCTCCTGAATCTTGGAACGAAACTAATATAGTTGTTTTCCCTAAAAAAGGCAAATCCCCTGATCAACTCACATCCTATCGTCCCATTTCATTAATCAATTCGGACTCCAAATTATATGCCAAAGTGATGGCTGCTCGGCTCAGTCGGGTCGTCGAACACCTGGTCTCCCTGTGGCACATGGGTTTGTCCCTGGAAAGGGTACTACTGATCACACACGTAGGGCTATTGCCCTATTTGACGCCATGTCGGTCACGGGGGCCGGATGTCGATGATCCTACTGGATGCCGAGAAGGCCTTTGACCGTGTTTCATGGAGCTTCTTATGGGCGGTCCTGGCACGGCACAGTTTTGGCCCCAAATGTATTAAATCTATTAAATCTATGTATCTATCCCCCAAGGCAAAGCTACAGATTATGGGTTCAGAGTCTGGGTATATTAATATATCCAGGGGCACCAGGCAAGGGTGCCCCTGTTCACCCCTATTATTTGCACTATACATAGAACCCCTAATTCTTAAGCTATTGGAGACCCAAGCAATAAGACCGGTTGTTTGCGGTCAATATGAGACAAAAGTATTGGCCTATGCCGATGATATCGCGATTATTACATCTGATCCGATTGAGGCCATTAAAGAAATAGAGATTGTGACACTCGACTATGGTAAATATTCAGGATACTCCTTGAATAAGGGGAAGACAGTTATATTGGGTACAGCTAATACCATCTTCGCAGACCAAAGGAGAGCCAATAAGGCCACGTATTTGGGGGTTATCATTAGTCCCACCGTTAAATTTATACCTAATCTGAATATGGACCCATTATTGGCTAATCTTAAAAAAGATCTGGACAGGATTAACAGTCTTCACCTATCGATTATAGGTAGAGGTAATTTTCTGAAAATGAATGTGCTGCCCAGGTTTTTATACCTATTTCGAGCAATTCCTTTGGCTATAGATGCTCACATATTAAGAACACTGAACTCTCTTATGTCTAAATTTATTTGGCAAAAAG